>NW_024573224.1:4800000-6000000 GCF_018153835.1 Drosophila eugracilis
CGCATAAATATTCAATCAAAGACGCAGCACAACTTTCCACACAAACTGCAAACAACAATAAAAACTCTATTAAATACGCATAAATTAAGGGCGAGAGTGGAAGATATGGCATATTGGATGGAAGGATGTGAGGCGAAGATACTGCACAGACACTTGAGAACCGAGAACCGAGAACGGAGAACTGAGAACTATTAGAGCCGTGTTCACCTGGATTTTATGACCAGCCGAGTTTTTAATGCCGTCTCCTCTGCCTCTGTTAGAAGTTCATGTGCGAACTTTTATGCCTTTTTGCCATCGCTTCCCCTCCACAGAGGCTCATTCGCATTCAAATCAAATGAACACATCTACGGGTGAAGCCGCAGAGTGGAATGGAATTCAATGGAAAAGTTTTTGGGCTTACCGCACCAGGACAAAGCCACAGCAAATCTAACAGTTTTCGCTCAGGCTTTAACGCCTTACCGTGGTGTCGGGCCCCGAAAGTTCAGACAAATTATGCATTAGACCGTTAGTTAGTTAGTTAGTAAGTTGCCCCTTCTGCCGCAAGCCACTGTCCGCTACGTTCAACATTTTTGGAAATTTTCATAGAAAATAGTAATATTTCCCCCCGATATAAGTACACTAAAAAAATGATCTCAGTAGGTTGAAATAATAATTTTAAAAATGAAATATTTTATAAATAACAAAAGGTTTTTAAATAAATATTCTACAGCTGAAATATTTGTTTTTTTTATTCTTCTTTTGAAGATCTAAATACCAGATTTTCTTTTCAGTGAATGGAGGTAAAAACCTGCCTTGTCCAGGGACGCGGCTAACCTCGGACTCACCTGGCCGGGATGTGCTCTGGTTTGGTATCCCGATGACGATGACAGACAGGCAGCTGCAAAGCGCCCAAGCTCAGGTTGAACATTGAGCAGAATTGGCAGCTCCCAGATAGTTGCATTAGTATCTGACAGCCTGTAAAATGCATCGAACGTGTGAGGACTAGTTGTTGTGAGTTACTTCGGCAGAAATTGTGTAAATATTTTACTGGGGAATTTATGGTAGAGTAGATGCAAACCTAAGATAAACATATTGCGACATATGCCCCAAAATAAGCACAAGGCCTGAGCTAACATGGTGTTTCTTGATAAACACACGAGTTCAGCTAAAAAAGGTACATAAATAATTAAGAAACCTTTCAGTTTGCAGTTCAGTAAATCAATGCAGTGAGCAAACCTAATAATAAACCCGGCATTTGGACCTCTGGCATTGTTTAAAAGCCAATAACTATGGCCACATGTGATGCATGAAAAACAAATGGCCCGAGGACCTGCAAACTTTACTCTCTCTCACAAAAAAATGTAAAACGAAACTTAGGGTAAATAAACAATATTTTTTAGAGGGCATGAAAGTTGTATTAAATTTTCTACGGCAAAAAAATACTTTTTTGTACATCAAATTTATACATATATATGAATACGGCAACAAACAGATTTGCAACTTTAACAGTTTTGAAAGTACACACAAAAATACACACACACATGTCATAAAGTCCTGCGAACCATAACAAATTTCAACGGTTTCCTACCCAAAACATCAACCAAGTATTCTTAGCAATAACTTCCCGTTCATATCACTCAAAATGAAGATTTCCGAGCAGGAAGCTACCACTGACATCGCCCATCAGTCAGCTGCAACTTTTGATATAAATTTTAATTTTTCCGACTTGCAAAAAGGATTTCTTAGGCGGCGTTCGCCCGCTGGCAGACACTAACGCTAAATATCAGTCACTAAAAAGTTATCAGGAGAGTGTGTGTGTGAGTGTGCGGGTGTGCCATTGAGAGGATTTATTACGCTTGTCCTTTTAACAAATTTTGCGCATTATTTACGGTTCTTCTTTACGCTTTTACCGCACTCTTCCACGTTTCATTTCACTCTTTTTTTTAACCCAGACCCGCAGCAGCTTAGACATTTTTTAAAAGTCACCAACACGCACGCATTTGTCAATCTCTATCAAAGGGCAAAGGAACTAAAAAAAAAAGAATAAAAAAAATATAAAAAGGGCCAGGGCGGGCACCCGAGACTGAACCAACCCGCATGCTGACTGCCAATCCTTATTGACAGCAGCACTTCCGCTTTGGCAGCCAAAATAGCTGCGAGCCCCATAAATTAAACTCGTGTGCCACGAATTCAGCTCTTTTCAAACTGTCTGGCAAAAAGAAGAAAAGAGAAAAAATACGGCAGAGGAAATTCGGAACCCCCCACAGACTGAGAAAGCCTTTCTGTGTGTAGAGCCTGAAAGGCCCTCAAGTTGCCGTGGCCACAATCAGGACATTGAGGACATCGAGAATGTTCGGGGCACTCGGGACGCACTTGGCGTAAGCCCTCTCACAGTTTAGTATGCGGTAATTGACATGTAATGCGGTTGCGATTGACAACACCAACAACTGCGACAGCAACAACGAGCACATGCAACAATGTCGCCCACTTCCGGTGGCCATTTTGACTTGTCTTGAACTGGCTCCCTCCGCCGCGTGTCCAGTTTTGTGACAAATTTCGACGGCATTCCAAGGCGGCCACCGAAAAGGACACCGATCCGCCAAGCGGACCAACCCGAACCATACCAAAACCAGAACGAAGCCGAGGTGAACCACAAAAACGTACGCCACCTAAAACTTGGCCAGAGCTTTTGGGTACTGACTTGGAGATACAGTGGGCTTACTGTTTAACTAAATATAAATAGATTCCAGGGCATATGAAATATTTCTCAATTTTAAAATCTCTGATATTTAGAAAAATTAATTAGTTAGAGTGATTTTATCAATTCAACTGCATTTCATCGATATCCTAAACAAATATAAATCAATTTATAAAATATATTTCCAATTTAATTTATTAAAGTTACTATTTGTTTTATCCTTCTGCCACTGTACCCTAAAGCCCATCTTGGCTGGCAATAAAAAGCAACTCAAATGAAATGAACCCCATGAAAAATGGCCAAGTGTTTGCCAAGAAATGTTTGGTTAGGTCCTCGCCGTTCGCTCGCTTGCTCTTCTTATTCACTCCCCGCCCCTTCTTTTTTTGTGGACCAACCACCTGACCATTGAGGCGTGCACTTGGTCCCTGGCAATCGAACTGAAGCCACAGCCAAGACCAATACCAAAAACAACTCCAACACCAAAAAAACAGCGAGTTGGGGAACAACAACCACAGCATGTCAACATAAATCAAAAGGCTGAAAGCAGAAAGCATCCCAGACGATGGGCCAAAGGTTTTTGGTGGGGAACGGGACAGGAAGCCATAAGAAATCATTTCTAATCCCAGAAGTTCTGTGCTAGCCGGGTCGACATGGTCGTCGTCGGTTGGCAAAGAAGCTATCAGCAGGCTGGCCATGAAATGTTGCTTACTAGTAACCGATCTAGAAAAAAGGGGAAAGAAAGTAACTCTAAGCTCGACTATAAAATACTTGGTGTTCAGATCTAACATTTATTATTCATTTTGTGAAGTGACAGTCTAAACGATTAAGTTTAAAAAACTAACGTTATACCATATTAAAATACCGACATATGGTTCTAAAAAGTTCAGTCTTGGATGGGAAAAGAGAAAGAAGGAAAATATATTATTAATTTTTTGGTAGGGCTTGGGCCATACCTATAAATCATTACAAATCTACTATACCCTTAAATTCTACTTCATCTGCGCTTAAAGCTTCTTCCCAACTAAAGGGGAAGCCGAAAAAAATCACTATAACAATTTCCCAACCTCCACTCCATCCACTGAATTTAGAGTTTTTGACTTCGTTTTCGCTTTCGTCTCGCCCTCACCCGAGGGAACGCATAAATTGGACAACCAATTTAAGGCCTAAGAACCACTTTTGCGTTTATATTCGGGAGCTCAACGCTATTCTTTTTTTTTTTTTGTCCTGGCAAGCAGAACTTAAATGCCAGGACTTACTCTCTCTCAGCAAAGATACCAATAGCCCAAGACCAGAGGGATTTGTTTGTGCGGCTTCGAGGCTTCTGGCTTTGGCCTGCTTTATGGAGCAAGGTAAAGCACGTGCAAACATTTGTCGTGGTTATTTTGTTTGGATTTGAATCGTCCTTGTAGTTTACAGCCGGCTGATGATGATGCCCTGACACTGATAATGCCACGTCGACACTTGCCCATCAAAAGTGGCCACGTGCACGCTTTGCCGGCCTTAACTTGGCTTCCATGGATTGCTGCGTTAATGGCCGAGGCGATAAGATTGGCTGACTGAATGCCGGGCATTATTTTGCAATGTTTACGGTGTGTGACAATATTTTTGCGCTGGATGCCTGGCAAGTGCCAACATGGCAGTCAGTCAGCGTTTACAACTACTATATAAAGTAATCCAAAAAGAAAATATGGCTTAAAACACACATACACATGTCTACCAATATTCTTTTTCATTAAAATTTATTTTCACACATCCCACGTTAATTAATGAAAATATGCTTATTAAACTTTATATTCCAAAGATAAGTAGTTCGTTGTGGGAAAATGAAGTGGGAAAATGCTGAAATTTCCATGCAGTAAACGATACCTGAGAATCCTGCCTCCCGGCTCTTCAACTATAAAGTTTCTGGTCATATTTTGCTCAAGTTCTCAGATACTACATTCAAAACTAGTCAATATTTTGAGAGCTTTGCAAGAGTTTTAACTACAGCGCTCTAACCACTTTAGCAGCAGCCAGAAGGACTAAAGATAACAGCCCAAAATCCAAGCCAAGTTATCCATCCTAAGCCATTCAACTCTTTCTGGCAGCAGCAGCAGCAGCAGCATCAGTATGGAAAACACTTGCCAAAACAAGTCGCGCACTTTGCCATCAGTCGACGGCCAAGTTGGTGGAGTAAAGGGAGTCAGGATCCGGCAGGCAGACGGCTCGTCTCAAGGACCCGGGCTATATATGCATACTAGGCACTATAAAGTTTACCATGTATTCATATTTCATATATAGTATATTTCTTGTGCATGTGCAACTCTTTTCAAGACATAAATTTGCGAAATGCCGTGCGTTAAACAGCTGATGTTTTATGGCCTTCTGAACAACACGAATGTGCAGAGAAAGAAAAGCTGGCCTTCTAATGCTTAAAATTTTACTTATTCTTCACCTACTTATAAGCTTGAAAATACCTTCTTAGCCACCCGAATAAAAAGATAAATAAATTTAGTCAAATTCACCATTATTTCCCATAACATATTGTTCTCTGTGTGACATTGCGGCTAGAAAGGCCGTCGAACTGCCTTGGCAAAGCAAATTGCAATGCATTTCTACTCAACGCGTCGGGTGTTAGTTGGAATTTCAAATTTGTTTTTGGTAGACGCTCTCTCTCGTCCCAAAAAAACAAAACAGCAAAATTTATAAAACAAAAAAAAACATAAAGGAGATAAAAACTCATGCCTTCTCCTTAATTTGTGTATAATAAGTGCTCTGCTCGGGCACGCTGGCGTATGATGAATATTTATAATGCCGGGCCAGTGGCAGCGATAGCTGCAGCATCTTCATCGCTCAGAAACTCAGCGCTGAACTTTTTAAGCAAACAAATGAAAAATGAATTTCCTGCTTATGTTTATGCTTGGCATATGCTGAATGCTCCAGCTCACACACACATATATACGCACTTTTACAAATACCATCAAGGCAGACAAAGGCAGAGCGTGAATAAATATTACTCATACGCAGCGTTGTGCAACATTGTGCAAATGCCAGAGGCAAGTATTTACACCTAGACGGAGCACAATCAAATGCTGCACAAATGTGTGAAAAATGTATAATATCCACAAGCATGTGTGGGTCCGACCGGGCATCCATACATCCGTATATATATATATATATAGATCTACATATATATGGTATAAATATATGGGAATTGGTGCTGCAAAATGGCTTCCATGGCAACAATGCTATGCGGCAGCAAGTGCCGTCAGCAACAGCTACAGAAGCCCAAGAAGAAACAGCAGCTCACGCTCATAATGATTATCCATTGAAATGGAAATTCCAGCCAAGGATTTAATATAATTCGCAATGCGTAGAGTGTGCGATCTGCTGGGCGAAAAGTTTTGAAAACTTCATCCACCCGAGTAGCAGACACAAGGATGCACCTCAGCATGAGTTGCAGGCCCAAAGAATAGAATTCAATTTAAATAGATTTCCGCTTAGGGGAAATTTAAAAGAGGGAAAAAAGCGTTTCCCTGCAGAGAAGGCAATTGTTAACACCGAGCCAGCTTGCTGGGGCGTTTCCGTTATTGTGGATGTGTGGGCGTACCAGGCTGATTGAAAAACTACTAACTACAAACACTTAACACACCCAACCATGTCCATGTATGCACAGAAAAAAAAAACAAAAATACAGAACAGATAAAATAGGATAAAATTAAAATAAGGAAAAATTTAAATATATAGTTGAAAATACATTAACCCCTTTTGAATCAGTTATCAGCTAGGTTAACTATAAAGTTGTTAAAATTTTCTTTCAGTATGACCATGCACTGAGATGGCACAAAAAATAGTGATAGAAAATAAATAGGAAAATGAAGAGCTGGCATAACAATCGAATGATGTTTATTTAGACGAAATTGATATTCTCTATTCGATTTAAAGTGCTGTTAATTTAAATTGATTTTTGGATTTTCTTATTCTAAAA
Organism: Drosophila eugracilis; assembly: GCF_018153835.1. Taxonomy (NCBI): domain Eukaryota; kingdom Metazoa; phylum Arthropoda; class Insecta; order Diptera; family Drosophilidae; genus Drosophila; species Drosophila eugracilis. Next base: position 4,806,645 of record NW_024573224.1, read on the forward strand.
TAAAATGGTCATTTTATAAATCAAAAGCATATACATTTAGAAACCATTGAATTAGCCTGGGATTATCGTCAAGAGAAGTACACCGTACACCAATACGGTTAGAGCATCGCCCAGGATGTCTTACCGCCGCCTTCGCTCGGCAAATATCCTTCTCAAAGGAACCGAATGCTAAGCAAACGTGCGTGCGAAAAAGGTAATTGAAAAATAGTTACCATTTCCTTTGCTACCTGGAGAGAAGGAAAAACTGAAGTTTTCCTTCGCTTTCGCCATGGCCTTTCGACAAATTCTTTTTAGATGAAGTTCGCTCGCTGGCAATTGCTTATTTTAGCGCTTCCCATTGGCAATTCGCTATTCGCAATTCGCAATTGCTGCAATTGAAATGCAGCCAAGAGCCTGCCCACTTACTGGCAATTCCCTGGCACTCGAATTAAATTTTAATGAAGTTATTTGAATTTTAATTATTTCGAACTTGTTCAGGGCACCCCGCTTCTTTGGCGCCGCTTAAATCAATGACCGGAAAGCATTATACAATTATATTTATATGCATGCATAAAAGTCTAGTGTGTGTTCGTCTCTGTGTGTGTGGCTGTCAGCTGGCGAATGATTTAAGTTGGCCGGTCGCAATCCTGGTTTTTTGGCCCGGTCAACCGACCACATGCCGGCAGCATATTTCAAACTGTCCGGCTAAATCACGGCCAAACGCAAAAATAAAATCACAAAAGCGACACCGTTCTCTGACTTTCGGAGGCAATAAAACATAATAATTAACATTTTGCGAGCCGTTTTGATAAATGACGATGCGGTGTTTCGTTTAAATTATACATAACGTAGCATACTTTTCAGCGTTATGCTAATGGCCAAGCTCAACCGCAGACTTGCATGGCAAGTTTTAATTACATTTCGCCCAAGTGTGTGACATTCGGAGGTACATTCATATATATATATATGTATGTGGGTGTGTGCTGCATTTCCATGAGACTGACAGCCTAGGAAAAGTGCGAGCGGAAAAGCAGAAAATGTAAGTAATGACTAAATGCGCACTCTGACAGTTTAACATGACAAAAATGTTCTCGTTTCCTTATTTCTGTTTTAGTTCTTTTTTTGTTTTTCTGTAGTCTTTCCGTCATTTTTCCTCTTTTTTTCGCTGAGCTTGATAAATGATACACCACCAGCCACTAGCAACAATGTCCTGGCAAACTTTTTCTGGACAGATACGGTTAACATTGTTGCTGGCGCTACACTTTCACTGCACTCGGGTCGGCAATTCGTTTGACCTCCACTTCCCTAACCCCTTTTGGCCGCTTTGTTATAGGGAAACCTTTGAGTGAGCGAAGGGGATTTCCATCATAAACCAAATACAAATGCACCATAAATACGAGAGCGGGACATGAATGTGTTAAAGTAAAAGGCAAAGTCCCGCCGGCAAATGAAATGAAATGGAAAGGAATGCTCAAAGAAAGTCAGAATAAAAAAATTATATATATATATATATATAAATATATGTATGCATGAAAAGGCGAGAGTATTATTTATGAGTTTGCGGCAAGTGGTGGTCAGAGATTTTCATTCCGTTTCCTTGGGGTCTTTTAGTAGAAAAAGTTGTTGGCCGTAGTTTTATGGAGTCCTTTAATGCCCTTTAAGGCACATTTTTTAAGTTATTTTAAATCGCTTTATAACCGAGTAGTAGTGTCACATTTCAGTGTAGATTAAAATCTCAAACTACATAAATAACAGCAAACTTTCACACTGCCAATAATAAATATAATATACTTTTTATGCTATCAATTATATAAATTTAAATTGTTAATAAAATTGTGGACAATTGGGCCTTTTTTAATTGTTTTTCTTGCATTTTCATGAACAATTTTTTGCTCTATTGTTTTAAAATTATTTTTAATTATTTTTCCTTGATTTGTTTTTATTAGTATTTGCTTTTAGTTCGCGCTAATTAATGTTTAATTAGTTTCAAATGTGCTTTTCAAATATTCCCAACGACCCACTTCAGACAGTGTACCCCATTTCTTACTGAGCCCATTTGACTTGAATTTTCCAGCCGCTAAAAGCTTAGGCCCATTTCGTGTCTCTTTAATTGGTGTAGAGCATAATTAATTAACCTTTGTCGAGGTGACCAAAAGCAACAATGCCCCAAAAAGGGCAAAAGGCAAAGAAAAAGGCCTGTGGCAGGGAATTAATGTGATTACATTTCTCTCGTTTGCTTTTAGTACACTTTTCAATTGTTGTGCCGTTTTAAATATTTAAAACTAAACAACATGGCCCAGTCGAATGAAAAACTTAACAAGCTTGAGAGGTGGCCAAAATTCGAGGCGACACAAATATCCACATCCTATAAATACAACTTTACATATATAGGAGTATATATGTGTTGCAGTTGTCGCCAAGAGGCGTTTGCTGACTGTGCAAATTGTGAGTTTCATTGATTTTCAGTTTCACACTTGGCTCGCATGGCATCGCTTTTCGGTACGAATATCCTTGGCATCCTGACGGCATGCCATGGTTGCATTTTTAATGCGCATTGCAGTGACCGAGCCGAGCAAATATTTAATAAAATTTTTAAATTGCGCATACGCCGCTGGTGACCGAGGTCAAGGCACATCCAACTGGGAGACTGTATTCCCGTCTCCATATTCCATCCGCTTTTCTATTCTTGACTCCACTCTAAAAATTTGGCTTGAACTTGTTTTTTATTTTTAGTTATTTGTTAAGAGTTTAAAAATATTTTAGTTTTGTTGGTCAATGGGTTATTAATCGCAAGATTAATAATAATTTATAAAGGACTTCGAAATTTAGTTTTACGTTTAAAAAAAAAGCACCTACCCAACAAGATTATACTTTGCTTATGCTATTGTTTAAGTTTAAATTTTTAAATATGGAAAAATTTTAATAGCTGTATATTAATTTATGTGATATTAAAAAAACTCCTTTCAATATTCTTCTATTTGCCACTGGCTGTTGAGCAATTACGCACGAGGTGAGCGTGCCCGCGTCTTATTGTGGAATGGTCGCACAGCGAAATAGTAGATAAACTCGATGGCGCTAAGAAGACTGGCCCCCAGGAAGAGTCCGAGCATCCCGCCTATGGAGACAATTACATCCAAGCGCGTGCGGATCGCCTGTCGGCGATACTGATCCGTCGGCAGGAAAGGCATATCAAGCGTTCCATTGAAATATTTGTTTGGGTTCCTAACCCTGTCAAAATTGAAAATTTAAAATTAACTTTAAAATAATAAGGATAAGTCCTAAAGCGTTCCCGCTATTCCGAAACTTTTTTAATCCAGTTAAAAAACTCACATTAATTGGGGCTCGTAAACGACATGTATATCGCCTTGATTGCAGGATGGCAGGCATCCACAACTTTCATTGTTGAAATGCTTATTGTTGCTATTCAGTATCCTACTATCCGGTCTGACCATACGAGCCAATTCCAAACAATACAAACCCGTTAGATCGCAGTCTGGGAAGCGTGGATCAGCATGTGGATTGTAAAAAACCGAAGTGCAATTACACGTCTTCATCTGCAATTCCCTAACACATTCGCTGATGCAAACACTGAAACTATAAACTTTATATATACTCGATGACGGATTTTCGTCCGGGAAATAGCAGCTGCGAATCTGTGGTGCAACCTCTCTTACATCTGGATCATTTACCATTTCCACCTGATTGAATTGAATGTACTTGGACAACCCAGGTGTGATCAGTTGAACTCCGGTCGGAGATAATGCCGTATGTGGAATATCCTCCTCATTTATCAGAGTCACTTGCACCGCCATAACAGTAACTAAATTTACCACAGCCTTTTCATTGGCAGGATCTAATTGATTCGGCAGCCAGTGCTTCGAACCTGGCTCATTGTTCAGCAACGAATTAAGTAAAAAGCATTGCCCATAGGGTGTCAACAGGGGTTGAAAGTATTGGCAACAATTAAAAGGCCTTCCAGATATATAGCATTCCACAAACAAGTCCGAACAGTTAGCTCCATACTGATGATAATATTTAAATTTTCCACATTTACCAAAGAATCAATAATAACCAATTTCATAAAAACTTAAATACCTACTCACCCACGTAAGAGTTTGTCGAAAATCACCCTCGGGACACGTAGCACACGGGTTTAAGCAATTTTTTACGGCTTCCGCACATTTGGTCTTGAATGCGTTCTCGTTGTATTGTACGGGAAACAGAATCACGTTCATAGCGGATTCTACATCAAATGGATATTTCCCGTTTAGATCTACGCCCAAACTGAAAAGGCCACATGCTCATTACCAGAAATTATATCATCTTGGAGACCAACAAACCCTTCTATATAATCGACAATTGTGGGAAACATAACATTTTTCTGGGCCATTTCACAAACGCTGACCGTGGGAAATTTCCATTTGGTAAATGGAGGCAGACTTTCAAAAACAATGCTGACAGCTCTAGAGGGAAAACTCCGCTGATATTCTGTGATCAGATGGTAACAGCCAAAGGACGAAATAAGAACACAAAACAGCCAAAAGATGCGTTCCGTGAAATGCAACCTAAAGACCCGAAAGCAAATTCTCAGATTTTGGTAGGACCCAAACCAACCATTTGCAAACCAACCTGGAATTGGCAATGTAAGCGAACCCAACCAGTGTGCAGTTGGTGCAGTAATCCTTAATATGGGTCGCAACACCGTAGCTTCTCTCCTTCCATTTCTGGCCGTTGCCTTTCGCACTTACATTTTCAACCATATCTGCTGCTGAAGTATCCTTCGTCGATCTCCGAACTCTGAAGCTTCGTGGCAGACTGACCGGGACATATAAATTGGTCTTGACCAAGCACGACACGGTCAGCTACTCGTTGGGTAAATTTGTTTGTTGTCCGCTTTCAAGTGGATGTGAGTCCACTGTGAGAAAATATATATTATTATATTTCTTTTAAAACAATATGCATATAAAAAAGAATTCTGAAATCTTTATTCATAAATGATCTTATGACCATTCATAAATCTTTATACCAAATTCTCATGAAAATTAGAGTTTTTTAATTTTTTTTCTCAGTTCACCAAAGTGAGTATATGAGTAGAGAAGGGGGCGTGGCAACTTAATGGCATGCAAGTACGGTCCCCATGCTCGCACACAAATTTCTTACCAAAAACCCCACAGCCCAGACAATCCCACCAAAGTTGGCATGGGAGTGCATGTGAAAAGCCTTTAATTGGTATTTGCTTTGTGCAGGTGTCGCAATAAGGATTTAAATGCACACTCACCCGCAAAACAGCACACCTATATATATATATATATATATATATATATATATATATATGTATCTGCATTTATGTCCACTTTAATTTCATGCATTCTGCGGCCCAGGTGACACAGAAATCAAGTTGGAATTGTCGCACTTAAGCTGCGAAACTGAAATCCGATAATTTCACCCAAGGTCGATTCACAAAATATGCCTCATTGGCTGCACCCGATCGAAAGCAGACATTTTTAATTAACATTCAAATGTAAACATAAAGGTAAACAATTTATTTTCCCTTTAAAGCCGCATTCATATACGATAAATATTCAATGGATATATACCTTTGTAGCTTTATCAGCCAGTAAAAACTGTTTCATTTATCGTTTGTTTAAGTTACATATCATTTATTCTTCATAAAATGTAAGGGTATAACAATATAAATATTAAAAATTATTTCATTTTTTAATAAACCTTGTATTTCTGTAATATAATAATTTATTTAATAATAAACACATTTTAATTTAAAAATGTATTAAATGCCATATTTTCCATTCTCCCCACTGATCTTTGGCTATCAACTTTTGTAGCGAAACATTTTGCGGCACTTGCTGCCACCTGGGCTTTATGCGAGCACGTTAAACTTTCTCGACGACGTCCCGACACCTTTGGCCACTCACCGCCCACAACCCACATCCCATTCAATTTTAGTAGTTAAACCAGCCAACCGCCCACTACACCTACAGCCAGACGTTAAGCCACCCCATTTTTCCTGGCCAAACTTCGAGTTCTGTGATGAAAATACGTGCACTTGCAGTGAGTTATTAAGTAAAATGAGTGAGTGCACACACGACACCGTACTCATACGGGTGCAACTCAGCCCACTCACACACACACACATGTGCATAAATTGTAGTCAACATGTTTTTGGTGCTTAGAACTCGACGCTAAATTAGAATTATGCAATTACGGCTCATTTGCGCTGCACACGGCTGCTGTTGTCGCTGCTGGAAAAACACTTAAAAACAATTAGAGTGCTTATTGAAATTCGAGCTGACAACATGCGAGTGCCATGAAAAACTAATGCGAACATTTTAATTATTTATGCAACTCTGAACATGCAATGAGCCAAATTGTTTCCTAAATCGCAATGGAGTGATATTTTCTACCATTTCTGTGACATTTTCCATTTGTCATTTGTCGCCAAGCACGAAATGGCTAATTTTCTGTTTTTATTCCCAAAATTAAACTGTGCAATGGTATAAAGGTGCGTTTGTTTAATAAAATTTAATTTATTTTTGTATAAGAAAAATAAACAAAAATACTTTAAGATATCTCTATCAAAATCAACTCTTAAACTTTGCAATTTGCGAAGTTGGCCCATAGTACAAATCTTTAAATAAAAACCTTTATTACTCTCATCGAAAAAATGTCAAGTTATATCCACTCGACTCAGTTATTGGTCACAATTGTCGTCTGGCAACACAAGCCAAACAAAGTTGTTAAATATTTTGCATACTTCATATTGGTCATTTTCTGAGAGATATTTCCAATTGAACTCGAAAATTGGACGAGCAACTCGAAAGCAATAAAAGGCCAAAGTAAACAAATATTTCAAAAATAAACAAACAAAAGCTCTTCACCCGACACGTATATAACGAAAAATATAGTTTGCTGATTGCTTTCCAAAATGAAAACAAAAATCAGTACCTATGAAGATGACGGAAAAATATTTGGCAATGTTTTCTTTATGATAAGAAAATCGTAGATTTAATCTGCAGATTTTAATTAAAGCTATCGAATTATGAGGTGCTAACAACGACGCCAACAATGTTGAAAGGAACTTAAAAAAGTAGACAGTGAACCTGTATTTTATAGCATCTACACGTGACTTCCAAATATCATTCTGTATTTTCAGGTATATCAATGGAATACCTATCAAATGCAGAAAAATACAAAACCAACTAAACAAGCGACAAGGCAATTTAAATACAAACAAGCAGACATACAATTCGGTAGACCAACGAATGTTTGAGTGTTGGGACGAGTGAGGAGAGAGAGAGTGGTGGTAACATCGTTGACGTCGACACACAATTAACTTCAAAATACTCCAAGCCATGTTAAGTGTCAATTAGCCAGAGCCAGAGCTTGCCAGCCATGAATTCGAAATTATACAGCTAAAATATCAAACATACACAACTATTTACATATTCAGATATTATTTTATATATAATTGCGTATGCTAAACAAGTTACCAAAGCTGATTATCGCCTCCAGATAGAAGCCAACAAAATTGCATGGAAATAATGAGATCTGCTATCAAGATGGCTCGGCGAGGAATCTCTAAATAGCCAAAGACTAATCAAATTTAATGTGCCCAACCAGTGAGATCATCATTGAGTTCATCAAAGTCAGCCGGCAGTTTTATTTTTTGATTTATTCTCACAGAAACCGTTCTATCATAAAACGCCCATCATTTATAATGGGACTTTTAAAGTTCGAGATTAACTTATATATAAATATTAAAAAAGTTTCAACAAAGGCGAGCCTTCAACTAAATGACTTTTGCTTTTGAGTTGAACTCACATAATATCCAAACATTTCATTTCTAATAACCAGCAGACCCAAAATGGTCAAAACAGCGGCAATAAATAAAATCGAGAATCGAACAAAAATCAAAAATGATATTGCTAAAACATGGAATGACCAAATATAATATGCAGACCGCAAAACAATAAAAGTGGACAGCAAACAAAAAACAGATAAACAAAATTTTGGGCAAAACAAAACCAAAACGCTATACACCAAAAATCGTGTCCAAGTGCCACGTTTTGTTTTGTCTAAGCGACAGGGCGGTATAGGGCCATGACCCCGCCCCCTTTTTTTTCGGCCAAACTTTACTCCCACAATCGCCCACCTCCTAGCCTCCATTCAACGTTTATGTTTGGCCCGGCACGCTTTTGCAAACAAAACGCCGTTGTTTGTGTTCCCACATGCGCTGACAATATCGCAACAATGTCGGTCGACAACAGGCAAAGAACAACGAACGCTGCTTCATGCTGCCCCAAACTACTCCTAAAAGAAAAGCGTCCGAAAAAAGAGGAGGGAAAAATCAAATGGGATACAAAAAACTATATGATGGAAATTTCTGCCCGAAGAGCACAGGAAAAAATAGGTAAAGTAAACAATGATATTATCTTTAAAAATGAAAGAATGACATTATTTTAATTAACGTCATTTAAATAATTTTAGTCTGTTTAAGTGCGATTTTTATATCTTTTTACTTATAAAAATGATTAATTTAGTAATCTTACATAAAAAATGTAAAACTTTAAAACTTGAGAAAACGGCAAATATTCTAAATCAAAGAATTTAATATATATGCTAAAAATAATAATAATAATTTTCTATTAATTAAAAGATTGATATTTTCCAGTGTGTGTCCGTAAACAATTGGCGGAACGACACTAATGGAAGCTCTACTTTTGTCTTCCGATTTTCTGAGCTCCCGAGACAAGAAAATCGAGTACAGAGGCAATAAAAGGCCAATAACAATGCAATAATCATAATAATACCAAAGGCAAACCATCCAGTCGGCAAATGTTGCTGCTGCAACAGCAACTAGCGACTAGCAGCAACTAGCAACAGCGGCAGTGGCAACAGTTGCTTGCAGTATCAGCAATAAAAGTTGTAACAATTATCATTTGAAAGTGCATTGTTCCAGTTGTCAGATGCGGCGCCTAAGTACTTGCAACAACAACACCAACAGCGCATGCAACTCGTGCCACAAGTAAAAGAGCAACAACAACAGCAATTGTCTACGTCAGCGCCTGGTAAAATTAATATGCACAATCCGCTGCAATTGCAATTTGTTGAAGAAACAATGAAGCGCGCAAGCAGCAAAAAAACGAAGAAGTAATATTTTACATATTGTCGCATAAATTTCAAAACGATAATCACTGAAGAATATCAATTAGTTGGGCGCTGCCTTTCGGGGCAGTGGAGTCTTTGTTTAATGTGGAGCAAAAGCTCAGATAATGAGTTATAGATTTGACTTGCAGTGATATATGACTAAGCTAAGAATTAATTTGTTCCACGCTCTGGGAATTCATAATGGAATTTGCCAGTTTCGATGACAAATAAAAGCTGCTGCTGGTGGAAACAGAGAGTTCATAATATAGTAAGTCGAGTGAGAATATCCATTCAGTTATATTCTAGGGACTATCTAAACCTTGGTAAGCTTGGGCTATCAGGACATGAGTGCAATTAAAACCAATACAGAGCAATTAGCCCCAGTGGCCATAACCTGTCTGCCTGATGCTCCCTGTTGGCTTTTAATAATGAAACCACATAAATCTTTTCATTAAAGTTCAATTAATCAACAGCCTTCCTGTCACTGCGCATAAATCTCATAATGCACCCACCCACACATGTGGCTTGCCTTTGGCTTGGGTTCAGAATGCAGAATGCAGAATGCAGACACGGATGCACAGACACAAAACATGGCCACATGGAGCTCGATTCACGGACCATCCAAGTTATTTGTCACCATTTCCCCCAATGCCCACCGCCCAACGCCCAATGGGGCCACCTCCCCAATGGCTTTCCCCAAACAAATGTGCAATGTGTTGTACTTACAACGAAATTTGCCACGCCCACGGCTTAGCCACCTCCCAACCACGCCCCCTTGACCAAGATCCCCTACCAAAATGCAGCCGGACAGGTAATAACACTGCCCAACAGCTACAAACATTTATATTTGAGTTGGCCTCGTGATTTTCTTACAGAAAGGAAAAATGTGGAATAACATAAAAAATAAGATGGTTGTTTTGAGGGAAAGTTAGTTATTTATTATTAATTTTTAGACATACACTTTTCTAACCCCTACAAAATTTAAATTATATGACTTAGTTACAATATGAATGTAGAAATCTGTAAACTAAAATAATTGAACATTTTTTTTGGATAATTTTTTATTTCATTATGTAGGAACCCCAATCGAAAAAGGATAATCTAGGCTAAGGATGCTGGATCCCTAATCGTGTCACGCAGCCAGCGGCTATTTCCGGATTAGATGAAACAAAAGGGAACATCGAGGACCGAGTCGACCACCAATGGCTCCCAGCCTGATTACATTTGGCCCAGTTTGGGTGGATGAACAGAGCATGGCAGGTGCATGGCATAGCGTATGGGCGTATTATTGTTTGTGTTTCGGCTGGGCAATTAACAAGCAATAAAAGCATGCAGTCAGTTGCCAAGTTGACAAATGTTAACAGGCCAACGCAGAACGGAAGGGAAGGGGCAGAGGGTACGAAATCGGAAGTGCAATTAACACAAAGATTTCGCAACGCCCTATTGAATAAAATGTTCCTGGCGAATTGCCGATTGATTCGGTGGCACGTCTTTGGCCTGAACTTTTGCCAAACGAGAAGCTGCACTTTGAATGCCAAATGCGGTGCAGACTGACACCTGCGTTCCGCTGCCCGAGTTGCTTTTCGCTTTTTATGAATGAAAAACTTGAGTCACTGGCCGGAATAGCGTGGGTGGTCCTTCGCCCCCGGCAAAAGGCCAAAATGCAAATGCACAAAAAGACCAAAACTGCAGTGGGTAACGACAACAACAACAGCAGCGGCAAAAGTGTTACACGACTTTACGAGCACATTCATTGACTGCAAATCAAAACGTGCGCCACGCCAACGCCAACGATATCGTTCACATCCACTTTTATGCACAGTGAAAAAAAAATTACAAAATACATAATTCTAGGATTATATAAAAAAGTAAGTTTACAAATCACCATTAATGATTATTGTATTGTTATCTTTTGTAAAAATTAAATTTTCTTTTTTGAACTATGTTTAATATCTTATTTTTCTACCCTGTGCATTTTTCTTCAAGTTCGAAATCAACAGCAAGTTGAACGCCAACGCCGATAGCAATTACCAGATGACTGCTAACTGGCAAGGTTATGGCTCTCACAGAAACGCCGCGCAAATGTTTGGCATACCGCGCACACAAATACCTTCAGGCATTACGCATACGCACTGCATGCCAAGCCAAAAAGGTTTTTAATTTTTATTTCTGAGCGCATTACCGGGAACAGCACTTTTAAATTATTGAGTGTGAAGCATTTAACATTTCAGAACGGACTGCGTTGGCAGGTACAATGGTTATTAAATGAATGAAAACTCAAAAATCCAGGAGACCTTGTTTCCTACCCTAGGATCACCGAAATATACTGTATACGTAGTAAGTTATTTAAAAAATGTTTGCAGCTTCTCACATACATTTTTATCAAGCAGAAGAGCCAGCTAACATTTCTGTGAAATATTTTATTGAATTCTTTTTTCTGGCATTTTGAATATATTTTCTTTTTATTTTCCTCGAGTTTTGGCCACTGTTCTGGTGGCGATGCCCCTTCGCCTGTTTGCTCAGCACACAGTTTAAAAATAATTGTTATTGGGCCAGGTCCAACGCCTCTTGAGTCCACCTCCGTAACGAGACCGTGCCCCGCGTATCCTGCTGCAAATTCCAGCTCCTCCGGCTGCTTCTCCTGCAGCCATTGCCGGTGCTAAATGTCGCACGCACATAAGCGAAATTATGTGAGGCATTTTTAACGACTGATATGCGCCGGGCGCGATATGGCAAACACACTGCACAGGCTGTGGGCCCATAAAAAAATCCGACGGCGAAATTGAAACTGCCGCCCAAGTTGCCCATTTTACATGCCAGCCAACCAATTTTTGGCCCACAGACGGTAAACGCGACAAACGCATGGCCGATGTACGTGAGATTGGGCGGCCGTTAATTGGTAAAAATTGGGAAAAAGCCCCATGTCTCCCCGCAGCCCAAGTGCTTATGCGATAAAGCGTAAATTTTAATGAAAACTGAAAATACGAAAAACAAAAACACACACACTTTTTTTTCGGGTCGTAAACTCAGGCGAAGCAAAGGCGATGAACTTTGGTCCTCTGTGAAATCGACTGGAAGTTGATTTAATGAAGATTTCACAAAATAGGCCTTCAGCCATCACTGTCTGACATTTTGTAGACAAGTGTATATGGTATATTATTATTATTGAGATTTAGATATTGAAGTATATGTGTTTGGCACGTGTCCTTTCTGGCAGATCATGTGGCTGGAATTTCAATTCGGGGTCTTTATGAACACACATTTTGAAGGAACCACTAAACTGTGAGTTATGGAGGAATAAATTAGATAAGCCAAACTGGTGAACAAAATAATAATGATACGAAATAGTTTTCAGGATTTTACACTGTCAATTAAGTCAGTATTATAAGCAATAAAGTGAAATCTAAGCATGCAGTTTCCATTTAAGATAAATCAGATAAATATTGAGACTTTCCTATAACTACATTTCAGTTTCCGCAACAAGGATGCCAGCAATCGGATTTATGCAGAAAGTGGTTAGCCACTTACAAGGCACCATATCATGCTGGCCCCAATCATAAATCGCTGTCCAAGCCCAAAGACCAACACTCATTTCCATATCGAACAATGCAGATGCAGTGGCAAATGTGCAACACAATGGTTTGTTACAACATGACCACACACAAGCCTTTTCGCGCCAAGAAATGCCAAAGCAAACACCCCGGGCCGTGTGCCTAATTATGTAACAATATGCCCACAAAAGATGACTCTCTCTCTCGCCTTTGTCCTTTTTTAGGCAAATTAAGCACAACAGCTTGGCCAAAATACGAAACAAAAAAAAATGCACAAGAAATTATGAACAACAAGCGAACGCAACACGATAGCGAAATTATGAACGTGATTAATTCATAGATGGTGGCGCCTGTGGCCATTGTTTTTGGCCACCACTGCAGTTCGCTAGCTTGAAACGGGCATATCGGGGATATAGAAGCACGATCCACGACAATAGCCAGATGTGGCCTGCAGTTGACATCCACGAACGTAGTGGCCAAAAAGCTAAATATGATTATGTGCGCTCGATTTAATCTCAGTCGATTTAGCGCTGGCCAACTTGCCTCCTTCTCTTTATATTATTGATTTTCTGCCAAGAGTGTGCTCGAGTGTGTGTGTGTATGTGCAACATATGCGAGTCAGGCACATTAAAAATGAAGAGATTTTCCTTGAAAATGATGTCTGCGTATGGTTTTGGTCACAACGACTTTGTGTTCAAAATTGAAAAACCAAAATCGTAAAAAAATTGCACCAAGAGCGTGAGTAAGTCCCCCGCCCACTTCTTACTTGCCACCACGCACACACAAAATCAATAGGAAAATCAAAAATAATAAAAGAAAAACTACCACTCCAAGTAGTTGGCGGATTATAGTCGTCAGTTCAGTGGCTTTAGTCTGATAAAGAGACGGAAAAAACGTAGAAAAAATTGGCTACTTAATTTGGTAATAACAATAATTACGCCTGACTGACTAAACGCTGACCAGCGGCCAATTTAATATTGAAAAGACAGGAGCCAAGTGCCTGTCCATTGAATTCCCTAACGAATTCGTGGGTATTACCAACTGGTAATGATCATTGCTAAGGAGAATGAGCCAAAGACAGTGAAAAGCCAATTACACAAACTTTATAATTGGATAAAACTCAGAAACTCGGAGGAAACGGAAGTTTTACAGGATTTTTTGTATGGGCTTATACCGATAGATCAGGAAGTAATTAAGGGAATTTAAAATATTTTCAGAAAAATGAATATTATTTTAAAATTGAATAATAATCGCTCTTATTTATAGTATCAACTTTTACTTTTTAGAAAAATAGGATGCGCTGTCATAAAATATTCCCCATCGATAGAGCATCAAATTTTCGCTATATCAATTAGGTTTTCTTGCAGTTTTCAATTAAAACGTTTATAGATAATCAATTAATAATTTTCAAGCCACTTTTCGACTAACTGGTGGCTACTTTACGGCTGACTCAGACACAGACTCAGCCGCTCCACGCTCAATTAGGTGCAAAGACATCTCGGCTGGCTGAGCTCGAAGCAGAAGTTGAGGATTTTCGCAGTTGATCATATTTATTGGCTTTGCGATTAGGCTCGGCGGACTTGATCCGGCGTCTTGCCTCTGGCCTAATTGGGGGATCTAAACTTGAATATTGATGACGGTGTCGGATCGGATCGAAAAATATAAAAAAAAAAAACAACAAAAAACAACACACAATCCAAAATGCGATGCAATTGTTGGCTGCTGGCCGTGTTGTTTGATATTTATCGTACTTAATTTTTCGATGTGTTTTGCTGTCTTGGCTATTTTTGGAGAATTTCACGTACGAGACTCATAATTCGTGCGATAATTTACACAAAATTAGGCAACTGTCTAGCCATCGAACCTTTTAAAGCTATTGGAGCACTCCGATGCGTTTCCCACGCCAATTAGAATTAGTCGCCGGATCGAGACCGAGTTCAATTGAATTTTGAGGCGACATCGAGGTCTGTCAGATAATTGCAAGAGAAAATTGGAAAATTCAATTTAGTCGCTCGGCCAAATTGTCCGAAAATTTAACATCACCTTTTATTTCACTCTGTATCGCCTCTTTTATGACACAGCGCGGCTTTCCGCTTATAATTTGTGTTAACAAAACTTTTGCCATAAAATGTCCAAAGTGAAACTCATAAAACGCAAAATTGTCGGTGCGGTCAGATATAATTAATGTGGGGCAAGTTTATTCTTCTCGTGGTTAATCTTCGCCTCTAATCTCGGGCCGTAGAAGTTTGCGACCGCCTGCCCCCACAAACTCCTCCCAAAGCAATTAAAAGTCTAATTAGAATGTCATTAGATGGCTGCAAGTGCTAAATGGTCAGGTAGTAGTCAAGTATCACAATAAATCAAAATGTTCCATCTTGATTTGAAAATATCTAAATAATTGGTCAATTAAATGGAATTACAAGCAAAAGAGGTATATAAACATTATCATGTTTACTGACTTCCCATGATTTTTCTATCAAATTCTTGAAAATTCCCCTTTGGCAGCTCTTTTGGAACATTTTCGGAAAGTTTAAATTTAAGGTTCACCAGGATGACGACGCATTTTTACTATCCAAATAAGGAGCTGCAGGAGGAGCTGATCTGCATATCGAAGTCATTGGTGGCACCTGGAAAAGGAATCTTGGCGGCCGATGAATCCAGTGCAGTAATGGGCAAGCGCTTTCAATTAATCGGAGTAGAGAACACGGAGGAGAATCGCCGAATATATCGGCAAATGCTCTTCACCACAGATCCAAAGATATCGGAAAATATATCTGGAGTGATATTCTACCATGAAACGTTGCACCAGCGCACGGATGATGGACAGCCATTTGTAGAGACCCTCAAGAAAAAGGGCATCCTGACTGGTATCAAGGTGGACAAACACTTTTCGCCACTCTTTGGCTCCGAGGATGAGTTCACCACCCAGGGACTGGATGATCTGGCCAGTCGGTGTGCCCAGTACAAGAAGGAGGGTTGCAGCTTTGCCAAGTGGCGGTGTATCCTGAAGGTCACCAAGAATACGCCTTCGCCGCAGGCTATTTTGGAAAATGCAAATGTCATGGCCCGATATGCGGCCATCTGTCAATCACAGCGTCTGGTACCGATTATCAATCCCGAGGTTTTGTCTACGGGCGACCATGACTTGGATCGATGTCAGAAGGTCAACGAAATCCTGCTGGCTGGTGTCTACAAGGCTCTTAGTGATCACCACGTCTTCCTCGAGGGAACCCTCCTGCAGCCTAGTATGGTAACGCCTGGCCTGCAGAGTAACAAGAACCATCCGCCTTCGGACATCGGATTGGCCACAGTTCTTTCCATCAGGCGAACTGTTCCCCCAGCCGTTATGGGTAGGGATTTCTATATACCTTAATTGATTTTTTCCGTTTTAATAATTATACTTATGACAGGAGTACTATTTTGTAGTGGAGCCCAATCAGAGGAAGAGGCGTCGATAAATTTGAATGCCATCAACAACGTACCGCTCTGCAAGCCCTGGGCCATGACTTTCGCCTTCGATCGGGCTTTACAGACCTCTATCTTGAGAACTTGGGGTGGCAAGAAGGAGCAGATCAGCCATGCTCAGAATGAGCTTATCAAACGTTGCAAGGTTTGTAAATTATTTGTTCTTTAAACAGATTTTTTATCAAAAATAATATTTAGGCTAATGGACTGGCCAGCATTGGAAAGTATGTAATTGGTTCCGTAGAAAGCTCAGCAGGCACAGAAAGACTTATCCAGGAAGCAGTCGAATTCTAAAGATCATCGATCATCCTTGGGAGTGGTTAGGATATAAAACTCTTGGCACGAGGAAAAAACACCTTTGGACCAAATATGTTAAAAATAAAATTTTCTGATTAAATTTAAAGATATTGATAATTTATTGACCGATTTTTTAAGAGGATATCCCTTTACCTATTTATTGTCAATATTATTATACCAATTTGTTTTTAAATCAATAAATATATATTATATATCTGAGTGTTTTCCTTGCTTAACCGTGTTTAACTGTTCCTTGGTGACTTCTGGCCAACACTTGACCGCAGGCCGCGTGTTTGATGCCAACCAGTCGGGCCGAACAAGTCGAAATATTGTTAACAAGCCTGCAAAGAGCAACATGACTCTTGGAGCGAAGTGTCGGCTTAATCCGCGGAGATTACCAGACGACCGCGCGACACGCAGCTGCGTTCAGAGCTCCAGCTCCGCTGCAGCTTAATTAACGCAGGCGCATGCCAAAAACCAAAACGACGGCCATGTGCAACAGCAACATCAACAGCGGCAACACTAACAGCGGCAACACCAACAGCAGCAACCCCGGGTTGAGTGTTTCGACTTAATCAGGCGGTTCAGAGCCGCTCAAGTCGGTGTCATGTTGTTGGCAAATTAGTCAGGCTGCCAACAGGAATCAGGGAAGGTGCAAAGGGTGTCTTGCACACAAATCGCAATAATTAAAATTAAAGCAGTCACTAACTTATAGCCTCGCCTCTCGCTGCAACACAAACTCCTCCCAGTTGTCACGCACAGAATTTTTAAACAGCCAAGCGGCTATAACTTACGTCAAGAGAAAGGACTTTAGTGTACCCAAGAAAACTCAAAATTTATTTGAAGAATAATAATATATTTAAAGTTCAGTTTCATATGTCATTTTTGTACATTTATTAACGTAAGTTGAAGTAATTTTTATTAAAGATTTGAAGGTAATATTTAAGCCCAGGGTATGTTTCCGGGAAGCTCCCCTTCAAATTGATGTCTTTTCACCTGCAACTTCGACCGGAGGATTGGAGGATTGTGGTTAATGCAATCGCCGTGTATCCCGGGTCTGTGGGTTTGAGTCCCCGTGATCCGTCACCACACCTCTCCCTTGCGCGCACTTGAATTTAATTCTCAGTCCCAATCAGGCCAACGCGTACGACATGTCATGTTAATTGGGCTCCCAGTATACATATACATATACAGTCGCGAATGTGTTCGCCGGGCGTGGATGTGTGTAAATTGCCATTATGCTCATGTTTGCTTAATATGTGGCACACACAACACCCACCGAGTTCCGCTCGATTCCAGGCTATATATCGGTGGCTATAGCTATAACCATACGACGGCAGCACGCGAGGCGTCAAGCCAATTAAAGCCAAATTATGGCAGCGCTTTTTTAATCACATGCATCGCTCTTCGCCGCTCAGTTACTCACAATCATTTACTCAGTCGCCCGCCTATTCAATCACTCATTCATTCACTCGCTCATTCACTCAATCAGCGGTTTCAATTTGCCGCTGAAGATTTATGGGCGTGCCAGGCGCTAATATGGCAGGGGAAAAAACAACTCAGAAAGTTGTGAACTTTTTTATAATAGGAATAGACTTAATCTTTGTATTGTTGATTATAAAAGGATTTAGCGTTGATACAAAACTGAAGATATGGAACTCTACAACTATTAAAAATGCAAAATATTTATTATAAAAATAAACAGAATTTTCTGATGCTTTTTTTTTGACATCTAATGGTATAAATACTTAGAACTAAAAGCTCTTCTTTATATGCAAATTTGTCCAAAAAAATGTCGAAGTTGTTTAATTTTTTTTTTTTTTTATGTGTTTATAAACATTATGGAAGTTCTACTGTAGACTTAAATACAAAACTGCCATGATCGCAACTACAAAATGTTGCTCATTGCCGGCGGCACGCGTTTGTAAGAGACTTCCACAGTCGCCAAAGATCAAAGCCAAATAGCCGACAAGCATCGAACCCGATTTCAGTTGGTCTTTAACGAGATTTCCACTTGCCAACTGTTGCCAGCTGTTGGCCATAAACGAGTATGCGAGAAGTGGGAGTGGGCCCCAGCCTTAGCCCGGGCCTTTACCAACCTGGCGGCGGCATAATTAGAAAAATCCAAGCCAAACGAAACCGACGGGGCTGTGGCGCCAAAGTTTAATTCACAACTCCGGACGGACCGGGCACAAATCACTCAGCTGTCAAACGCTTGTTTTGATTAATTTGGTGTTAATAACGTAGACCGCACAAATCCTGTACCGTTCGTTCGGCAATTAATGTGGCCTGGTCTTTGTGGTCTTTGGTCTGCTGGCCTGCTGGCCAGGCCAAAAGCAAAACCCAAAGCCAAACTTGGTCATGGAGCGTGAAAAACGAACGCTTCCACCGAGGAGGATGCGACTTGTGTTAATTGAAAGTTTCGGCCTGGCCATATAAAGTGGGGAAGCCAAAAGTCTGTCTCGTCCGACTTCGATTTCGATTTGGTTGTCTACTGATAGCCAAAAAGTTGCCAACTCACCCGGCCATAAATGGTGGCACACGCGTCGTCTTGGCAGATGGCAGGACGAATGGCAAGAATCGCCGGCGGGGGTGGCGGTAGTGATGATGGCGGTCCAGCTAAAAAGCCAAAAAAAAGCCACAAAAGCGGGACAGTTTCGCTTTTGGTTTCGCTTTCCATGTGTGCCACATCATCAGGCCAAAAGTAAGAGGTGTTTAAAATGCTAATTTGGGCAATGCCACCAACTGAATCACGTACAGTTGTCTCCATTTCTCACATGACTTAATGACGCCACATTTTGGCCTGGCCAAAAGTTCAGATTGCCTAGTTGAATGGCCAAAACGCCGTTGATCGGGCGTTAATTTTTGAAATTGTTAGGCCTGCAGGGAAACACAGTTCGTGGAAATACAAGAAAGGTTAAACAATTTGTGAGAAACTTAGAATTCCTTTAATTAAATTATAAATGTGAGTAGCAACCAATTCACTTTTAACATTTTAATAGAGTTTTAATAAGTCAAATGAAAGGTTATTTAACCCAATTTCATCGGAAAGCAATTAAGATGTTGTAATATCAATTACAACCTTAAAACTCCAAATTTATAGTCGTCTGCAAACTATAAGAGGAATTTATACTTCTTTTTCGAAAGAAACTCTATTTACTTTGAAATTACCGAAAATCCTTGAACAGTTAGCCAAGGATCCTTCTCCTTTCGCTTATTTAACCATGTGACCAATAGCTTTCACTACAATCATTATAATAAAGCCCGGGATCAACTTTAAAGTGACCCACTGGCATCGTCGTATGCAAATCATTTAGTCTTGTCCTCCATGACCAGCTCCCTTCCTGCTCGAGGCTGTCGCCCATCAACGCGCTTGTTCAGCTGTCACCATATGCAGCTTCCTGGCCAGGACAGGCCGAAACGCTACTGACGTCGCCGCCCCCGGGTACTGAATCGAAATTTGCTATGCCAAAATGTCAAAATGTCAATTCGAAAACGTTTAGCAGAAAAAAAGAAGAAAACAAGAGGAAACGCTATAGTCGAGTGCCGCGACTATAAGATACCCGTTACTGTTTTACACAACTTTAAAATATTAATTTTGCTAGTGGAAATTCACAAGGCGCCACCTATTGTCAGAGGAAGTATGTTGAGTATGCTTATAGTGACGTCACTGCCCATGTGGAGCCTTATAACCTTAATTTCTTCATAAATTGCGAAATAATGTTCCGATTTGAAAAATCTTTTGTAAATCGATAGATATTAACAGAAATAAGTTACACAAGGTCAAACGAAGGCATTCATAATAATATTATAGACTCCACAGTTTTCCGCGGTTTGTGGGCGTTAGAGTGGGCGTGGCCGGATGCAACTTCGTGGCAAGTTGCAGAGGCATCTCCTAAATACGTGTTCCTAAGCAAAATTATGTAGCTTTTATAGTTTTCGAGATTTTTGCATTTTTGGTTTTTCGGGTTTTGTGGGCGTTAGAGTGGGCGTGGCGTGATCGGAAAAAACAATTCGCATTGGGAGCATCATAGAAACATACATGCTTGATCCGAACTTTCTATCTCTTATAGTTACCGAGATATCAGCTTTTCTAGAAAATCCGAAAACCGTCTTTTGAGCCTTGTGGGCGTATGGGTGGGTGTGGCCGGATAGTAGTAGCACTATAAAATGCGCTGTCATCTAAAGATTATACTTTCTGAATTTCAACTTTCTATCTACAATAGTTCCTGAGATTTCAGCAATTTTAGTTTTTTGCGATTTGTGGGCGTTAGAGTGGGCGTGGCAGGATGCTGTAATAAACTTGCGCTGTCCCGGGACCTCAAGAATCTTCATGGTTAATCTCAACTTTGTATCTGTTGTAGTTCCTGAGATCTCAGCGTTCATACGGACGGACGGACGGACGGACGGACGGACGGACGGACGGACGGACGGACGGACGGACGGACGGACAGACGGACATGGCTCAATCGACTTCGCTATTGATCCTGATCAAGAATATATATACTTTATAGGGTCGCAAAAGCTTCCTTCTATCTGTTACATACTTTTCAACGAATCTAGTATACCCTTTTACTCTACGAGTAACGGGTATAAAAAGTGAATTAAGAGGGAAACGCAGCGGCGCTGCCAAATGTTGGCTAAGTAAACTTTTTGGCTATTGAATGGACGGTCAGCTCGCCAGCTTTGATATATACGTATATATATATATATATTATACATATATATATATATACGGAGGCGTGTCGTTGGCAGTCGCTCAAGAGTTGGTCAGGTGTAGGCTCGTTTGTCTGTCACTCGTTACATTTGCTTACCTTTCCTTTATGCAAATGCGGGTGAATTTTCGCTTCTGACTCCGGCTTGTATTGCATAAAGTTAAAGCTAGGTTAGTGAGTTGCCTTTTTTCTTCATTGAGGTCTTATATATTTTTTTCGTGGGGTTCTGTCAATGCCCCACAAGATGGCTCACAACTTGTGTCGTCTGCCTGACAATCGTACGACATTTCTGACAAATACTGCCGACACAAAACTCTTTTTTTTCCTTACGCTGACGGACAGGCTCTCAGACTTGCATAGGCAAAGCATGTTGACAGGCCAACAGTCCAAAAATAAAAATAATACTTAAAAAACAAAGAGTAAATCTTTTTGTTGCAAATTTTATGCAATTTTTCAGAGGTACTGTGTGTGGTTCGGTGGTTGAAAGAAACAAAAATAAATTATACACCCAAGCTATTTCGACAAATTCAATGAGAAAAATCTGCAATTTAAATAATGTTAACTGGCATTTTGAAATGTGGCCTATACAGAAAACCATCTTGGACAGTTGTTGCATCATTTAGTTGGCCTATTGAAAAACTACAATTTGGGCGTGTCCAGACGTTTTATGGCCAAAATTCGACTTTATGTTAGTTAATATAAACAGTGCATGTACACAGAAGAACTTAAAATTAGTTTATTATAA
This sequence comes from Drosophila eugracilis, assembly GCF_018153835.1. Lineage (NCBI taxonomy): Eukaryota > Metazoa > Arthropoda > Insecta > Diptera > Drosophilidae > Drosophila > Drosophila eugracilis. The sequence continues at coordinate 4,828,562 of NW_024573224.1, forward strand.
CATATGAATATATGAAGTGTATTTTGTTTAATAAAGTGAAAAAATCAAACACTTATTTTCCAATGATTGTATTAGCATAATTTAATAACTAACAAATCGAATTCCTAAATCTGTATTTTCCATATGATTTAATATAACATTCACATCTAATCCACTTGTTAGAAATTTATATTTTCCTGCAAAACGAACTTCTCAATAAAACCCAAATAACCGCCGGCAAATTCATAAAAATTATCAAAATTAAAACATAAATAAAATACAAGGGAACACGTACGCAATCGCTGCCAGATACCTGTATATATACTCATGTATATATACACATTGGGGCAAAGCAAATGAATTCAATTTCGAATGAAAAATGGCGGCAGTGATGAAGATGGCGACGTCGACGGCATCGCAAAACGCGTGCCTGTGTGAAAAGTGGGTGGAAAAATAAGAAAATGGTAAGGGAAGGAAAAGTCTGGGGGGAAGGAATAAACTTTATTAACATTTTTCGCATGCTGCACGTGCAGCATTTTGTGGCAGGAACCGTCGCGACGCGTATTTCGCGCTCTTTAATGAAGTTTCATAAATTGTGAAAATCGAACGTTAATCAAATAAGGAGCGGAGAGCCATGTACAAAAGGTGGCGCCTTAAATGGCCGACAAACTGCAGACGTGGCCAAAAGAATCTGTCAATAAATCAATTAGTGTAAGATAAATCAAGTGACAAACGGAAAACACAAAACACCAAAAGCCCGCTAGAGGGCGCTGTGGTGATGTTTCCATCTTCTGTAAACTGATAGTTGTGGTCTTAATTAATTGCAACAAATTTTATGTCTGACATGTTAGCCAAAGGGGGGTGGGCAAACCATCAAAAGCAAAAAATACAGAAATAGAAAATATAGCATTAATAGTGGCCCAGAGCCACAATTAGCCAAATGACAAAGCCGACACGATTGCTCTGGCTCATAACTCATGACATTTTGCGGTTGCTGCCCGTCGCTGTGGTTTTTCAATTGTCAGTTGATGGCTACAATTACAATTACCCAGCACTTCTTCATACCCCTAACCCCCTCTCTATTTGATGGTAACAATAAATTCGCTTCCTTGGAAACTTCCGGTTTGGGCGTATGCGCAATGGCCAAGAAGGCTCATAAGGCTACAATAAAAAAGAATTATTTTACCTCTTCAGGCAAAACCACTTAGAAAAATATATGAGAAGGAACTTGAAGATGTCAACATTCCCTTAAATGATGTTCTTAACATGTTTAATTAAATAATATATTTTAAGGACTAAAATATTATTCCCACTTAAAAATTCTGATTCTCGCTTACAAATAAATCTTAAAATAGTTTACTATGCACGTGGAAATTTTCTAGTGTATATATTCCCTGTGTTTAACTACTTTTGAAAATGGTTTTCAAGACTCCAACCGAATGCCGACCAAAACCAAACTTCCTGGTCCGTGGCAAGCAATTTTGACATTTGACTAATGCGGGACATTAGTTCTGCCAAAAATTTCTTAATTTAGCGTTAACGCTGCTCCAAACATTTTCTCGAAGGTGGAACGAAAGGTGGGTGGTAAAAGCAAGCAGGTTGGGGTACTCCTGCATGTCGAATTTATTTTTGGACAAAACCCCGTGCTCTGGAGTTTCCCGGAGCTTTATCTGACAAAAAAGAATTTGTCACAGCAAATAAAAAGTTTTGCTTTTCGCCTTGGTGGTCGTTCTTTTAGTTTTTTGCTTGGCGTATTTGTTTTTTAATCCGCCGAGCAAGAAATAAAGATAAAAACTTAAGCTAAAATAAGTTTCTATAAAAGTGCGCGACAAAAAAAAGATGTGGAAGGCGACGAGGAAGAAGAAAGCCAAAAAGCCAGCGATGAAGAAATTTGAAGTGCAGCAAACTGCAACAATAATAAAATAACAGAAAAGCAATTAAAAGCCAGCTGTTGGTGATTTGGAGGATTAGGGGCCAGCTTGACCAAGGGCACAGGCGACATTGTCTCGCTGAACGCCGAGATAACCTTGAGGAAGGGTTGGAGGGCACAAGATGATATATAAAATTTTAACACGACCAAATGGCCCAGCTCAACGTTGGACAATTACAGAATTATGTAATTGCCCGGACAATGTCTGCAAATGGCTTGGTTTGGTTGCAGCTTCAGGGGGTTTAAGGTGATAACAAGAAGGAACGCAAAGTCGAGGGCCTCGACTATGGAATACCCTTTACTCAGCGAAACAGTTTTACAATAACGTTTGGTATATTACCTAGATTTTCTAAAGTAATAAAGTTCCTTATTGGGATAATAAATTAGTTAGTTTACGTAATTAAAAATTTCTTTAAAAACAATGATATAGGATAACTAAAATGAAATCCTAATCAAAGTCAATGTTATATAAGCAAAAATGTAACAAATATTTATATACGATTCCCTTAACAAAATTATTATGTACTTCTTTGATTTTATAATTTAAATAAATATATTATATTATATTATTTTATTATTTTTATACATATTTAGAACCACTTACCTGGATTCTCTGTATAACGCAAGGTCCTTATTGGGATAAAATCAATTTTGTGTCACTTAACCGTGACTTTCCTCACAAAACGAATTATCTAGTTCCATTTCCACTTTCGCTGCAATAGAATTAATCTCGAAGGCGCGAAAGAGAGAACTGCGGCTCAAAACGCTGTCCAAAGATCTTCCCTTGTCCACTCTTGTTTACGCTCCCTTTTTTCACAAAGCATTTAAAATACAATTAATTAATATAAATTATCATTATCATCATCATCATTATCATTATTCGATATGTGCGCGCACACTTTTATTTTCACAAAAATAAAAAAAGAAAAAAAACATTTTTAAATAATCAGAGGAGCACCTTTTGCATTTAATCATTAAGAACAGCTAATTTTACCGATCACTCTTTATAACACTTTTTATAAGCACGAACAAATTAATTCCGAGTATGTTGCTTGCGAGTGCAACGATTTGCGACTAAAACCTGGAAAACAAAAAACCGAGGTAGAGAATTTTTGGGACAGACTGGAAAGAGAAGATAAGCTTTCCAAAGATCTTTGTTTTGATTCCCCTTTCTCATTTTTACCTTCCTTCTTTGTCAATGCATTTAAATTCAATTCAATTTAAGTAAGAGCAAGAAGGAAAGGAATAGTTGATGGCAGCGGCTATCTGATAACAGTTACTCTGGTTGTTTACATACTCTGTTCATTTGAAAACAACTTTTGTAATTTTTTATACAGCCCTCTGTTGGCAAAACCATGTAACTAAGTCATATTTCTGACTTGCGTTACGTGACTTCCTTACGTAAAGCCTTGTAACCTTAATTTATTTATAAATTATTAAGAATTGTTCCGTTTTTGGTAGATAACATAGCAGTATTTGTCTGATTTATTGCATTTTAAATGTGTTTTAAAAAATGTCAAAATTTTCCCCTTACCTTTAACTTTTAAGGTTATGTACTCTTTTATAACCTGAAAATATCCTTATATGCTTCCCTTTAATTTAAAGTGAAAAGTGAACACATTTTGGTTTGGCGATTATGCTTATGTCATTGGCCAAGTTGTTGACAGCCAACTCGATATTTTCCGCCAACTTCGTTCAGGTGCCGGAAAGTGCAGCGCTTCAATATTCATCTGGCGAATATTTGCGTCGCGTAGTTGGCGAAATTTTACCGCTGTCCTTATTGGACTCGTTGTTCTTGTTGGCTAACAAAACTTTGGCCGACAAAACCGCACATTCGTATACATGCACAAAAACACTGAGCCTCATGCATAGACATCGCTTTTGCATTCATGGAGCATATGTTCCAACTCCCGATTTAGTTTTCGTTTTACGGTTTGAAGTTTCACATTAAAAGCATTTCAGCCAGATAAATAGAGCATGAGGGAGTGTGAGAGGAACAGAGAGCAAGAGGAGGACGGAAGATGACTCCCGACCTCCCTCGAAAGTCTATGCTGTCACTGATAAAGTTTTTGTTTTTGCTCTGCTCCTAGAATTATATTATAATTTCAACTATGAGTACTACTCATGCAAATAACTCAAATTAAAGTTTTTATGCCTATGGGGCACACACATACAGGCACACTGGGACAAGGACAGACCGGAAACCGCCATCTTGTTTTTAGTTTTTGGATAAAAGTTGCAGGCACGCACAAGACTAGCAGACAAACATGGCCGAAAGGGTTACAGAAAGACTTGGCTCTAACTGGGTATAGCACTGTGCTACAAATTATGGGATTAACTAACAAATTCCTAAGAATATGCAGGTTTATTTACTGTAGAATTACAACATATTAATCAAAAAATTAAAAGATTTATTTTGAAAAGTGTTTTTGATTTTTAGATCAATAAATGCCAGAAGACAAAAAGCTTTTCATTAGCAACAAATTATAAATCAGAAGTAATTTCCTAATTCACAGCACATTTTTGTTTACCACACATATTGTGTTACACACGAATTAGGCCTTGTAAACAGCGATGTTGCAAACATTTTGATAAGCAAGCAAATTTAATAACTGATTAAAAGTAATAGTAAACAAGCCAATTGAATGGAATTGCGTAGCGAATTAGGCTATTTAGTGGATTATTAAATTTGAAAACTGACATCCTGTGCATTTTGCTGTTGGCCACTCATTAGCATAGTGTTGCAGTAATTATCGAGGTCTGTGCCACATCCATTATCACTTCATACGACGAACAATTACGACGGGTTGATGTCATAAAAAGCCTGTAAAAGTGCATTTAAACTATTTCGAAAGTAGCTCCCATTTCTCGGGGCGCCTTTGGTGCGCCTCGTCAGCACTTCTTTTTTGGGCAGCAGCATCAATAACGGGAAAGTTTTAGCCAGAAACCAAGGAGCACCGACCACAACAGCAACACATCCAGGCAGGACCAGCCCAAAAATTATGGCCACACTTTCGTTTTTACCAATGGACGGCGGCAGGCGGGTGGACAATGCCCCAGTGAGATAAGAAAATTGTAGAGGAAAATTGCACTGAAAGAAACTTTTTCTTTAAGAGATTATATTTACAAATTACAAATTATTTACAGAAAACCGGTCAGATTTGTTTTAAATATACAGTTTTTTTCTTTTGGAAACAAAATCATTTCGATCTAAAAGACTTCTTGGAAAGGTTTTTTTATTTTTTTCCTGTGTCCGAGCTGCAGCATTCTTGAAATGCAGCCAAGCCGCAACTATGTGGCCGTCCATAAAGTTGAGCCGTCACCAGAGGAAAAGAGGAGAGTCCCTCTTGCTGGGCTGCGAAAGTTTTTTAGGGCCAGCTTGTGTTTATAAGATGGCCAAGTAGCAAGCAGCGGCGTTCGGCTATCAGTTGGCCAGAACTTTACTGCTTACGTTCATCATATTTGCGCGAGAGTTTGCCTAGGCAACTTTTCCAACCCAGAAGAGTCTAGAGATACCAGATACCAGATACTATATATGTATGCTATATAGAAGCGAATGTAAAAGCATGCGGCCACTGCAACAAACTGCAGCGATTGCTGTCAGCTGCAAGTGCTCTGGGCGGCAGGCACTTGAGACTTCTTTTGAAAATTGTCCAACAAGAAAACCAAAAGCAACCTGCACCTCAAACTGAAAACTCCAGGCCATCGGCCCAAAGGACATTGCAACAACTGACTGATAAATGTCGCTGCCAAGGCTGCAAATACGACTGAGGACATTTCCTTATTTCCTGTCGTTGTCCGCTGTCCGGCTGGCCGACTTTTGCTACAGGAAACTTTTAGACCAAAAGGAAACCCAGAGCAGCGGAAGGCATTCTGGGTAGGGCCCTTTTTTATGCAAGTCATAGAAATTTACAAGCCCCAGTGACAAGGACGTTTAGTTTATGGACGCGTGGCGGCTTCAGTGATGACAGTTTGTCCAAGGGATTAGTTTCAGATTTTTTATGTATATTTTAAAATATATTTTAGGTCTTTTCAACTCTTATTTTTACCAATAATATCCGCTTTCTTTATCATTACCTTTTTCTATCTATCTATTAAAATGTTTGTTATTTTCACAATATCAGGTTTATTCTCAAAAAAATAAACCCGAGGCTTTAATAGTGGCATCACTGTTCCGTCGTGGGACATTTTGCTGTTGAAAACTTTGTTACATTGGCATATGCAATTGGGTTTGCTGCACATCCTGTCGACAGCTTGGACTTGCCAAAGTTTTTGCCACTGTTAAATGTTTTCTACGTTTTTATGTCTTCGCCAACGTTTTTTGGGCGTTTTTAAAGCAGAGTTTTGGTGGGGCAGGCAAAGTTTTTAATGAATTTTATAGCAGGCGGCGTTAGGCGATTGTGAGACGATTCAATCCGAAGGCAAGTCTTACGAAACACAGAGTTTTGCCGATAAGGGGGAGGCCAAAGGTGCAGGCGGGCAGGCCAATCAAGCTAATCGCGGACGGGCTGAGATAGACAGACGTATATATATATATATACCAGTACAATACATATAGTACGACGATCCGAACTACAGACAAACAGACAGACACACCGCTTTGACTTTGATGTGCTGTCGCTGGTGTTGGCCTGGGCATTAAATGCAGCACATTAAAGCCGCAGGAGCCATCGCCGCTGACGGCTGACAAGCGTTGAGTCAATTACATGGTAATAAACTAATGGGCAACGTGCTCACCCGGCGACGACGTCACTCACCATGACCATCATCATCATCACCAGCCTCATCAGTTTTGGTTCTCACTCAGGCCCGTTTAGCTTCAACACTTGTTGATCTTCCCATGCCAGTACATTAAGCCAACTATAATTGGCCCAAAGTGAGGCTCATTCGAAAATGGCACTGGCCTAAAGGCGAAAGTTGAAACTTCCATAAAACCTGAGATGTTAATTGGCAGAATATATATCCCAGAGAAGAATAAACTCGTTTAATGCTTCTGAATCTGCATTGCCATCCCATAACCTTTTATATTACTTTAGCTGCTTAATATTTTTTCACACACTTTTCTAAAAGTTAAAATTCACACAGAATCTGCAGATTGATCAATTTATTGCTTGCACATGGCTTAAACATTGAAATTTGGTATTCATTTAGTTGAGATCCTTACGAGTGGACGCACTTGTTGATGTTCAGGCTATAGGAGGATCCGGGGGGACATGATCCATGGATAGGTCGTTCAATAGTGCACCGATTGCTCTCCGGGTTATATCCAGCAGGGCATAAGCTGCTGGCTAAGGCTCCTGCCATGAAAGACAGAATCAAAAGCAAAAGCCAAGTGCATTTCAAATACATGACTGAAATGTGAATCCTTTTCTTTTCCTGCACTCAAAACAAACACTTAAGTTCGGAAATGGAAAACTGAGCAGCCTCAACTCACCGTGGGCAAATGCAATATGCAACTATTTTAAGAGATGCAACTGAAACGGATCTTATATACCAGCAGATGTGCCAAGGCGATGATTCCATCAGCTCGACCTCAATCTAGTTCTACTGATCTGAACTGGGAAAATGCGATCAATTTTGATAACACCTCGCTGATAAGCAGCTGAGCAAAACAGTTCTGTTTTGAAATTGTTTTAAATTTATTCAATCACTTTTGTTTGATTAGGTTTTATTTGGATTTATTTAGTGCTGGTAGACACAGAGGTTCACATTAGGTTTGTATTGGGATCCAGGTGGGCACTCTCCACGAATGGTGCGCTGTACGGTGCACTGCTGGCCAGTCTTCTGGAATCCAGCTGGGCAGCTCTTGGCTGAAACAGCCACGGCGATGATGGCGAAGATGAAGATGGTAAGCCACGAGAAGTTCATGTTGGTTGCAGGCTGAAAAATAATTGTAATTTTTATATTATACATCGATTTTAAGGAGTATATCCCTGTCGAGAGACAATCTCAAACCAAATTAATAGACACTGTTGTTTTATAGGAACAGATAACAGATCAATGATTAACTTTGTTTTTCATTTCATTCCAAAAGTTTATTGTTATATTTATTCCTCATATATTTCAAGGAAATATTATGTAAAAATAATAACTAAATTAATTGTTGCACTTTTAAAAAGTATTTTTTATTCTTTCTTTTTCGTGTGAAATAAGTTTGTGAGAAAGACAGATTTTTAACTGATTTAAGCCTTAAATTTCAATACTCTAGTTCAGCATTTACACAGTATCTTTTCTTTTTTTATACACAAAACTATTTTCTTTCTCATTAATATTTTAAATATGCAAATTAAAATCTTGCTGCTCGAAATAAATCAAATCAATGACTTACATTATAGTCTTCACTTTGTAGATGAGCAAACTAAATATTTCGGCAGCCGGGATGGTGCTTTTATACCCGCCGGAAAATACATTTCGGTGCCTTTATCACGTCCATGACGAACCTTTGACACAATTAGTGGCGTTTAAGCTGGCGCCGATAAGGAGCAGCGAAGGCTTGACACATGTGGCCCGCTGGATGCCTATCTTCATCAGTAAAAGGAAGCGGGCAACAATTCACCGGAGAGCCCTGGCAGAACAAAGGCCATTTGCGTCGACTGGGCCCAGAAGTAGGCGTGAAAAACCTGCAACGGCAATGGCCAGGTGGCACTGTCGAATGGCAACAGAAAAATTCCGCATGAAGCAACTGACATCAAATTGTCGATGGAACAGGTGAGGCAGAGGAACCAAAGCCAGAGCCACGACCAGACCCAGAAACAGAAACAGAGGAGCCAGTGGCACTTTTGGCATTGTCCAGGTCCAACAATGGACCAGAGGATTGGGATTGGGTGCGCCTGTCAGTTACAGGAGCACAATGGGTAGCACGGCAGTTCTCCAGCGCTTTTGTGCGTCCAGCATATGTCATTCATATACAATTACGGTCGCAATTTTCGATAGCTGGTCGAAAGATGCGAAATGTGGGTGCAAAAAGTGCAGGGCAAGAAAATTGTTTCATGACAATGAATATTTTTAAAGATCAGAATTCGGCTGTAAAATGTTCTTAAAAAATATGTTTTGGAAAAAGTGGACTATAAATTTTTTTTTAATAAATAGAAGATTAGTATCAAAATTGTTGATAAGGTAAATTGAATTCAGATTATTAGTTCATAAATTTAAGAGACGCGGTCTTATATATAGATTATGGTGATTTCCCAAAATATTTTTGTGCGTAAAAAGTTTAATTTAAGCCATTCAAGTCTATACTAGCTGATTCCTGAATCTATAATCAGTGTTTTATTTATGTTTTTTCCATGTGTTAGTCTTATGTCACAGCAATAGCCAAAGCTAAGCTGAGATTATCAGCTCTTGAAACCAAATTAAATATAGAAACTGGGTTTTCCCAATGTAGACACTCTGGGGCGTAAATCAAATGCAAACGAGCCATAAAGTTCCAGTGTCAGGCGAGGCAAGAGTTCAATATTTTTACGTTATAGTTTGCATGTGATGGACGACAAACTGTTTTCGAAGGTGGCCACTTCAGGCGAAAAGAATCGAATATAGTGGCTCATAATTCACTCAGCACTTGGATATGTTCGATATATGGTATGTGTATATGGTTGCGTGTCGACGACGACTTCTTCACTTGGCCAAGTTGTCGGTTTTAAGGGGGTTTTTCTGAGGCTTTAGATGGTCGGTTTTGTCCAGTTGGTCATGCCTTTGGCTTTGAATTATTGATGGGCGTATTAAGAAGATTAATGTGATGAGCTATGGGGCACGGAGAGTTTTGTCGTTGCCTGTTGTCGTTGGTCATGTTAATGTCTTCATTGTCGGCTTGAAGCTTTACCTTTACCGTTAGTCACCCATCTCCACCCCCCTGATTGTGGTGTATTGATGTGTGTGTGCTATTCTGTACGTGTGTGAGTGTGTGGGCGAATCAGTTCGATTGAACAGCAAGCACAGCAAAGCAAAAGAGCAATAACGTTCATCACTCTAACTTCCCGGGATATTTCCTCCTTTTTGGGGCCTGAGGTCGATTGGTCATTTTGTTAGACCTCTCAATTCGGTGAGCTGCTTTTTTGGTTGCATTGCGCGTCTATAAGCCATTTTTCTTTCTACCTCACATAACTTTTAAGCTGTGTGTAATTTATTTTTATTGCCATGCTGCCGACGTAAAGATTGCAAATATGTAGTTGACCAAACCTTGGTTTCGATTTAGCGCTAAAGGTATCACTATATAAGGGTGTTAAGATTTCTCGTATTTTGGGGTACCACAATGAGTACTAAAATGTTGGATTACAATTTAAATCGGAATAAAAAATCCTTAAAGATTGAAAAATCTCCCTCGGTAAGAATACTATCGACCAATTTAGCATTTAAAATACACAGAAAATTAAATAAATAAATAAATTCAAATTGAAAACTTAAAGTAAGTTTATGCCAGTCTAAAATCGTGGCAATAATTAATGCAGACAGCTTTTGATGGCCAGGCTAAACTGCGCTGCAATTCTCATTATTGCAGCCACGAGGAACTAAATTTGGTTTTCAGCTTCTAGCCCGCTGCTTATGCCGGGCGGCTTTATACGCCCAGCTGGTCTGGTTGGAACCTCAGACATTGACTTTGGTAAAATTGTGGCACGCCAAGCTCATTTTGAAGCTCATCAGTAATACAGTTACACAACGGTCCGCCGAAGGGGTTGGGGTGGTACGGTAAGTGGAGGACTCCGCTGGGGCAGAGTCAAAGCCAAAACCGAAACCAATGTTGATTTTATTGCTTGCCGCAATGTTTTTAACTTTTGCAGGAGCAATGCCACCACCGCCACCACTGTTGCTACTGGTATTACACAATGAGAAATGAAATTAAAATTATAATTATTATAAATCTAGGTAGTAAGGCATTTTTCTATCTATTGGTTGTAGTCACATTTTCTTTATTTTAATAAAATAACATCAAAAACTTATAAATTAATACCAATTTTGTCAAATATTCTACTAAATCATACATAAAAATCAGAATTTAAGTTTAAATCAAAGATAACACCCCTTAAAGTGTTCTGTGTATTTTCCATGTGTTTTTTTTCGCCGTGTTGTGAGAAGTTCCCTTGGGTGTAGGCAACTGTCGCGTTGCATGTTGCTGCTATTACTGCAGCACAGCTCCGCACAGCATTTAACCACTCGGGCAACAAGGCGGCCAGGCCAAAACAGCCAAGAGCCAACAGGCAGCAGCAGCAGCAGCCAAACTGCCAGACAACCAGGCCAAAAGCTGAGCCATGCGATGGCAAAACGTGCTGAGTTTTCGTAATTAGTGCACAAGAGTGCAGCCCGATGGCCACGTGCAGGGATTTCCAGGGGTATTCGGGGTGTATATAGGTGGGTATTCAAGGGGTATACCGGGGGATTGGAGGACCCAAAACACTCTCCAGCCGCCGTAGCACGTTTATGTGGGACTGCTGGAGTTGAGCTGCCTTTTCGGCCTTTTAGAGTGTGACATGGCAATGGCAATGTCTGCGTCATCTATCGCCTCCTTGTGCGAGGAGTGTTTCTTCTGCAGTTGGCTTAAGTAAGTTGTTAGTCGCTGGTCGCGTTGCCTTTGCGCGTTTGACACACAAGTTGTCGCCTTTAAGCCACTGCCAGCGAATATTGAATTCCCAATGAGATTTTCTTGTTTTCTTTGGGACTAAAGTATAAAGGGATAACGAAATAAAGGAAGGAAAGTTCGGTAAGAAAATGGCTTTCAGTAATTAACAATTGTTTATTTAAGATGGTTATTCTGTGGGAGATAGGATAATTTACAAAAGTTAAGAGTTAAAGAAGATACAGGTACTTTAAGACCAGTTAACTCAAAAAAAATATCTTTATACAATACTTTTTAAACTGAACACCCATCCCAACTAATTAAGATGACCATAAGGCAAACAAGCCATCTATTATCCTATTTATGTTTTTTTTATTTTTAAGCAATCAATAGATACAAATAAAATCAGTGGTATAGTTTTAAAAACTTTTTCATCGCACTCTTTATGTCTGCCAGAATTTTTTTTTGGACCAACGCTAACGACATTGGCAGGCAGCAAACAGTTTTCAGCTGCCATGGCCTTAATTTTACTGATTATGGCAGCAACCAGGCAAACTTTTGGCCATTAAAAAAGATTCGTTTTAATGAGTTTGGCAGACAAGGCAACAAGGTTTCCCAGCCCATCAACCCAACACCCCATTGGCACCCTCTCCATCTCCATGGCCTTTCCCTTTATCGGGTAGAAAAACTGTCGCTGTTTATCTTTTGCCGGCTGGCAGTCAAAATGCAGCCAAGGTCTGCCCCGAACTGGACCTCAGATGCATGTGTATATGTATGTAAATAAATGTGGATCAGCACTGGGAATAAAAATTACTTTTAAATTCAGAAAAATACCTATTCTGTTATTGAGCTGACTCTAAGGACTTAAAGATAAAGTCACCTTATTTAAATTTTAGAGATACATGCCTCAGAAAACAACTTCCTAAAGTCCCCAAGACTTATTCCATGAAATAACTTTCTTTAATTTATTTTCCGAGTGCATGTAAAATCTGCATTTTAGTGCAATTAACATTTGGGATGGGACGGATGCAATGGGTAGGATGGCATGGGGCACAGCATCATTGGGCATTGTAAGTTCCATAAATCAGCATAAATTGAGTGCGCAAATAAAGTAATTGTCCCTCTTGCCGTTTAAGGCTGGTTAATTTCTGGGCCAGCACCCGGAGACAAGTAAGACTTTTACCTGGCCAAAATCGAAGAGTAATTTAAGTCGACCGCCGAAGTCGAGGGCGCTATAAAATCACTTGTTCTGCTAATTGAAAGCCCGGCACAATTAAACTCATCGTCTGGATGCGGATGGGGAAAATCTCGGGGAAAAAAGACTTTCTCGTTCACTGCATTTTTTCTGGCTGATTGACAGCTGTCATGGCGATAACCGCAGTGGGACTTGTTTCTGGTCTCCTTTTTTTTTTTAACCTCTGCCAATTCGATGGGTTTTTGCCTGCATAAAATGCAGATGCAACTGGCGCACAGATCATTTTCTCACTGGCAAAACTCTAGCGGCTGGAACTTGTGTAATTTCAATATTTCACAATAAATCGCAACGCCGCCAACGCTCGGAACTTTCTCCATCTCCAAGTTGGCCTCGCATAACGGTTTGACAATTTGCAATGCGCCTGCGCCGCCTGTCACTCCAATTCAGCTCCTCAGGATTTTGGGATCGCAGTCTCAGGATCGTCCCATGAAAAATGCATAAGTGACAAAAAAACAAAATCTGAAAAAACCAACAATGGAACTCAAAATGCCGCAGAAAAAGATACTGCTGACCGATTTGACCGTATATGGACTTGTTTACTCCTTATGTTTATTAGTCCAAGTCCACTGCACTGCAGTTTCAGTTCGAACGCCTACTGACCGAGTGACTGCCTTTTCAGCACCTTCTCCTCCATCATCTGTGACTGTGAAAAAACCCACAATGAAGCAGGTTATTGGTCAGCTTCAGAGGTTTTTTCAAGTGAAATTAAGTCATTTTTCAATTCATTGTATAAGAGAACGTGTGGCAAATAAGTGGGTGTGTTGAGGAAAAAGGCACAATAAAAGGGATTATAAGATTTCATGTTTATCTCTTAAAGCGAATTTATTTAGAATAAAACATAGAATGTATCCTATAAAATGTGATGAAATCTTTAACTTTACATTATTTTTATGTTATGCCCTAAACCTGTAGCTTAACTTAAACCTACTTAAAGGATAAATGTTATATACAAAATAGTAGCAAGATATTTACGCTTAGATTACAAGCTTGTTAAGTCCCTTAAAGCAAATTTAAATCACAATAAATTTCTCAGATTTCCCTTTGTTAGCCACGTTTAATCGACGTGAAATCTATCATCAATTTTGCTCGAATTCTCCTTCAATAATTTCTCACAATCTCCACCTTGACCACTAGGTTGACGTTTCAAAGGGAAACCATCCGACCAGCCAACCAGCCACTTGCCACACCACATTGTGAACCCAACTTAGCCTCACACCGATGTCCCCGTTTTATAGAGCTACTTTGGGCCATTTGTGGTTGCCTTGGCGAGTTCTCAGATAGTTGGGCTGAGGTTTTCCAAGCAGGAACAAAGGCGCTACCCGCAAATATTTGTAAGATGGAAATGTTGTCATGCCAGAAACTAAGTGAGTGGGTGGTGTCCATTGAGTCTTATCAGAGAGGGAATGGCCAATTTAAGACCAGGATAATGACATAATCAGAAGGAGCATTGAGATTTAAGTAAGTATGCTATTCACCTGGCGGCCATTCAATTGACATAGATTTATGCCCTCCATATAATCAATAATTACCAACAATCATGTGAAAACGCTAATTTCCACGTCGGGGCAATTAATTGAAATGAAAAAGAGCCATAGGGCGAAATTTTCTTAGGGGTGAGGAAATGGAGGAAAAATATACTAGGAAAGGGAACCCAGATGATGTCTGTTTCAGGCATTTTCTTTGACTTTGCCTCCTTGGCTTTGACTTGGCTTTCGCAGTGCTGCCCCCGCTCCCGAGTTAATTAATGCGTGCAATTTAATAAAAGCATAAACGATATATTTAACCGCCATCTCCGACAGTCTCACACAACCGAGCAGGCAATAAAATTAATCAAATAATTACCCAAAGCCTCCGGGCCAGAGCGCCCAGGAACATTTGACTTATCAGCGTTCCATAAACGAGACATTAAAAGTGGTCAGGGAAATCGAACCAAAAAGAAAACCACTGGATAAAAATATATATATAGAGTATTCTGGAGTATTTTCTTTTTCGTGTTGTGTTTTCACTTGAGCGCAGCGAGGCATTTATCATTTTTAATCGAATGCGGAAACAATGGAGCGCGTCTAAGTGGAGCATTTGATGTGGGCGGTGGTGGGCGCCAGTTTTCTTGGCAGAAAAACCAGTCGATGGCAATGGTAAAAGGCCAACGAACAGCACAAACAGAAGCACAAGCAGTAAGTGCTCAAAACAAATCTATAATAATTTCTTTTAATTGTTGCTCTTTTACTGCCAGAGCTTATTGCCAGATTGATCGAGCTGCTGCCTTAATGAGCTTATTGCAATAAGTTATTTAGACAACTGGAAATGGGTGAGGGATTATGCGGTCAATTATTTCAAACTAAATTAGGCGAAAAGGAAAGTAGACTAAATAAATCTTGTTTTTTCAAATTGAACTTCTCTTAAACCAGATGCATTGAAAGTAATCTGTAATCTGAGTAATTAGATTTGTTACTGGCAGTCCCTAATATTCGTTTTACATAGATGCCGTCTAACTTGAGTAGAAAACACTGAAAACTTATAGATTTAAGATCAATTCCAATTCGACTTCGAGTGCAATGTGGCACTCACAGAAAAAGCCGTCCAAGATTTCCTCAATTTTTCCAACTTATCGGAGGCTCCCATCCCCCCTTTTATTTCAGCCCACAGGGTCCAAATGGAAGGCGAAACCTAATGTAGCAGAAAATTACTTTATATGCACATGGCAGAGCTGCCGATAGATGGCGCTACGATTTCATTGGCGACCAGGCCAAGCCTTGCCTATCAGCAGGCAATAATCGAGCCGAACGGCAAATTTAATTTGCTTTAAATTGTTGTTAAATGCGAGCAATTGAAATTTATGCCAACAAAATACAAAACATACAGCACAACGCCAGTCAAAGAAAAACAAAACAAAAACCGTGATAATCTGCAACGACAAAGCCTTGCCACAGCCACAGCCTCCCGGCCACCATCATCACCATCGTCATCATCATCAATTTAGCCAGAAATCGTTGACGCCGCCGGTTGCACATTGGTTTGAATTCAGCAGATAAAGTAAGATTAACTTATATACTAATACGTATTAAAAAAAACCAAACTCCTTTAGAAAATATAGCAACATGGTGTTTTGTGAATCAAAAAATAAAGCAGATAAAATATATCAAAGTTGATATGGCTTAAATCTTCGATCTTCACTAGTTTTTGAGGCAATCTCTTTAAAGACCTCAATGCTTAGACCAATGTACTTGGCCTGGCTTTTTCGTTTCGTTTTGGTTTTTGCCAACGACGATTTGGCGCCGTCTGGGGGCGCATGCGCGAATGTCCTTGTGCGCTATTTTCAGTTGTTTTTTTTTTTCTTTAGCGCTCTTTTCAACTCGAACATAATAATTTTATAGTGAAAAGTGAAGTAAAACAAATGCGACAAAGCAAATGGCGCAAATTGCCGACTGTCTGCCGAGAGCTGTCGGACTGTCTGTCCGTGTGTCTAACTTAATACGGCATGAAATGTCAATTGGGCTGGCAACCTGCGGGCCCAAATACCCATATACCCATATAGCCTTATAGCATTATAGCCATATAGCTGCACTCTAATCAAATTCAAAACAAATTTGTGCGAACAGAACTCTTTAGCGAGTTTGTACTGGCAAACATGCGAAAATTGGCAACAAGGCTGCGCCATTTGGAACTGGTTTAAAGTTATTGTCCATCTTTTGATATTTGTTGGGCTGTCTCGTCGGTGTTTTGCTGTTGCTGTTGTGTGTTGTGTGTTTGGTGTTGCTGTCGTACAACGACAATGTCGTTGGTTTTGCTGTCTCTGGTTGGTGGCACTTGCCTGTTGCCGTTGTCTTTCGTTACTGACTCTTATTGGCTTTTTGGCTCGGTGATTAGTAGGTCAGAGTTTTTCATTTCCAATTGGATATGTTGCACAAGCGACACAGGCGCACACAATATCTGGCCAACACGAAACAAGTGTACGAGTGTGTGCCGCCGCTTTTGGCCATATTAGGAAGGGTACAACCAACCAACGAACTAGCCAACCAGCAAACAAAAACAAACCAACATTCAACTACATATCGGACATAGCAACTATGACTAGACTACGTCGACAAGGCAATAAGAACCGCACTCCAAAATCAGCAGCTTTGATTCATTCGATTCGTTCGGTGGCGGTGGGAAAGTGTCTTGTCCGTCGAACTCATCAATTTTATGCAATGACAATGGTTTCCTACATCACAGAGAGTGATGGAAAAATCCTTGATGATAGCAATATTATTATTTAAGTTAAAATATTACTTTAAAATAAAGAACCAAAAACTCACTTCTATTTTTATTCGTAGCTCAAGCTAAACCAAAAAATCCATAAATAAATTTGAATTTTTCATTTCAACAATATTATTACAATCAAGTATCCGGCACTCATGTTACAAAAAAACAAAAATAATATTTGATTTTAATTGCCTTTGGCAACTCTTTTGGATCGGTCAGCAAAAGCAACAAAGCACAACATATTTTCCCCCGCAAAATCAGTAAAAATATTTTATTTATCTTACGAGTGGGCCAACGCCTGAGATTGAGTTTCTGACTGAGACTGAGACTGTGGCTAAGTCTCACCTCGCCAATGGCAATGCCAACGAGAAAGCATGAAAAGCAAATATAAAATTTTATATTTATTTTCGTTGTACTTTTGTGGGGGTGGCGCCAAGCCAAAGACCTGAGACTCAAACTCAAACTGGAATCCCAAAAAACTGCGGTGGCCTCCAGAGGCACAGAAATTCGCACGAGTATTTAACACCAAGAGCCAAATGACACCAACAACAATGACATTAACAAGCTGGCCAGCACAGCAACAAAAAAAGGCCAAACAAAATAACAATAAAAGCAGATAATAATAACAGTCGACTGGCAATCAATTTGAAATTGAAACGGGCTTTTATTGCGGTAGGTGGGTTGGTATTTTCCTATACCCAATATAATGGCCAAGCGTAGGATTGGAGTCCCCAAAAGTTTGGCATAAAAAACTGTGACTTTTTTTGTTCATCAACAATTGAGGCTTATTATTTGCAATTAAAGGCTGGTTTAACGGCAATGCTGCTCTTTTGCCGCTAAAAATAAAACTCTGTCATAAATTTGAGAGTTTATTTATATTTGTTTTGATTGAATTTTAATGTGCGTAACTGCCAAATGCATGCAAACATCAAAGACTTGGCCATTAATCAACACGTCGAGTGCTAAATAGAATGATTCTCATTTTATGCTTAGCATATTGAGGCGTATCGCCGGCAATCGATCAAGCGAAATGGCAGTTTCCTAATAAGAACCTTGGATTTTCACTAAGCTTTTGACACGCTTAAAAAGGCTAGAAATTTATTTTAAATTTTATAAATCTCTCAAAAAATGGTATGATTGCCAAAAATGGGATAACACCTTCTATGACGAAAATTCATTAAAATCAAAATTTATCTGATAATCATAAAATCAGCATTTAACGGACACCCTCCCACCTTGAATCGTAAATTAAAATATTTCTTAGGTCTATAAGAAACTAGATTTTTAAACCAACTTAACTAAACCAAACAGCATATAATGCTGTTAATTGACATATTTTGGTATACATTTAAATACATTTAATTGACTTATTAAATTATACAGTTAAATACTTTTAATTGGCTTATTTAGTTTTGGGTAATAAGTTTTGAATTTGCTGCTTAATTAAATCTGTTTATGATGAGGAAGTAATTACTTAATTAAGTGAAAACAAAACTGTTTATCTTTATAATTATTAGATTTTTGTTGGACTTTCTTGCGATTAGACCAAAGGGCTTGTTTACTGGTAAATTAAATTAACTATAATAAATCAAGGCGTCTTCACAGTAGCCTAAAAATCACCAGCAGTGTTAAATTTTTCCATATATATATTTATGAACAGTCAACTGCAGTCCAACACGATTTGTATAAGATATATAGATGTTGACATATGGCCTCAATGTTGGACCGCTAAATATATCAAAATTTATAGTCTATGCCCAGACACCAATAACAACCAAAAACAAAAAAAAGAAGGGAAATAAAGAAAATAATCAACTCACCTGCCACCCTCGAGCACACTTACCTCTTTATTTGAGCCCACTTATTTATAAAAACAGACACGCACCCATATATATCACTCGGATGGATATATATATATGTGCAGTCGTGTACATAATGTCGACCAAAACCAATCGCTGATGTGAAACGTCTCGAATGCGTTGGCGTTTTGTCAACATCTATACGGAAAGGGAAGGGAAAGGGGATATTTGGGAACCTGAAACATATTCTGCTGCAGAAATCACTTTGATGAGCATCGGCATTGACATGTTGTTGAAATTATTACCCCGACTGTCAGATGGCATCCACATTTATTCACTCGACGGCGCATTTCGAGTGGCCTTTTATAATTGGCACTCGGACGGGAGTTCAATGGGTGGTGTACGGTGGTTTTGTGTGCTGCCAAGATGCGACACCAAATCGAAATCCTCGCATCTCGAAAGCACCGGGGCTTAAAATCAATATTTATACGCCCTCTGATCCCATGCCCCATCCAATTCCCCCGGCCAATCATGATGAGTTAATGCCGCCAACAGTCAGCCATTAGATGGACCAGTGGACACTCCAATCCCCACATAGGCCCCTTTTCACACATTTACACTCAGCATGTCTCCCTGTCATTTCAAAGGCCTGATGATGATGCACAGAAAGAAATTTAAATAGGTTTTGTTACTGTACTAAAACTGTAAAGATCTCATGAAGTCTTTATAAATATTTAAGTTCTGAACATTTAGACTGACTATAAACAAAATATATTTAAAAAATACAAATGGCAACTTAAAGCCCTTTTCTCTCAGTACTCGTGTTACTGTCCATTGAGATTTGCATTGGTTATTAGCTCAGCTGCTCGTCGGGACCTTCCATTTGCGTGTGAGTTCCTGTGTGCGTTGTCTGCGGTTTCGATTTTGTTGACAATTTGTAGCGTAATTAATTGAACCAAAATTAATAAAAACAACAATAAACGGACAGGCAGACAGACGATGACGACAGAGCACAGCTTTTGTTGTTTGTTTGTTATTTGGTGTTGGTCCGATGTCGATGTGGTTATTGTTGCGTTGTGTTTGTTGCTGGGGCAAGGGGATTACAATTGACAGCGACGAGTGATACATAATGTTAAATGACTTAAATGCTTGAATGACGGGGGCCAAGCTAAAATACAAAATCACGTTCCTTGGGACAACAGCAGGGAGCAGGCAGTACCACCATTCAACCATCGCTCACGATTAGCCACGATCTTTGGTGGCTGCCATTTGGCTTCGGCAGTGGGTTCAGATTGCTTTGACTTTTCTGCAGTTTCACTTTTCGCCTCCTTGTGTGATTTGTTAAGCCTTGTCAATGCCCGGACATATCCATTATTCTTCACACACGATTAGTTTTCGATGCTCAGTTGTTGGCTTCAGTTGCGAACGCTTTTCATGGCTAATAAGCGTTGATTGATATGAGCAGGCCAAACTATTTTACCGAAAGTGATCCATGTTAATGTCAATGGCTATTAAAATCAAAGTTGGATTTGCATATCCATGATCTCAATTAAGCTAAGCTTTTTTCCCATACAATTAGTGAAGTTGTCAAGGATGAACTTATATAATAGATATAATTAGGATTCAAAATATCTTTGGGCAACCTTCAAGCATAAAATCGTTCAATGTGATATTAATGGTACAAGTACTGAAATCTTGATAAATATATCAGTTTGAATAGTAAACATCAAAATATATTTCCAATACAATGCATAAGCAAATTAAATATTTAAGCATTGTTTTTTATCAAGAAACTTTAAGTTTACAAAGTATTTTTATACTAATTAAATCCAAATGCCTGGCAAATGGTTGTGCAACATCAACAAATAAAAAAGCACTCAAAACATTAATTAAATGTAGGAATGTAAATTGCAATGCATTAATTGCCTATTGTCAACCCCCTCGAAAGTGGCTTTACTATGCCATTCATAAATTTACCAACTGATTCATATGCCCCTCACCCACGCGGCCCTCACTTATGCAAATTAGATATATATCACAGTGCTTAAAAAAATTAATTATCACTAAAAACGAGATGGATAGCTGAGCTGAGAAACAACAACTTAATCGTTTGGCATTTCCGCTCGTCCAATTCCACTCAAAAAAAAAGCCAACTTCCACTTCCCAAAAGCCAAAAAGAAACACAGGTAAGATAAAAAGAGAGAACCTGTGCAGGTGGTTATGACCATGAGGGCGCGTGGGCTGGCCAACTCGAGTGTATTTCCGCTTGAAAGCGGCAATAATGATATTTGTAATAATAAATTTACGTAAAATATAAAACAAAATCAACGTTGACTCAAGTCGCCCCAAGTCACCGCCCACTCAGCTGCGACACCAACGCTTTTTTTTTGAGGCTGCAGACAAAGTTAACAACCGGCAAGGTAGCAAGAAAAAAAATAATGGAAAAAAAACAAGGCAGAAACTCGGCTCAGAAGCTTGGCCCGAAGCCACACGATGCTCACAATTAGCCAGTTGAGAGAGTTTTATATTTTTTTCTCAGCTTTCTCGTCGCTTTCCCATGTGGCGGCCATAAATGGTCGCAGACACGTCTCACAGACTTCCTAAGCGGGATCTCCGGCCATCTAACTTGGCCAAGAGGGGAGCCTTAAAGCTTATGGTCTCCGGATCGGAATTGGCCGGGCATCGCGCTCAGCTTTGTGACCATATTAAGGCAAATTCGATTTCCGAAGCTGGCAATTAAAAGCCAAAGCCAAAGTGGAAACTTAGAACATTTGCATAAGCAATGGTGAGACATGGCAGGTGATGTAGGGGGCTGTGCCTCTGTTAGATCGGATTAGGAACTATAAGGCACTATAATTAAATAAATTTGTTATGGTATAGTATTAATTCATTTTAATAATTATAAATATTGTAATATATTAACTATTATATGATTATTATGAATATCATTATTAGTTAAATCTGAAAATAATGTTCGTTGAGATGTTATCTCTGTAAAATTGCTAGTTTTCTTTATTTTTTTACTTTAAAATATAGAAATCTTTAAAATAGTTTGAATTTCTTTTTCAAATTATGATTTTCTTTGAACTTAGCCCCCCACTGCCATACCTATGTATTTTCGGAACATCCATAAATTGATCACAAAACCAACATTCAAAAATGACGTTTGTTTTTTTAATTATGGCTCGCTTATTCATGTTCTTGTCTTCAGAGACTCAGTCGTCCAGCAGATTAAGCTGTCAGCGACAAAAAAACACAAGACTGTTGACCAATTTGTATGTTTTTTTTAAATATGCTCAGTTAATCAAAAATATTCATATATATATATATAATTTTTAGCTCACTTCGCACGCAAATCAAATTAATGTTGCATGCGTTACTTTTGCGCTCTCTTGAAACGCGTGACGACCTTGTGCCGTGAAAAATGTATGCTTTCTGGACAAAAAAAAAAAAAAAAAGCAATATACAAATGATAATCAAATTTAACTGTTGTCATCATGATTTATTTACTTAAGAACAAAACACGACAAACGATGACGAACTCGCCGTCAGACAGAAGCACAAAGATAAATTAATCGTCCGTCAGTCAGAGAGTCGATCGGTCTAATGCCCGCAGCCATTTATTTACAAGTGTCCATATATATATATGACTCTATATGAGTATATCGGGGCAGACTCGAGATCTTAAGCTAGAGTATGTCGTCATGGCAACAATAATATGAAAACAACTTGTTTCGCCTGCAGGAGCAAATCCATTTTGCAATTATTTGAACGTTGTCGGTTAATTATAATTATTTGTGAAGCAACAAAATGCTCTGAAAAAAATGACCATAAACAATATTGTTTGTTAAGAAAGAGCAACAACGAATGAATTGTGACTTTGAAATAAGCTTAGCAATTTGAAATTAGAAGCAATGTGAAAACAACTTGAGAAGTGCACACACCCAATAAATCAACTGAAACTGATCGAAACGAATTAGAATAAATCATAAAATCACAAAAAATTTTAATCACTTTGTATTGCCCAGTTCTTGAGTAGTGAAATATGGTAATTATTATCCAAAGTGATTGCAAAGTATACTTTTATTTCCAGAATTTTATTTTAACATTTAAACATATTCCCAGCAAGATTCATTTATGGTTTGTTATCAAAAGTTTTACCACTGAAAATGGAGCTTTAAGAAATATCAAAGTATGCTTCTTTCCTAAAATAAAAAATTTCTGATAAAACATTAACATTTATTTACATAAATAATCTTTTTATAATTTCAAATTTTTCTTATCTTTAACAAACATTTTGAATGGAGGAACTAAGAAACAACTCAAGAAGTTGATTTCATAATGCCTATATAACTCCTTCCCAAATGAGTACATTTCCTTGAACTTTATTTCGACATGCATCATAATTCCATGCCACCAATCCAACGTTAATCCAAATAAATATCAAGAATGATCATCATTTATGGTCTGGCATCAAAAGTTCAACCTTAAAAATGGAGATCCGACACAAGTCAAGCTTGGTAGCTGATACCATCTCAATCAAAAACGAATAAACATTTTTAACTATTTTCAAGTGAGCTCAAACAATGTCTGACTTGTACAAATGAATGTCAAACGCTGCTGCTGCAGCAGCAAATAAAATTAGCAATAAATTTAAATAAATAACTGCCTGACGATATTAGATCATACGAAAAATCTCAGGGGGACTGTTTGCAAAGAGTCCACAAAAAAGCACTCGAAACGAAACCGAAAATCTAACTAACTGAATCTGGAAAAGCACTCAAGAGAGTACGCTGAAGACCCAGCTGAGACCTCTAAACGATACTATACCATATAGCATACGATACGATCCGATACGATCCCATCCGATCCGATTCGGCCAACGCAAAAAGCACCCACACATCGTGTCGGTGGATATTTGGGGAAAGAGAGAACTGGTTTCTCTTCAATGACTTGGTGATGTTTGTTGTTTTTTGTGTTGGCGTTGGCGAGCGCCAGTGGGTTTCTCGGTTTATTGGTCGTCGTATTGAGAAAACGAGACTTTGCTGCCTTTTAATGCGGCATTTCATTCATTGATCGTTCCAATAGCGCGCCGCACGCTCAGCGCAGCGGACAAGTGAGCTAAAAGTCCAACTTACACTACCACCGCCCACTTAACCTGGCTAACGGAGTCAAAGCCAACTGTGTGTGCGAAGTCAGCTGATCTAGCTGCATCCCATTCCTATTCGAAGCCAATCCACAAGCACAGCCACATCAACATTGACGATCCGCGAGATATATCTTTTCAGTGCACAAGCGACAAGCGCAGCAGGCGGACGCGGCGCAGCATTTTCTCCGTGTATTTTCGTATGCCAACTCGGGATATTGGATACAGATATAGATTCATATAGAGATACAGAGATACAAAGATATATTTATATATATATCGCCGAGCGACGCGTACTCATAGATATTTTTAGCAACCGGCCTCACGCATACCGCCGCATTTATTCGTCCCGCCGCACTGACACACGCGGCTTGCACGTTTTCAACGGAAAATCCATTCTTCGAGGCTTTTCCTACCAGCAGCAACAAAAAAAAACAAAACCAAAAGAAAACGCGAAAAACAAAACAAAAGTTCTTATCACTAATTAAATCGCCGAAACTAAAACTGAAACTGAAACCGATTCGGAATCAGTCGGAATCAGTATCAAAATCAATTCAAAACCCAAAACAAGTTCTCGAGTTTCGAGGAAATAAAAACTGAAAACAAACCTTTTTTGTTGTGTTAATATGCCAAATTTATGCATGAGCTAATAACTTTAATTCTGAAAAAATAAAAAACCAAAACCAAGCAAAACAAAATTCAAGAAAAGATCGCCTATCAAAATTAGTTGGGTGACTAATTAGTCGGAATTTCAATTTGCATACTTTGGAGCCACTTTAATGAACCAAAAATTATAATAAAAACATCAACAAATCTTAATCGGAGTGCACAATCGAATTCAAGTCATCCCGAAGAAACCCCTCAGCTTAATACAGTTGGATTTATGAAATCAAAAAGGTAAATATACCTCAGCCATATATATCAGATATTTTTATATAGAAGATATAGAGGAGACTTCCTCGATCTCTTGTTGCCGACCCAATAAAAATAGACAAAAAGGCATTTCTTTGGCCGAATCACGTTAGTGGGTGGCAGGCGGAACTTTTTGAGCAACTTCTGAAACATTTATTTGTCCAAGGTGTTGAAAAGCCAGATGTATGGCTGGCAGGGAAGAGAATGTTCTTGAGATGTTCAGCAAGGGAAAACGGCGACGACAGCCGGTTGTCAACTGATTTTCAAAGGTTACCGAAGGGAAGCAGCCACTTGGCTTTTGTTTGCCTGCGGCTAAAATAAGGGGAAACAGTTTAATTAATGTGCAAACAAAAGCTGTGAATTCATTATCAATGAATTCAGTTTGCCAGCCACTCACTTTAGTATGGAGATGTGCTAAT
This sequence comes from Drosophila eugracilis, assembly GCF_018153835.1. Classification (NCBI taxonomy): domain Eukaryota; kingdom Metazoa; phylum Arthropoda; class Insecta; order Diptera; family Drosophilidae; genus Drosophila; species Drosophila eugracilis. The sequence goes on from NW_024573224.1 coordinate 4,853,794, forward strand.
CAACGGCATCGTTTATTTATTTATTTATATTTCTGGAATGCAATGTTTGTCCTAAGAAAATATAAGTATTTTTTAGATACTTAATCAAGTTTCTTTTTTATCAAAAATAATACTAACTGTCGTTGTTGCTTCACTCCAAATTCCTTAATGCTGAGTCCAGATTTAAAGTATAAAAAAACATTAACAATCATAAAATGTATTTAGCATATAAAAATAATTTTATTTCTAACATATTTTTGAGTCAACAATTTCCATGAAGTATCACACAATTTGTTAATCAAATCAAAATTTCATGGTTTTAATCCCTTTAAAGAATAAATCTAAAATTAAAATTAGATTATGGACTCACTCTTCCGCCTCTCTATATATACTGCCTACCTCATTGTTTGCTGTCCCCCTGACCCAAATCTCTGTCCTACGTGGGAACATCTGTCCGCTCACCCGCACTCGTCCCTCCCCTTGATAGGCGACAAAAACAATAACATGGAAAAAATCAAGAAAAATATAAATTAGCCAAAAGGCAAATGCCAGAGACCTGTCAAAAAATCAAGCAAATCAAAAGCCGATGGGTAATACAAAACCGCACAGAAAGCTATCAAAATATAACTCAAATGTAGGCACACGTATATCTACTCTTTTATATATATATATATATATATATATATATTTACCCACACAGTGATAAAGGGAGACAGAGAATGTAAACACGGCCACATCACACATACGCAGTGTGTGCCAATTTTAATAAACAAACTCAACGTAAATGGAAAATCAAACAAAATCATTTGGCCAAAGCAAAGGCAACAAATCAACAGCATAGAAGATAAAAAAGGAAAAATGAAACACACAAAGGAAAACAGCGAAGAAAAAAAAAAACTAAAAGATGGCAAAAAGGCAAAAACAGAAAAAATTGAAGAGAAAAATAACAAATAAGAACTTGCCGCAGGCTGGCTAAAAATAATAGCTGCCAACGGTAGCACACACGAGACAACAACAACAACCACAACAACACAATGGGACGTGCAACGTGCAACTGGCAAACAGAAAACAGCCAACAGCACGAGGCAACAGCAACAATAACAAGCTATATATCCAGGCGTATAGTAAAAGCAACAAAGTCGTATCCAAATGAAAGATTTTGACGCTTTCCACAAAAAGCAAATTAAGAATCACAAATCGAATGAGATAAAAAATAGACAGAACGCTACGAAAATAAGAAAAACAAAAATAGTGAAAGAAAATTCAAGTTGCATACAATAAAAACTAATTTTAGAGCTATGGCAAAGGCAACAACAACAACAACCGAATCAAACTCATGCCAGGCACAGAGACAATCTGAATCAGTCGGAGATTATATAGCAGATCGACCAAGAGGGGAGATTGAAGAGTTAATGAATATATTGCAGAGATCTTAAATAATAATAATAAACAAAATATTTCAAAAAATAACTTAAAACAGATATTCATTAACTAATTGTTAGTCATTTTACACTTCATTGCTCTTTTAGATCACTTTACTTTATTTAATTTACCTTATAAAATGAAATCTAAATCCCAACTACCTGATCCACCCTCGTTCTATCATTGCCTCATGTGGTTCAGTGTGTTTTTTTTTTGTGCCCAAGCAGCAGACGCTTCATTTTCCATTTAACCGCACCCGACTACCCGAATCCTTGAATTCAACAATTCCTCCTCCCCTTATACACCCCCTTCCACCCTTGGAAAAGCCATGGGCAGACAAGCGTGCAGAAAAAGTTCTAAATTTAATGGCTACACCTAAAAATGCAGCGACTGCAACCGAACCAAAAGTGAAGGGCAGACTGGAGGGGGGAGTCGCTCGCCGGTAGTTTCAAGTGCACTCCGGCTAGGCCTGGCTAACTTCCCCTTTCCTTTCCGCCCCTTCCCTCTCACCACACTATCCACTACATCCGATTTTTCCCAAAAAAAAAACTATATATCTGTGAAACGGACCGACCCACCCACACGCCCCTGCCCCGCCCCTAGACCCCTTCACGCCTCGTCGCACGCATGGCTCGCCTTTTGTCTACCTCGTTGTTGGTGAAAGAGAAAGGGAGAAGGGGAAAGGGCTGCACTGAGAGAATAAAATAAACTTTTTATAGCTCCTAAAAAATATCTTAAGAAAAGTAAATAACTTTTAACATTTTTAATTAAAAATTAAATTAATGTATTAAATATAAAAAATTATGTAAAAAAGAATTTTAATTTCCTGGACAAAAGAATTTTTAAATTTAAGTTTAAGCAATTCACCTTTCATTCTTTTGAACAGATTTTATGGTTTATGTTAGATTGACTTTTTACAAATATTTTTCCCAGTGTAGAAATGAAATGGCTGTGTTTTTGTGTAAGAGGAACTGTTCTATGTTTGTTGTCTGTGCATTTCAATTGGGCGCTTTCTGCATTGTGCCGGCGTGTAATTGAAAACTTAAGCAGAAGCACCCCTCACCGCACTTTGCCAACGAAAAACGCGCAACAAATTTTCCAATCAACAGAGAACGAAAACAGTGGCCTATACAAAGTATAGCATAGTATACTAGTACACTGCCACCCACGACGAGCCCCGCTCATTTCCTGATCCACTTCCTTGCAGCATATCCTGTATCCCTCCGGTTACGCCTCAACCAACTCTTCCCCCGAAAATCAGTATGCCGCTTGTTGCTGTTTGTTCAACAAACGTTTATTAGCCGCGAATACTTTTAATCGCATGCAATTTGTTGATTGCGGCCAGTCGCTGCACTTTCCACGCTTTTCCACCCAACAGCAAACACCCCACCTTAAGCACACGGAACTAGGTAATTTTCACGTCGTTTTGGAGCGCAGGGCGGTCGGTAATGAAAATGTGGTGTGAGCAGGTGAACAACGGTTGCCGCCCCTCTTTTGAAGACGGTGCACAAATTTTTCTGTGTTGTGCGCTTAATTGCAGCTTGTTTGTTGCATGTCGCAAACTTTAACGATGCCCTTACAACTCAAGTGGGTACATTCCATTGCCTTGGGGAGGGACTTCTGAAGAATATTTTCTTTTTCGGAATATGTTTCAAATAATAAGGTTATAAATAGTTCTCAGATTTTGATTTTTCTACTTATAAAACACATCTGATAATAAAAGTTTACATATTGAAAATAAGGCATTGTAAAATGATAGATTTATTAGTATATTAAAGTTGATAATGTGTATATAGATTAAAACTGAGAGACATTCAAAATAATTCAAATATCTTTTAGGAAATATCTTTTGATACTTAAAAGAAAAAAAAAGAATTTAAATAGACACTGAATTCATTCCACAAAACCACTTAAAACTTTCTGAAAGAGCATGCAATCCGTGGGCACATTGTGTAACTTGGAAACTTCTGTCTGCAGGGTCTTTAAGCATTTCTTAGGATTGCGTGGCAAAAATTAATTATACCTCAAATCAGAGGCGAAACGTTGAAGAAAATGCCGGCACGAAACTAAAAAAACATAGCCACGTGTTGAAAGTTGTGGCAGGGAAAGGTGATTTGAATGGGATTTTAAGATGAGGTACGCGAAATCTCTTGGAATTCGTTCTCTCCTTTTCTCTGCGGACCAGACAAACAGAAAAGCATTAACGGTAATCGAAGAAAAGTGCCCACTGGCAATGGCTTAAGGAAAAACGCCTCCTAACTCGTTTAGGCCAAGCCAAGAGCGAGCTCTGGGAATGGTCAAAGCTATGCAACAAGTGTCAAGCAGGCCAACAAGCCAACAATCCAAGCCAAGCCAATCCAAGCCGGATCGGGCAAGGTGGCCAGAATCGTCTAGAGCCAATTTCGGACAATCTGCACTAAATTGTCCATTTAAGTGAGGCCGACTCTAAACTGACTAACTCGAAGTGAGCTGCTCCCCTTAGATCAACTGACTGCAATCAATCTGGTCGCATTTACACCTCTGCATTCAGACTGGTAAACTGGCAAACTGGCAACTTGGCTAACTTGCGATTTATGAGGCCAAGGCACAATTGCAAGGGCGTTAGCATCGATGCAGAAACATTTCAATCTCCATCTCCATACGAGTGTGTGTGTATGTTTGGGAGGTGGAAATGACGCCGCTGCGTTGGCTTCATGTTACATTTTCATGTAACTTAATTCTTGCATTAAAATGCATTCATTAACTGTTGCTTTATATTTGTTTCTTTTTTTGTTGCATTTCCAACCGCCAAACAGACACCGCAAAAAGTATCCGTACGCGCATTCAGTTTAATAGCAGGGGGAAAAGCGAGTGAAAAGCTATGTGGAAAATATTTGGTATAGCTGACCTACCGCAAACAAAAGAAAATAATAAACAATTTCATTTACCACACAAATGCAAAACTTTCCCAATATCAAATGGAGTAGATAGTGCCCTTGGCAATGATGGGAATTTAAAACTTGCCAATTCCCCTCTCTGGCTCTACGGTTCCCTATGGTATAGCGTACCAAAAACAAACTTATCTACATTAAAGTGTTTATAAATTTTATTTGTGGATAAATATTATTTCCAAATATGTTTTTATCTCAATCGTTACAGTAATCACAATCTCTAAGCATGGGGTGTGACTAATTACACAATTAAACAAAGATTAGAAGTTTTTGTGGAAACTAAAAACCCAAATTTATTCTTAGAACTAAATACTTATGTGCGATAAGAACCCCTTAAAGCAATTATTACTTGCTTCATTTGTATTTTTAGTGTTGATCGCAATGGTCCGTAAATATTTTATTAATTTTTAAAAATAGTTAACCTAGCTTGTCAGCAAGAAAAAAGTAAGGAACAAATCTTGAATATTAAATAAATTACAAAATTTATCTAACTTTTATATATAATTTCTTCCATATCTCAATGAATTTGAATTTGAAGCAAGCATTTTAACGAGTTATTTTTATTAGCTTTCGTGTTTAAGATTTTATTGCAGCTGATGGAATTTTTATTGACATTTTTATTTATTTTCTAAGCTACAACAGAATCTTCTTGCAAACTGTTAAATTTCAATTTAAAAATATTTTCATACGCTTTCGGTGGCCTTAGTTCTATGTTTATTTGCAATAAAAAGTTCAAACTAATCTATTTACAACTTCATTTCTGAAGATAACATTCTAAAACATTTATCATTTGTTTACTTTTTACATTACTCATACGATGAGAAATACAATAAACCGAATATGGACTTGTTGAGTGACTAGAAAATTTAACAACTTGACTAAACCATTTTTAGGATTTGCAAAGCCAGCTCATAGAGTTATTCGCTGGCAAAAATGACTCGGATTTGTGTGCGGGAATATGAGTCAGAAGAAGATCAAGAAGATACTAGGAATTTTGTGTAGATTGCGCAACGAGCAATGAGCAATGAGAAATTTCATTTCGAAGACCAATTTTGTTCTTGCCCCCGCACCCGCTTCTAAATTGTATTTATGAGTTTTTTGGTTTGATGCGTTTCGTTTGGTCTCGGTTTTTCGGCTTCAGTGGGTTTTATGACGGAAGCACTACTCAAGAATCGACTTCAGTTCATTGAAGCCAATTCGAGAGCCGTTTACGGAAGTTTTTGGCGGGGTTGGTCCGAAAAAAAAACCGTTTCGCTTGATTGCCCAGACCCCATATGCTCCCCGATGTCTTTTAGTTTGAAATAAAATATAAAAAAATTGTACAAAATTGTTAATTGCCCCGGTATGGGATGGGTTCGAAATAGTCGTACATATCGTAAGCCTAGAAGAAGAACCTCGACTAAAGTCTGCCTCTGCACTCCACTTTCAGATGAAGTCCAACACGTACGAGCTGCACAACTACGCCGATCTGAATGACATGGACGACATGGCGGACACCAAGGAATCCCGAAAACGGAAGACGACCAGTGTTCGTGGTGAAAAGTACTCACTGCGACAGAAGCGCCAGAAAAGGAATCCCACCGAGGAGGTGGAACCCGCCAACCCGCCTGACTTTCAACTGGAGTTGGATTCCTTAGTGGAACCGGTGGCTAGTAAATCAAGGAAAAATACGCCCACGAAGTCCAAGACGAAAGCACCGCCATTGAGCAAGTATCGGCGGAAAACTGCAAATGCCAGGGAGCGAACCAGGATGCGGGAGATCAACACAGCCTTCGAAACCCTCAGACATTGTGTTCCCCAAGCGATAACAGGGGAAGATGCGGCCAATACCAATGAGAAGTTGACCAAGATTACCACTCTGAGATTGGCAATGAAGTATATCACCATGTTAAATGATTCAATCAAAGATCCGAGCTATGAAAGTGAGTTCATTGAAGAGTGTCTGGAGGAAAGTGCCAATAGGGAGGCGAGAGTGGACTTCGATGTGGCCGAGGAAGCTGAGGTGGAAGTGGAGCTACCCGTTCCCGTTGTGAAAAAACCAACCAAGGCCAAGGGAAGTGGTAAAAAGAACTCGACGGCCAGCAAAAGACAGAACCAAAAGCAGGCCAAGAGCCAAGTGCCTCAAGTTCCACCAATAAGTTCCGGAGAGTCATGCTATGCCACCTCCTCGATAGGATCGCCTGCCTCTTCCGCCTACGCCTCCCTCTCCTCGTCATACAATAGCCACAGCAGCAGTAGCAGTCCGGGATTGGAGATGGACACTTTGGTGGGACTGCACGGGATCAGTGCCCTAGACTCCCTGCTATTGGATGCCTCCGATGGGGATTCCCTGTCCTGCTTGAGTCCCGGCTATGGAAGTCTGCTCACTGGCAGTGGTGAAACCCTATTACCCGGTTGTCGTGGGGACTTACCTATGTCTGGATTGGAAAAACCGGACGTGGAACTCAGTCTGCGATTATTGGATCAGATGTCGACGGATTCCTTCGACTTTGCCAGCGATCAGCAACCTTCGGCCTGTATTAGTTCACTCTCCACATTGGATGGTTATTCCTTCGACCTTCCGCTGCACAGCGATTTTCCGGATATGTTTCTTACGTGACGCGTATTTATTTAGTAACCTTCACTATTGTCCTCTTAAGCCTAACCCCTCGATTTAAGTTAGAGTGCGAGTTTTAACCCAACTTTCACAATTAGCCATTACATGCGATGCGCCCCTGTGTGGCGGAATTCATTGTGTCATAGCAAGCAGCTTTTGGTATATATCCATATATCCTGCGAAGTGAAAAGCTGCTCACCGCCACATCCACATGATAACTCTCAACTCAACTAGTGATCTAAGCATTTCTTTGTGACGCATTTCTCGTTATCCTGTAAATAAGGCACCCAATGTTGTTTCATGACTCGTAAGCAATCTGATTTTGAATAAAAGATGGGTTTCTATACCTATATAATATAAATAATTTGTAGTAATAATTGAAGATTATAAGTAGTAGTCTTTTGGAATATTGTTCCAAGACAGTGATTCTGAAGTATATTATTACATCTTACTCATTACTATTTTATCTTTATAAATCGAAATCCCAATGGCAAACGACAACACATATAATCCGGAGGTGGACTTTCCGGAGGTTTTCAAGATCTGCAAGCTTTTCAAGCCGACCGAAGATGATCTTGAAAAGATCATGAACCTGTTGGACCGTGAGATTAAGATGGGACTGAGTCGCGATCAACACGATCGTTCCACGGTTCCGTGTCACCTGAGCTATGTACAGGAGCTTCCATCTGGAAGAGAGCGTGGCCAGTTCCTAGCCCTTGAGATAATGCCCACCAACTGCCGGATAATGCTAGTGAAATTCAGTAGCGAGAAGGATATCTATACAAGCTCCAAGTGCGTCATAATGCCGCATACAGTAGCGGCAGGAAAAGGAACAGAACTCTTCAACTTCCTGGCCACCAGCATTGCCAATTTTGTAAAGGAAAAGAAAGTGGAAAAGGACAATCTGCCCATGGGCATAGCCTTTGCTTTTAGCCTTGTTAAACATGCTTTGGATGTGGGTATCTTAGTGTCGTGGACCAAGGAGTTCGGAGCCCAGGGTGCTATTGGCAAGGACGTGGTCCAGTTGCTGCGCGATGCTCTAGCCAAGTTCCCCGAAATTTCTGTAGAAGTCATGGGTATCATCAATGTGGGAGCCGGTTCTCTATTGGCCTTATGTTGGGCCCAGCCGGATACCAGAATGGGCTTGATAATGGGCAGTATTGCCAATTCGTGTTATGTGGAACGGACTGAAAAGTGTGAACTGTACGAGGGTGAGGAGGGTAAAAAGATAATGGTTATTAACTCGGATTGGGCTCATTTTGGGGATAATGGAGTACTGGACTTTATACGCAACGAGTTTGATCGCCAGCTGGACAGTGAGTCCATAACCCCCGGTCAGCGATTGTACGAGAAGATCAGTGGTGCTCTCTGCATGGGGGAATTGGTTCGCATCATAATTTTACGCCTAATGAAATCGGGTGCCATTTTCGCTGACGATAGACGTGACTATATAGGGATTCAGTGGAAGTTAGATATGATTTCGCTAATCGAAATCGTATCTGATCCTCCTGGAGTCTATACCAAAGCCCAGGAGGTAATGGATAAGTTCCGCATCCGTCATTGCAAGGAAAAAGATCTGGCTGCGTTAAAATATATATGCGATTCGATCACAAATCGGGCGGCAATGTTGGTGGCAAGTGGTGTTGCCTGCCTCATAAATCGCATGCGCTTGCCAAAGATCTCTATAGCCGTAGATGGCGGCATATATCGCCTACATCCAACCTTTGCCACCGTTTTGAAAAAGTACACCAACCTTCTGACAGATCCCAGGTTCGGTTTTGAATTCGTCATCACTCAGGACAGTTGCGGAGTGGGAGCGGCCATTATGGCTGGGATGGCACATGCCGACAAGTACAAAACAGACGCCAAAATGTTCACCATGGATTACTGAAAATTAAATTATTAAATAAAATGTTATTAAATGAAAAATTCGTTACATTTTTATAAATAAAACTGATAAAAAGAAACTTTATTATTACATATTACAGTTTGTATTCGATCATCTACAAAAAATCTGAAAAATAGTATTGTAGAAAAAATGATGTTTCTTTAAAAATAAGTAAGCCTTGAAATAACAGTTGGCAAGACTATTCCATTAAGTCTCAATTCGGCACATTAGTCAAAATTATTTAAAATTGTAATTGGGCCATTTCGGCTATCCTGGGAAGAAAATGCCGAGCCTTGTCAACTCAGAAGTGGAACTGGCGGTTAAGGGCTTCTTAATCGACCAAGAAAAGATGGTTGAGGTGGTGGAACGAATGGGCAAGGAGTTGAAGATGGGTCTGGCTAAGGACACACATCCGCGGGCAGTGATCAAGTGCTTCGTTAGCTATGTCCAGGATCTACCCACAGGCAAGGAGCGGGGAAAGTTTTTGGCCTTAGATTTAGGTGGCACGAATTTCCGGGTTCTCATAGTTAACCTGGTAAGCTCTAGTGATGTGCAAATCATCTCGAAGAGCTATAATTTCCCACCGGCCCTAATGACGGGACCGGGAAAAGCGCTTTTTGACTTCCTGGCCGAAAGCCTAGAAGAGTTCTGCAAAGAACAAGGTCTGGAAGATACCCCCTTGTCTCTTGGATTTACCTTCTCGTTTCCCTGCCAACAGCAGGGTCTATCGAAGGCCATACTGGTGACCTGGACAAAGGGTTTCAGTTGCGAAGGCGTGGTAGGCAAAAACGTGGTTAGTATCGAAAGGATAAACCTGGTTTCGGTTGATTAATTATAATTTTCTTAAAACCGTACATAGGTAAGTCTACTCCAAGAAGCCATCGACCGGAGGGGAAACTTAAAGATCACCAATATAGTGGTAATAAACGATACCGTGGGTACCCTGATGTCCTGCGCCTACAATCACCCCAACTGCCGAATAGGATTGATCGTGGGAACTGGCTCCAATGCTTGCTATGTGGAGAAAACAGTGAATGCCGAGTGTTTCGAGGGCTATCAGACTAGCCCTAAGCCTTCCATGGTCATCAACTGCGAGTGGGGAGCCTTTGGAGACAATGGTGTCCTCGAGTTCGTGCGAACATCGTACGACAGAGTGGTTGACAAAATAACACCCAATCCCGGCAAGCAGACCTTCGAGAAGTGCATCTCCGGGATGTATATGGGTGAACTGGTGCGCCTGGTCGTCATAGAAATGATAAGCAAGAACTTGATGTTCGTCGGCGATAATTCCGAAAAGTTGCAGCAGCGATGGAGCTTTAAGACCTCATATATTTCGGATATCGAAAGCGATGCACCGGGGGAATATCGTCACTGCAGTAGAGTCCTCCACGACCTGGGAATGATGGGCACTCAAGAGACGGACAAGGAGGCTCTCAGATTTATTTGCGAAGCGGTATCCTCGAGATCGGCAAAGCTCTGTGCCTGCGGCTTAGTCACGCTTATCAACAAGATGAACATCAATGAAGTGATCATCGGCATCGACGGCAGTGTCTATCGCTACCATCCCAAGTACCATGAGTTGCTCCAGTTCCATATGAAGAAACTCCTCAAACCGGGCCTCAAGTTTGAACTGGTTGTTTCCGAGGACGGATCCGGCAGAGGAGCAGCTCTGGTGGCAGCCACGGCTGCCCAAAATAAACCCAAATAGAAAGTTCTACGTAACTTATTTATTTGAAATTTTTTTAATTTTCGATAATATTTCCAAAATTAATAATAAAGTTTAACTTTTAAAACAAACTACATCAAGATAATCAGGAAAATTATATAGAAACTGCACTAGCTACCATTTATATAAATTTTCTTATTTTAACTGAAAACCAAAAAATCCATTTTTAAATTTAGCGCCAACTTCTGTTATTATTATTCCGACCATGTGGCAACACGACACAATCTATATAAATTCGATACACAAATAACTTTTAGTGCATTTATATAGACATCAATATTTTTAATAATTTTATAAATATGTTATAGGTAATATGAGGGTTTTTCATATTATAATTAGTTTGTTTTGAGTAATGAAACATTCGATGAATGATTAATAGTAATCGATGTTGCCAACTAACCAGCGAATGTTATCGAATGAATGGTAACACTAATTTGGTTTTACAGCCGTTTCCACATCTGGTAACACTTGGGGTTTGCAAACATTTATCTTTTAACCAATTTAAGAAATTTAAGGCAATCAGAGGATTCCTACGATTATTTCAAAGCCAACTGAGGTTACTTGAAGCCCAGATAAACAGGTAGGTCACCAAGCAGGCCTTGGCTTATGGCCCAGTTTAGATAGAATCCCCTGTTGGGGGGCTGCTGGAAAAGGCAAGGCCAGCTGTCCATTTGAGATTGGAACTCCTTACTAGATTGTCAAGATGATTGCTCTTAACCAAATGCATCGGGTGCTCCAGAGCGAGGCCATTAATACGTTACTTGGCCTTTTCAGCGACAAAATGTCCCAAGGCGGTGGCACTACTCCAGCGGGCGGAAATCCCACAACGCTCCAAGCAACGGGAGGGGGCGTGGTCTTCAGCAAAGTCTTCATCCAAAGGGATTACAGCGAAGGCACCTCCGTCAAGTTCCACACACGACTGCCCACAGAACTAGAGGGCATGGTGAGTATGTCGTAAGTTATTATAATTAAGATACTTATATTTCTTAATTTTAGATTGAAAGACACGTCTTCGAGGCCACTATCAATAGGCTAAACGAATTCTATGCCGAAGCCGAGGAGGGATCCTGTGGAACCTATTGCGAAGGTTGCATTGGCTGCATCACAGCCTACTTGATCTACATGTGCTCCGAAACGCACTATGAAAAGGTGCGTCATTCGGGTTTGGATTACAAACAACTGGGTCAAAGTAATAGCCCTGGAAATAGCTACCCTAAAGTGCTGATATGTCATAGTATAATTGCCTTTGTTTTACATACCCATATTCAGTCACTTCTTATTAGGATTATGGGTGTCATAAATCAGCAAGCAAGGGAATTTCCAGTGCTATTGATTTCACCACAACCTGTATATATCATCCCCAAACTAATATTCTATCACCCCCATAGACCCTTCGCAAGATATCCAAATTTGTGGCTTCCCAAAACGAACGCATTTACAACGCCAAGGGACTGCAGCTGATCGATCCGACTTATCGGGGCCTCCGCGTCATAGAGATTACAATATTCGATCGTCCGGGGCGAACGTGACTTCCGCTTTCCCATTCAGCCAACGAGTTTTTCATGTGAAATCCGCCACAGCCACAGTCGCATCAACAGGAAGGTGAAGGAAGAGAGTCCGTTTCATCAATTATCAAGCAAAAGTCAACGCCATTGAGTGTGTTTCCAAAAAATATATAAAAATCGATACAAAGCTGTGGAATCAGCTAAAGCTTTATAACCTATAACCATATGTGTGAGTAACTCAAGATATCCTGCATTATTTCAAGTAATCAATGAACTTGTATTACCTTACAGCTTGGCAGAGCAGCGGCCAGATCGTTTTTGGGGCATGCGACTTAGTCACGAGTGTGCTGAGAGACGGCCTCCGCTGCAGCCACATACGATATGCAAGATTAGCCGTTAATGATTAGCCAAGGCAGAGTACGGCCAGTTAGTTAGTATTTATGCATTAGCAGGCATAGTGATGTAAGTGAAAAGCTACCGAAAATGCATTTTGAGCCGAAGCAAGCATCAACATATACAGACATTCGCATATGTTACCATTGTTCTAATTGTCAGACCGAAAGGCCAGCGAGAATTGATTGTTTTGTAATTTAAACAAAAAACATAAAGAAATTGTATACATATTGTTTGTACTAGTTACTAACAATTCGATTGTCTAAAGTTATAATTTTAATGGCATTAACATACATCTTAAAATACATAGTTCATGCTTAATCAGACATTGCATACGCATAATGTTTTCTATACAAAACTCTTACCGATTTCAAACAGCGCCAAATGAACTTACACATAGACAAGTAAAGAATTGTTCGATTTTTAATATAAATCTGAAACATTGATTAACATAGTTATATATCTTATAAGGAAAAATATATATTGCCGTCATATAAACATGCCTACAACTGTTTTGCTACGCTGGGTAAACATCAAATAGATGTGTTGACATCCAAAAGTGCTGTGCAAATTTTGGGTTTGCAGATTTTTCATTGTATTCCGCTATTTACTCTTCATCTGTGGCTGTTTTGTGTTGTCTGAATTTGGGGATTTACGGATATATAAAGCCTCTAAAGATCTCTGGAAGACAGTCACTATTGTTTTAAAGCCAAACAATGAAGTTAGCAACCTATCTCTTAGCCGTAGTCCTGTTCGCCGGATTCTTCCTGCTCCAACCTTCTTCTGCCCAGACGAACTCCACCACCACCACTAACAGCACAACAACAGACGCAACCACAGAGGCAACTACTACCACGACCGCCACAACTGCTGCTGCCAAAACTGTCCACAGGAAACATTTTACCATCCACAACCTTAAATATACAAATGTTCGAAGGATTCATGTTAACAAGAAGAAATCCGGTTAACATACTCGCAGATTTAGGAAACTTTTGACAATGATAAATAAATGCAACTAAAAAAAATGAGGAAACTTTTCGGGAAATTTGTAAAAAGTAGACCTAATACAATTTTTGAAGGTCCTCTACATACAGATGTTTTCTGGCCTTTGTCTATTTTTGAACGACTAAAAATAATTTCTTTTGTCAAGTTCAACTCCAAGGTGGGTTCGCCTTTGTTATATTAAAAGCCTTTTTATGCCAGCTTTTGAGTTAGCATAATTTCTGTGAGACCCCTCAGAGTGACGCAGTTTTTACCAGACTACACTTAAATTAAAATTATATTTTTATTTTAATATTTGTAATGAACATATTCTACTCGGCGAACACCTTTGGTTAATATTGGTTAGATCTTTACAGCTCTTTGACCAATTTAATAAACTATATTTAATACCATTAAGGTGTCTATAAATAAGATAGATTAAAGATTAGCCGGGCTAAAACGTATAGAATGAAAATCGCATATTAAGTTAGAAAACATTCCAGGAACGTCTAATCTCGCAATATAGCTAATAAGATACGCATTTTCTTAGATTTGCTAGTTGTATAATTTTCTATATATTTATTTTTTAAAGCAACGAAATTCATACGGTCTTTCCTCTCTTTTTGATAACTACCCTATCTCGATCATGCGGACTTTCACTCTCCTTCGGCGCACCAAAAATCAAAAAGTATAACATTAAATAATAGGTTCTTGTCCAAGTTCCGTGGTTCAAAAGTGCAGGCGCTCTTTTCCGTCAACAAATCCGTATTTTATCCCAATTTACTTTCCGGCATCGTTCATGTTCTTAGGCAAGCTGAGAAGCGAATTAATAAGCTCCGAGTTCCGTTTTCTGATGGGCATGGGTGGGCCCAAAGAGTTCTCCAGGATCAAGGGATACCGGCAGAGAGTGGCCACCTGGCCAGGAGTGAATTGTCCCATATTGTTGAACCAGTCCAGCAAATCGCGGTTGTACTCCTTTCGCACATAACGCTCCTCATCCGGCATGGCCATGGCTCCAGTGAATCCACATCGCGAGGAGATGGCCAGGAGCATTAGGGCAACGATGTACATATAGCGAGCCATTTGCCTGAGGAGCTGGACTAGGAACAGGAACAGAACACGGGACACCTGCTGCAGGAGACTAGCGAATGAACGACGGTTGGAAATTCCTCAACTTATATAGGACCTCTGACTGGATAAGCCTCAGCGGGAGACCGCGTAACCACGCAACCCAAAAGCGTCAGTATCGATGTCATCTGCAGGACCAATATATGTCATCCACAGTCCTCGATGGTCCCTCAGTTCGAGCAAATACGGAGTCAAGTTGGATCCAAGCAAATATTTGATTATGCAGTGTTTTATGTGCCACAACATGCAGTCAGGCAGATACCTAATCCCATTCCGGATCTGACGATATTTGTTCGGGAAGGAAGTTTATTGGCGACACTTTTATGCAGTTAGAAAAAAAGCGAAATTAGTGATTCATATTGAAATAATTTATATGAAAATTTCCTGATTAGGACCAAATGTGACTACTTTAATAAATACTAAATTAAAGTTTTTTTTATATTATTTTTAAAACCAAATTATCGAAATTTATTGATAACCAAGCTAAGATGTATTTGTCATATTTCTATATAAATGGATCAAATTTATATCTAATCTAATCTATTTCTCTTAGTGCACCGTATGATTATTTTAGAACGAGGGTCGTAAAAATAACAGCCGGTGTTTAATATATAATTTAATAGCTAGAAACGGCTATTGGCTTATTCTTGCGAAATTCCAGAGTGTTCCATTGTTTGATCAGCAAACTGTGTAAATATGGCCAAAAAATATTGCGCAGACGTAATTGGGGAGAGCATTATATAAATATATATTTGCGAAGTTATTGTCTTGGCAAGATATAAAACTCCCAGGCGATGGAATGGCACTTAACAGATCAACAGCATCACACAGCACAAGATGAAGGCAGGACAATTGGTACTCAGAATCCTGGCCATAAGCCTGTGCATTTGGGCAGCTAGCGCATCCACAACTACATCAACAACCACGGATGCCACAACAACGACTACGACCACCTCAGCAAGTGATACCACCACCACGACGGATGCAACTACAACCACCACTGCGTCATCGTCTTCGTCCTCGAAGGTCCATCGCAAACGGATTAGGATTTCGAACCTCAAGTACTCCATCAAGCGCAAGGTCCGTGTCAACAAGAACAGCACTTCCAGTTCCAAGAGCAAGTCTAAGAAGTCCAAGTCCAAGCGGCTTAATGCCCGTCGAATCCGCAATCTGCTTAAACGCCGCATTCAAGGATAAGTTTTCAATTCTAAATAAAACATATCTGTGAAAGCAATAAATCTAAAATAAAAAAATGTAATATAACTAAAGTATTTTAGAATCAAAAATTCTATAAAAAACCTAAAAAAATTAAGTGGCATAAGGATAACCAACGGGTATATATATAATATGAGATTTTTCTGTTAAAGCAACTAGCTCTAAAAATTCACTAGTTCATGCAGTTTTTTACCTTTAATGGACTTCCCTTCGTTGATTTCAAACTAAAGTTATTTGACTTAAGTTCCATCTAAAAGTAAAACACTTATTATAACCTTAAACTGATAATATAAACCCTGAAAATTCCTTTGTTTCAATCAACAGGTTGCCCGTCTAGCATGGCTGTGGGCAGCGACAGTCCACTACCATCATACTTTTTTCCTGCTCAATGACTTCACGTGCGGTCAAAACATTGACCCAACTTTGACCACATAAACGTAAACATCGGTTATATATCTTGGCGGGGTGGTTTTACGATGACTATAACTTTCCATGCAGCTACATTACCATCATTTTGATGGCCAAGGCTCGGCGTCGTTCACTCCGGCGATTTGTTTGCACTGCATTTGTGACCGGACCCAAAATCCGGTGGGTGGAACCTCTACGAACTTTATCGTCCACCGTTGGCTGTCTTAAAAGTCAGCTGAAGCATTTAATGGTCGTGTGATTTCTAGGTACACATAAGAATAACACGCATGGCTTCGATTTCGTTTGGGATGTCATTACCAGGAGCGTTTTGGGAGAAAGATTATCGCTAGTAAAGGTATTTATTGACATTTCTTATGAAAAACATAAATCAAAAGTACATATTTTATGTAATACAATCTCAAGATGGTAATATTAAAATTATGAAATAAAATAATTAACAAATAACAATTAAATATTGACGGAATAGAAAAGCTTCTTAAATGGATATAATTGAAACTCCTACATTTTTCTTCATAATGAGATTGAAGTATTTCAGTATTTTCATATGACACTTTTCTAATAGCTTAAACCTTAACTTTTCTTCCCTCCAGTTCGTCCCTGGACAAACCGAAGATGATTCGTCCTGAACACACACACATCGGTCCGTGGCCATTCACCAATTACGCGCCATTCGCCGCGGTGTCCTTAATTTCTTAAAAAGCGTTTAAACATCTAATGAAAGCATTTGGGGCCCAGCGATTTTTGCTGTCGCTGGAATCAGTTGCGTTTGCCTTTTCGCCGAGTGCGGTTCGGTTTTGTTTTGGTCCTGGGCTGACTAGCTTCAGGGAACCACCTTTATAAGATTATGTCATTGCAGCCATGGCCAAGATAATCTCGACGATCAAAGCCACCCTTACGAGGATCATCTTTAGTGCACATAGTTTGTTGGCCATTTGGCAAGTAGTGGCCTTAAAGGGTGATATAATATACTGGACACTATGTGGACCACTTTTATTGCTGCTGCTCGAGGGCATCTTCACCATCATGATCAAGAAGACACAAGAGTGGCGCTGGTAAGGACTAGGGATTCTGGAAATAGAGATATGATTTATCTCTCTCCCTCAACTCGAAATGTAAACAACAATCGGCCGACGGCTGACGTCATGTCGCGGGCTTTGATTTTCAATTAAAAGTGAAATCATGTGTTTAATGTGTGGCTAACCTTACCACCCACTTCTATAAAAACCACCAACCCTAAGGCCACTCCTGCACACTGAGAAAAAATATAGAAATACAACATTAAAATCGGGTTTTTAAGAATTAAGTTTTACTTCAACTTCTTAAAGTAAGCTTAACAAAATGACTGGAAATTGTTTATAAAGTTAAACTAAGTTTTTTACATTTATGTCAAATTTTATTTAAAGTGTACGACGACCACAACCTCAAGCGTCGTAATAGTAAGAACTTTTATGGAATTTCTTATGGAGCGGGCGGTTTTTGGAGGAGGAGTGGTCTTTTGAATCTTGTTTGTCTTTCGTCGCATCACTCAGACTTGTTGTTTGTTTTGGCTGTTCACCCTCATTTGTGTCCTCTGCCTCCCCAGGTTCTGCCCCTCGGTGTTCCTCTACCTGAGCAGCATTGTGCCGGCGATATGGCTCCTGGAGCTGGACAAGGTGGCTCGGAGAGTGGGCAACATGACTACGACCAACTCCACTGTCTACAATCCGAGCAACTACACCATTCCTATGGTCAATGGTACTAGCTTCATAGCCAGTTCTACCAACAGTAGTGTTCCTCCGGTGGCAACATTACTGGGCCAGGCCGGGGTCACCATTTCGGTGACCCCGGATACTTGGACAACCCTCATCGAGCAGTTTCTCATGCTCATCCTGATCGTGGGTCGCTGGCTACTGCCCAAAGGAGATCTTACCCGGGATCAGCTCAGTCAACTGCTTTTGGTCTACATTGGTACGGCGGCGGATATCATTGAGTTCTTCGATTCCTATAAGGATGATTCTATAGCAAAGATTGGCTTTTTGGTGTTCCTTACCCTTGGAATTTGGTCTTGGAGCCTCATGCAGTTTACGATTGTCCTATCCGCCACTCGAGGAAGACGACCACGAGGCAGTGGGTCGCATCAGAAGGAAGAGTGAGTAAATTAAACAGTTTTTGATTGTAAAGACGTTAAAATGTTTCATTAAGTTGTTTTTTAAGAGTTTTTTATAAATGTTTTTCCTTTTACCTTTCAGACATACAGACTGTTGCCAAAACTGCTGCTGTGGCATTGATGTGTGGGGCATCGTACTCAATGTGATACTCCAGGATGCTCCCTTCCTCACCTTCCGTTTGCTGATTATCTTCCAGTACAAAATCATTAACTACATGAATGTCTTTTTTACTTGTATGTTACGGTTGGAAACATTTGTTTATTATATTAATTATTTAAAAATATTTTAGGTAAAAACTCTTTGGTGATAATTCTTCAGCTTTATCGTCTCTACGTCGTCAACGCCGAGTTCTGGAAGAATCGCCGTGAGAGTCGTATGGCCAAGGCCCGTCAGTTCCAATCACGAAGGAAAGTTCAGGATGCAGATCAGAATAGCATCTATATGATTTCCAATGAACGAGGTGGCGATGTTAAAAAGAAGATCAGAAAGTGAGTGATCAACGAATGATGAATATGCGGTATAAATATAGATATCCAATATTTTACGTGCTATTTCTTAGAGCCAAGGACAAGGACTACGCCGAGCAGGAGGCGGTTTACAGTAAAAAGAAAAAAGATAAGAAGGACAAGTGGGTATAATAACATATGTTACCTAAAATCCTACTTTGATTATCTTTCGAATTCCAGAAAAAAAGAAAGCGCAAGGACACTGGCTACTCCACGGCCAGTTCGCAGAACCTGTACTCCACCAAGGCGAGTGGAACAGACAAGGAGTCCCGTCGTAAGGACAAGAAGGGCAAGAAGTCGAAGCGCACCTGCAGCAGTTCCCCGAGTGATTGCGATTTGGCCAAAAAGCAGAAGCGCGGCAAGAACGCGGATAAAAACGATAAGAAGTAGGTAATACCTTGGGGTTATTAGTGGTTATCCTTTAATTAAATTCCTGAATTTCCTGCAGAAAATCCCGCAAAATTGATGCAGTTGTCGAAGAGTCTAGCAGTTCGAGTAGCAGCAGTTCCGACTCCAGCAACTCCACTTTGCCAAGTTACGAGGTTATTGACGAAAAGAAAGCCCGTCGCAGGAAGCACCGTGCAAGTAGTAGCGACTCCAGTTCCGAAGACAGCAGCTCCTCTAAGTCCTCATCTTCCAGCTCGGACTCGTCGTGAAGAAAGCACTTTTTTGGAACTAACGCCAGACGTTAGGGCATCTGTTTTTTTGGGCTGTCACTCCAGTGACTGAGCCACCCTGCTCCTGGAGGGCTGATCATTTGTAAGACCTTAATGGGCAGGTCGAAAATTTTATCACTAACACATCGAGCCTTAAACATGAAAATATCAAAAGATTATGGTTTAAGCTTAGAATATAAAAGAATGCTTCCAAATGAGTTAGCTTATGTAATTTTCATGATTGAAGCTCGATATATTTTGATATATTTGTATAAACCAAACTATAATATATTTGAATGGATAATAAAAGCGCGCGCTGTTCATCCAATAAGTTGGCAGCTCCGCCTTGAATATATTGGAGCTCTTTTGGCGTTCTCTTAGTACTCTTGTCTGTAATTCGCCTGGGGGCTACTCTCTTTATACACAATAAAAATCTCTCTTCCCTCCAATGAAAAGCTTAGCAACGCGAACAGCTGCTAAACTTTTGTTGACACACAGATGGAGATGGTGTGAGTGTGTGAGAGGATGAGAGATGATGGAGCAGGGGGAGAGGCCTTCTATACTGTCTGTTGGAGATTTTACGTGAGCTTGTATTTTTGTAATAGCACAATAGTTGCTGCCGAGCGTCCAAACGCTGCGGACGCGTTTTTCGCTTCGTTTTTTTTCGGATTCGTTACGCTTTAAAGAAATAAAATAAAATCGCTAAGCGCCGAGAGCTTTGTTGTTGTCGAGTGTGTAAGTTCAAGAGTGAGAATGTGAATGTGTGAGTGTGAGCGTGCTTTGTCGGATCCACCACATATATACTTTGATATATATATATACGTACGATAAATGCCTATTAAGAAAAGTTCTTAAAAGAACTCTTGAATATATCTTCAAGTGCTGTCTCTCCTTCCTTTTATGTCCCCAAATTACCCTCTTGATACACATATACAATGCAAAACTACCAAAACAACAACAAATAATTCTCACCGAAAAAAACTCTATTAACTATTAACAAGACAAACGAATAAAAACAGTTGCCAAGCCGATTAAAAATTAAACGATGATAATGGAGCAGGTGTGAATTCTGGTCTTTTTTGCTCTGTGAATAATTCAATTAATACTTGTTACGATGCTGACAAATGTTGGCTTAATGGATTCATCACAGATACACTGCGAATTCCCTCGACAAATTGGCCCATCGTGGAATCGTACACCCCACTCACGAACCATATATGGTCTATAGTATATATATATATATATATATTGAGGGTGGACTGGACTGGTCTGGAGTATCACGAAATCAAAACACGTTCACGGCCTTAAAGTTCAGAAATTATTGCTTCTTGTCCGTTTCATTTCGTTTTCATTTTCATTTCATTACTTCTTTGGAGGCATTTCTACCTGGGCACGCGTGCTGAAGGTTAAGGTTTTTAAGGCTTCGAGTTACAACTCCCACGCCCCCTTCAGCTCCTCAGCCACTAAGCCTCCTTTTGACCCCGCCCACCACGTGTTGTTTTGTTTTCGCTTATTGTTGTTTTGCGTTTTAGCCACCTTAACCACTCATGTAACACCACCGCGAGCCACAGCAGCTTTTGTGCGAGAATTATCCCGCTCTTTCGACGGAATCTTTGAGAAAATGCTGTGGTGCTCTCCGCTCTGCTCTCATTTTGCCGGTTTTCAACTGAGAGAGTCAGTAAATGAGCAAACTGGGAAAAACCCCCAGAGAGAGAAGCTAAATTACAGAGAGAAAAACATGGAAAACTCATTTGCATATGGCTTATTGGCTTTCCATGCGGCCTAAGAGATATTTTTGTTTTTGTTTTTTCAAGTTACCAAATAGTTCAAGAACTTTAAAGCGAATATAGTATCAAAGTCAAGTGTATGGTAGTTTTCAAGGGCTTTCTTTATTTGTTTATTTTTTGACAGCTGAGTTAATTTTTCCTTATTACGCAGATGTTAATATGTATTTTCTTCTCATTGTAAATATATCTTTAGGTCTTAAAAAAATATTTTAAATAAGAAACCCATCCGACAACTAAAATATGATACTTTATCATTTTAAAAAGAACACCTTTTTTGGCTCCTTTGTGTTCCTACATAGGCCTGCAATATATTCCATGATACATTTTTATTATTCAAAATCGTATAAAAACCGTCTATGTGTAAGGCTTCTATTTTTGTCACACCTGCCTGAAATTTTCTTTACACAATTAATAATATTGTTGCCAGGCCACAAAGAACCTGTTTTAATAAAAAAGAAACGTATGATTGTGTGAGACATTTTCCAGATATACATTTTTCCGCCGTGTAATAATTTATGTTTCTGACTGCCTGCCTTTCATGTTGTTGTCCAAAGTCCAAGGCAAGCCAAAGACAGTTGCCAAGGCTTAATCGAAACTGTCCATTGCAGGATTGTTATTAATCACCAGCGAGTTGTTGCTTAAGCCATTTGGGAAAACATACTAATTAGCAAAGAGAAAGGCTTGTCAAATGCCGCAAAACATGCCCATAGCCACCCACTCAAGGTTATTTGGGGTCAGGGTTACCGGCGGTATAGTTCCTCATCGTCATTAGCAACAGCATCATCTGACAGAACCTTTTCTGTATGGCCTGATCCATCCATGCAGACAGTATCTGCCAGATACAGATATACATAATCTTAATGAATTGCCAGTGGCTTTGCATAACTTGTTTTCGAGCTGGTTGTCAGGCCACTTTTATGGAAATTGTATATATATATATTTCCAAATGTGAAAATGATGTGCAGCTGGTGCCGAGAATTCTTTTGTTTGGCTGTCTGGGGAAATGTTTATCAATTCAATTGTTTACCAAAATAAGTTGACACTCCGATTAGTTATTACAAACAAGAGCAGTGGATAATGAAAGTGACTGATAAGAAATGTAAAACAAATTCGTTTTCGGCTGAGCGCGAGTATCAAATGAGTCTTTAGTCTTTATTCATTTATATTGCTTATATGAGTATATCTCAATAATATATTCGTTCTTTTGCGGAAGACAAAAGGATAAACTGGTCATAATTTCCCGTTGTCAGCTGACCCAGTTAAGAAATGGCCTTCCGCAGTTCACTGCTTATCTGTCAGTGACCCATTAATGGGTTAAAAATATTTATCGCTGCTCTTTCCTCGCTACTGACCTTTTTTAGCGCTGACAGCTGTTCTCAAGCCAGTTTATTGAGCTTTTAGCGTTGATGTTTCTTTGCCCAAGTACGCCCAGTTGAAGTTGAAACAAATCTAAATGCCTATCTTATCGCCGTGTATAATTCTTGAACCTGAAAAGTGTTTTTTTTATGATTAACGCTGCAAATCAATTGTTTTGGTTAATTTCACGGGTGAAAGGCTGATAGTTATCCATGCGTATTTAAATGTAACCTTATATAACGACCTTATGTCATCGTTAAACAATACAGATACATATGTATTGTGTCTGTTCCAGTTTATTGCACACTTTACACAATAATAAAGGAGACAAACAGGTGAATTACTGGACCATTCGAGCATGCAATCTCCGTCACTAAATTCGCCAGTTCACGTGGATGCAACATGCGACAAATTAATTAGCATGCCAAACGCCTTGCGTGCCATGCTGGGCATTCCCATATTCTGGCCCCAACATTGCGGGCCCCAAGCCAAATCCAAACCGATTATTATGCATAATAACAGCCAATTTCCAGTGGACAAATGTGCACACGTTTAGCAGCTTGTTGGCCAGCAATTATGCATTATATATTGCATTGGAACCATTGGAGCCATCGCATCCACAATAATAAGCGATAATCACTGATTTGGGTCTCGCATTACAAAAGCCCTTTTCCCCTTTGTTAACAAACTCGGAACTCTTGTGTGCATCGATAAAGAGAAGCAAACAAAGCGACTGCAACTGCATTTGGTTCACAGACACGATAAAAGCTGCTGGCCAAAGTCCAAGCGGCGAATGAGTAACAAGCTTGGCGGCAGCCAGAGTTCGAATCAAGCATACGCCCAGTTGGCGGAAAAACTGATCGAGAGAAGCACTGCTCGGCGCACAAGCATGACCACCTCTCCCGAGTTCAATATATGTATATTACACAATAGCATTTGCAATTCTTGGCGATTGCCATTAGATAAGAAGTCTGTTTTGCAGGCATCAGAATAAAGATTTAGAAGGCTTTCTTTCCTTATGAAAGTGTTTCTCTGTATATATTACCGATTTGGTGAAATATTTGTATTTCTGTTTTTTGTGTTCCAGCAAAGCTTTTAATTTTTATTGAATTTTCAACCTTTTGTTATGGTATAAACACAAAAGAGTGCATTTAAAACGCATTTTCCATATTGACTTTTTTATCTTGACCAAAAGATCTGATATCGTGCACTGCATACTAAGCATATACTATACGTACCCATAAAATAGTGCACCTCCAGGGCTCGTATAACAATAGACTGGCACTTGATTGAGTTTATCTGGGCATTAGCATTTTGTGGGCACCATAAAGCATACTAAGTGCTGTCTGTCAAAAGAGTTCGCAACCCCCGTCAATTGGATACGGTAAATAAATAAATTCGCATAAGATAAGAATGCCTTCTGGCCGATCCAATTAATTTACGAAAATTTCCATAAAATCAATTTGGCTGGCTAATCCATAAGGCGATGCCAATCGGCATTTCTGTCTGTTTAGATTGGAAAAACTTCCCCCTGGTCCCTGCAATTAGTTAGAGGGACACAAACACTTTCATTTCATCGGAATTGTCGATTGTTGGTGGTGGCACTTAATGAAACAATGAACGATAAGGAACGATGTATGCCAAATGAATTGAACTTTCCGTTGTCCATTTTCCGTTGCTGCCCGACCACTTCAGGCCAAAGTATTTGCCTCAATTTCACTATTGCAAGTGCCATAGTACTTTAGGGGCTGGTATAACCGCAGAAAACACAGGCCTCGCCATTTGGTATAGCCAAGGTGCCGTTCCAGTCGGTCTGAGATTCTCATTGCGAGCGGTTTGCATTTCTCTACAATCTACAATCTTCACATCAAGTGTAAGTTGAGTGGGTGTGCGGTTGTCATTGTACATAACTGGCATTCTAACTTGTTGAGTTTCATAATATATATTACAAAGTTGGTTTTTTGATGGACAGACAACCACTGAGTTGTCGGTTTTGCATATATTGAGTGTGGCAGGCGCATGCAGCACAGCATATTGCGGCATTTTTTCGCTATAAATAGCCGCGAATACAACGCGATGAGAATATTTTCCTTGTAGAGAAGCGTTCTTTCTACACCGCGACCCTCAACTTGAACCTTTTGCTGGGTTTTTCATAACCTAAGGGCATTTGCCACGGCGCACGTCACTGTCATTATGCGGCAGTACAATATATATCTGACATTTGTTGCTTTCGCATCTAATTGGATTGCAACGGCCGGGGAGCGTTCTTTATAAATACCTTTGTTTTTACGGCTGGCAGTAACATTCTGTAAGCTAAATTGAACCGCCCAACGATGTTATTAGGGTCAAAAAACAATTAACCCAGAAAATAGGGAAATTTGTTATACCTTTTAGGTAACACATGGCGGTCTATAACATATACCTGTTAAGCTACCATATATAACTTAGTTCAGTTTAAAAAAATGGGATGCACCGGATTAATATTTTCTTTCAATCTCACATTTTCCTTCTTTTACAAAAGGATTTGTATTTTTCAAGCAATCTTTGTTTGTCCTTCGTACCGTGACTATTATTACAGCATGCCCACGTGTCGTATTAGTTATTTACTGCAGAGCAGCGACAAGTGAATGTGGTATTTTTAGCAAGTTTGTTTTCCTTGAAGTGGTGCGAACAGAGAGCAGGAAACCGAGGGAGAGCACTGCACTTGACCGAATTGTTTTTAGCCCAGTGACCACCATTGACATTGATGCATTGCAGCCAGTGGACTCTAGTGGTATCTAGCCTATGGTCACTATTAAATTGAACGATTTCAATGCATTTGCAGATAGACCTGCCAGCAACATGTTGGGTACGAATTAATTGGCTCACAGCCAGTCCTTTGAAAAGAAGCAGCAGGAATACAAGAACAGAAAGTTGGGCAATGATTGCCAGAGGTTCTGAGCCAGCTCAAGATACTTATGCCTGCAATGGCAATCCCTCCGTGGAAGACGATCCCTCTGACATCAAGCACCTGAAGAACAATAACCAAAGGGAAAACCGAAACCAACGCGTTGGTGGCGGAGGACAAGAAAGCGGCTCACCGCTGCAGGAAATCGATGAACATTACGTCTGCGACATTGCCATGATGCGAATCGGCGGGGAGGAGAGCGTCCCGGTGACACACAATGCGCCAGTCGATGACTCACATTTGCTGGTCCACAATGAAAGTACAAACAATGAGAACGAGGTGGAGATCGATCGCCAGGAGGAAGAGCAGGCGGTCAGCGATCTGGTACGATCGAGCAGTGCCGGTGCCCTTATGGAGGCGTAAGTTATAATATAAATAAAATAAGTACCCATGGCTATACATATGAATCCTCTCCAGAGACAGCAAAAATGGTGGCAGCATGCGAGTGGTCTTCGGCATCTTGGTGAGACTTGTTCTTCCATTGGCCAATGGCGTGGCCAGAGGCATCAAGGGCATTCGCGATGTACGAGTTCTGAGGGTTCTCCAGAATCTGGCCTCCAGCCGGCAGGCCCTTACTAACTTGGTGGCCTTTGCCGCCAACACAATATCACTGAATCTGTCCTCGGTTCAGGGTGAGTCTAGTTAATTAATAGAAAAAAGTGTGCCAAAGTTCGATGGAATAAGAAAAATGTCTTAAGATATGTGGCCTTAATTGTTATTTATACATTCTTAGATATTTAAGGAAATATTTTTATATATTTTTTTATAATGCCAATTAAAATATATAATTCTTTGAGGGAAATTACTTTTTATCATCAAACCAACCCTGAACTTGATAATACTTTTTAGCTGTCATTACTTTTGAAATATTTCTAATGAAATTAATTTTTCTCCCGAACAGTTTCCAATCGCATGGGGCCATTACTCAAGCTTCTCAAAATGCGCAAATCGCAGGATGGCTTGGAGAGTCTTCCAGACACTATGAGTACTCCCTCCACGCCCTGCACACCCTGTCCGACCAGCAATCCGATGCAGGGTCCGCCCTTTTACAGCGTTCGCTCGGATGCGCCCAGCTGTTGTACCATCAATATCCTAGCCGAACCACCACCGGGCCAGCCTATTCGAGCAGATATTGTGCTCATCCATGGTCTACATGGATCCTTAGTTAATACGTGGAAGCAAGGTCTCTGGCAGAATGATCGCCAGCCGGTGGAATTTGAAAGACCACCACGTCCTCCAGTGCGTCCGCCAAAGAGACCTCGTCACTCCCGCAGTGCGGCTATTCATCCAGCTCCGCGGGAGAAAAGGGCCAAGTTTACTTCTCTTAACCGCTATATGGACACCCCAGATGATGCTCCAGTAAGACAGAGGACACGGCTGCAGAGATCCGTGGCTATGCAGCCAGAGAACTTCCAGTTCAATGCTTCCGATAGCGATGATAGCGAGTAAGTTTTTGTTAATTTATATTTTTCACAGTTTATTTAATAAATTTCCGTTTTAAAGTTATGCTTATGTCTGCGGAGAGCCAGAAGACATTCAGATCTGCGAGGGTATCGAGTACAGCTTTCCCACTTTCCGGCTGAGAATGCAGGACAATAGCCGCCTTCTACAAGCTGAGTTGGAGTCTATGCTAGAGGCGAATGGAAATGAGGAAACAGCAGGCGTAGGGAAGGATGACCGCCCACGTCCTGCCTCGCCAGCCACGCCGCGAAAGTCCGCTCGCAAGAGCAAGCCCTCGCCCAATGATCCCAACTACTCCAAGTGTTGGCCTGGGGATTGGCTTCCTCTGGATTGTCCTGGTGTGCGGGTTATAGCAGTCAACTACACCACGGATCCGTACCTCTGGAGGCCGCTTTGGAAAAGAAAAGAGCAACGCTCTAGCTTGATACAACGCTCCAGGGAAATGGCCGAATTGCTTATTCAGCATCGAGTGGGTCATGGTCATCCCATTATCTATGTGGGACACTCGAAGGGTGGCCTCTTCATTAAGCAATTGATGGTGGATGCCTGGGAAAGTGGTCGTCCGGCGATGACTCCTCTTTGGAGATCCGCCCGTGGTTGCTTCTTTTACTCCGTTCCTCATAGAGGATCCCACTTGGCCAGCATCAAGGCGCCGTTACTCTCGCGATCCGTGGAGTTGTTGGAGATTGAGAAAAGTGAGTTTATATGATAACGATATCTTACGATTTTTATTATTCCAATATTTTCGCACAGACAACAAGTACCTGTTGGACCTTCATCGGAGATTTGCGGGACTATATCATCTGGGTCACTTAAAGATTGAAGTGTTTAGCTTTGTGGAGACCGCCTTGACGCTCATGTCAGTGCTGTATCTACGGATTGTGGGCGTGGACTCAGCGGGTTAGTGCTTATCAGAGTTTTACCTATATGGATCATCATAGTTTTCAGTTTTCATGAAAAGAATAATGATAATGAATTAGAATTCCTCAAATATCAATTTCTTATCACTGAAAAAAGTATTGATAATGAAATCGCATTTTATAATCTTAAAAAATAATATTAATAATTAAATCACCTTTCATTGTCATTGAGAAAAGTAATCCTATGTTATGAACTGACTGTATAATAATATTTTGATGCTTTAACTACAGATCCTGGAATTGGTGACGTCTGCGGGATTCGCCTTGATCATCGAGAGATCTGCAAACCTCGTGGACGAGATTGTATATTGTACAAAGAACTGGTGAAAATGATTGAGAAGGTGTGCTGAGCATTCGGTGAAACTGAAGTGCATTATGTGAGAAAACCATAATGCATTTAGGACCTGATCTATTTGAAACCGAAATGTGAATAGAACCGACAACTCAGAGGTGTCATAATAATTACGCGTACCTAAATGTGATGCCCCAGCAACCAATGGGGGCATGCTTAATGTTAAAGCGACGCTTGTTGATTTAATAGTGCATAGCATAGTTGTTTCATTAACTTTAATTCGCCTATCCATAGCTCAAGTTAGTTATAAAAACGCATTATGTTGCCTCTAGTTTAAGCTTAAAGAGAAAGAAAGAGCAGAATGAATATGCTTAAACATGCCATCGGGCGTCAAATGATAATTTTGCAATTTTTGTGATCGATTGTGATCATTTTTTTTTAGCACTTCGTTGTGATGATCCCTTAAACACCCGTGAATACGTTATTGATATTGTACCATACCTATGTATTTAGAATCCGCTAGTACTATAAATATCTTTATCTATAAACCGAACTCTACACCGCTGTAAAATGTTACCAACGAAGACAAAATTTATGCATATATGAATTTCCAGAAATTTAATCAATCGATGTTTTATACTTACGTTATAAGGATTTAATTACTAAAACCAATAAAAAAATTATATTTTATAAACAACTTTGAACACTTTTTAATGGTACAGTCAAAGCTGAAAAGACCCAACTCTTATCTAAATAAATCAAACACATTTCGGCTGTATTTTCATCATAACTTATTTTTAGTATATTTTCCAATAGTTAAGGTTGCATTCATTTCTTCTTTGCCATATCTTCTGTTTTCTCTAAACAAACACCGATCTTTCTTACATTTTTTCTCTTAGACTCTTTAGCCATGCCAATTAAGCTTGTCCTTTATTTTTTTTTCTGGCCTGGTTTGTTGGTAACCGCCAATTTACTTGCATCGAAATCTTTAACACGAATCGCTGGCAGCTTAATAGCTTCAAATTAATAATTTCGCCTGCATGTACAATGCATATAAATTGCATAAAAAATACATTAGTTTTCGTATCGTTTGTTCAGTTATGGATAGTTCAAATATGCCGCTCTAATTGTTAAACGAATAAACCAAGCCTAAATATGTTTACAAAATTTAGTTTTCTTTGCCACTCTAATAATGAGGTATACAAAATGTGGACTTAAATGCAAATTAAAATTACAAAAATTATAAAATATACTCATAATTTGAATTTATTTTACGTTCTTTATGCGTAGACTTAGTAGAGAGTGTGCTAGGAGCAGCAGTTTTGCCAAAGATAAGAACATAATAATCGCTTGCTTACAATTTTAGTGGACTCTTAGTTATTTGAGTGGTTTCCGTTGGCCAAAAACCGTTGCAAAAGTCGCAAAACGCTTTTCTATCTTCTGTTTCTGTTTCTGTTCCTGTCTTCCTAATATTTAATTTCTTTATCTCTTTATTGTTTTTGCGCTTAAATAATTTAAACATTTATCACATCCACTTACACGGCGATCACAATCGCAGCTATTTTACTTAATTTTCCCCTTTCTTATCCTTCAATTTTCATGTTTTTCTTTTCTTTTCCGAACACGTACATTCATATGGATTTCTTACGCCTAATTATATAACTTTAGTACATAAATTTTCTTGTTGCCTTTTGCTGCATATAATAGTTTTAGTTCATTTTTGTTTTCTTAATTTTCGTAACGTTTAAAATTGATTTTCCATCATTCTATTTGTTTTTTTATTTTTTACTTTTGTATAGGAATTTTGAGTTGTTCTTTCGGAATATATTTTGTGTTTGTGTGTGTATTTAAATGCATTTCGTAGGTTAAAGTTCATTTTGTGGCTTTTGTGTCTTGCATGCACATTTGTTTTGTAGATTGTAATATGATTCGGCTATACAAATTGATAACTCCTTTCGTTGACTCGGAAGTTCAGAGTCTGCGGCTTCATTCAGCTTGAACACAATTCAGATTGTTTATTTTAAGGATGGTCTAAGTTGTTGGTATGGAAATTCGCAGCTAACTGGGTTCGATGTGAGTCTACTTTGAACGTTGCATCTGCTTGAGTGGAAAGGTACTATTGTTTATAGTTGTTGGTTTTGTTCTGCCTCAGGGATCTTAAAGGTTATCTTTTGCTATTTAATTATTTGTTGGTATTGCACTTAGACTCTAAATACGTATACAGTTACAGTTACAGTTTTCAAACACATTTCGTTCACATTGAATATACATATATATATCTATATATACTTTTTTGTATTTTAAAACGTATCTCCAATTGGTGTCATATGTTTATGTGTATTGGTGTATCTGTGACTTGCATACGCCTGTGGAATGTATCTATAGTTAGGTTTTGTTTTTATTCTTTGAGGGGGTATGGTGTGTGTATGGTTGTGTTTCTGTTTCTGTGTCTGAATCTCGTAACAATTTTCGCATCTCGTTTCACACTGAACAACAATTCACAAAATACATCTTCAAACTCGACAAATACTCGTTGTGTGTGTGTGTGTGTGGTGCTACTACTTCAACTTTCCCTACTACTATTCCTATCAAAAATAATAATAATAATATCTGTGGAAAGGAGCAGGAGCTCTCGGGTATTTTGGGTTTATTTTCTCCTTTTGGCGTAGCTACATTTTCGTATTCTGTCGAGGTACGGTTGGTGAATTTAATATATATGTTACAATACGATGGATTTTGTGGCTTATTATAGAGTTATGTAATATGGATGTGTGCACAAATTGGAATTGTTTTCTGTTGTCAGAGGAGTGTTTGTGTGTGTGTGTGTGTGTTAATAGTGTTTGTGTGTGTGAGAGAGAGAGCGAGAGCACAAAAACAAGAATGCAAAATGAATATAATCAGGTACATTTGATATATCGGTTGTGTAAACAAAACAAAATGCAGCAGTAAATATGCGGAAATTAAACATTAAACATTTCGCTTAAACAAGTCTACAAATATATAAATAAAATAAAACTACAAATATTATTGAATAGATTACGTTTTAAATCGGAATC
Source organism: Drosophila eugracilis (assembly GCF_018153835.1). Lineage (NCBI taxonomy): Eukaryota > Metazoa > Arthropoda > Insecta > Diptera > Drosophilidae > Drosophila > Drosophila eugracilis. The sequence goes on from NW_024573224.1 coordinate 4,885,114, forward strand.
GATGTGAACACTTGTGACTATTGTGGTTGAGAGTGGTTTGATAGTTTGATAGTTGGGTGCTTGATTGTGGGCTATTGCAGTGTTTGTGGTTTTTTGGCTGTTCTGTTTGCGTATATATGTATATTTATACTATGTGAGTGTAATTGAATTTTTTGCGGCAATTACGGAGCAATTGTTAAACGTAGTAATTATCAGCGACAAATATTGTAATGCATACTTGCGGGCTGCGCGGTCTATTGCTATGTATGTATGTATGTAATTCTGTATGTGTTTGCTTTGTGTGTGTTTTTGCATCGAAAGCAACAATAAATTATGTTTATATGTAATAGAAGTTACAAGTAAAAATTAGCCTCAATTAACGAAAGAAAAACAAACAAAAACTAAACAAATACAAAAGTATGGTAAAAACGTTGAAACGCGACAAAACTATAGCATACAACTTAGCGTACATGTTTTTGTATACAAGTGTATGTAGATATACATGTGTATAAATATCATCTTAATTAATCATTTCTCCCATAGTTCCATAGTTTCAGTTACTAAATATTTACATTTATAAAATGTACTCTTTATAAATGCTAAACATCACCATATACGCATAGTGATCTCATCATCATCTCCATATATATATATATATATCAATATTCTTTTGGAATGTTTCGAGCTGTGAATGTGGCTTTTTCTCTTATGTAATTTTCCTTTCCTTTTGTTTTACTTTGTTTTGTTTGCTTCTATGTGGTAGCTTCATAAAAATACTGCTTGCTTCACCCATTGGGATCCACCTGGTGAGGAAAACCCATTAGATAAGTTCAAAAATCCATTTATCTTAGTACATTACCTGGGCCCGTCGATGGACCACCGTCGCCGCTGGCCAAGATTGCTTGACCGCCGACGAATGATTAACGTTAACGGACGATGGTCCGTTGGCAGGAACTTTAAATGCATTGTGGCTGAACGAGATCGGATTGCCATTGCCTCGCGGCTGACGCTCCTTGGCAGTTGTTGATTTCTGGCTAGTGCTGTTGCTATTGTTATTATTAGTGGTGGTATATTGACTTCCGCCCCCCGATTTGGCCACATCGGCGGGCAGATTGAAACCATTGGTGAGGCACACGGCCGCATATTCACGTTCTGATGTGGGTGTTAATGTGGCAGCCGCCTCCTCCTCGGCCAGCAGGCAAATCCCATCATTGGAATTCGAGTGGCGCACAAAGTTGGTGTGAAATTGTTTTTTACTGCTGCCATTGCTGCTGCTGCTGGCACTACTGCTGCTCAGGCTACCACTTCTCCGGCTGGAGGAGCCACCACCACCTCCTCCGCTGCCGCCACCACCACTGGTTACACCCAATCCCGGCATGGTGTTGACCAAAGGCAGCGAATTGGGCGGCACAATTACCTCCAGTTCGGAGCCACCAGCCACGCCGCACTGTTTGGAGCTTCCCAAAGCTACTGCATTGGGTGGCGTATGCCTGTAGGGTATAAAGAATGCCTTAGCCTCCTGCAACATGGCATCCTGTACGGTTTTTCGCTCCGGCGAGGTTCCACCACCGCCGCACAATGGCAACTGCGATAGGTTGTGCACTCCGGCTATGCCCAAATCCCCTTGAGCAGTTCCATCCTGATCTGAACGCCTTGCCACTTGAACATTCCCATTGCCATTGGCCAGATGGACGACTGCCACGGCTGCCGAACTAGTCTGGTATTCCAGAGTGTGCTCCGGCAGCAATTCGATGTGATAACGTGAACGCGGTATGAGTGTCTGCATCTCGTGGCAATCCTGTTGCAATGTGCCGCCACTCAGACCGCCAGCACTATCTCCCGGCATCCCCGAGGCACTGCTCAGATTACCGAAATTAATGTCCGTGGGTGTGGTCAGGTGGGTGGGTCCTTGGGCGCGTGCCTTGAAGTTGCGCTGCTGAAATATTATAAACAGCCCGAAGAGAAAGACACAGGCAATGGACAGCAATGAGCCTATGGCAATGCCACTGTAAACCTCCGAGTGCGACAGGGGATCCTTTTCCAACCAAGTATGGTTGTTATTTATCATGTCAAAGTACATGGGAGCTCCAGCTCCAGTATCACCCACCACACGAACTGCCACATGGATTTTGTCCGTCTCCGAGACATTTGGAAACTTAAAAGTATAATAATATATATTGTAGAAGTGTATAAAGATAAGTATTTCTTAAGATTACTTACTTTATAAGAACAGGACACGCAATCCTTCACGATAGCTTCGTGCGTGACATTGTCCAAGGACCAGCGGATATCATAGTGGTGGATACAACCATTGGGATTTACAGGTGGCTCCCACGTTAACTTCAGGCCATTCTGTTTAATCAACTTTGAATTGCTAATGGTGCCAGGAGCTGCAAATAATAAAGACTTAAAATTGGAAATTCAAATATAAATACGTTAATAACTTACGATCTTGTTCAGTTTTCACATCTATTTCGCCATAGAAAATCTGCGTCTTGCAGTTGTAAAAACGCAGATTGTATCGAACATCAGCTTTGAGTTTTGTGACCCACAGCATGGAGTTGGAAATGTTGTGGTCATTACAATCTGTTTCCACTCTGGGAAATGACATTTGTACTGGTATCACATTGTGGCACGCCGACACACAGGTCGCATTCAGACTATCCAGAAACTTAAACGCCAGAGCCCGAGATTCTATGGAAACTAGACGAAAGGGCATATTCGCCTGCTCTGAAGTGCCATTTTCAATCTGAAAAGGAAAATATAATTCCAACCGTATTATAATAGGCACTCCAAAGTTTTCATTGAGAGATGAAAAAATATCCCCTACAGTACAGTCTACTCACAATCTTCCACTGGACGTAGCGAAAGTCCTGACCGAGGAACTCATTCTCTGTGGTGATGACCAGCACTCTCATCTTAATTCTTGTAAAACGCTGCAGGAGCATGCCTGTAACACTAGCATCCACCACCAGACTAAAGATGTCCTCTTCCAGCTCCAAAACATCGTCCACAACGTTATCCTCATGCTCCACATTTCTCAGCACAGTGGCTGCTGCAGATTGATTCAGTGGTTGAATTTTGGTCAGATGGCTACGCACTTCATCTGCTTTTTCCTCCACGGAAGTCACTGTGCCCAATAGAGAGTCGTTTAACAGCTGGGAGGGATGTGGATGAGTGTGATTGATGGAGAACTGCAGGATGAAGTACTTCTTGTTGTCCAACTGACCCTGCGACCACTTTACAAAGGTGTCATTGCCCACGGCAATCGGTCGGAGCATCACTGCGGAAGAGAAAATCATATTTCAAGATATAAGATTATCGATGTTGGTCAATATTATATTATACTCACATCCCTGGGTACAGCAAATGACTGGCGTACTTCTCAACGAGCTTAGGATCATCTGCTGGGGAACCGCATTTGCTGATCTTACCTCTGTAGTGGGCAAAAGAACCCGAGTGATCAGCGCAAAAGGCTCATAGACCGGCAGACTGGTGGATATCACCACGTACGAGGTCTGATTCAGTTTCATGGGTGAGAATGAGGTCCAACTATGTGGATTACTCCTCACAATATAAACGACAAACATTGACGTTAAGGTGCGGCTATCAAATGTTACGTTGATCGAATGAAAGCTGTGTGGATAGCAGCGGATATTTTGTAGAGGGTTGACCTCCTCCAGCTGGCGATTGAATCGCAGTTCACCCGTAGCCGAGTCCTCACCAGCCACATTCTTGGCCACACACTGGTAGATGCCCTCCTCCTTGGAATCAAATGAGTGGACATGCAACTCATTGCCGTTTATGTAGCGTGTATAGGAGCTGTTCAGCTGTACTCCATTATGATACCAGGAGATACTCGGTTCCGGATGACCCTCTGCGCGGCAAGTTAGTGTCCTCGAGAGACCAATATACACCACCTCGACGGGCAGGCGGCTGACGATCCTCGGTGGTGTGGTTACAATTACTTGGAAATTCTGCGATTCCAATAGTGTGATACAACTGTAGCGCCCTTCGTGGCGGGATACACTAGCATTTGTGATGGAATAGGCCACACTATTGTTGCTCAGACGGATCAACTTGTTGTTGGGAGTCTGCAGATACCAGTCAATTGGCACAAAGTCTGCCACAGCGTGGCACTGCAGCAATACGGATCCGCCTGTGGGTACAAAAACGGTGGCATTCTGAAAGGCCGGCAGTAGTTGTGCCTCCGAAACGGGTGTCTCCGGAATTCCCGCCTCGTTTTTAGGATAATATGGGTTATCCTTGGATTCCACTCGCAATTGCCAAGTGAACTGGCGATGGGGCTTGCCAGCAAATACGTTCTGGGCCACGCATCTGCAACGGGGATAGTGGATAATGGATAATGGTTAGTGGTGGTCTCGCGCGATAATTGACATGGACAATGGCCACAATTACAGCCACCACTCGGCCGCCACTAAGTGTTAATTAATGCATTGTTTAAGGGCACGCCGGCGGTGCGAGTGGTGCGTGAATGTTCATATGAGTGTGCCATGGGAGTGGGTATTCTGATAGAGTGCCGCTAAAGGTGTTGATTTTGCTACAACAGGGAAGGTGGAGTGCAGCAGCAGCAGGTACAGCGGCAGCAGCCAAATGGAAAATTGCCCTCGGTCTTAATTTAGTTAAACTAGGCAGATCCGGAAAGCAGTTGCTTTAGAGGGAAACTATACATCAAGTTGAATGTGCAAGTGTTTAAAACTGCAATCTTAAAATTAGCAGTTAACTTTAACTGAGTATTTAATGGCAATTTAACATCGTACAAGAGGATTATTTGTTTTTCCGCAGAGTGCTATTAAATTTTAACTATCCGTTTAAAAATGAAAGCAAACGCACTTCAGGGACTTAGTAATAAATAAAATGTTATATGTTAATAATACTTTTATATCCTCAATACATTATATTTTTACTCACTTGTATTTGCCAGCCTGTTCCGGGCGTAATTGCCGCAAAATCAAAGTACCATTTGACAGGGTGAGCGCACTGTAAAAATATAAAAAAATTTAGTTATTTCCTAACAACTTTTAAAAGGTAAATAGTTTCAAGTTTGGGTCAACCCATCCAGCTGGAAAGCTCTCAAAGAATATACGTTGATATACTTGTCTTGGCCCGCTGCTCGATGCTTCAACACTGATCTTTACTCGCCTGTTGTCATTTGTCAGGGAATCGTTGCCAAAATACCAGCTAAAACGGGCAGGTGGAACGCTCAGGAAAGGACAGCTCAGCACGAGCGGCTTGTTTTCCACGGCAGTGATGTTGGCCGTCTGCTGCTGACCCGGAAAAAGACGCTTGAGCACTGAAAAAAAAATTATGGGCTTTAAAGATAAAGTTTCTTTTTTAAAGCAATTCCAAACTTTATTCACTTTGATCATTTATTGTACTTTATGAATAGTAAGTTTATATGTTTGCATTTCTAAAATCTAAACTGTTAAGTTTTCTGAGCTTAAATGGCCAACTCACCTGGATACTCGACGGTGATTCTGTCCGATATTACCGCTGACTCATCCCACTCGATCTTGCAGTGGTATACGCCGCTGGCCTTCTCATTCGTGGGCAGACGCAGTGTGCCATTTTCATAGATGAAGAAGTCATTTTTGCGATAGGACGTTTGCTCGACGACCACGTCATTTCGATACCAGCTGCAGTAGATGGGCTGGTTGTCTGGGGAAATAACTTGAGCATATTAGCACATCTTGGGGTCAAATAGAACCCAAACCTGGAAGTACTCACCCTGATCGTAGTTGTAGGGCGTTAGGATAGGTATACATGGCAGATAGTACGGGGTGTGGGGCTTGCTGATGGTCAGTCTTGTGATGGCGAGCCTCTGGATCTGCAGATACGGCAGGAGTGCGGTTGAGTTTTTCCGTTGGTTGACGGCGGCAGCAACTGCAAAAGAGCAAAAAACAATTGATTAAGAATCTCTGCTTTTGCTCCACACAATAGACAAAAGGCGGACAACAAAGCGGCTAAAAAGAAAAAACTGAGCCACGGCAAAAAAAAACTAAAAATGTTATTTATATTCTAGCTTAATCTATTGGCTGTTATAAATTTCACGCTTTTCACTTAACACCGCCCTCCCAGTCCACCCTGCCACCCACAACTGCATCGAGGTTTTTACTGCAATGCCCATAAATACCCAGAGCACACAGAAAAAATCTGAGAAATAGAAACTGCCAAACAACGGAGCCGTGCTGGGCTCAGGGTTTTCCTATGCACTCAGAGAAAATCAGTAATATTACTTTGTGAATTTTAAAAAAATATATTAGGTATATGTATTCTTATGCGACTTATAAAACATGTTTTTTTAAAGTATAAAATAACATAAAATGTGGAATAGGTACGGTAAATATCTGATTATTGGATAATAAGATAAGAATTTCCTTTAAACACTGAGAAGGAAAATGTAAGATGAAGAAGTTCACCTTCATCAATTTCTTTCAGTGCGCTTTTGGGTAATGGCTCTGACTCTGATTCTGGGTAAGTCCCCGGCTCCGGTTGTGGGTCTCTGTCTGGGTCCGAGTCCGAGTTGGAGTCTCCGCTACGTGCTGCAGGCGTGTCCAGGCAGACTTGGCGTGTTAATTAATTTTTCTGCTGCTGTTCTGCTGTTGACGCGACCATGGTCGGACCGTCGACCGTCGTTGGCGTTGTCGTTGTCGTTGTATTTTTCGTCTGCAGTCGGTCCGGCAGTGCGTATACGTGATATTAAGCAGTTGAAACAATTACATGGCCAGCGGGCTGCAGTGTTGATTTGCATACAACTTTGTCGAAAGTCGTCCATCAGGCATCACATTATCTATTAGCTGTAGGAGCTCTTCCAAGGAAGTGGAAATGATAATGGCCAATGCCAGGTTGAGCACTTTGTCGGGTGAAAAATGGCCAAATGCGGCAGTGGAAATCCCCCCCTTACAAATGTCGGGACATTAGTCAAATGCGTTGAAATTTATGCTAAAAATGCAATCAACTTGCGTTCCGCTCGACGGACGTCCCCACCCCCCATCCTCTCATTTATCCCCAACCATACAGCTCCAATCAGACTGCCTGCCACCCAAGTGGCCAAGTGCAGTCGGTTGTTGGCCAAATGTGCTGAATGTGCTGCTGACTGCTCGTTAGTCAGTCACAAATTGTGGCAAGTCTGGTGGTTCTTTTTTTGCTGCCCTCGGAAATAGAATATTTGTTTCGGTTTTGATAAATGGACTCCTATAAATTAGATAATTGCTGAACATGCTGCGAGGGATGTATCTTAAAGCTCGGGTTCTCGACTCTGGAATTCGCGCCGCACTCTCGCTTATGTTGCATGTTTGTACGCAATGTGTTGCAATTTTTATTGCTGTAATTACACGCAATGCCCCGGCGGCAATTTGACGCATGGAAATGCCTTCGACGGCCACGTCAGCAATGGAACTACTGCGTCCCGCTAAGTGCGGCACATTTGCAAACACAGAACGCTGTTAAAGGTTGAGGGGTAGCAGGAAGATCGGACAAAAGGGTAACCGCATGTGCACTGAGAGAAATGTTTTGAAACTAAGCTATAGGTATTACCATTTTATTAGGCTTCTAGCGAAATAATCGTTTTAAGATCTCTCAATCTTCAACTATTCTTGTATATCTTTAGCAAATTTAAATGTTTTTAAGTTAAAAGTTCAAATATTTAGGTGACAGATTTTCCAGTGCACTTCCAGTAGCAGTTGCATGTGCAACCAGGGCGTAATTGTTATAGCGTAATTGTTTCAATGGCGGGGCGTTTAATTGCGCTTTGGCAACTACTACGCCGCTAACGACGCTCGGTTTTCGAGAGTCAAAGTTCAGCGATTTTTTTGTCATCCAGTGTGCACACCTTGCCGTGGTGCAATTTGCCATTTGTCATCGCCGGTTGGAGGGTTGGATACTTGGTTGGTTGGTTAGTACGTTGGTTGGCTGCTTGGTTGGTTAAATGGTTGGAGGGACATGTCAGCAGCAGCAGCATTATCCCTAAAACCTTTCTGCTCGTGTGCTGCTGTGGAGTCGTTAGCGAAATCGTTAAACTTGCAGATTAATTGCTTCGTCGCTCAACGAGTCAATGCTCGCATAGAACCATCTATTTAATGCATTTGACATTCACTTCCAATTGAAACTATTCTACAGCTTTCTAAAAAAAAAAACCACTTGGCCAAAGAGCTATCAATTCTGTTAGATCGCTTCCAGAAACCATCATCGCTGGCCATAACTCAGCGCTGTTGCAAACAAGATCGGCAATCTCGGTGATTGAACTGTCATGACATCCAGCTTTCGTCCAGAGAACACGTTATCTATCTGCCTTCACTTCTTCAATTCCTTTCCCCTATAAACCGTGTAACCCTATATAATTTCAGCTCATTTGTATTAAAATCTGTCGTAGTCAAAGCAATGCATAAGTCTTCCCAGTCAACTCAGCGCCGGAGGAATGCTTCCCAGAATCGTGCTTGAATGCTGTTTGACAAGTATATGTATACGTATAGTATAGTATATACTATACTCCCATCTCCACTTACTAAGTTGTAGCAAGTTGCAAGTCAATAGTGTGGGGGGCAGATTGCAGTGGAGATGGGTTCCGTTCCTGAGGATAACGTCAAGAAGGCGGGGGAACTGGGCGCTGCTGCACAAATTTGCATAGTTGAACGCACGTCGCCGCACAATGGGGAGTTGGACAGATTTTGGATGAAAAAATTCTAAATTTAAATTCCCACTTGAAAGGCATTTTATGTTTTTGTATTAAATTGACTTAAGAGATTATTTTTAATACAACTAGTTTTAGCTATAAATTTTTCATTAATAGATAAAACTAATGCTAATAAAGGAAAATACAGTTTCGCGATAGCGATAGCTATTTAAGTACATTTTAACGAGGTAAACTGATCAAATCTCCCACTGTTCGCCTTCGCTGCGTTGCATTCCTGGGAGCAACTGTTGCTGCCGCTGCTGCAGTTGATGATGAATGCAACTGCAACTGCAACTGCAATTGCTGCTGCTGCAGCAGCGGCACATAAATTGCCGGCTGCTGCGCCGAGCTTATCAAAACGGCAACATCTTGTGCATAGATAAGCCGGCCTGCCTGGCTGCCTGGCCTCGCCATCGGCCGCCAACCAACTAACTCGGCCTCCGACTAACGGGTCTGGGCCCCCATGGAATTTCGCAAATTCAAATTGCCTGGCATCCTTTAATGCCGCTGCTGGCACACAGCTGCAACGTTGGCACACTTTTACCGCTCCAAATCCAAAGGCAGCGGCAACATTTTATGCAAAATGCAACGCGCACGAGATAATTTATCGCCTAATGACGTGCTGTTCTAAGGTTGCCCGCGTTGTTGTAAAATGCAATAATAAAATGTGCCTGCAGCAGGAAGATGCAAAGTATGAAAAAGGGGGAAAAAATCTACTCAAAAAAAGAAAGAAAATTAAAAATGAAATTTAAATGCCGCACGAGCGAGCAGCATCAGCTGAGAGACACTGGAACGGGTTGCCAACTATCTGTGCACCAGAAGATCTCTTACCCCTCACTCTAATGGCATGCACTGGGAAAAAAATCAGCTCAAGTGACTTGCAGCATCTTTCTTTTTTACAAAACATTAAATTTGAATCAAAAATCCGAAATAAATTGGTAATCAGAAAGGAAGGAGAAATCTATTCAAGCAATTTTATTTTATTTATTTAATTGTACGAGAGAAAAAAATTGTAAATTTTCAAACTTCCTTTTATCTTTCAACATTTTGATTACCTTTAACTTCAGAGATTTTTAGGAAATTCCTTTCTGTGTCTACAGAGCATTCCTTGGGCTCCGGTCTGCTGTCGCTTTGGGGGCGCTCAACGAGAATTTATGAATGTGCAAATGCATACGACAATTTCGCGCATAAATGTAAGCTCCTGCCATGCCAGCAGAGATGGGTAGAAAGTGCGGGGTTGGAAATTCGAAAGGGAGAGGGGAAGGAAAACGGGGAACGGGGACACCCACCACAAGTCTGCGGAAAAGATGGGAGAAAAGCTGGGAGATCGGATGGCAGTCGAAGATGCGTGTGCACATTCCATGGCATTCCGCTGCGGCATGTGGGAAGTTCTATGGTTGCACAGAAAGTATCTTGTAGCTCGTGTGGCTGCTACAGCAGCAACTGCAACAACTGCAACAGCAACTTGAATCGCATCTATTGATTGCACACAGTTCATTGGCGCGACTTGGAGAAAGGATTGCCAAACGGGACGGAGGGTGAAGGAGATGATGTTCGGTGTGGCTGGATGGCTGGATGCCTGAATGCACCAGCTTATTTGGGTTAGCAGTTCAAATAGTTTTACGTGCTGTTTTGATCAAATTTCCAAATGCCAACATAGAATTTATTGAAAAGTTCCGCAGGCAAAAAGGGGCGACTTGCAACTGCAACAACGACTGCAGCAACCAACTGCTATAATTTCTCCATTCGTAGGAGCATTGTTTGCCTTTTGCTTAAGCTACATATGGCTCTGCCTGCTCAATTGAATGTCTGTGGTTCGGTGTAATTGAGTGGTTGAAAATACTCGAAATGGCAACTAGTTAAGTTAAATGTGCCTTTGCCACATGCACATAACTAACCGCCCACAACTTCCAAGGCATCCTCTAACACTAAAATACTTATGTGGCAGCAGTAACAGAACGGCACTGGTCTGAGGGCATTTCGAACCACTTTAGACAATGGCGGGAATTTACTTGGCAAAAGTCAAAGATAAATTGCTTTTTAACCTACAAGCTCCGTTCTTGGTTAGTTGGTCCTGCGCTTTGTTTGTTTGCCACATACCATGTCCTTTCCCCAACTCCACCATTTCCCCCTCTATGATCCCCTTTATCACTGCCACACAAAGCATTCAATTGACATATTTGGTTAACTTTTGGCGCTCTAGAAAATTCGCATTCAGTAGTTGGAATAAATTTTCTTTGGCAATTTGCATTGCACGCACAGGGGACAAGACATGGGGTCGAAGTTTGAGCTTGCACTGAAGAAAATTAGGTAGGAGCGGTATTATCTTAAGTTTCTTTAATGAGTATCGGAAGAGGTGGCTTTCTTACATAGACTACCAACTCTTATTAGATAAAGAAATAGTTTAAAAATCTATTAAATCTTCTAAGTTTTTCTAAGTGCCAAAACCTAGAAGGATGCCTTGGCATGAAATGAAAGTGGAATGGAATTTTATCTAAATGTTGTTCGGGGCGTATTGGCAGACCCACCATTGTGAAAGTTGTGTTTGTGCAAAGTCAGTTGAATCGCCCTCGATATAAACGAGTCAAGAACAATAGGAAGCGGCTTTGTTCGAATTTACTTCGAGTCGGGGCAAATATGTTAGCCTCGAAAGTTTTCCGGGGGATTATTAAAGGATTATGGGGGATTCGAATGGAAATTTGTGGATTGCAAATGCTGAATGGGAATTTAATGGAAATGCCAAACGAGTTTCGATTAAAATCCAGAGTATCTGCTGCCAATTCAATTGTCCCACCCAAAAGCCCCAGCTGCCTTTCTTTCTTCGTAAACAGAACCTAATTGGCCACTTCGCAACTAGCAGAACACACATCAATTCCTGTTCCACTCGATTCCAACCAGCTGGTAAATAGTAAATACCTTCCTGGATCCAACTGAACGACTGAACTGGCCAATTGGACAATTGGACAACTGGACAACTGGTCATAGCAATGGCCAATATAGCCAACTTGCCAACTCAATGGCTGTCACAAAAGCGGATAACCAAAATACAATATGCTGCTGCCCATAAGCGAACTCATTTCCGCTGAAATTTGGCACCAGCTTTTGCCTTGCTGTGCATAGCAGTTTGCAGTTCGCAGTGCAGTGCCGCAGTGCAAACATTTCCCCCTCAATAAATCATATTGTAAAATTTCCGTTCAATATTTTTCGCCGGCTACGTAAACAAACAACGAGCAGCGGCAACAACAAATTGAAACAGAAAAGGAGCGAGTGAGGAGTGGGTGTGTGCGAAAGGAAAAGAGTTGTTACACAGAGACAAAACAAGGAGAACAAGGGGATCAAGGAGAAATCAGCATATGCTAACCTGCTTAATCATATTTTTATGTTACGTTACAGATAATACTCTTAGTGTCATAAAAAGCAAGACCTTCCTGCTTGAGTCCTCCAAAATATTCCTAATAAACATTATATTATTGCTATGTTTTGAAATCCCCAAAATAAATTATAATGTTCCACATTCCTTTCTGTGTAACTGAAGTTATCGATGGAAGTTTTGTTTGGCCACATTGTATGCTAAATGGCGAAATGCGAAATGTGGAATGTGCGTTTACCCAGTGCCGCAGCGGATGAAAGGAGGATGCTGCTGCTGATGATGATGGGCATGAGTTGCACTCTTTTTCCGATCCGCCCCCTTAGCTCGCTTGCATTTTTAAATGGGTTAAACGTAAACCATTTACCAATGACTCAATACAGCTTCCTGGAAAACCGACAGACCCATACCCATACCCATACCCACATGCATTAAAACCAAATAAATAAATAAGCTGCCGATGCTGTGTTGATGTTCAAAAAAATAAAAGCAGTCAAAAGAAAGAAGGAAAACTAAAAAATAAAGGAGGAGGAAAGACCATGGACGGAGGATGAAGGATGGCTGGTCAATAGTCAATGACCAAATAGCAGAAAATAACAATGTTGCCAATGGCCAACGAACCGGACAACAGCAACGCCAACAGCAACAAAAACATCAATAAAATAATAAAAACAAGCAAACGAAGACCACAAACCAATGGTCAAGCCAAGCCAAGGAAAGCCAACAAAAAAAGAAATAAAAGAAGGAAATTATAAAAATGTTTCAGTTCAAGCGGGTAAATAATATAGCTCTTGTATGGCACTTGCAGGAAACATTGAAAAAAATTGATACTTGAACTGAGCTTTTGCGTATTTATAGCTGGCAATATTATAAAATAAACCTGGATTTGGGTTAAATGAAAACGAATGCACTCTTGATTTGCACAATTTAGTTTTAATTGCCCAAATTCAGACTTGTTCTTTACTTGCACTTGATAAAATCTAAATAACTTTCAATGGTACCCAGTCCAATAAATATTTGTAAAAATCATCTTATGATTTATAAGGATATTATCCTTATGGAAAAGCTAAATTTATTACATTTTTCCATTGTGTAAAAAATTACCAAGATTTCAAGCAAGAAAACGAGACAGATCGAGTGGCAGGCGGGTGTAGAGGGACCCAAGTTTTTTTTCGGTGGCCAACGGAAGCCAAGGGAACTTTCGTAAGCTACGCAGCAAAGTGCAACCACAAGCCGCAGTCAGCAATTTCTGTCATGGGTGGGCGTGGCATCCGAGGGCGTGGGCGGTGGCAGGCTACATTGTGTGTATGCAATGAGTGTGTGTCTGTCTCTCTGTGTGTTATTGCGGTCTGTGTCCGGCGAGCGGCAACCTTCTACCAACTACCAACTACCGACTACCGACTACCATGAACCATCTACCGGCACACATCCACATCCATATCCACAATCACAAGCCCATCAACGTCGTCGTTCACTCGTCATTCTCATCCTCATCGTCATTCTCGTGATTGCAAGTGGCACGTACAGCAGAGGTCGGGATAATAGGGCCGCAAATCAGAGGTGCTATCTTTTTTTATCAGACGATCTACGTTGGAGCAAATGAAGCTAAACGCCTTTTAAAAGTCAGTGAAGTTAATTTTTAATGGAATATTGCAGTACCGCCACTTTAAGCAACAGTTTTAAGAGAAAATGTGATACAAAGTTAATACAAACTTAGTTTGACTTGAATACATTTTCAGTATAAGGGTTTCTAACCTATTGCTTTCTAAAATTTCCCAAAAACCTTGACTCATTTTCAGGTTTATTGTTATGACCGCAGTTGTGGTACATGTGTGTGCTTTTACTATGATTTCTTTCGTGCCGCCATTACCGCCCAATGTGGAATGCTGTCCCACATCCCATAGAGTCCCAGAGCATAGAGTCGCGTTTCCAGCCCATCCAACCCACTCTCTCCTCTTACCGCCTTTCACCTCACTGAAGCTACCAAAGCTCACCCGCTCCCGATTATTATGCATCATTTAACAGGAAACATTGTTGCAGTCAATGCCTAGAGGGCTTCATCGGTTAAGGGAGGGGGGTTTTTTCGGGGTCTTTCGGTGCCTTTACTACCGCTGATGGCTTTGAGGAGGCAACGTCACGAACATCGCTGGCGTCGAACGTGCCACAAAATGTTTTACCGAATGCGAATTGCAAGAAAAATTATTGTTATTATGAGTTGCTAATTGAATGGAGTTGATGCGGTGGCCACCCCAAGAGAAATGAAGGGGGCGTGGTGACACTTAGTCGGCTTACACTGTTGTTTAGTTTTTGCCACCGTAAATATATTTATTTTGATTTCACACAAAAAATATTATGTGTTATTCGTTGGGAATGTTTTCACATTCCCATGAACCTTGAAAAGCAAAACAAAATATAATTTGATATTCAAGTTATGTAATCTGTCTGCCAGCCTTTGATATTTTTGTTTACTTCATAAAAACACCCGATTGTCTGGTAATTGGATAAAAAGCTTATCAGGCCCTTTTCAAAATGCACTCCAATTTCCAATGAAGTAGCCAAAAAAAAAAAAAAACAAAACAAATTCCAAATATACAATGTATGAAGCTACAATGTTTTTGAATGGAAAATATAAAGTGCAACATCGTTTAAGTCAAAAACTGTAAAAGCCTGAGTTTAAAGACTTTACGGCCTAATGCCAAGTTAAAGCCCTTTAAAGATTAATCAATTTTAATTTCCTACTACATCTTCCCCCGTTCAGGTTCAACTCTTAAATTTTTGTAAAAATAAAACCAAAGAAGGACCATCGCTTATCCCCATGTCAACTTCATCGTTAAAATCATTTTGAAATATTCATTGGCAGTCGGAAACAAAAGTAAACTGTCAAATATTGACAGCTGTGCATTCGCATATCTGGGGAATCAATACAATAAACACAAACAAACCCTTGTCAGGGTGTTGACAAGCCAAGTCAAATTTCGTTCAGTGCATGCCAAACTAACTGTACAAAGTAAATAAACGTAGAATGCGAAAAATTTGCATTTCTTTAGTGCCGGAGCCATAGCCATTATGGTATGTGTAATCACCGTGTGTATGTGAGTGGCCACTTGCCCCCGAGGTGCTCCACCAATGGATTTTCCAACGGGCGGCATTCTCCATTCGGCAGGTCCCCGATCTCCTTCCTTCCCCTCCATCCAAACGCTGTCAATGTCAAAGTCATACATACATGATTCCCAACATGCCAAAGCCAAAAGCGAACATCAACGGCAACAAAAACAACAGCAGCAACAGCAATAGCTACAGCAGTAAGAGCAACATCTACAGCAAGAGCAACATGCAACTTGGGCAGAAGGAGCAGAAGCTGGAGGCCACATCCCAGAGCTGAGAATCCAGAACCCAGAACCCAGTCGCTGAAATTCCATGCGCATAATTTATTTAAAGATTCTCTCAATATTGGACAAACATCGTCTGCAGGTGAAATCTATTTGCATTTATCGTTGAGCCGGAAAATTGCAAAACTAAACTGCAAACTGCAAACTGTAAACTGCCAACTGGATGGCATACTACTACTACTACAGACACACACACACTAACCAAAGGAACCAAAGGAAGCTGGGAAAATTCGTGATTTCCCTCGAAAATGCGTTTAATGTGACGCTGTTGCGTGCAGCGGACAGGCACTCGATTTGAAAATAAAATCGTATGAAACCGGAGCCGTTTATCCCTCCCTGGGAAACCAGGATCGATTCGCCAAATTAGCGGCAACATGACTTTTTGTGTTGTAAATAAATTTTCCACCACAAGGAGCAGAACACGCGCAGCGGAAATTAAAAAGGAGCAGACAGACAGGCAAACAGGAGCGGATTGGAAGTTGGCCAAAACGTCAATGGAGGGGATAAGCCCGATGAGATAATGAAACATTCGATTCTTAATTGCATGTGGTTGGTAATTAATTTACTCAAAACATTGTTAAGCCCTTCATTAAGTTCTAGGAATACATTAAAGTAAAAGAAACCGGTTGAGTTTTTTTCATTTTTAAACTTTTAAAGAAGTTCTGAAACCAATTAAATAATAAACACAGCTGTAAAGTAACCATTTTACTTTCAACTATAATTTTTGTAATAAGTGAGCAAGACAAAATGGTGATAACACTTAGTTCTCCTTCTTGTTAAATTTTTATCTTCAGTAATAATATGGTCTACCATATCATTATCACAAGTATACTAAAACAGATCTCAAGAATAAAAATTACTACCCCTTAAAGTCAATGTTAAGCCTTATACAAATGTTAACACAATATATGTGTTTTTAAGAAACTCACTCTTATCTTAATTAAAATCGATGGTTTTAATCAAATTCATGGCAATTCGCTTACGCAGAGTGGCTATTAGTGTCCCCCCTTTCGGGGCTTGAGGCTGCCACAAAGTGTTGCAGTCAACACGTTTAATGGTTTTGCATTAACTTAAAGAGGCATTAGTGCGTAAGTATGCTGTAATCTACAATGAGAAGGGGAGCCAGCTGGCGGGCAATGTGGACCTGTGGTCTTCTCGGGTAACTTCTGGCCTCCTGGACTTCTGGCCTTTGACGGCCGGAATGGCCAACAAGTCAACCGGACCGGACCAAGCGGTTGGACACTGGACGCGTTCGTTGTACTTGTTAATTGCAGCGGAAGCACTCAATTAAAAGCGCGTGAAACGACTGCGCCACCTGCATCTGTATATGTATATTTGTGTGTGTGTGTGTATTTGTGCGGGTAAGAAGAGAAGGGGAGATGTGGGTTCGAAAGAGATAGGAAGATGACTGACTGACAGGGACTGTTGTAAATTAAGGCCACAGGAAACAAACAAATGCGGCGTAATCAAAAAGCGGTAAATGGCTGACACTGTAAATAGTTTATAGGCAAATGCATAAACTTGCAAATTGCCAGCAAACAAATCCAGACAGACCAGAATGTATCCAGACCCAGAGCCAGACTGAAAAACTAAAACTAAAACCAAACCGAATCGAATGGGAAAAAAGCAACAACGTTGTTGCGGGAATGCAATAATGCAACTGTTTGTCAATGTTTGCCGAGACTAATTAGATGGCAGCTGAGCGTTGACTGATAAAAGATGCATGAGGAAACCTTAATTGGATGTGTGATGGATAGCTACATATGCCGATAGATATCCAGTCGGCTAAATGGAGTCGAACATGAAGCGTTTGCTAGTCACTTGTTAGTCAAATTTCAGTTGTCAATTCTCCGGCGCAGTCCCTCTTTTCCTCGTTGCTCAAATTCTGGATAATCGATTAATCTTAATCTCTGTTTGGCATCTAGTTGGTTGTAATGAAGCATATCTCATTCGATCTCCTGGTAAATGACAGTTATGGGGCTGGAAGCTCATCATCGATCATCTGGCCAACTCATCTATCAATCGACATGACCTGCCTGCCCGCTGAATGTCAAATTAATACATCAGGATGAGCTGCAGAATCACCTTTATGCATTTCGGTAATACAACAGGGGATTGGATAATAAGGAAGAAATAATAAATATTATTAGACTCAACATTTATTAGAAGCATTCTTGTTCGAAGACTTTTCTTTCTTTGACTTTTAAGAAGCGAAGAAGACACAATACTAACATTTAAAAATATAAATCCTCTAAAAAATCGACATATTAAAGCCCAACTGTCCTCATCTTTTTTTTTTATTAAATTTTTAGATTTTTCCCTACACTTTTCATAGACCCTGATGATTTTGCTATTATTCTGACCGCATCTGTTTCACTTGGCACTCTGGCCGCAAAGTCGCTGGCAGAAGGCAGCCGCAAAGTGCCGGCTGGACGATGTCGTGGGGCAAGTTGCAAGTTGCAACTGTTTGTTGTTGTGGCTGTCGTGACATCATAAGGCAAAATGTCAGCAGTTTTATTATCAGAGGCACACACGCATAACTTAACTCTCCCCGAGAACAGAGGAAGTAAGAGTTGCAACAGCAGCCGCGCCTTTGCCTTCAGCTGTGGTTGCAGTTGCCGTTGCCGTTCTTGTTGGGGGCATTCGCACAGTGTGTCGCATAAATAATGCAGTTCATTATGTCATTTAGCGGCACGTTGCGTGAGCTGTGAAACGCGCAACCAAGATGCCGCTTGCCATATGCTGGCACTGAGAAAAGTAATTATGAAAATCGCAAAGAAATTTCATTTTTAAGAGAAGAATTGATGGTTTGACTGCTAGTGAACAACCCTATCTTAAATAATATTCCGAATATTACACAAGTCTCTGTAGTCTCTTTTCTGGTTAATTACTGGATCTACTTTTTATGTTTTTTTCTCGCTGTGCAGCTGTGGATCACATGCCTTTTGCTCTCATTGTTGCTGCACACGCCAAGTGCGGAAATGAAGTTGTCAATGAGCCACTTCCACAATTTATGACCGCTGCGATGCTGCGGCAACCACCGCCTGCCAAGATCTTAATTATGACTTGAGTAATGTGGAATAAACGATAAAGCGTGCTCACGCAAATACACTGCAAAAAGTATTTGTTGCTCTAGTCCAGTCAGTTTGTTAGTTTTGCTAGCCATCCCAGTTGGCCAAGTCGGCCAATCAACTTCATAAATCAAGCAACCTCCTGGACGGGCACTATGGTTATGAAATTGGAATTGAAATTGGAATTGGTATGGTAATGGTTTCGGGGTTGGGGGTTGCGGTATGGGTTATAAGGTTTTGAGAAATGCGAATAAACGTCGGCGACATGCTCGTAAAAATGTCAAATAAAATGTGGCAGCCATTTTTGTGCATTTGCCAAATTTGCAAAATTTAATTGTGGCGTAAAAAATGTGCAAATTTATGATGATTTTATGGCACTCTTTTGACCAACTTTGGCAACTGACCAGCACGAAAACGGGCCTAAAGCGATTCTTTCTAGAGCAACTTTGCTGGGGAATAACATTTATTTATACTTATGTGCCGGCTGTTTGTTTGTTTGTTTGTTGTTTGCCTCAAATCCAATGATTGAGCCGCGGTCTTGGGAAATAGAGTGCGCCGTCTGGCGTTCGAACAAAGCCCAGGCATTAAGGAAAATCTTCATCAGACTTATTTTATTGAGTGTGGAAATTTCATTGTAACAAATCAATTAATAGCTGACTGGGAGAGAGGAGAGGCAGAGAGGTAGCTGCCCTCGGAGGGGTACTGGAGTCAAAAGGGACATGGATGATTGTTGCTATTTGGCGCTGTGTTTTGGCTGTCGGCAATCAGCAGTAATCAACCGTAAGTGGATGGGGTTGGGCTGGATTACGGGTGGCAGTGGGTGATCCGGACTCCAGCCAGAGAACCGGACCCCAATACGGTGTCAGATGACGCTGCCAGCCGTGCCAGACATTACGTCGCACGTCTGAGTGCACAGGCAACGGCAATAACAACGGAACAATTGGAATACCCGGACAACGAAGATCGGAATACACTAGCTTCTTAGTTTTTAAAGAGGTAAAATATTAACATAGAAAGCTTGTGTGGATATGCTACCTGATGCAATCGAAGTTTTAAGCTATTTATAACCCTTTCTAAAACTTTAAATATTTATTCATTTTACTGATAATTATATACGTAAGGCAACCAATAGCTAAATAGATTTATAATACCATAAAAAAATAAAGAATAATACTATAATTTTCAATCAATAAAACTTTAAGTACATTATAAATAAAAAATGTCACCCAATTCAGATATCACAAGATACCCCCTGCAAGGGTATTAATACCATGATGACGGCAACACGATGGCAACATCGGGCAGTCTACTGGCTGAGGGGCAAAGGGACTTAATCGATTATGCGATTTAATTGAACTAAAAACGCTTAATAAGCAATAAAAGCTCACACAAGCACAAACCGGGGCGCAGGGGAAAACAAATTAAAAGTAACACTTAAAATTACACCACGTAGACGTTGGCTAATGAAAGAAGCCGGCAAAGGCAGCTGGAAACGCTTCTAATTTCTATTTTACCACCCCACCACCGCCGCCCTTTCATTTATTTCCTTTAAAGAAACGTATAATAAAATTTTATTTCCTTTGAAATGAGATTTTGTGAGGCGTTGAAAAGCGCTTTCAGCTGGTCATGGCGATATTTTGGAAAACCAACTATACACTGGAGAGAGCTGATGATGACGGAGGTCAAAGTTTAAATGCTGTTAAACACATTCATTTATCAAATTTCATATTATTAATTCGCCTCTTATGAGGGTGGTGTCCCTGTTTGAGTGTTGCGATTATTTTGGCAGGGCTGCTCTTATTCTATACTATATACTATATAGACTACTTCCCCCTCTTTGTGGCAAATGCTGATGCGGATTCGGGCGAAGAAAGATCCCCAATGGCAAGCATCAGCATCAGCATCAGCATTCAGCGTCAGTGGTCTTAAAAGATTATAAACGATTCCTGGAAAAATGGCAGAGTGATTATTCCATGTTGCCATGGTAGCTAAGCCAGGGACCAAAAGCTCTGCTGAGCCAACTGAAATGCTGGAATGCGAAACGAGAGGCAAATGATTCATTAGCAGCAAATATATTTGTCTTCCTAATTTCAATGGGATTAAACTGCTAGGAAGATATACTCGCATATCTCTAGTAAAACATAATATGTGTATATTTTTGGCACATTACTGATGAAATATTTGATTTAAAATATTTCAATTATTATACTAAATATTTGCTTGGCTAATCATGGCCGCAGGCTAGCTGGCACATAGCACACAATTTCGTAAGAATTCTAACTTAATTATGGCCGAAATTGTTTGTTCATCATTTGGCTAGCCAAAGGCAGTCAACAAATCGCTTCGACGTAAGTACGTATGAGCCTCCTTCAAGTTCAACGAACGCAGTGCGTGTGCGAGGATTTGCAGGCATTATACACATACGCATTGTGCACTTGTACGATATGAATGGGGTATGGAAATGCACTTAAAAAAATATAAAATGTACTTTATAGGTAAGAGGATTATATCTTCTTAAATAATAAACTCCAAAGACCAGTAAAAGTATTGTAAAAAAAAAGTCTTCTTCATTAAAGTGGAGAGATTTTAGCAATAAAAATATATTTAATTTAAAAGGCTTAGCTTTTTTCCTCCTTTAATTAAATTAACTAAAATCTATAGTCAGATAGCTAACAAAAAAATATTAAAACAAATATTTGTTCTCAAAAAAACAAAAGCATGGTGACAGCCATCAAAATCTGTCACATTTTACTCCTATATATTGATATTTTCTATCAATTAATATTAATTACCAGTGAATTTTAATGCAGAGCTTTTACAGTTTGATTTATTAAAATCTTGAAAAGAAAACCAACACATTTGTTTGTCAAACAAATACATTTTTTATTAGTGTGCCAGCCAGTGAGTCAGTTCGGCTGGAGAGTGCTTTAAATTTAGACAAACAACAAACAAAAACATTCAGGCACGTTCAGACACAGGCAAACAAGCCTTTACAGTTGTTAGGTGGTGTTTGTATTTGTGTTTGCCTAAGTGGCATAGGCAGCAGTCGCACAAACTCACACACTCACACATATATAACCAAACGAGCACAACGCGGCGTATGCGTAATATGCAATTTGTTCTACAGCTGTTGGCAAATTGCAGCTCGCACACACTAAAAACCAATTTTATGACAGCCAACATATTGCCTGGTTTTGCTCGGAAATTCGATAGTCAACAAAACAAACAAGTGCAGCAGCGGCAAAAACAAAAAAAAACAAAAAAAATACAGAAAATCAAACAAACTTTTTCGCGTTTAATAGCATTCATTAACCGCCTGCCCAAATAGACCTGGTAATTGGACTTGCTGCGCTGGCACACACAAAAGAAAAAGAGCCAAAAAGCCCCGTGCATAAACAAATTAAAATTAAATATTATCGGACAGCAGGTCGCCGACAAAATTGCAGCCAGGCACATCATCCGCCATGCATGTTTCATATTACTGGCGCCCAACGCCCAACGTCCATCGCCCCACTCCCCCACGCTCAACAACGAATAATGCAATAATACAAATAATTCAATAATAATTATAATGAAAGGGTTCGGGGTCTGCCTGGCCAGGAGGAGCTGGTCCTGGTCCGGGTTCTTGGTTCGAGGAGCTTAATGTACACACATAATTGAACACGCGCCAACATCGGGAGTGGACCAACTCAATTCCCTCGCCCATCCATCGGCGCCAGCCCGCAATCCACACACTCCCCCACAGATACAGATTATTAAATTCCCATGTAAAAAAGCAAAAATCAATAAAATTGACTCTATATCTAGTGATGAGTGCTGAAATGAAACCCCGCAACTGTGAGTGGATAAGGAGCAATTAAAAATTCTTTAGTTCGATTTGCTATCAAGTTACAGAAGGAGAAATTTTTATATAAATAATTTTTATATAAATCGAATGTATATTGAATTACAAAGGAGATAAAATTTTGATTATACAAATTGTTGAGCTATTTTTTTAGACTCCATCTAAGCCAGTCTAAAAGAAAAACAAAATGTATTAACAAGTTCATTTTTAAAGCATTTTTAGGTTAGGAAAACTTACGGCTTCATCTTTACAAACTAATATTTCCAAGTACTAAAAACATTCAACGAAGAATTTTTGAAAATAATTTCATTACAAATGAAATATTGGTCGCTTCCAAATGATTCTGCTGATGCCTTGGGCAGGAAATATTTGGAATATTCCAAATCGCATCCCCATCGGAGATAAGCCAAAACCAGGACCTCCATCCGACAGCCAAGATTCCCAGTCGCCTGTGGATATGCTTGCAGCGGAAATGGCGTGCAAAGTGAATCGGATGCGGAACGTTTAGGGAAATGTTTAGGTTCAAATGCAAGCACATTCCATTCGTATTGCATTCCCGTTCCCTATCCACTATTCCTATCCGTTCGTATATATATGGTATCTATCCACCTATCTCTGGCATATGGGCGAAGCCTTCACACATGCCGGAGTCCAGTCCAGAGCTCCGTTTTCCGGGCAAGGGTTTGGGTTTGGGCTTGGGAGTTGAGGTTCGGGTTCCTCGGGGTGTGCGTGGCAGTTGAATAACCTCTGATGTCGGCGGTGCCATCGTCTGTATCTCTCTGTCTCCCCCTCTAGGATCCACCTACACACACACACACACACACACACCTACAAAGCTCACGCACTCACACTCACACTATGAGATTATTATGACGCTCAGTCAGCCATTACGGTTTGCTCGGGCTACTTCATTACGCTGCGTGTTTGCACTCACATATACTCATACGTACTGTACGTAGTGTACCCACGGCTGCGGGGGCGTTTCCAGTAAGTCAGTTAATATAGCAGCTAGTTGGCTGCCAGTTTGGCCAACGGAGAGAACCAGAATGAAAAAAAAAAACAACGACGTCGGAGTGGCAACAACATCAACATATCCACAGCCCGACAAATAGAACCCGACCAACATAAGCGCCATTCAAGCTTTTTAGTTCACTTCAGTGAAGCAGCAACAGCAATGAGGACGACAAGAACATCAACAGCAGAAATTGGGTAGCTGTTGGGTGGATATGGAGGTGGCCGTAGATGAGTATGTGGATGGGGGTCACCAAAACAAGGGGGCCTGCCCGGGTCCGGGTCTAAGGGGTGTTTCCAGGGAGCCAAAGGAAAAGGAGTAAAATTAACACGTGGTTAGAGGTTTACGCTCTCTGCCCGATTTGACGCTGAGCTGGCTCAGCTTTTGTATATATCTCATTATGGCCTTAAATGTGCGACTTGCTCTGTCCAAGTACACAAAAAGAAAAAAGTTGGAGTCCTAATCATCATCAAAAGAAAATTTGGCATTGAATGTAAAAGATTTTCTAATGCCAGTTGAAATAAATTAGAAAGCCATCATATTATTACTTGGCTTAGTAAAGGATTTTCTGCATTCCTTAAACAAAGCATTCCTTAACTTGTAATTTCATCTTTTGACTTAAATATTTCATATGTTGCTCAGTGTTTTTGTGTGTGTGTGGTTTTGAGTGGAGATACATGTATGCATGTCCCTGTGTGCGGTATTTACGCATTTTCCCTGTCGCCCCTGTTCTGCCCACCCCATTTTCCTGACTTGTGTCACACCGTTGAGGCTAATGAAAAGCGGAAATGAAACTTTTGTATTAAACAAGCTCCCCATCGCCTCTCATACTTTCTCCGGGCAATGTGTGTGTAGGCGTGTTTGTTGTTTATTTGCGTGTCTGCCCCTCGTGCACCACCAAGCCTTTCAACTGCCACCACGCACTGTTTATAATATAAAACATCGCAGATTGCGTATACGCAGCGTGCGCCACCAAATTGCCTCAGTCGAGACACCCCGCCAGCTTGGCCTGTTTTTCCGCTTTTCTTCAGTTTTTTCTTCTTGTTTCTGCTCTCCTTTCAAGCCGCCTGTCTCATAATGCGCTCGGATTAAATGAAGTCCTATTAAAATAAAGTAATTTCTTTCGCGGCTTACAAAAACAAGGTCCACCTACGCAGTCCTTTCTCTCTCGCAAAATGAGAATTTTACTCGTAAAAATAAAACAAAACTAAAACTGAAAACAAAAGCGATAGCATTGCCTGTTAAATGTGTAAAATACGCTTAGTCTTTTGGTTACGCAAAATACCAAAAAAAAAAAAAAAAAAAAAAAACAAAAAAAATGGGGTAAAAAATTTCTGGGGTTTTCCGGGCAAGAGTAAACTGCGTGTTAATGGCCAGGGAGATAGAATGGCCAACTGAGAGAATGGCTGGCTGGCTGGCCGTTGTTGGATGCTTCTAACAAAAGGAAAAACACGAAATATGGAAGAGAAAAAGAAAAGCGAAATGGGAAATTTTATGCAAATAACATTTCATTTAGTTGGCGGGGGTATTTGCTTAAAAATGTGCAGAGCGAGCAAATATTATACGAAAAACTAAATAAAAATTAATTGAATTAAGCGATGGCAGCAAAAACAGAAAACTTTTGTTCAACGCAGACAGAGAAAAATGGAACGAAAAAGAAGTAGTCCTGCGGAGAGTTTTCATATTTTGTTTGCTTCCCCTTTTGTTTAATGAAATCCCAGCATAAACTGCACGGATTGTAAAGTTTTATAAGATTTAAAAGTTGTAAATGTAAATTTGAATCGGATCATGGCAGTACGATATGCACTTCAAGTCTCTTGTTCTCTGCAGAAAAACTCTTTCAACAATGGGTTAATGTGGAGTGCTTCTTCGTTTTTCCCTTTCTTTCTTTTTTTTTTTTTTTTTTGGCAAGTAGAGATTTAAATGCAAATGAGTTCAAGTTCTCTTCAAGGAAAACTTTACTTGTTGCCTTTGTAATTTTCGTCTGGGGAAACTTTCTACAAACCATGTAAAAATACTTGAGCACAATGCAATTTTAATAATTATTTTGTGCTACCATCCATAATTCAATTTCTGATTAATTTAAAGAAAACTTTAACTCGATTCGGGAAAACAACAACAAATTATAAGAACAAAACAGAAGCAGCAGAAGGCAGCAAAAGTTGACTTGATCTAAAACTTTTTACACCGCAAACTTCATAAAATAAAACAAATTATGGCAACGTCATTGCTATCTCAACAGCTTGTTAGACCCCTTGCCTCCTGCTCGATGCCACCCTTTTTGTGAACCTCCCGCCAGACTGGATTTGCTCCTGGGTTGCAAATGACGCCATCTTGACAGAGCCAACAACAATAACCAGGCCCTGAGACACGATATGGGTACACCACATATGCAAAAGTCGTCTGCATATATGGTTAGACGCACTGCCAGACAAATGCGCGTCAAGTTGACTGCATGTCTCGAGGCAAGTCATTCACATTCGTCATCGCCGCGCCAGACTCCGTCAGCGCCAGTCCGCCAGTTGCCGGTTGCCAAGGTGCTAACCAACGGCAGCCCCAACAGCAACAGCAACATCACCGCAGCAGCAACAACATCACCAGCATCAGCAATAGCAACTCCCACACAGGACATCCAAGGCGCACACATGTGGGGCTCTCTCAACTGGAGTCGTTAACCGGCACAGTTTGAGGCCCAGCCAACGCGTTCAGTAGCAGTAGATGGACTGAGAAAAAAGTCTAGAAAAATCTGAAATTTGGCTATGCAAAGTATGGGTATTAATTAGTACTAGTTGGGGATTCTAATAGTTTCCTATACCTTTTATTTCTTACTAAAGAAAAGTTACTTTTAATATTAACACTTAATAATTTTTCCCAGTGCATCTGCATCATCAGTCTCAGTTGCAGTTTCAGTTATTAATCTAACGCAATGCACACACGGCCGTAAAGCCCCGCCCACGCCCCATTGCCAAGCTCGAAAAGCGACTATGGTTATGAGCGTGACTGTGCCTGCCTGACTGTGTGTTAGCTGCTCCATTAGTAACCCGCGTATTTTGGTAGCTGCGGCTCATGTTCGCCAAATGAGTGTTTGGCCAAATGGGTCTATGGCCAATAAATCGAGGTGGCCCAAGCCAGAAGAAAAATAAAACTAACTATGGGCGTGCTTAAATTGCCGTTTAAGCATTTTTTATGAGCATAATTTATCAAAGTTAAGTTTTATAATTTTGCAGAGAGTAAAAAGAGACATTGCTATGTGGGCCGTTTCGGTGACACAGACAAGCATGCCAAGCCGAAAAAAAAAAACAAGAACATAAAGTATTACAATTTAATTTGCATAAATTGAGCAGGCAAACAACCACCCACAACCCAACACCCACAGGGCACACACACAAAAAAATACCAGAAAAATACCAGCAAGGCTTAAATAATTTCCAAGCTTACTTCTAACACTGCAGGCAAAAGCAACAACAACAACAGCATCAGCAAAGGCAAGGACAAGGACGACGACAACAAAAAAGGGTTTCAGGCAATTTTGTGCCTTTGCTCATTTTGCCGGCATTAAATTTTTGCATAGCATAGAAAGCACATAATTTGAAGCATTATGCTAAAATATGCGTTCACTCCCATCCGAAAAAGGAGCATTTTGATGAGAGGAGGAGAAAGGAGAATAAATGGCGAAGGGTTGGAGGTCTTAGCATGGGAGCCAGAAAACATTTTGCAAGAATTTCCCAAGCCCTCTCCGCCTCATCCTTTACCCATCTAAAAGTTTTTTCTGTGAACAATTTCATTATTAAAAATTTTGTTGGTTATGTCGAGTGCAGAGCACTGATAAGCAAGCCAAAAAAGGATGCTCACAGACTTCAGCTCCATCCAACTAAAAACTCCATTTCCAGACACAGAGAGAGTAAATTAGAAATTGTGCTCTGCCAACGACTTGCAACCAGAAAAGAAAACCCATTTAAATCAGACACATTGCAAACGGAATATTATCATATTTATGATTATTACATGGCCTCGGCTTAGAGCTACTTTTGTGCCCAAAATAATTCCAACTCATCTGCATAATTTCTAAGCTGCATAAAAGAAGATTTGCGGTCGTAAGGTTAAGACTGATGTTCTGCCAAAAGATCCCTTTAAATATAGATAATAAACTCCGGTCTAAGTACTGCATTTCAAGTCACTTGGTATCGGGTTAATTTATCGAAATAACACAACTCGAAAATCCCCTCAAGACCACGACCATTGACCATTGTAAATCAGTGCCAGGACATATAAGTGCATATTAGTTCCTGGCCATATCACCCCCTTCCATGGACATCATCATCAACGGCATCTCGACAGCATCTTAATTAGGAGTCCGTTCGGGGTAAGTCCGCAATCTGCATAACAAGCATTTGCTTGGCTTGGCTTGGTCTGTCTTAGTTTTAGTTTTGCTTGCCTCGGTCCTGGCAAATACGTATGCTCTAATTGGCCTTCGGCTCCGGGCCATGATCCTTTGCCAGGTGGCATACGGTGGGATTGTCAGTTGAGCCACGCAGAGAAAAGTTAGTATCTTAATCAAGAATTTGGTGAAATTTCATATACAAATTTTGCTAAGTTTTATTTCATAGAAATGGACTACTAACTAATTTCATATTTTACAGAAAATAAATTAAAAGCAATCCCTTTTATAAATCTTTTTTTTGACATTTTCTATTGAAAAAGCTGTAAAATGAGAGTTTCCTGAAAATATTTGATATTTTTAATTGGATTTATATCAACTTGATAATAGCAATTTGAGGTAAATAAATTGCGATAGCCACATGCCAATATTTTCTAATTTGATAGTTTGATAGATGCAAACAAATGCTGGGCCCAAAATTTTCAAATTTATTTTGATAGCTTAAAATAAATTGATAAAAGCTAATTAGGTCTGTTTTGGCCAAAATTGTTATTTTCTTTTTCCAGTGCTGCAATTTTGATAGTTTGGCTTTTTGGAAACTACATACGTATATAGATATATCGTCCATATATAGTCTGTCTTACCAGGGCCCCTTGTGAACCTGATTCCCAAGGAAATTTACCGTTTCGATGATGATTTCTGGCAACTGTGGTGCAGGTGTTTTAACCCCTCGATAACCCCTTGATGAAAACTTTGCCAAAGGCAAATAGTGCTCATGTGTGCAAAGCCGTTTCAGCTGTTTGTTGTGTGCACTAAAAATTGAATTGAACTGCAAATGCTTGGAATTGGGATTGGGCTGCAATGCAGTCCGGTTTTTTGGGTTCAAGGGTTACTTTTTCAACGGAATCCCCTTCGAATTTGTTATGCGGTAGACTCTCCTCAATTTTGGCACACACAGACACTCTCTCCATGCACTCACACACTGCCACATGGCAACAAAAGTTCAATAGCCTCACAAACTCACACATACACACCCTGAGTTGTGTGAGGACATCAAAATGCAAGCGTTAACCGAAACCTATCCTAATATGTTTGAGCTTGATGCGTTTTCATGATGTTACCTGACTCCCTGGTCTCTGGCCTACCCTCACATCCTTATATCCTCCATATCCTGACAGGCATAATAATGACGTACACACACACACCCAAACACCCTGCTCG
Source organism: Drosophila eugracilis (assembly GCF_018153835.1). Lineage (NCBI taxonomy): Eukaryota > Metazoa > Arthropoda > Insecta > Diptera > Drosophilidae > Drosophila > Drosophila eugracilis. The sequence goes on from NW_024573224.1 coordinate 4,914,067, forward strand.
CTCGCACACAGATACGAATGTCAGCTAAAGTTTATTGCATTGCGACATTTGAGCTTCAACACTCAATGTCTGAGGTCTGCTGCCTCGGCCTCTGCCTCTGCCTCTGCCTCGGCCTCCGCCTCTGCTGCGGTCGCTGCCCGCCGCCAGGATTCCAGTTTCTGCGGATTCGGAGGGTTGCAAAATTCCCACTGCACTCGCCTGAGATCCGGCGGCGGGCGCTGCGTCAGCGGGCAAATAACAATGGTCCTTATGTATTATATAACAAGGGGGGTGTATATAAGCCATCCACAGAAAGAAATGAGCTTTGAATTTAAAGAATACAAGTTAGGGATGACATCAAAAAAATAATTTGTTCGAAGCTTTTTGTTGTTGATTTTAAATTCGGATATATTCCCTTAGACCTATTGCTTGACCATTTACTAGCAAGATGAAACTGTTTCAGATAAAAAGATTAATTTATGATTTCAAGAAGCTATAATTTATTATTTCAAGTAATCCCATAACTTATCACCTAAATCATATTATAATATTCACATTTCAAGTCAAAGACCTTAATAAATCATTGAGTTTCATCGTTGATCTTTTAAGCCGCCTTTTCCCTCAGTGTCTGTATGTACGCACGGGTGTGTGTGTATCGAGTGTATTGGTGCGTACCTCTGGAATCCTTATGAATCCTTTTGCATACACACGCACACACAGTTTTTGTGCCTTCTGCGTTGTTTAACTTAATAAACATACCCATCGCAGACAGAGCGAATGTGGCAATCTAAAGCCGAACCATCTGTCATAGATACTGTCAGTTAATATTGATTTTTTCCTTTTCTTTCCTTTTTTTTTCTTCGTATTTTGTATTTTGCCATAGTTGTTCCTACTGTTAAGGACGACGACCACCAGCAGCGATAATGTTGCCGCTTGTTGCCAACAATGGAGAGACGTCATTCCGTCTCTCATCCTTTTGGCATTTGTTTTCCTACCTGACTATTTGCATTCAACTTGTAAATAATACAAAATGCAAATACAAATGCATTGACTGCCAGACGACAAGTCAAGCCAGGCCAAACGTAACGAAATGAAACCAAACCAAACCAAAGTCGAGGCAAACCGAACCACTTTTGACGCATTAACGTCACTTTAGTTACACTCACTCACTCACTCCTATGCTTACATACAGAGAACGCCGAAGGACCCAAGCGGCGTATACGTAATGTGAGGCAGCACTTCCATCCGCAGCTCCATTTCAAGGCAAACAATAGCTAATAGTGCTACAAACTTACACCCACAATGCCCACACTAGCACTCACATTGCCATTGTCAATATTTGCCACGAATGCTACTCCACTTTTGCTTCGGTGGCCGCAGTGGCAGCGGCAACGGCATTGGTAGCGGCAACTTCAGCCAGCTAACTATAGGAGAACACAACAATAACAACATTTGGACCAACTGCCAGCCAGCCAGCGCGCAACATGTCGAACAACATATTGAACAAATGCATTTCAATAAGCCAACATCAGCGGCGGCAGCAACAACAACAACAGCAATAGCGACCAGAGACGTTGCCGTCATCGACAAAAACCGCCAACCACAAACAACAACTGCAGCAATAGCAACAGCCCAGCATCAGAATCTGGGTGGGGCAGGTACTTACAGTGAAAGAAAAATTTAAGCTAAATAGGTGATTAGAAATTTTCTTATAGGTAGGTTAGATAAAAAAGTATCTTTAACTTTAAAATGGTTTAAGATTTAATATTAGCTTTTCAACGCTATAAATTTTTAAATTATATAGCCGATAAAGAGTTTTATCATTTGCCTTGTAATACCTTAAAACGAAGAGCTGTCTATAAAGCTTAGAAAACAAAAGAAATCACCCTTATTGCTCTAAAAATGAAAAATGATGGATGGGTTTTAGAATACCAAATGATAGAATATAATCGAATTTGAATAAATAAATTCAAAATTCCATATATTTATATTTCTCTATATGTAGGTAAGCATTTGTCAAGGGCTGGGGCATGTGATGGGGATCCCGAGACGACGTCGACGGAGGCCAAAGCCAGGGCTTCCACTTCCACTTGCGTGCGCTCTGCACGCTTCAGCTTCAATTGTTTGCATTAAAATTGCACTTCAACTTCGACAACTGCAACAACATGGCCAACAAACAGCAGCAGCAACAACAACAAAAGCAACATAAACAGCAAAAGCAACAAACAGCTACAAACGGCAAGAAAAACCACAACAGAAACAAAGCTGTCGCTGGTGGCAGCTGATGGAACCACAAAAACCCGACCGTAGCTAAAATAGCATAGCAAAAATCGTTTTTGATAAAATGAAAAGAAGCGAGCGAAATGAGCAGAACGGTCCAAGGCAATGGCAATGGCAGTAGCAGTAGCAGTAGCAATAGCAAAAGATTGTGGTTTGATTTTGCTTTTGCAGCTTTTAAGTAAATATGCAAATAAAAATAGCAGCAAGATGAGAAGTTGCCAGCATCCAGAGGAAAAGCAACAGTCAGAATCAGAGTCAGAGTGACGCGATGGGTAAACGATACCGGGAACAGGAGCAGAACTATGAGCAAGCTATCAAAAAGTTGCCTGCGGAGGAAAACGGGAAATTTCACTTAGCCGGGATCTGAATTTTTCAGAGCGAAGGGGGAGTGAGTGCAAAAAGTGGTACATCTAAAGCTGTGACAGTCAGGCGCTATCAATGACAAATGTCAATCATATTTTGAAAAGCAATTCAGACAAGCTTTGCATTTTATTTAGCTGTCAGACAAGTTGAAGAAGAAAAGCGAGTGGAAAATCTTCAAGCTGCCATACATAAACCCCATCTTTTCCATTGTCAAAACGAATTTAAACATCGAATTTCAGACACACACATATATTTTATACTCTGAAAACATTTTGATTATAAGAGAGAGCCGCATGCCTGCCGGTTGCCGTTGCATCGCTCAAGTGTCATTTATTTTGCTCAACTTTCAACTCTTGCCAACTATTGACATTTGATGTCCTTTCTCCTTCAACTTCAACTTTGCAGTTCCAAGCGAGTGCAACCGAAGGCGGAAGGAAGCATCTCGCACAAAAGCCAAGGAAGTCAATGTATATACAATTTTTAAGCGCTTCATAGAGCTTGATACAGGCGAAAAACTTTTTGGCCATGGTAACTTCCCTTTTCCGGCGTCAAACTCCTGATGCCCGACGTCTGGACCGCATTTTCCGCTCTCTCACCCTCTAGAGTCCTTCTCCAAGTCCTGCCGTCCTGTCGTCCTGTCAGTGTCACACAAAAACCCAAAACGGAGAGAAACTTTACTAACTGCTTGGAAATTATGAAAAGTTTCGCTTCCAATTTCTTTTGAGGAAGCGATGGAACTGTGTTAATGTTTTTGCATTCATGTCCGTTGCAATGTAATCCAATCAAACTTCATTATTATAATGCTGTCAACTGAAGCGCACGCAAAATCTCTGAGACTTTGGGTGAAGGGAAAGCGGTTGGCTTGGGTTGGGTTGGGGGTTGTATTATGGAAAGGAAAAATAGACAGATAGACAGACAATGAAAGCAAATACAAGGGAGTTGGATAAACTTTAAGGAAATATTACGTTACAATTCACAGAGAGAAAAATCTTGAAAATGATTCGCATTCCTCTTAAAATATAGATAATTGTATATTATAAACATATAGTAGACTAAAAGTTTTTTAAATAATTTATTTAGACACTAGAAAGAATTTAAAAAGCAATTGACTGAATAATGCGAGACTGAAATGTCTGTCAAGCTCGTTTTTTTCTCAGTATGCAAATAGAATTTCAGTTGCAGTTCTTGAAGTCTGACTCTGGGGAGGGAAAAACTGGTATAAGTGGCCAAGGCTGAGGGCTTGAAGCATAACAGATATCAAGGCAGCAAGGCAGCAACACAGTAAAGCAACAACAATGCGACCAGGCTGAAGTGCCGGCAAGCAAAATGCCATAAAAGACTTTAAACAAAAGCAAAATGAATGACACGCTGAGGATGTTGTGACGATGACGATATGACGATGTCTCGACCATGGCCTACGACAACGTGATTTTTAGTGAGTTTCGTTATGCCTACGTCTGCATGTGAATACAGATATAAATATATATATTATATATATATATGACGGTCGGTGTGGTCGTGTGTCAATTTAATGTCTGCTGGCCTCGACGTCATCGTCATCCTCATCATCGCCTTAACCACCATCATCATCAAGCCGGCAGTACCCATCTCCGTTGCAACTCCATTATGCCCTATACACAAGCGATTCCCTCTCTTCTTTCAGCGTTAGCCTTTTCTCTTGGTGATTTACGTCGCTTTCAAGCATGACGTCAAATTGTATATAGCAGCGCAGTTTCGTGAAAAAATACTTAACAAATAACCCAAGAAAAGCAACAGAAAGTCAAGATAGAGCGATTAAGAGAAAAGTGATTCGACATTTGGATAACCAGTGTTTGATCTCTAAAAGTGTAACTTTAAGATTTAGGCTACTTAAAAAATATTTTAAGAACTTGATACTTTTAAAGATATCAAAAAAAAAAGGTAAACTAAGTTATTTATATTTCCCAAGTCCATAGCAAATACCTAAATAAATCATACACTTTATAATTTCATAGGATTATATATTATCCATAGAATTAGATTTTATCTTTGAGAACGCCATAAACTATCTGATACCAACGGATCAACTATGGTCTTTACAGCACTCTCTAAGATAATAATGATAAAGATCACTATAAAACGAGCTGTAGTTTCAGTATATGCTTAAATTTAGGACCCTTTCTGGGTTTATTCTATAGGGTTATCGCCCGACTTATACAAACTCCTCGAATGACGGGTATAAAAAAGCTGAGAGCAACTCTTACTTTATATGCACTGCACGAGTGTGTATGTGTGCGTGCGAGTGCGTTTGTGTTGGTGTGTGGGAGTTCTTGTATTGACAGAGTGAGCAACGTTTTACAATAGCCGCCATTACGGAGTGACAGGGGAGTGGAAGTGAGATGGCAGCAGGGAGAAAGAGAGAGGGGCATAGAGAGAGCGCTGACAAAGCGTCTTCCACAGAGCGTTTGCTTTTTGGCAGTTCTTTATTATGGCTTCCGACTCCTTGGCAAGAAGGAGCCATCAGAGAGGGGGTGGTGGGAAACGGTTATTTGATTGCCTTATCGAGTTTTATGGCTTTATTGAGTTGGGCCCCGGGGGGCGTGGCCGGATTGGGGCGCTAGTGTAAGCGAAACTAATGTAGTTGCTCCTCTTCAACTCTTCGACAAAAGCAATCAAAAGGGAATCGAACTTGAAGTATTATAGACTTGAGATGTCTTATTCTGCCCACAAAAAGAAGTGCACATTCAGTTATCGGAAAAGTCCACAAAAAGGCTTAACTTAGTAGGCCTGAAGTTTCGATTGTGTTTGTCATTTACTGCCAAAGTACGCATTTTTTGCTAAAGGTTGTATATCAACTTCTTAAATACTTTAATAGAGTTTACGGTCTTTTATTATCCTAAAAATACCAACTTCATCCTTAAGTTAAGAGTTCGTAATGTTCTTTTTTCTCATCTCTTTAACTTAAAAAACAATGACAACTTATTTATTAAAATTGTATTTTTCGCTGTCCAAAAAATTGGAACATTTATTTTGAGCTTATAGTGCTTAGTAGCCTCTTGTTATCGCATCCATTTGCCTCAAAATGTTTTTGGCTGTCTGTTTTTTTTTTCTTGGTTCCTTTGTGTTTTTGGGTCGAATTTGGATTGCTTGGTCATGGTGTCTTTTTGGTTTGGGGTTCATTCTAAAAGGGTTTCGGCGTTGGCTGCCACGCTTAATGAAGCAACCCTTAAAGTTTGGCACGTCTCCGCGCAGCCAGCGAATAAAAATGAAATTTCAACGTAGAACGAGTGCATTGAACTTCGCTGGAAAAAAAATTTCAGTTTGTTTAGCATCAATTTCAGTTATTGTTTGTATTCATTTCTTATTCCGCATGACGCTAAAAACGATGATGAAATTGCAGAAATAAATCGCCCATCCATTTATTCTTAATATAATATGCAGGAAGGTGAGAGCGCGTGAGGGAGATTTCAATGTATAAATTTATAATGCTATATAAAAGGTTTATCTTGGGTCCAGATAAAATTCACATATAAACCTATTCATTTAGATATAACACTCTTAATGTCATATTATTAATTATGAAAAATTTTATAAAAAATTATAGTTAATACGAATATCAATTAGCACACGCTAGGCTCAAAGAGAAAAACACGACATTCACGCTGCCATCCCTAGCGTTGATCTTTTAATGACTCAGGCAGCAGGCGCCGTTCCTAATTTGCATAAGCACAGCTCAAAATTGCCAAAAAGAAAACATATTTTTTGCGTAATCAGCATCAATGCGACTCCTTCCGGCCTCTGGCCAGAAAAAAAACAAACCAAACCAAAGCGAACCGAAAACGCACCGAACCTGTTTCTAATGGTGGGAACTTTCATTAACCAACTGCATAACGACGACAAACACGAAAATACAAGCCAAAAAAATGAAAAGCAGAAAAAAAAAACAGCAGGCAAACTGAAACCGGCCGGCAAATGGCGCTGCAAATTTGTTTATGCAAACGAGTCGCGGGTTGGGGAAGTGGGAAGTAGAAACTGGGAACTCAGAACTGAGAGCTGAAAACTCAGAAATGAAAACTGAAAACTGCCGACCGGACGCCGGCAATTTGACCGAGTTAAAATATGCGCCGCTGACGTTTATGTTAATTTTTTCCACCATACGAAAGCCAACCGAAAAAACAAAAAACCAACTTAAGAAAAAAGCGGCAAATAAAAATGTAACCATAAAATTCTGTATAAAAAAAAAGAAATAAGTATATACCATAAGAAAAAATTTTGTACAGAGAATGCATGTCACGTTGCCGCGTTGAAAGGCAATGGCAGCAGCTGCAAACCCGCCAAAAAGCTACACAAATTTGAGCCTCGTTGTTGCCCTTTTAATTGCAGTTTGCAGAATAGCTTAATATTGTCGAAAATTCATTGAGACAGCTAACCGGTGTTACCGATGACCCCACGAGGTATATTCGTTTGTATATATATATATATATGGAGTATTCCCTCACATTTACTCATTAACATTATCTACCCTCCGGGATCTGCCAAGTTTCCAGTTTGTCTGGCTCGCTGCCGTGAGTCCGTCCGTATCCGTATGTGCTGAATTTATTTCATTAAAATCAAATTAACTTGTGATAAATGTTGCGAAATATATCATAAGAGATAGGAGCGAGTTGTGCAGCAAACAATGCTGCCCGCCGAATATGTTCATGCCAACCCCCACACTTGGAAAAATATTAAACATTAAATTAAGATATAGATCAGTGATCAATTAATGTTTTTATGGCACTAACATGGCTTTTTTTTATGGCTTTCTCAGTCAATATTTAAGTTAAAAAAAAGGATTATTAGCTTTTTGTATTATTTTAAGATAGTAAAGAAGAATTGACTTCAAAATTTCTTCAAATGTTGTAAATTTTCTTTAAGTGCACCAAACAATGAACCTTCTATTTGATATTTATCTGCATTTAATTTTACTTTTATCCCCCTCCACACATTCACATAACGTGCGCCGAAAAGTAAAGTAGGGGTAGCGGAAAGTAAACCAGAAGGCAACTTGGCCATCGCTGCCAGAGGAATAAAATGCCATATCTGATTATGTAGAGCACATGAAGCCAAAGGGAGAGAGAAGGTATGGGGGTGTTTGGAAATGGGGGGAAGTCGAGGCAGCTGGGCGGAAAAAAGGTGGCCAATGTTGCTTGGGCCATAGGAGATGCCTGGCATATTAGCGGAGACATAATGGACTAGAGATAAAGTAATGGCCGGTGCACTGGTCAGCAGGAGCACCATCACCATTACCAGGAGCATTTGCGCAGTTGGCTAGATTGCCAGTTGGCCCAGCCAGGCAACTTTGTCAGAGATAACCAGCCCGGTTCAGTGAAATGTGAACTCTGCTTTATGGCAGTCAGAATCGCAGGAGGATGTCAGTGTCCGTCCACAATATCAATGACTTTGACAGGGCCAGGCAAAGCAGGGTCCAGGATTCTCTGATGAAATGATGTGGCATTTTCATGGAAAAAATGGCACTTGGAAAAATTTAGATTACAATTTTCAGACACAAAAACGTTGCGAAAAAGTTTTCAGCGAATATATTGGTAGATAAAAAACTGTTTAATGACTTATTCTAAGATTTTACCAAATTGGTGAACATCTGTATTCACCCTTATCGCTAATCGCAGACTAAATGCATTTATGTTACCTGTAAAGATAGAAAAAATATATTATTCAATTAGTATATAAGTTGGCAAATTGTCATACAAATATTTTTAAACAGTCTATAGTTTAAAAAAGTTGTCAAAACTAAACTTTTTCCTGTATTTAACTTTTAAACTATCAGGTGTTAGATATTTCTGTTCAGTTTAGAAACACTTTTGAAACCGTTTTTGCCAAGTGGACCCGCTTTTGTGAAACCTTTCAAACTTAATTGCCACATTATGTGGCAGTGTTCCAAGTTGATGCGTTCAACTTGGCATATTTCAATTGTTAATCCAGCAATTGTGTGTGCCAGAGCCATCAACACTCCAAACATGTCAAGTGGCGAACGAAACTGGCAAAACTTTCTCGGCCAAGATCCCACAAAGTTTTTGCCCCCGTCGAATGGCTAAAGTTTTCTTGCCCCAAGCCAAATCTCAAGCCAAAGCCATAGCCAGTTTAGTTCAGTTCATCTTCCTGTCACAGCTCGAGCAGCAAAATGTAATTGAAATGATTTATACAGTTCTTTTCTGTTTCTGTTTCAGTTTCAGCTTCCAGTTTCTGTTTCAGTTTCAGCTTGTGATTCCGATTCCAGATTCTGTATTCTCAGCCACAGAAGAGGAGACCCGAGTTGAGCCATCACGCATACGTCCTGCTGCCCCTCATCGGATGAATATTTCACAATCGACTGTGACACCATGCACCGAGTGCAGCCCCTGAGTGGTCCGCTTAAAATGCAATTGGCAAATTACGGGCATGCCGGCAACTTGGCATTCAGCACGCGCTCGCACTTTATCATATCAATTTCAATTTGACTCGAATTAAGGAGAAAATGACACCACCGAAGCACAGAAATACTGATATACAGAAATACTGACACCGCAACAGGACTGTTGTCTGTACAAATAAGCCCAAAATAGCCTAAAAACGCAAAAGTATAATTACAATTTAGGTAACACTTAGCACAGTACATGAAAAAGTGAGCCAAGGGCCTGAAAAATTGCCTGCCTCCTGCTGTGGCAAGGGTGAACCAAAAAACGAGACCAGAAAAAACCCAAACCCAAACCAGAATAAATAAGGGGAACAAGGAATATGAAAAGGAGCTACGCTGGCAGGAACAGGAGCTGGCCGACCCTTCAAAGGCTCGAAACGACAGGCCCAGAAGACAACCCGCCAGCAGCGAGAGTTGATGGCGTGAAGTGAAACTGCCAGCCGCGACAGCTGAGCCCCAGATCCAGATCCCAGTTCACAGATCCCAGACCAAGATCCCAAGCCCGGACTCAGTCCCAGTTCCGTGTGCCACGAGCTCAACTTGAATTATGTGCGCCCTGTCTGCCAATGTCCCTATGAGGGTGTGCGTGTGCACTGGGAGAAATAGGTGGTAAAAAAAGAAAAGTTTTCTTAATTTAATGTAAATCAACTTTTGTTGGTAATTTAAAAAACGTTACTAACCAAATCGAAATCACTTAAAAGTATGCAACAAATTAATGAGGACAATGAACTTGGTTACTTTTTTTTAAAGCTTACTATTAGACACCTTTATAAGTGATTACAAAACCTTAAAGATTTTTAAGTTAAGTATTTCCTAATATGTCCCCTGCTATTCTATAGATTTCTTTTTTCTCAGTGTTTTCGTGCTGCGAGATGAATGGGCTGAAGGAAGTGGCGTTGAGTACTGGCATAAGGAAGCATAAGCTGAGCCAACCGAGCGGGACCCGAGCCGCAGAGCCAGCCAGTTTATGCAAAGGCAGAGTAACCAGTCCAAGGGGAAGCTGCCTTTGCCTTCTGGTAGGTAGTCCTCTTTCCCCCTGGCCTAGAAACTCCTACCTCCTGACAATATCCTCAGCCGCTTCCCTTTGTGCTCTTTCGCTATCATTGTGGAAGGAAACGCTGTTCGCGCTAATGATGACGATGATGTACTGCAGGACGTGTTGGTTTTTGCTCTTTGCTCAGCTCGGTTCTGTTCAAAACAAATTAAAATCCACCAGGAAGACGGGCACCAGGAATGCAGTGCAGTGCTAAGGACAGGATGCCTTCACTACCAGACTGCTTTACATGATAATTTTATGTTTTTACGTAATTATGCTAATGGATGGATTTGCCTGGCGCCCGAACTTTGCGACTTTGTAAAACTGTAAAATTATATCAAAGTGTTAATTATGTTTTCTAAAGCTAAGACCTAGCCAGCGCCGAACCACGCCGTTGGCCATTTCATTTACTGCCAGAAACAGATGCCTCCTTAATATCCATCTATATCTATGTGGATATATATATATCTATATTCTTGACTACCTGGCGCACATGTGAGAGCGCATAAATTTTGTGCCGCATGTCAGAATGGAGCAGAAGAGAAAAAAACAAATGCCTTTATGATTTGTCGCAAATTACTTTAGAAAAGTTCGGCACACCGGGGCTCACGTTCGACAAACAACAATAAATCACGACTGTGGGGCCAAATGTTTGCCAGCCATTTTGCTCCACATATGAAAAAGTTTTGCAGTTGCCGCCACCTGTAACAGAATTTAATTAACAAATTGAATCTGCAAACGCCGAATGTAAATCGAATGCTTCATTAGGCAATGAAATGTCTTGATTCCATATGCTACTCACTTTTTCTCTTTTTTTTGTCGGTTCCCCTGGTAAGTGGTTACAATTCATGTCATTGATTAATTGCTAGAACAGCATCTTAAGACATTTAAGCTCCACACGTGCTGTAGTTAGCTAATCTTCGCTTTCCGAAGGTAAATTACTTCTAGACTTTTGCCTTGTTTGCTTTCAACGTTTATTTGTTTGTTTAAATGTTTTTTTTTTTTTTTTTTTTGGCGAAATTTCACAGAGCTTGAGGGGATTTTTAATGCCAAAAGAGATCAATATAATGGCCTTTAATTATGTATAATGAAAAAGGGGATTGGGGAATTTCAAGAGCTTTTAATGCCGGTTAATAAACATAAAGCTATGCACAGCTGTTGGACTTAGAAACCAGTTGTTGGAGAACAAAACCAATTATTTTCACACATAAATGTAGCTTTCGTGTGATTTATGATGGATGGATCGAATCAAATAACAAAGAAGACATTAGGCTTTTAAAGATGTAAACAACCTCTTAATTAATCCCTAGGAATACCTTTCAGAAACAAACTACAAGAAACTGTAATGCTAATCTTCTTATGTTTTTCAGGTCCAGCACTCTCACAAAAAGAGGCTAAAGGTCAAGGGACTTTGGATTATTAAATTTAAAGACCATTCGGCTTGTAAAACTAATAAATCATGTTGAGCAGGTTTCGTTTAAGCTTCTTAACTCGTTTTAATTATAGAACATTGTCTTGTTTTTAATAATAAATTTCTTGGATTCATATTTTTTTAAGTGCAGCTATGCAAACTGAAAATCAAATCAGTCTTTTAGTGTTTTCCACACTCAAGCTAAAGGAGAGACACGCTCAACCTGTTTGCCTCATAACTCATCTGGAGAGCTCTCTTCACGGGGAAATATAAATTTTCCGCTACGAAAATCCTGCCCTGAAGAGCCTTCAGTGCCTCACCTGTGCTTACCATCTCAGGCCATCAGAACAAAACAAATAGCCTTGTCATTTATTCGCCCGGCAACGTTGCTAGGACACATATTGACTAGAGAGGAGTAGAGATATGGATGGTGTTCTCTATCAAGTGTTTCTAGTTCCTATAACAGCCAAATTGAGTGGGCACTGGCTATAGCGATCTAATCTGGCCAGCGATGACACGTGCTGCCCTCAGACTGGTTCGTTGCGTATACGCAATGTGTCGCAAATGAAACGTACCTAAGTGGGTTTCGTTATTAGATGACCGCAAATTCTATTAGTTTGCCCGGAGCGAAATTAATTAGGCTCGCAAATCAACAAGTGTGTTTGTGTCGGAAAGCTCTGATTTTGACTTTTCCCCATCTTGAATGAAATATTCAATGTAGTTGCCTTTGTTATTGTTGTTATTGCTCTCATATTTGTTGTAGTTGGCAATTTCCCCCAGCTGGATAATGCCGGCGCAAAATAAAAACCAATTAATTAAGCCAAATACAATGTAAACACAATGAATTGAAGCGAGGCACAGGCCACAACGGCCGAGCCAAGAGAATCATTCCATAATGGCTGTCTCGGTAATTTACGTTACGCATACGCACTATGTGACGGTACAGCGGTACAGGGAAAAAAATATATGTGGAAATGCCAGTGGCATTTTGTAATTTTAATTATTCCCATCATCACAATCAGATCAATCAATATTAACAGCCATTTATATGATTGTGATGGTATTTAATAGCCTCAAAAAAATAATAACAAATTCAATTAAATATTTTCTTTTGTTTTCATTTTACCGCAGGTTGAATATTCTGCCCTCAAAGCATAAAAATCTATTTAGATTTTCAACAAATTAAAACACTTTTTATAGATTTTAAATCAAGTATTGTCAATCAGCTTAAGCCAAATAGTGAATATCACTTTTTTCTAAGTGCCATTGACTTCAGCTCCAGCTCCAGCTTCGGCTCCACTTATTATGTAAGCGGGCATTAAACTACTTGCATAAATCACTTGCCTGGCAACGGACACTGCCTTGGGGCCCTGGCGGTGATTAATTATTGGAAAAACTGCTACAAAGGACTCGAGAGCCTGCATCCGAAATGTCTTCCTGCTCTCGCTCCATTCATATCGCTGCCATCGCTGGCTATGCCCGATATGTATATGAAACAAATATGGAATGTTTTTCATTTCTCGCATAATTCAATTGATGTTGGCATTTCCATTTAAAAGCAAAAATAACACAAAAAAATGAAATCAGAAAATAAAATTGAATCATATACGCACTTCCCGACTCAATACAAAGCAAGCCACGGCACCTCCTCATTACACGGAGAGAAATGCGTTCATTTCCTTATTAAATATGCTCATTATGAGAAGTTTTTTAACTGATAAACTTCGAGACGATTGATTAAAAGTGAAATCAAACTTTTATTGGCGGCTACGAATGAGGATTTTCTTCAACAGTAATGTTATTCATAAATTATTAGGTTAATGCAGATGCAGATTGAGAACTACTGGTCTAGGTATTATATTTCAGTTTAAAACTAATAATTTGAAGATTTAATTACCAATTTGTTTGATATATTTTTTTCTCCGTGTTTATCACAATGCTTTACAGGCCCCAAGGCCCTGCTGTGTTGTTGTCAGTCCTCCCCGAGGGCAATATGACAATTAGTTACCAAAGCAACAACAGAAATACCTACAAATGACAGCAGAATACACAGGAGAGCAGGGCAGGCTAACATTTCTATGGGGGTGTTGGTGGTATATATATAAGGATAGCAGTACAGGAAGACTGGATTCGTAGGAGGACATGGAGGACACACACCGCACAACATGGCCGCATGGCAGCCATTTTGATGGCACCAGAGGACACTCAATGGCACCAGCAACAGAAGCACGGAGTGAAAAGTCGAGCGATACATTTAGTTGATTTTTCACAGCGCACAACGGCAACCATTTAATTAGAAAATACGTATACGCCGTATACGCCTGGTACGTGCTTGCAACCACGTGTCTGCCACCTCCACGTTGCCACGACAGCACGGAATCCCTGTCAACTAATTCATCAATTTTTCTCATTTCATTTTTTTTTTCTTTTGCCGTTCACAAAATTCAGTTTTAATGATTTCTGCACCGCCTTCGTCTTTTCAGCTTTTAAATCCTACAGTTTGTTTTGACTTTAAACATCCCACTGAAGCTCTCGGAGCTCTGCATAATTAAGATAAGTTGCACGGTGCTCGAAAGTAATTAGTTGAGATATTTATTACAATTACCTGTCAGCGAGAACGAGTGCACTTGGAATTGCGTGTAAATGAACTTTGCCAAGTCAAGTCGTGCACTTGGCTCAAACTATGTTAATTCGTGTGATAGTTTGTCGTGGCTCCAAATGTCAAACGGTTGGCGCTACAGTGGGTCCGAAACTTTTTAGGCCTGATAAATTGCCTAGTCTAGTCTAGTCCGAAAAACTTTAAATAACTTGTTATAAGTAAGTTGTTCAAAAAGAAACCTATGTACCGCTAAGATAAACGTCCTCATTAAATATATATCGTTTCGAAGAGTTGGAGGAACCCCCGAAAAAAATGAACTTCTCTTCTTTTTTTGAGGGCCATTAAATGTTCTTGGCAAAGAGCAAAGGCAAAAAAAAACAGAAAAATGAAAAAAAACCCACACTAATTCCGAGAGAAACATTAAAAAAATATTTCCATAGACTTGGTGGACTTCGTTTTGGGCCAACTTTTGGTATCGCCACCATTCTTAGGCAATTAAGCTCACTGTGCCAGATTATTAGACAAGATCCAGCTAAGCGGATTAGCTGTAATGTTAATTAAAACTTTATCTTAACCCCACTGCCCCTCTTTCTGCTGACTCTTTGCGAAACTAATTTGCAAACAAAGTTAATCACGTTCCTCGCATTGATATCCAATATAAGCCGCAATGAATTCTAAATACTTCTGCATATCGCATATTTATGCAAATGAGCTGCGAGTGAGCTAATTGAGTATTAATTAAATAGCAGTAGAGAGTGCCTAAGCCTCTCGTAATACATGTACGCTGAGTGGGATTATGCTTTGTCAAGAATCAATAGCCGAGAAATGGAATCAAATCAATTATGCCCGTTGAAGCCTAACAATCTCCGAGAAGACTAGTGTGTATCTACTACCATAGAGATACTAGATAGATACCCTTATAAGCTAGTCAGTAATTTGCATAAACAATTAATCATGCAAAGCGCGAAACGTGCGCAAAATTCGAAAAGAACAACAAACTAAATTTAGTTATGCCACAGACTCGCAAGAAGGATGATATATATAGTATATATATATATATATATATCTAGGGAACCTATTCTCACAATGTCGATGGAGAGACAAAGGAGAACTGTAGCACACGAGCTTGTCTGAAATTCATAGAAATTGCACCGCATATGATTCAATTTCGCCTTTCAGCCAGGCAACTTGCGCTGAGCCTGCTCCAAACTGGCAGCCAGCACCGAGCAGCGCCAATAAACGTGGCCCAAAAGAATGCAGTCCGAAAACCAGTTTAGCGTACAGCCTGTGGACTTCTCGATCTCCAGCGTGCAGAGCCACTATATACACCGAAAAACAAGAGGAAACGCTATAGTCGAGTGCCGCGACTATAAGATACCCGTTACTGTTTTACACAATTTTAAAATATTAATTTTGCTAGTGGAAATTCACAAGGCGCCACCTATTGTCAGAGGAAGTATGTTGAGTATGCTTATAGTGACGTCACTGCCCATGTGAGGCCTTATAACCTTAATTTCTTTATAAATAGCGAAATAATGTTCCGATTTGAAAAATATTTTGTAAATCAATAGATATTAAGAGAAATAAGTTACACAAGGTCCACAGTTTTCCGCGGTTTGTGGGCGTTAGAGTGGGCGTGGCCGGATGCAACTTCGTGGCAAGTTGCAGAAGCATCTCCTAAATACGTGTTCCTAAGCAAAATTGTGTAGCTCTTATAGTTTTCGAGATTTTTGCATTTTTGATTTTTCAGGTTTTGTGGGCGTTAGATTGGGCGTGGCGTGATCGGAAAAAAACAATTCGCATTGGGAGCGTCATAGAAACATACATGCTTGATCCGAACTTTCTATCTCTTATAGTTACCGAGATATCAGCTTTTCTAGAAAATCGGAAAACCGTCTTTTGAGCCTTGTGGGCGTATGGGTGGGTGTGGCCGGATAGTGTCTACTATAAGATGCGCTGTCATCTAAAGATTATCTTTCTGAATTTCAACTTTCTAACTGCAATAGTTCCTGAGATTTCGCAATTTTAGTTTTTTGCGATTTGTGGGCGTTAGAGTGGGCGTGGCAGGATGCTGTAATAAACTTGCGCTGTCCCGGGACCTCAAGAATTTTCATGCTTAATCTCAACCTTGTATCTGCTATAGTTCCTGAGATCTCAGCGTTCATACGGACGGACGGACGGACGGACGGACGGACGGACGGACGGACGGACGGACGGACGGACGGACGGACGGACGGACGACGACGGACTGGCTCATCGACTTCGCTATTGATCCTGATCAAGAATATATATACTTTATAGGGTCGCAAAAGCTTCCTTCTATCTGTTACATACTTTTCAACGAATCTAGTATACCCTTTTACTCTACGAGTAACGGGTATAAATACCAGATGAAAAGCAAACAAAAAGGCCACCAATATAAAAAACCACAGAAGCGCGCGGTAGCTGCCCTAATACACAGAGAATAAAGCTTTAGTTCTTGTCTTAAACATACCTTTAGAAAATCTTATGTAAATTTAAATCCCTAACATAGTTAAAGAAGATTATAAAGCAGCTTAGAGAAAGAAGAAATATCAATTAACTTTATATCAAAGTAGCAAGCAATGTCTTTTTCTGATTTATTATTTATTATTATTTTATTTTACCAATGGAATTCCTAATAGCTTTTTTTATGAGATATTACTCAAATGCCTTGCCACATTGATTACATATTTCTATACCATTTTTCATTGTGTAGCACTAGCTACAACAACAAGTGAACCAAATTCTTTTTAACGAGCTTGCACGAACATTTGATCCCCGGACCCAGAGCAGCAGGTAAGTGGGGTTTTGCCAAAAAGCACACCGAAAAGGAGCAAAAAAAAAAAAAGATTGAAAACCAAAAAGGCAAAAAAAGATGAGAAAAAAAGAAGGAAAGAAAAAAGTCAGAGCCAGCCAAGAAGTGTTAAACCCGAGCCAAGTTTTTGCTTGGCCTGGCCGTGTCCGTGTTCATATCTCGTGTCAATTTGCAAGCTGACTTCTTTTTTATTTATTCCTTTGCCCAGCTCCAGCATTTATTTAATGCTTTTTTAGTTGAGTTTTGGTTTTCGTCTTGACTTTTTTGTTTTTTGTTTTTTTTTTTTTCGTTATTCGGCGCAATTTAATTGCAGGCGGGCACACCTTTTGCACACACCTCAACTCGAGCTTCTTGTCTCCTGCATTCATTGTGTGTTTTTTTCACCGACTTTTTTGGTGGTTCCTCTGCGCTTGGCTAGGTTTCTAAAAAATGCCTGAGACACATGCAACATCTACTAGATGGACGATAATGGCCATGGCTAAATATAATTATATATTTATGAAATTATGCTAAATGCATTTTATTATTTAGTTTACTGCACCACCGCCCAAGCCTTTGCTGTCGGCCACTTCAATCCGCCTTCATTCATGGGATTTGGATTTGCTTTTCCCGGGATTGGGTTTTTGATCTGTGGTCTTTGTGACTGGAATCGGGACAAAGATTCCGCCAAGACTGGCGGCAGACTGACGGACACTTTGGGATCGGCATTGGCCTCTAGTGTTGATTGGTAAGCGTGGAATACAAATTAATAAATTATACACCAAGCACTTTACATTGTTTCTTTCTTAGCCATTTTTTGTAATTTATGCTTAAACTGTCTTGCATTTTTTCGTTTTTTGGCAAGAAGTCTTTCGTTCTCAGGAGGTGAGAAGCTCATAAATAATACTTTTGGGCTTTCAATCGAATCAAGCTTTACTCGACAATGTTGTCTAACAAAATAATGACTATTAATTGCGGTTTAATAAGCTTGAACTATCTTTTAACGCTGTATTTTTATCACAAAATAATATTAACTCTTTAATTTCTACATTAAACCAAACACTAATTATGTGTCAGCTGAAATTTTGAGATTTATGAGCTTGTGCGAAGTTTCAAATCAAATTAATCACCATCTGATTTTTTTGCACGCAAACATTCAATTATAATAAAATGCTTTAATCGAATAATGTGGAAAATTCCATTTTCCAGTTCATTGGAGCTCAATTTATTATGCATATAATTAAATTTATTAAATGGTAAGGTTGATTTCTGAAAATTGAAAATAACGGAACACGTTCTGCATATTTAGCTTTCAGAATTGTTTTTATTTATTTTGTAACTGACATATGTACATATGCTTAAATTCAATTTGACATGAACAAAATCCAATATATATATATATATATATATTGCCATTTAATGTGAGTAATCAAGTTTGAATAACCAAACATTTATTTTTGCCATTCGTAGCTATTATCACAATTTATGGTCTAAATTTAGCCAGCAGCCCACGCTTAAAACTTTACAGATTTGGCAAAGAAATGAAAAGAAATAAAAAGACAGGCATATTTACGCAGAACATTCCACAGACATGAAACTAAAAGCCAAAATATTTGTATCTTTTATTTTGTTGGGGGTGTTTTCTTCTTGCTCTCTTTTTATATCGCTATCACCCAAAATGGGACACTCCATTTTCGTCAATTGATTCGCCTGTCTGGCTCTTTCAAATACGCATTAATTTCATTTATTGCAATCATCAACATGGTTGTTCCTGTTGTTGTTATTGTTGTTGTCATGGCGAGAAAAGCCAACGCAAACACGAAACTTAGACGGTGAAATTTCTCAGAGGTGGTTGGATGAGCTGCTGACCAGGAGGAAAACCTGGCAGAGTAGGGCAGGGCAGGGAGATATATTCCTGGGCACTGATTGTGTTGATTACAGTGACCCACTTCGCCTGCCAAGGCTCCTTCTCTTTCTTTCCTGGCGAAACTCGTGTGTACTCCTCCGCCCCCTCCCACCCTTACAGGTCCCTAGTCAAATTCAATGAACTCGAAACTTGCTGATAATACTCGCAATAATAACAATAATAGTAGTAATAATGTTGTTTTCAAATGACAGCACAGACACGGGCGGACAAAATAAAAAAAAAGGAAAAAAGACCGAGTGGAGGCGCCGGGAATGGCGTTGTCACTCAAAGTTGAACAAGTTCTCCTATTTCTCCTGCCACTCCTGGCCATTTTACACACGAGTCTGAATACTACACAACAATAAATATATTAGCTATTAGAAAATCGAAGGTTTTTTCTAATATTTAGAGGAGAAATTTTAACATCTAAGTTTAGATAATAATCTTACTTTTATTTATTCAAATTATTCAAATGGTTGGCTTTTAAGATCTTTTTTTGGCAAATTCAAAACATATAATTTAAAGTTTCACCTTTTAATTTCTGTGCATTCATAATATTTTCATATCCACAAGCATTCAGTTCACCTAACAACAATAACAAACTACTTGAGAGTCGCGTTTATTTTTAATGGGTGAAACAACAGACATAGCTACATACACAGCATAGTTAGAAGTCCCAAACATACACACACAGGCTCCCACAAATTGTTTTGTTTTCTTGGCCACACAGTGACTAGGCGAAAAAAATAAAAGTTTGGACACCTCCACCTCCCGAATCGACGATGAAATCTGCTTTTATGCTCGAACTGGCTGAACATATTTCGTTCGAAATGCCGACATACACAGGTAAGTGTTACGGGGGGTGAGGGTACTTCTATACCTCTATATGTATTCCAGGGGAGAGCGGAGCAGGCAACTCGCCGCCTATCGACATGATCGTACACAAAGTTCTTTGCCATTGGCAATTTTTTTTCTGTTTGCTTCTTTTGGGTTTCAGTATTGTTGTTTTTGGAGTTGCAACAACGCGGCAAAAGCGTCAATTACCGCTTCTCTACACCTGTACCCCTCGATTTTCCTCTGTTGTTTGTCAATAATATGCGTCATTCTAATAGAACAAAAAAAAAAAAAAAAAAAACAAGAAGTATATAAATAACACGGTGGAAAAAAAAGGTTGGAAAAAAACTCGGCTTACACGTGGTACTACTTTTAATGGATTTTATTTGTACTTGCCACTGCCGGCCAAAGTTGCCGCCCAAGGGGTGGGTGGCGGTGGTGGTCGAGGCTGGTTCAAGTTGTAAGTGCTATTTCCATTGTTGTTCGCAAAGTGTTGCCGTTGTCGGTGGTACTATGCGTAAAGCAGTCAAACGGACAATGACAAACAATATTGTTCGAGGGCGGAGAGCCATGGATTTCGACATAGGAATAGAGCACCACCTTCAAATTGGTTGGATATGGGAGCACTAGATATATATAGAAGAATGGCCAAACAATTGGGCTCGTAAAGCACGAGGAGGCTTATAAATCTAGTCAGCCGGTCATGAAGTGAACGAGTGATAGGCCAACAATCAGTTGAACTCTGGTTAATTTAATAGGATGTCAGAGCTAAATAAAAATCTATTATTCAAAATCAAGACCTTTCTTTAAAGTGACTTATCGAAAAGAGAAAGGTAAAACATCTTCGCATTTAAATAATTTCGTATATTTAAGGAGCCTTTGGATATCTTTTACATTTTCCAATAAATTATGTAAAAACTGGATAGCTTCTTATCTAACAACTTTTCCATACTAATAACAGCATGTCCATGAATTAATGTCTATAAAATCTTTAATAATAATTCTTAAACTTAATTGCTTTAACAACTTTAAGCGGCATCTGCGCCATACGCCGCTTTTGGCCATAAACATTTGAACCTCTCGCTTATTAACACTAAACATATCTAATTGCCAAAGTATTAATATGACATTAAGGCT
The DNA here is from genome assembly GCF_018153835.1 of Drosophila eugracilis. NCBI lineage: Eukaryota > Metazoa > Arthropoda > Insecta > Diptera > Drosophilidae > Drosophila > Drosophila eugracilis. Next base: position 4,934,860 of record NW_024573224.1, read on the forward strand.
CTTGCCATTTGGGTCGCACACGCCTGGCAACTGAGAGCTAAAAAGTAAATAAACTAAAAAAACGCTACGTCATCTAGGCCACGTTTGACAATGTTTAAACTTCAGACCCAGTTTAATTTTAAGGCGCATTTCGGTGCGCCATTAAAGCATCTAATTTTCTACCATTTATAGCTGGGGCTATCCACGCCCTCTCCACACTTTGGCAAAAACTTCAAGGAACGGCCGCATCCCCCAAATGGGGAAAAGTTTTCTAATGCGGCGCCACGGCTACGCAAATTCATGCCAACTAACTTCTAATAATAATTTTAATTGCCAAACGGCAGCACTCTGGCCATTATGGCGGAGTGGGCCAGTAGTCGCCTTCCATTTGCCTTACATTTTTTATTTTTTAATAATTTTTTCCTCTCTCTTTTTCTATATTTTATATAAACATTTCGAAGAAGTTGACGCATGGCACATGTTGCAAGAGGGGGGTTGCGAATGAAATTTGAAATGTCAAGCTGACTAAGGGGGATATTTTTACAATTTTTCCGTTTTATTTCAATTTTATATATATTTTTTTTCTCTTCAGAACTTTCTATGAATGTCTGAGCTTAGGAGGGAACTGGGGTGCCGAGAAGCATTAATATGCTTATATGCCTGCCAAGCGGAAAAGTACCAAGAGCAAAAATCACACATCACACATGCCCGTGTTCCCATATTGAAGTCAAGCCTACCCCATGACTTCTCACCTGTTATGAATGGTATTTAATTTTATTTCAAATTAATTAACCACTGCCGTCCTAGAAAAGGTTTTCCAAGCAACTTCATTTCCACATTGTCAACACGACAAATGGGGTAAACAAAAACTTTCGTCATCAACGTCTAGACTCTAGACGATTTTATTAGAAAACACTTGGACCTGACCATATTTCTTAGTTTGACATTTTGAGGGGTGGTGAAAATGTTATCTGCGATGATTTGAAAATAATACAAGCATAAACAACCTGAATAAATAAGGAAACATGAAATGGGTATTTCGCATGACAAGGCGCTTAATTTAGAGTAAATGAAGCTAAGACATTTCTATTTAAAGACATTAAATATTAGAGTTGTTGCTAAGTAAACCTAACGCAAAATAAAGAACAGAAAGCTAAAAATAGTGTAAATGATTTATGAACTGTGAAACTATCACAAAAAAGACCTTCTCATATTCTTTAAGTTTTAATTAATCCCTAAAATATTTTACCCATTCCATTACGCATTTTCACACCTTTTTGAGTTGAATTTTCCCCTCATTAGTATTCTAGTGAAATGAAGGAACTCGTCTACGCTAACTTTCTAATTGAACTAATAGAATTCGTTATATTTTTTATACCCCACAGCACGCGTCACAAGATAAGATTCCCCGTGAATCCGGAGGGGGATGATTTCAGTATAATTGTCAGTGGAGAAATGAAAAAGCAAGAAAGGGAAATATGCTTCCACCTCGTCCCTCGCTTTTCCATTAGAAGATTATGAAATTTATAAAATATTTTCCCAAAGATTTTTCTCGCCACGAAAAGGCAAAAAAATCTTTGCTCTCCTGCCAAGTGCTAACTGCCGTCGGGGGAAAGGTCCGCGATGTACTTAACTGATTTCCGAGAATTTTCACACAAACACAGCTGCACAGGAGGGTGTCCGTGTATATGTATCTGGATCTGTGAGTGTGTGTTTGTGTGGAGCAATCAGTTTAAAGCTGTCAGGGCAGCGGCAAGGATTTTCAATGAGGCTATAAACCGGAAACTGCTGCGAGTAATGCGACGCAGGATCCTCCCGGCAGAAACATCGTCATGTGGCCATTGCCAGTGCTCGTGTGCGGATACTTTAATCAGAGCGAATGCGCTCGAAGAGCACACACTTCTGTAGTTACATCCAAAAAAATAAAAAGATAGTTTGAAACATCCATAAAGGAAAGTGCTGCTACAAGTTGTAAAACCTGTAAGCTTTGGAACTTTCCTTTTGATATGAAAACAACCAATAAAAACAAGAAAAGAAAAGGTAAAGGTGGAATATCAAAATTTCATATTTTCAACTATTTCTTATATTAAATTTATTCTTAAGTTTTATAAGCACTGCCCTGTAATCTTCACATTAGAGTTATTCTTCTTTATAAAGTCATGAAAAAACTTTTGTGCTTTCGCATATCACGTAGCGTAGAACTTTCTTAGCTTAAACTATTCTAGCTGAAAGCATCTATTGTCGAACTTGTTTTAATGGCATCAAAGAGAAAAATATTCCAATAAACTTCTTTAAGTTACTATTTTTTTGGTATATCTAGTATCGAGTCGTGATACTCCACATCCAAAAATGTAGAAAAAAATAAGAGATATCAGGTAGAAATGGGATAATTAATCATAAGTTTCTTTAATCATAGTTTCTTTAAGTTTCTTAAGTTTTTGAAAGCATATTTCATGTTATTATTTGTTCTACACTTTTGTGATAGTGTAGAGCTTCGTAGCTTGTTTTTGGTAGCGCATTTTGGGGCTTAAAAAGCGTAGCTGGAGTAGAAGTCTGTTAGTTTGGGTCCCCAGAACTCCCTTCTATACTCCATATACCCTCTCTTCTATAGCCAATGTAAACCGGCGCCTGGAGCATTTTTAGGCTCATCGTAGTCGACGTCGTAGTCATCCGCATCCTCATCCCTATCATCATCCACAACGCCATCATGGCCATAGTGGGGCACTCATCCAGTCAAGAGCGGGGAAACGGCTTGCATTTGTGGTCTGGATGAGCCGATTTTCTGTTTTCTATTGCCGGGGCCAGCAAAACGTTGACTCCTCAAGTTGTTATTTCAACTGTTTTTGCAGAAGCCCCTCTTTGCCGACCGAGGGTGTTGTTATTGCCATTTGTTGTAGCGCTGCTTGAGATGTCAAATAGCTGAGCGGTCTTGCAACAACAGCAACAATAACAACACCAACAACCGCAGCAGGAAGCACTTGAAAATTGAAATCAAGCATTGGGGCGCCACTTTTCTCAGTCGCCGTCGACGTCAACTGATACGCCAACGCAGCAGCAGCAGAAGCAAAAAACAGCAAAAAACAACAAATAACAAAAAACAAGAAAAGTGGCAGCAACATCTCAGCGAAGAACAAAGGTCCTCGCCTCTTCCTATTTGCATATGAATATGGAGCACTTGGAGGCAGCTTTTGGGTTGTTGCTTCCAACAAGGCAACAATAAGAACAACATACAGTACAACAACCACAAACGATTTGCTGTTTGGCATATGAATAAACCAGCAACAACAACAAAGATCCGCAAAGAAAACTTATTGCTGATGCTGTTGTTATACCCTCACCCGGAAAAAGGGCGACCCCACTTTGGGCTGCAAAAGGTTTTCGGTTATAAATATAAATAGATTGGGAATCGTTTTTCTTTGAATTTTAAGAAGAGGAATGCTTTCTCAAGGGAATATAAGAAAATCCATGGATCCCCTATGAGTAAAATCTGTAATAGTTTTCTAAGCGTTGTAAGAAAGAAACAACTTTTCTAAAGTCTTTCTTTTCTTATGGGACAATATCAAGAAAAGATAATATTGGACTTCATCAGAGAACCGAGTTCTATATATTACGAGTTCTATCATTCAAAAACACATTAATTTCATCCGGAAGAGTATATAACTTTTCAATTTTTCTATGATAGTGCCCCGATCTCTCCCACCACTTCTTGGTTGTTGATGTTTGGGATGTTGTGGGTTGCCCCCATAGCTTATGGTGAGCCTGCAGTGTATTGCCGGCGGCAACAATAACGCTCAACGCTTGTTGCTTTTGTTGTTGCTGTTGCTGTTGTTGGGATTGCCGGCGGTGGGCGCTAGATGGCGCCACACGCCAGCGAAAATTGAATAAGAGGCTCGAGTTGAAGGCAATTGCCGAAGTAGGCAGGCAAGCGGAAAGCAGGAAGCTATACCAATAACAAACACATACACATACTGCAAAACTAAAGGAAGAGACTCCCACACACATGCGAAGTTTATGCGGGGCACGTTTCATGGAAATATCATAGGAAAAGTGCTTGAAATATTGTGAATTTTGATATAACTTTAGATCCTGGCATTATTCTAATAGTATTTCCAAACTAATGAAAGATGACAATATTAACTATATTTTAAGTAATTATTTATACTGTTAGTACTCTTTAATCTAATTTAAAGCCTAAACATTTTCATTGATTTTTTAAAATGCTGTCTGTTAGAAAAGATGGAATAAATATCAAATTATTTATGTGACACAGCTTCTGGTTTTCCCTAGCTCTTTCGCAAATTGAAAACTTTATGAAAATCGTCGCATAAACGCGGCTATACACACACACACACACATACTGGCACGTAACAAGGAAAAGTTATGTAGTGTTCTGCGCCATGTTCCTTCGGATACCTTCCTCCGTAGGTTTTCCTTCCTTTTTTTTTGTATTTTCCCCCGTTTTTGCTTGTTTTGGGTTACTTTGAATTTAATGGAAAATTTATTGACGACATGCCGCTTAGTCGTTTGACTTGGACTTTTGCCTTTGCCTTCGAGGCAGCCACCCACCCACAAATTCGCCATTTCCTGGGACTCCTCCTTCTACCGACCCCATCCTAGCTGCTCCGTCATGTGTGCAAAGTTTTCGCATTCGGTTTGCTTTGGTTGGGTTTCATGAACTTGCCCATGCCCTGCACTCTGACTGATTCTTCCAAGCAATTGGGGATAAATAGTTGATGATTGTGTGTGGTCTTCGGAGGATGGAGGATGGGAACTCGGGGGGTTGGGAGGTTGGCAAGGAGACAGGGAAAAAATCAGGCGGTACTGATGAATGAGGGATGACCGCTTGATGTGTCTCGGATTGATTGATTGTCTCTTGCAATCCAATATGTTGCAGGACGGCATTTGAATCGATTCATGCGGGTGGTTCAGGAATTACAGTAATAGCTCACCATTTGCAAGGATATTGCCTAGCCAAAGGCGCTTTTATTATTTCCAACCGCTTGACAATTTTTCCCAAAATAAATTCGGTAACTGGAATCTGTTTGTATTTATTCAAAAGGAAAATGAATCTCACTGCCTTGGCAAACTTTAGGTTTTAAATTTCATTTAAATTTGAGAGAAGGAATCGAATGAATATACGAAATGGCAGGCGCTGCCTTTATCTTATTTAGTTTCATGAAGTTGCTTTTCAATTTTAAAATACTGAAGTAAATATGTAAAGCTGAAGTTCTTGTTTTAAATTTTTCAATATTAAATACAAGTCGAACGAAGTTCATACACAAATTTAAATACCTTTTGAAAATAGCCTATGTTGACGAGCGATAGCTGTAAACTTTTTTGATGGCCAGCACACATGGCCAACATCAAAAGGAAAAACTTGAAATTTCTTTGGGGCTTTGAAATGTTAACATTAAAAACGTGGGAATGCTGCAGATGACTGGCAAATTGGGGGTGGCGGTTCCATAATTCAGCCTAGAAAAGCACAGGTGATTCCACAATTTGTCATCTAATTGGCCGACTTGATTCCATAACCCCAACAATAAGATATGAGAACGTCATGCTTTTGACTTGTTCGCTTATAATAAATTAGAATTATAACCTCGCTTAGCCAAATCAACGACGCAATAACCTCGCAATAGCCGGAGTACATGCAAGGGGACGATTCCAGAATCCTGTTGGGGAGTGCTAACCCCCAAAGAGCAACCCCCAAAGCGGCGTAGAGCAGTTGCCGAAAATAAAACATTCACAAAAAACCCATGGTAAGGGGTAGTTATCCTGCCTGACGCCACAATCCTCAGCGGAATCGTGCCGCGGAAGACCGAAAAACTTTTCTCGCGTGTTTTACCAACTTTAATATTTCATGTTGCTGATTTTCTTTATGGGATTTGGCCGTGGAAATCCCGGGGACGACAAACACCCGAACGTTCGCCAACCAAGGAGGCGCCCACACCTAACCAATCTCAACCCCTTGAAACTCAACAAGTTTTTTTTTTCTTCATGCTCTCCGCTGAGAGTCTTGAAAGACCTTTCGAGTGGAATGCGGACACGCCTGCCATGTTACGCCATTAGTTTATGATTATTGCCTGAAGTTTTGTGGGTCCCCAGTGGAGTTTCAGCATTTGGCACTTTGGATCAGTGTTGTCAACTATTTTAAAATCAAAATTAGCCATGTCGGGGTATAAAAGTAACCAGATTATGGTAAATAAATAAGGTGTTTTCATTCATAAATTAAAAGTTTAGTTGCAAAGATAATCTAAATTAAATGAGTTATATATAACCTGGGTCCTAAATCCTCACCCATCTAAGCAATTCGAATATTTCTTCTAGCCAAATCCCAGGAAATTCACCGTTTTGTGACAAATAAAAGCTAAAGTATCAACACTAACATGAATTCAGTGTGTAAAATATGGCAAAAGGTAACAACACTCACCTGTTGTCGACTCCTTGGTTAGTGTCAGTCGTCCATTGTGGTCGGTTAGCAGGAGCAGCAGGATCTCAATCAGTTGAATAACAAAGAGGCGTCGATTGTAAAACAAACACATTGCAATCCCACGTTTGTTGTCACCGCTTTCCGGCTGGGGCTCCTTTTTTGTGGCCCAACCGCGATTGTAACTATTATATATATCCTTTTATCTGACGCGATTATTGGAAAGTTAACGAACTCTTCGCGCTGCCAGTCAATTTGATTTCCAAAAGCATTTTCTCGTTGCTCCTCTCACTGCGATGTTTGGCTTGGGGAAATGGACGGAAATCGAGGGAGAAATCAAATCACCGAATTATATTCACTAATCTAATACACACACCCATGCACCCACATACACCCTCCCACACACACACACATAGATACACAGAAAAGTATGCTAATATATCTGGGCATACGCATAAATATTTTAGGCGAGCAACAGTGCGTATACTCAATTTGTTTAATAGTCCGCACAAACATGCCGCCAACACGATGGCCCGGCGCCAAAGTCATTTGTTTGTCAGCGCTCAAATCGGGAAATTGATGAAGTGGGAGGACAGTAAGGCCTGGGTTCTGGTGGATCAAAGCCCCCTGGGAACCACACGAAAATTGTACTTATATTTTAAAAAGCAATATTGTAAATTACAAATTTAGTTCTTTTTTCTAAGCAATTTTGTTATCAAATTTCATATAGCTTTAGAAGGAAAAGTTAGGGCTTGAAGTTATTTTTAATATTCCTGGATTTACTTGATTACACTTTTCAAGCCATAAAGTTTTCAGAAAGTTTTTCCAAAAGCCAACCAAAGTTTTTGCACCTTTGGTTTCTGTTGTTTCGCAAAGTTCAATCATTTGCGTTCATGTTTTTTTTCTAAACTTTATTTTATTGGCCAACAGAGTCAAAATTGAATTTTAGTTTCTGCAGATATGTGTATATTTACCCTATAAATAATAAAGGGTAATGATAAAGACTTAAGGTATTTAACTATAAATTTAACTTGTCTGCATATTTATTTAATTAACGACCATGTCCATATAACGATCAAATTATACCATAGTTCCCTTATAAAACCCATTAATGGTAATGTTAATGAAGTTTTAATTCAGAACTAAAATATAATTCTTCTCTGCAGGATAGAGAAATAAAAATCGCAATTAAAAATGACCCTTATAGTTTCCTGGTTGGCTGAAGTAATAATTTTCAGTATCATAAAAATTCCAGCCTTTAATAGCTTGTATAATAATTTCAAGGATTATAGGAAGAGCCTTTATATCCTGCTGAAAACCCATCCTGTTCTCCCTCCACTCAACATCCTTCATCATCATCCTTTTATCGGCCTTAAATTTGTACTGGCTTTTTGTGTGTTTTCGCATTTAAGCTGCGATAAATTCACAGATTCTTCGGCTCAGATTCTTCCTCTGCCATTACGCACGCATCACCATAATAATGATAGTAGTAATAATAGTAATAATAATAATAGCAAGAATAATGATGATGATGCCGGTGATGATGCCACATAAAAGGCGGCGGGGCCCATTTCAATTTCAATTCCACAAAAGGCGCGTGTATCTCCAAGATACATTTCTATATCTCGAGTGCGCAAATTCGCGCGGCAAACCAAGCCAAAGAACACAACAAAAATCGGCATAAATGAATGCTAAAATGTATTTTCGGCGTCTTTGCCATTACTATTATATGTCTGCGTTGTTGTTGTTGTTTTTGCCTTTGCTATTTCAACTATGAAAGGCTTTACAAAAAGTATAGCAAATCGCAGACAAACTTTTATACGTATGACAATTGAAAAAAAGAATTCAATAAATCAAAAAGAAAAATGCAAAAAAGAGCTTGTGCGAATTTGAGCTTCGCTTTTTTGTTTTGCATACACACAGAGAAAGTAGGACAAACTCTTTATTTGACAGATTTTATATTATATATATAATATACCATTATAGTAGCTTTGTGGTATTAAGCAAGATTAATACATAGTTAAAATATATATTAGGTAATCCATATTTTTTCTCTCTGCTTAAAAGCGTTCATTTGTTTACAGTCAAGCGCTAAAAAAGTTTGTTTTGTTTACAACTTTTTGGAATATGTATGAATTTGAGTTTTTGGTAAGATAAAACCGAATTTCGGGAGATAAGCAAAAAAGCCGGCTGAATAAAGGAAATCATATTGGGGTAGTTGTTGTTATATAAAACAAATTGTATGCGAATTTTTGCACAAAAACACACACAGATACGCGGCACAGCGCGCAGCTCACACACACGTACATCATACACACACAGGCACAGAATCAGGCGCTCAGGAAAACAGAGAGCGAAAGAGAAGATGAAGAGTGGGCCAGGGAGAGGACGAAGAGGAGAACAAACGAATTTCAGCAACGACGCAAATTTCGATTTCCTCGAAATTTCTACCTTCTATTATGCTCGTTTCTCTCCCGGCTTCGTCTTCTTGTTCTTCTTATTTGGGCATCATATACATTTTGTTTGCAAAAAAATCATAAAAAAAAATAAAATAAAGAGAAAAAACACAGAGAAGAAGAAGCAACAGAAGCAGCGCAGCTTACTAAGCTTTTTCGCTGCCGCCGTTTTGCTCCTTGTTTTTGCTACGCTTTCGCTTTGCCTTTGCCTTTGCCTTTGCTTTTGCTTTTTTTTGGTTTCTTTTTACTTTTAGATGTTTTTCTGTTGCTTTTGCCTTTTGCGGGATAAGAAGCAGCAACTACTGTACTTGGTGTTTTTCCTTTACTACACATATCCTTTTTTTGCCGCTTTGTTTGTTTGGAATTTCTCAATTTTCAAATACTCAAGCCACCCACACAAACGCACACACATCTACGCACTTTACGCTTCTTTGGTTCTTTGCTTCTCCTTCAGTTTCTTGTTGTTTTTCGCCTTTGTTGTATTATGTCATAATTTATCTGTCGCCCAGGACTAAACAATGCCGGAATTTTGCACAATTGATAAAGCCAATGAATCACATTTCGTTTTCATTAGCCCCATGATGTTCTTGCTGTCTCGCTCATTCTGGCTGCACCGGCTCCTGTTGCCTCCTCCCTCTCTTTTTATTTTCTTTTTGTATTTCTTTTTCAGCTACCTTTGTTGTCTTTTTTGCATTTCCGTTTTACGTTTGTGTTTCGCTCGCACTCACGCACTCAAACACACGCAAACACACACAAACACTATTTAATATCGGAGCTGCAATTATTGTTGTTGTTTTCAGCTTGTTTAACTTTTGTTTGTCACACACACCATAACACACGCACACACGCACACTGAGACTCGATCAGAATCACAAAAATCGCGAATTTACAAGCGCCGGCAAAAATTACTCGAGAATACCGCCCGCAATCCGCAAACACGTCCAAACAATTTGTTCTCCATCTGAGAACTGAATACACTGAGCTTTGGCGCACCGCTTCACTTATGAATGGACGGCCTCGAGAAGCAGCTTGTTCGGCGAGAAAACCCGACTCTCTCGCGCTGAGAGAATACTCCCCCGATTTCTCTCTCAGGAAAGCACTCTTACCCGGTTCAGATATCCGCGAACAAAACACAAGATACAAATGCGATCAGAGGGGAAAATCCCTTTTGAATTTAAACACATAAATAAAAAATAATGATTATTTTATTGTTTATTTATATTTTTACAAATCGCGGAAATGTAATTTTATAGATTATGTTATAAGCCTAGAAATAGAAATTTAAACTATATAACTTATGGGAAAATATTAGATTAAAACCCTAATTAAAATATTATTTTTTTATATAGTAACTTTCAAATGTAAAAACAAAAACCAAACTTATGAAAGATGTAGTCTATCTTAACATGTGTATCTTAACATAGAGATACAAAGATACTAATACTCCTTGGGTTAAATCGGTTAACATTGTGCGTGCTTTACAGTAACCGGTTAAGCTTGGGAGAGCAAGAGCCGGCAACTTTTGTTTTTGTTTGCGACGCCAAAAATTTCAATGTCGACGCCGACGTCGGCAGAGAAAGCTTTTTGAGCGGCGCAAAGCAAACAAAAAGTCTTGTTGGCGAATAAAGGAAAAGAAAAGAGCGAAAAAGATAAAATAATTTCAGTCATTATCGATTGTAAATTAAATCAAATAAAAAACACAATGTAATGATAGATTAAATCATGATATCATGAAATACATACTTTATAACAAAATAATTACCCAAACATATATATAAAGATATTTAATATTTAAAAAGGCCAACAAACTGTCGATTGTTATCGGTTCTTGAAATAACTAAGTCAATAGTTAGTGTACTGGCTAAAGTGGAAGGTGTACTTACTATCCCCCAAGAGTGTGACCAAGTATACGCTGGGCAAAATACCGTAGAGTAAATAAAAGTCCTACTTACAAAAATACCATAAAAATACTAATTCCGTAACTACGTTTTTACAGCTTATCTAAAAGGTTATACTGCAGATAGTTGTTGTTGCGCGCGGGCGGACGACGAGAAAAAATTGGAAACGCGGATGAAAACAACGGTTGATTTTCACCCAACGCTCGTGATTTTCGACCGCTTTTGAGTGAAGAAAAAACCCGCCTGATTTTTAACTGCATGTGCGTGCAAGTGTGTGTGTGACGGTGTGCGCGTGTACGTGTTCGTATAGACGCGCTTCTCCATTTCTGTTGTTTAGTGTGGCCCCTGTAACTACAGTAGATACCCGTGTAAATAACGTGTTAAAGCGTGCGAAAAACGCAAAGAAAAACGCCAACTCGCTGTCTATCTCTTTCCCTTTTTCGCTGATTTTTCGCCGCCTAAGACCAGCATTTTGTTGTTGCGCAGCCTTCGTCCGTGTGTATGTGTTAGTCCTGCGAGCGTGCGTGCGCCTGTATGTGTGTGTAAATTCCAAAACATACGCCGCTGCACAGTGGCATAAAAATGAGTTAAAACCACGTAAAGTAATTCCAATTTGGATTCCCGGCTTTCTCGCCTTGCCTGTGTGCGTGTGTCCGTTTGGGTGTGTCGCATTAATGTTAATTTTCCGCTCAAGTTTTCCACCATTCCTCCATTCCATTCAAATTCGTTGTCAAGAGGAAGCAACAAATGCGTTGCGTTTTTCTGAACTACGTGATGCAATGCGTTTTATGGCATTCCAACCAAGTGCCAATTAGAATTGATTATTATTCATTATTTCGCTTATTACACACACACAGGCGCGTTTATTTGTGCGTTTGTGTTTAAGCGGCTCTCTTTTGGCTCGCTCTTTTCGCTTGCTCCCTCTCTCACTCAAACAAAACTCCAGTGAGCCGCAACAACAAAAATGGCAAGGCCAGGCAAAAAAAAAAACACACAAAATTCTCCCTTTCTTACGTGTTTTCCTTTGCCTTTTGACGTAACGCCACGCTTAACGTAATGTGCAAAATCTGCGAAGTACAAATAAAATGTTAAATTTAATTGCAGTGAAAAAATGTGGGCGAAACGTGTGCGATAAAGAAAAGGCCCGATAGAAATATAGAAATATAAAGTGTGCAACGCAAGTCCGTGTCTGCAGAAAAACAGACGCGGTCAATGTCCGCCAGTTAGCCAAGTCAAGAAGAGACAACCTACGATCAAAACGACCTAAACTTAACTGCAACCTAAATCCCCTTCCCCCCAATTAACCGAAAAGCCGGCAAGACGACGTCCAAGAAGAAGCAAACTCAGCCGACGCGGCCGAAGACGAGCAGCATGTTTAAGTGCATTCCCATCTTCAAGGGCTGCAACCGGCAGGTGGAGTTCGTGGACAAGCGCCACTGTTCTCTGCCGCAGGTGCCCGAAGAGATCCTTCGGTATTCCCGGACTCTAGAGGAGCTCTTTCTGGACGCCAACCACATCCGGGATTTGCCTAAGGTATACTAAAAATTAAAAAAAAAAAACATTGAAACTAATGGGAAAACCTATCTCCAAGGACATTGACTTGCAGTACAAGTATTAGCTTTAACTATTAATAACTTTCTTGGGGACTTTGGGGATGAATAATTTCGTACTTATATTCTTTAAAACATAAAAAATGATTCATAGCAAAGCAATAAAAAAAGAACAATAAATTCCAACTCATCCTAAAAAAGCAAAACAAAAAATTTTTAACAATACCAACAACTTTTAAATATTTATTATCTTGTTTGAATTTTCTTTTGCTAAAAAACAAGGAGAAAATGAAGTTCGGATGTATTCCGTGGTCCCGGGAAAACCAACCTGAATCTCAACTTTAGGCTGCTGTAAGCCAGCAAATGTCATAGTTCAAAGTGCGTGGGAAATTGAATAAATTCCGACAAGTCAGGTTTAGTTTGAGTGTGGGACCTACATAAGATAGTGGGTGGTAAATGAAAATTAAATATTAATAGATGCAGTGTTTGTCTTAAGACATGGAGATACAGGGGCCTTTTTACAGGGAAAAACCACTGGAATAAAAATATATTCATATTTATTTTAATTTTCTAAGAAAAAGAAAAGAAAATGGTGCAAAATTTATGAAAACATTCAGCAAACAACCCTAGAAACCAGATTAATTTCTCAGAAAACGTAAGAGGCACCTAGAAAAGATGTAGATAAATGCCAATAGAAGCTTGGACATTCTGATAAGGATTGTTTGATCTGTTCAGAACCCTCCGATTTTATCTGTTTAACAACTTTGAACAACGGCCTTGTCTGGCAACGATGGCGATGGCTTTACTTTGGCAAACTTGTCCCACCGAATGCCCCTAAGCTCAAGGGGTTGATGGCTAGGCACGTAATTTGCATCCCCGGGTGCGTTGACCCCGCCCAGGGCCATTCCATGCCGCCTCCTCTGCCAATCTGCCATCTCATTTTCCTCGTGAAAAGCCCATTCTTCTCCTTTGGTCAGCTATCTGCTATCTGTTGGAGCATATCGGCATTTACCAAGACAACAATTACGACAAAAGAAGTTCCCCCTTAGTCGCGAGAGCGGAAGTCTTTAATTAATGCGGGGAAATGAGGGGAGAAAATCGCCAAGTGGGCTGAATAGCCTTTTCTTCTTTGACAGTGCAGTCGGTCATAATGGTGAGTAGCTGCATAATTGAATCTGCAATTACGCAACTGATGATCAAAGCTCCGCCAAGTGCAGCATTCTAATTAGTGGCAGCCAAGTGCCCTGATAATAGCCACATAAATTGGGTGTGGTCGCCATTCAAAATATATTTTCCCGTTTTCTTTTTTATTTTTTTTTCGGCTGGGCTGTGTGAATAATTCTGTCGCTGTTGTTTATTTGGTTTTGCCAGCGGTCTTCCGCCACGATTGCAGCTGGTAAATAAACAAGTAAACAGCAGTCGGTAGTCGGACATAAACATTTGTACTGGCCCGTTGACATAGCAACAAGTTGTGGGCGGAGGTAAAGATACATCTCGGGTTGCAGTTTCAATTCATTTGCGGTCAGCTTTCCGAGTCTTGTGCTGGTTTCATTAGGAGGCCTTCTTCGAAGTTTTCCTAGAGTTTTCCCTCTGGGTTTTCATCGAGCTTCCTTCCCGCTTAGCCGCACTCACTAATGAACTTCTAATGCAAATTCAGATCGCTTTACCTTCTGGTTATTGGAGCAGCCACATGTTGCAACCACAGCAGCAGCAGCAGCAGCAGCAACTACATGTTGCTTTGGGGCAGCAACAGTAAGAGCAAGAACAACATCACAGCCCCAGCTCAGCAGCAACTACAATAGACAAGTCTCCCATATAATGATGATGTTCTGCTGGCGAGTTCGTTTGAATGCCAAACCGAATGACAGCAACGGATGTGATTGTTGCTTCAGTTTAGCTTCTGCTGATGGAATCGCTAGACTCAACCCTTTCTGGATTGTTGAGAGCGGTACACAATTTCCGCGTTGTCATAGCATTGACGAGTGGGGAGAGTACACGGCCAGAAAAGGGATATTAAATTATGATTGAATGGCTAATAATTTATTAAAACTGGAATCTACGCACTTATAATATGAGTTTTAGATAGTGGAAACTTCTAAATGTTATCTATAGCTATTTCCTTATTAGTTTTTCCGCTCTGTAACTAAAATTAAAGTTATTCCCGTAAAACATTCTTTTTTTAGTGTGGCAGAAAACTGTCTTGCTCAATTGAATTGTTGCTAACTCGACGACAATCTGCCGCAATCTACGGCCATTCATTTGCCTTCCACAGATGGAGTTGGGTTGGCAGCAATTGAATGGGAAAAAGCTGTTTTAAATTCAGTCTTTTCCGCAATCATTTAATGGTTCTCGGCCTGCTCGTCGTTCGTTCTATGCTTGCCATGTAATTGGTAATTTGCATTATGCAACTCTCGATTTAGGGCTCTCCAACTCAGAGATAATACTATGTCGAAGAACCTACCCCAAGGAAACGTTGTGGGCACAACAACGGGCAAGAAATTGGCTTCTTCAATGCATACTAACCACCCGAAAACCCGCACCCATTCACACAGTCACAACCGCTGGCCCCATTCATTTGGGCCAATTAGTCACGCTCGGAGATAAGATACCGAGTAATCACCTTATCGCCTGGCATTGCCCCAATGGGCCTGAGGTTCAACCTGCTTAGTAAGACCGACCACCTACACCTCCCCCTTTTGTTCGCATTACTGGCTTTCGAAACCTGAAGCGGAGCAGGTGGCTATATATTTTGGGGTGGGGTCAGAGGAGGGGTTATTCAGAAGGGGCTCTTGTGAAAACTTAACCGGCAGTCTGGCTATTGAACACACACAAAGAAAAAGAGCCAGAGCAAGCGGCAATGACATCATTTGGTAGTAATCGCGCGTACCTGACACAGCGAACTCGACAACAGCTACGAAAACAGCCAGCAAGAATCTAAAATGGCGGTCTGGTTTTAGTGAGTTTGGCTAAGTGAACACTACTCACTGCTAGCTACTCAACCTGGCTCAACACCTGCTGGTTACCCCCCAAAAAAGAAAAATATACAAAAACAGACGCCAAAACACTGATTTGGCAACTTTTTGGTCATCAATATATCTTAAGAGACTTTCAGACTAGCCATTATTTACTGGGTTCTAAAAGGCCTAATTACTCAGATATTTTGCAATGAATCAATATTAAGTAATATAAAGAAAACTGACATATTTTCCGATTCATATTAGCCACAGAAAATAATATCTCAGAACTTTATCAACTTTTGTACCGAAACAAAATGTATAAGCAGTTAATTTCTACATGGGAAAAATCAGGCAGAAATTTCTTCATCAATTTATTGTTTTTTGTACAAAGTTCTAACACAGAGGATAAGTCTTAGCTGCTTCTTAAATTTGCATTAAGCTTTCAAGCTTTAAAAATTATGTGGTCTATTTCTTTAAATCCTATTTCAATTAGCTGTGATTTGTAGATCAATACTAAAACACAGGAAATCAAATAAATAAACGTGAGTTGAATTCCTTTAAGTATTGTATAAAATAATTTTAACACCTTTCTTTGATTAAGTTATATTTGAATTTAACTGTAGCTATCTTATAGCCTCAAGACGAACTGTACTTCAACTTGTGGAATTTTTCATTCGGTTTGTTTTGAGTTTTTCATTTCGTTTTCGTTACACTAAGCCAACCGCTCGTCTCTCGAATTCCCCATCGCTTACCACTTTTATTCTAGCCACTATTCAGTGAGCTTGTGCAAACCGGTTTGCCTATAAATAAATAAATGTTTTCCACTTAATTGTTTCTGAAGGCTTTTGTATCAAACATTGCGTCTGGCCGACAGACGTAATAACTGAGAGATTGTTTCATGTTTGCAGCTGTTTAAAAAAGTTATTTAGTCAAAAATGCATTTTTTGTGGGGCGATTGTGGTCGGGATTCGGCTAAGATGCAGCTGAGATTTATGGCGCTTGATATGGCTATATTGCGTTGCAGTTTCTGTATTTGCATCTAAAAAAGATACTAAATTTCCCAAGCAGCTGTTTGGGAAACGAGAAGCGGTTAAGTGCTTTTCCGCTGACTAGCAGTTGGCTTATGTTTTTCTTCTTCTGAATTTTTATCCGGTGGCTGCATCGTCTGCAGGCGTCCATAAAGAAAGTCGTTGCCTGGTTGGTTCGTTGGTTTGCTGGCTCGTTGGCATTGGCATGACAAATGCACTGAGGAGCACTCAAACACACACACTCACTCACTAAACAATAGTTCTTGGGGCTGCAAAAGTTGGATAGAAAAATGAAGATGTACAGATTGGAACAGGCGCCCAGATACACGAAGCCAGACACTACTGCTATTGAAAATCCGATTCCGATTCCTTCTGCGGATGCCACTGGAGAAGCTCGCAAGCTCGTGTCTTGTTTGTTCGACGATTACACATATTTGTATATTTTTCGACTCCTCTGTTGCTCGGTTGCAGTGGCAAAGGCACCGGCAGCCATTTGTATCCATTTACAGAGAGAGAATTTTGGGGTTTTTAGAAGAGTTTTAAATAATATTCCTTGAAAAAACTAAATCTCTTACGGGTTAGTATTTCCTTTTAGAAGTAAATATTCTTCAAAACTTTTACCTTTTCGAACAGAAAGTAAAAACAACATTAATATCCAAATATATTTAGCTTCTTTTTTTCTCTCTGTGTAATTTGTATCTCCAGTGCGGCGTGAAATACTAAACGTAGTCGCAGTCTTCAGTTCCAGCTCTGCACATAATTGCCGCCGTCTGTCTGTCTTTTCTGTCCGTTTTTCTGTGTTGTTGGCTGTTCTAGCTCAGCTGGTTTCGGTGGCTGTAGATGCGATGAGTCCGTTGAGATACATATCCGTGCCGAAAAATGTATCTAGAACCCGTTTCCTCGGCAATAGTGCTGTGCTTTCTGGGCGCCTAGTCATTTGCAACATGCACACACCACTCGCCAACTGCGGCTATGTGGCTATATGGCAATATGGATATATGGCTATATATCTCTGTACGTGCGTACGCCCCGTTGTGTGTGAGCTGTGTGAGTGGGCCAGATACATTTGGCTTTCAGATTACACTTGCAGATACACTGGGGCACATTAAAAAATTGCTGGCGGGCAGCGAAGCGCACATTACCATACTAGCCCTCAACATACAGGGGTCATGGTTCAGTGCAGTTGCACTGGATTTGCTGGGTGGATTCTAGACTCCATTTCCATTTCCCGGGGACCTGGATACCGGAGCAGCAGCCATCAGGGTCTATTAGGTTTGCTTTTAGGCAGCGCAAATTGGTTTTTCGACCAGGCTTTTAACAATGGCAAATTGAATTGTTTTTGTTATAGCCAGTTCGTCTGTTCGCGTCCGAGATAAAGTGCCCGGCCAGAAATCGAATTATGCACATGATGATGCAGCTCAAACAGCCAGCAACTTGTCTGTTGTCTGTTGTTTTCTGTTGTGATGCAACCTCGAACTGCTGGCTCTGTGTTTTTGGCCTGGCCAAAAGCCAGCTACTGCCACTTGCTGTGCGCCTGCTCCGACTAGATACAATAGTAAAAGTGTGCTGCCGAGTGAGTGAGTCTACGATATCTGTAGCTATGGTTATATGTGCGCTCTTGAGTGGCAGACAAACTGGTAGTACTCCGTGGTTGGTACTCAGTACTCGTCGTACTCATGGCTATATATGCCGGCCGGCAGACCGGCCGGTAATTTATGGCCAAGACACACACATACAACAAGCCCGTGTTGCAGCGTGGGCTTTTGTTGGTTAGCTGGTTTGTTGCTTGCTTCGTTGGGTGGCAAAAAAAAAAAAAGATGAAGGGGGAGGGCCTCCTTTGTACCCAGCACTTGGCGAAAAGTTTACAATTCGCATTCATTTTTATTGTCGTCATGCCTTGTCCTCGTTTTTGTCTCTCGGCCATTTCATACCACCCACCACCCCCCTTTTTCCCCCCTTTTTGTGGGCCATTTTCATATGCAAGTTACGTTTTTTTCTCTGTCTTTCTTTTTTGGCCCGGACTGCCTGTCTTCCTGCATTTTTTTGCCCCTTTGTCGCTGACAGTTGCAACTTTTTGACGCATGATTTGTTGAAAGGCTTTTCGCTTTTTCTGTGCATAAATAGCAAACGGAATCTGGCCATTGTAGGTGGCCAAAAGCAATGCAGCTGACACTGATGGAGCCTAAGCCGCTTTGTCTTTAAAATAAAAGCCCCTTGTTCATTGTTGCAATGGGCAGTGTTTTTTCTGACATTGACTTTTCCACAAACTTATGATGAGGTACACGCTTTTAAATGTCCAGATTGTTTATGGTATAATAAAATTAGATTCTGTAATTTACTATGACTTTTACTGTTAATAAAAAGTAGTGTTTAAGAGTACTAAAGAACATTTTTTGGTCGACTAGAATGAAAATAGACTAGACGGTGATAAAATTAAGCATTGTTACCCAACTTTATCAGTTTAGTTATTTCAATTAATGAAGGATTTAAGACTCATGTCAAAAGTTCTGTAGCAAATTAACCTAACAGAGTTCTATAAATAATATTTGTGATATTGTGTTGTGTCTGACTCAAAATGGATTTATGGGTTGCCGTTCCCAAAATTCCTTTCGATTTGTATGACCATAAATGCCCAAAGCCAGAGTGTGTCTTGGCCGCGTTGCGGAATTCGCTTGTTCAGTGCCCCAAAAAACTGGGTCAACAACTCCGGCACTTGGCCAGGCACCACCAGCACTTCTATTGTCATGTGGGGCAAACAAAGAACATAACAAAAAATCAAAAAAAAAAAAAAAAGAAAGAAAAAATAGAGAAAGAATTTAATAAACTTTACGGCCAGAACTACGAATTATTTACATTATTCTGGTGGCGACTGCTCTTTTGGGTTCGCCACAAGACCCCAGCCCCAAACCCCAAGTCAAGAACTCAGGCAACAATGGCCGATAAAAATCGCGCTGGCAGAACAAAAGCAGCGGCTGTTAACCTTGAGGTCTATGACTCAGTGAGTCAGTAGGGGGCGCAACTTTCTTTCCAAAAGATGAGTACTACTCCACATTGCAGGAAGGTCAGGGTATGGGTATTTGTTACTGGGCATTGAGCTTGGGCTTCCCTTCACTTTGGAAAGTCCAACATTGGAGTGCCAACATAATTTATTTCGAAATTCGAATCGAAGTCGTGATTTTCATAAATGAATTGTTGGCGACATGTCTTCTGTCTGTCTGGGCCTGGGTCTGAAAGCTGTATAGCTGGATAGCTGGACGAAAATGGAGGATTCTAATGGTAAACTGACTGTTTGGACGGGTCACGGCACTAACAAATGACAACCCCTTGGAGATTTATGGCCACGAAAACGAACTAACTGAGTTGCAATCCCAAATGGCTTTTGTTTCGAAAGGCTCCCGAGTCGTGCTCTGAGGTCTAAATCTTATATTTTCTCTCTCTCTCTCTCTGTTTTCCGTGCTTGCAGAATTTCTTCAGATTGCATCGCCTGAGAAAGCTGGGACTGAGTGACAATGAAATTGGACGCCTGCCGCCGGATATACAAAACTTTGAAAATCTCGTCGAGCTCGATGTTTCACGCAATGGTAAGTTAAAGTCTCCGCCCACAAAACTATCTCCATAAACATGCAACAAGTGCTCATAATGCTCTAAATGACATTGATGGAGTATGGATTTTTTTTTTTTTCGATTTATGTTTTTGGTTAGATGGACAGCACGTGTCCGTTGATTGCAGTGATTGAATGATTGAATGACAGAATAAGGAGGGTATATAACCAATGAATGCCACACGCAATGTGGCAACAACTGCATATGATAATTGCATCTGTGTCATTGATTGGAATGGCTTTTTGCATATACTATACATCTATATGTATCTGCGGTTGGGACTGATGAGCCTGGAACTGAATCAGCATATCAAATGACGCATTCAGCTTTCTCCCACGTTGTGGGCTGATCAACCTAATTATGAAAAATGTCGAGCTGTCAACCTACGTGGTTATTAAGTTTTACTAATTGCATTTCTTGCTAACCATTTCGTTTATAATCTGTGCTAATTAAATGCCAGATTAAATCTTCTAAACAGAAAAGCAAGCAAGGTTGGGTTTCCATTTACGGTTTCCAGTGAATGAAGCAGTTTAAAATAAAATATTTACTCTATAGCATTAAATAGTTCGAAATTAAATTGAAGTTTAAAACGTTTATAGGTCACAAGCAGTAATGTTTGCCCATTAATTTCAAAAAATCCCCAAACTTATACCATCTAATACCTTCCATAGTCATCCATTTCCTTTCCTTCACTGACTTTGTTCTATTTTCCCCTTTAAAAGTGCTCTTCCTGCTCTTTTATCTTGTTAAATTGCTCTGTATTACAGACTTTTAACGACTTTAAACTCAATTTAAGCGCAAACAATTGCATTGTCTTATCTCTGTTGGCGCATGCAACATCCGTATTGCCGCTGCTCTTTTCATGTCTTCCAACAAGTTGTTGCTCAAACAAAGAAGATGCATCTGGGTTTTTAATAACTTTTCCCCGAGCAAAACTTCTGCCGCACATCCATCCATATACAGATACGCATACCACCCGCACAACCACCGACTCAATCCACGGCATACACATATATGCATTTTCCGCTCAAGCGAGCATAAATCCGTAAACAGAAACCCGTAATTGGAGTCAAGTGCATCTCTTCAAGCGACTCCGACGCATACAACATAATAATAAATAAATGGAAACAAAATATATACAGAAAATAACTTGAACAGCACGGGTATATACTCCCCCCTCTGTTGTTTTAAAAAACCAAACCCACCTTCTCTACTTGATAGTATCCATGGCAACAACGGCTTACCGAATACCGAATCGCTCATTCATTCACAGCCAGCCCCTGCTATATCATCGACAATGACGTCGATATGGCGCTTCCCATTTCCGTCCAAAGGTTTCAGTTTCACTTGCTGGCAAAACGAAATTCAGCAACTTTTCGAGGCTATCGCATTAATGCACAGCAGAAAAACTATTTTAAATTAATTATTTAATAGTATATACATTAAAATCAAGGAAATTAAAAAAGTATTAATTAATTTTTTAACAATACCAAAAAACAAACACTTTTGTTATCCAAAATATAATATATTTTGGTTCCCTAGTAAATATCGAATTCCATAATTATTTTGTGTAATTTATACCTTTTGCTTTCTGTGCATTTTGACCAGGTTGACTGCACTCATTACCAGATTTTTCGCTGATTTCAATATGACTTTGGCGGGTCGTGTTTGGCTTACTACTCTGGCTTGTTGTTTTGCTGATTATGCAGTTTGGTATTAGCAGTTTGCCGTTTATACACATGACCCACAAATGACCAGAAACATACGGCTTATGGCCAAGTGAATGGGTCCCCGATACCGAACTGGTACAAGTTTGCCATTGCTGTTGAAATCTGAGCTGGATTTTCCTGGCTGTTGGCTCTGGGTGAAAGGCCGCCCACGTTAGCCTTAGCTGAGATTATCCGCCTGGCAGGAATCGGTGATTAATGGTCGTTAAAGAGCGATAAGTCGATCAGCGAAATATTAAAAGATCTCTTAACAGTGCATGCTTTCTATTTGCTAAGCTTGAGTTTAATGTGTGTGTCGGTGTGGGTGGGTGGCTTGCCCCTCAGGGAAAGCCTTTCACATTCGATTCCTGCAGCGCTGAAGTGCATATTATATTGAACCCACTGGGCAAAAGCTATTTAGCACAGGTGGTGTAAAGCTTCGCATACCTTTCTATGTAATTTCCCACACACATTTTTTATTGCTAACCGCAATAATTCTCCGGTGTGTGTGGGAGTTGTATTTTTCCCTTTTTTCTATATAACATTTTCCATTTTCATTTTGTTGGTCTCAAATTAGCCAGCTCGATTCGGCTGCTTTACCAGCTGCAGTTTGCCACAACAATAGACGTTCATACCGCAAATTTTGCAAGTGCAACGGCAACAGCAATAACAACAGCAAGTACATAAAAACAGCTGCCAGAACAACAACAACAACAGCCGAACACTCTCGACCGACTGCACTTGACAATAGAATTTTGAACGCGACACTGGCGTCGTGCATTTGCCACCCGCGCCTGTGTTTTGTATTTGTATGCCAGCGACGGCTATAATAACAATTCTAACAAAAACATAAATTCCCCTGGCTCTAGTGGCTTGTTATGGGTGTACGTGTGTTTGCGCTTGTGGGTGCGTTTATATGGACACAGCTGAGATCAAAACAATAGCATCCGCAGTATAGTGACGATGGAAATATGACAGAGCATAGTCAGAAACTAATTTTTGTCTTGGTGAAGATATCTATAGAAATTCAAATGTAGTTGTAGAATCAAACCAGAAAAGGAGATAATATTGGACATCTTCTTTTCAATCTTAATATTTTGTATTAAATTTAAACTACTTTCTTGGGAATGGTAGCCACTGCTAGTTTAGCTCACAACCTTATATACGATTATATTACATTTTCCATTTGAGCATCTTTCAAGCAGCTTAATTGGCAGTACTTAGAGGTTAATAAGCTAGTCCTATTACAAAACCCTAACTGCGAGTACTCTGTATCCCTAGAATGCATTACTCTTACAGAAGTCAAGAAACCTAATCTAACTTAAACTTACTTGCAATCACATAATGTTGATTAGAGATTAACGTAATCATTGTAATCAATCGACTTTTGAAGTCTATATGCTATATATATGACCGCCACTGTGCACTGAAGTACAGGTGTCATTGTTGGTCGTCGCTAGTTTTGCACGTAAATCATTATGACAAGTTGACCCGCTTACAAAACGTAAGCCAAAAGGGCTCAGTCGACGTCGCTGCTCTGGCTCACATACTTTATTTCCATTTTTTTTTTTTCATTTTTACAAACTGCTAATTGTTTGTTTATTTGCTTATTGCGTTTTCTATTTCCACACTATATATATCTGCCATTCGCGTTTTGCTTCCATTGCAGTTCTGCCATTTATAGAGAGCTGCTTTCATGCCGTGTTTTGTTTATTAAATAGCAACAAATTTATGTTTTTTTAATGGCCCCGAAGGCGATGCAGTTGCCAAGCCGAGTTTATTATTCGTGCGATTGCGTTATTTTTGGCTAGCATCGAAAAACAAACAATAGAATTGTGAGAATTTGTCGCTGGGCTTTAATATTTGGGAATGGAATGCCAACCAAATTGGATTCAGGGTGACGAGGCGTAAAGATTGCACGAGAAATTAGAGTGGATGATAATTGGGAGAGCTCAAATAGAGCTCTACTGATAGTACTTTTTCCTGATTTATCCAACTGGAATGTTGTTTTCACTTCAATATTTGTTTTCTACTGAGTTATTAGAGTGGAAGCACAGACTTTATGCCCGTTTTTAATCAGCTTGTGCTGTCAACTTTGCAGCAATCTATGAAATTGCTGTGTGCGCCTAAAGCTGATTGAAAACTATTAGAGAAATGTCTGAAAGCCGAGTGCCACAAACTCAAACTCAATTAAATGCCATTTGAAAGTCATGCCCTTAGGCCCTGTTTGACACATGTTTCCCTCTTTTTCCTCTCGCTTTTCTGTGACAAAATGTATGTCATCTTTTCCTGCTGTTGATGTTTTTGTTTTTTTTTTCTTCGCTGTATGTTGCAATTGAGGCGTCAACTGGGTCAAAGTTAAAGTGCGCGCAAAAATGAACACGAAAAAAAGAAAGAAAATAAGAAACAAAATCGCGGCGCCTCTGTTCGAGTGGCGTGCTCATTTTGTTGTTCTTGGAGACTGCCGGAGCTCCGGTCCCCAGGTTCCAAGTGCAGTCACTTTCACATACACACATAGTATGGGCAAAAGTACGAGAAAACATAAGCCGGAGACGACCCTCGACAAGGCATCAAAAGAACTTAGCACACTCGGAAAAAAAACGAAAATGGAAAACGGTTTCTTAAAACACTACTCATCTTTAATAACATGTTAGAAGGAAAAATATAAAAGAAAGCCGGAACCTGTAATTAAATTTTAAATGTAGAACTGTTAAGTTTTTGAGTTTCCCAGCATTTACTTTCCTTGAGTATACAGAAATTTATAAAATATATTAAGCCAAGTTAATGAAATACTTCTCACAAGTAAGTCGTTTTTAATATTTTGTGTTATGATAAATCTAGAATACTCATGCATATAACGACTTATCAGTAATTTTTCTTTCACTGCAAGGGAAAGAATTAGTTATTTCCTCGAGAAGACGAGGAGGAAGAAGAATCGGGGGCATCGAGAACAAAGGCAAAAATCAAAGCTTTGCCGTGGTCTTGGACCATTAGGCCATTAGCGTCCATGACTTTGTAGGAAGTTCTCCACCAAAACGGCAATTGTTGGCCAAAGTCAAAGCAAACCGAGAGCGACCGCCAAGTGATGGGAACATTTCAATGTACTCTAAACAAACAAACAAAATTGAAGACCGACGGACAGATGGACAGTCGGACAAGAAAGAATTGTATAATTAATAGCATTAAACAAAAACTAAATCAAAATGTCAGGGGAGCAAAATCAGAGCAAATTGAAAAATCATTTCTTCTCACATTGGGTAATTTTATTCAATACTGTCGATTTCATTTTTGTGCTTTATATATCTATATATATATATGTTCAACTCATTTATTTCGATCTTGTTGGTCTCTGGAGCCGATTGACGTCACTCGTGGGATGAGCAATTAAAAACTACTCGGCCAGCAGGCAGCAATTCAACGAGCTTGTACAAACAACAAATCAAAAGTGAATCCTCTCGACTTGGCAACAACGATCAGCCAAAAGAATTGAGTTGGCCAAAAGAATAAAACAACAAACATAGATGTTGCAAACGAATTTCTAGCGTGTGCGATTTCAAAAATTGTTTAAATAAGTTTTTGACTTTACAAAAAGGCATTCATGCTTCCCAAACCAACTTAATTATTTCTTAATTTACATTGTAATAACCTTTTGACTTTTTGCCACATCCATTAATGTTTGATCAAGCCATATGCTTAAAAAAAATATGGTGTTAATAACCTAATTACACGGATTAAAATTGCAACTAGTTAATAGCTAAAGTGCACTTATGTTTGTTGGGGGAAAAAAAGAGCTTATCTATAGTAGTTTAACAACTAATTGCACGGATTAAGCTTGCAATTAGTTAATTGAAATGAATTTACAGAGTGACGCAGGTGGCCAAGGTTATGGTTGGATTTTGATTAAATGAGAAACCCCAGAAAATTGATTACCAAATGACTTGGTTTTGGTTGGAAGGAGACCTATCGAAGGTTTAAAATGTCAATTGCAGATGTGTACACTGGGTAAAGTGAATGTTTTTGGGGCGGACGCATCTGTGCTCGTCTTGTCAGAGGGCTTTGCCTAAACTTGTTGCCTGCCTAACGAGCGTAAAACAGTCATTAAATCCAGCAACCAACAACCACCCACAGTTAAAGTGCCTGAGGAGGCTCTTTGTTTGCTTGCTAATTGAAACTGAATTAAAAGCCTTAGTCAAATACACTTCATATGCGCTCGTTAAATCGGCTTAAATGCAATTTAAAAACAGCACCTGTTGCGCTTTAAAATCGTTGTCATCATCATCATTATAGTCGCATCTTTTGCCACAATTAAGAGTCATTTACTTATCACAAACCCTCTCATCTCGTTTCATCTCATCTGAGCCCAGCTCAGTGCAGTTCAGCTTCTGCAGGCGATGTGGCAATCATCCCGGGTTGCCATCAGTGCTGCAAGCTACAGATTGAAAAGGTTTAGCTAGATAAAGCTTTACGGAAACACTTAATCGGTAGTAGGTAATCCAAATAATGAGTAATAACGAAGTATAATTTCTAGAATCTTATTATTGTCACGTGGGATAAATTTATTTCCATTTAAGTGCAAAGATTTAGATTGCAAGTACAGTTTCTTGTGATAAGTAGTTACTCTTTTCTAAAGAAAACCTTCAAACCTTCAATTTTATTAATCCAATCAATATTCTATTTGATTGCTGATAAAAGGACCTTATTTATTTGAATTCAAAGGCAACAATTTAAAATTGACATCCGAAACTAGACAATTGGGACTATAAAGTTACATTTAATAGCTAAAATGACAGCACAGGAATGGCAATGGCTTTAGCCTTGTCTCTGCCACCAAAGAAGACGCTCAGGTTGAACGAGAAAATGTGGTGGCGGAAAGCCATTTTCCCTGTTGACGCTTAGGGATTTGCTCTTAACAATGGCAGCCGTAAAATTGCAGGGATGTCAGGATGGCGTTGGCGATGGCGGTGACAACAAGGACCCGACTCAGCTTGGCTTCCAGCCCGCAGAGCTGGAACCTTTTCATCATTTTGGATGCATGCAATAAGTGAAATGGCAACGTGCCATGGCAACTCATAACGGATGCCGAGTGCTGGGGATTAAAACGTAACCAAGCCATTGAATCGGGGATTCCGCATTTTTTTCTTCTTTTTTTTCCAATGATGCAAGGCAAATTGAAAGGCCCTGGATGGGGTTTTTCCTCTCGAGTTTTGTCCTTCCACTACTTTTTTCCCTTTCGAGCTTGTGAAATATGCATCCTCGACATCATCTTCATTAAGTGCAGCAGTAGCAGCATCGGCAGCTCGCATTGAGGAAGATGTATGGCGTATGGTGACCTCGATTGTATGCCTATACCACCCACTTTTGCTGTCTGGGTCGCCTTGATATACTGACAAATCATTTCACATTTCACATTTAACACGAGCGTCAGAGCAGCAGCGTGCTCTTAAAATTTTTGTTCGTTCAATGACATTGAAAAGAATTTTCATACGTGTATTTTCCGCCAGACTCCTTTCCCTACCCCCACTATACCGCCCAACCACGCCCTCTTTGCGATGTCGTCGTTGTTTGCTGACGTTTCGCTTGACTTGTTTTATTTTTGATGCTTTTCTTTTGGGTTTTTCCTTCATTTTGGCACAGTTCTTGTCTTTTTTCATCGATCTTGTCTGGTTGGTGAAATTTATAAGAGCCATAAACATTTATATATATAAAGAAATGCTACCGCATTGTTCCCGTTTGTGGGCGCTATTTTTGGATCGCTCTCACTTCTTAACGATCAATTTTGATAAACAAATTAAATAATTTCTGGGGCATTTTCCGTTTCTTTGAAGGGCGCCGCGCCTTTATTGCATAATTGCACAAATTGATTAGAATTCCGGACGCTTTTTCTAACTGTGCCCGGCACGCCCAGCATTTCCTCTAATTTCCCGTCTCCAAATGAGTTTCCAAATGGGGCCAAACTGCCCCAATTTCGGTGTTTTTTTTCTATTACCCACGGGAGTGTGTATGAGTGTGTGTTAAAGGTCAACGAATTGTTTGTCACCGCCGTTCATCTAATGACCGCCAACTGTGCCGCACAGCTGAGCATCTTGTGCTGCTTTTTGTGTGGCTGCCATATGTTTCCAATTGCCTCCGTGTGAAGGAAGGGTGAGGCAAGGAAAAGCGCCTTGCTGCGTCCATTTGTCTGCAACTGGCGGGATCCAATTTTGAGTGTTTTGGTTGACGGATTGACGGATGTGTGCGGCTGCTGCTGTTTTTGCTGCGGCAAAAGCTTTTAGGCCCTCTCTAAAGTTCAAAGAGCACGAGCTGATAGCCAGGGATCGTGATGCAATGTGGCATTGACAGTTGAACTTCTCTAGGTCGGACTTTGTAAAGATGAAAAATTCATTATTTGCATCCAGTCTAGAATGCACAATGCATTAAAATTGCATTCCTACTTTTCCCGAGACTTCCACTTTCAGTGAAGACAGCATATATGGATTTTAGTGCTTACATTTAGGAAATATATCTTATTCACTAAACAGTTTTAAAAACAAATGGTTAAGTTATCTAAAAATCTACTAATTCATTAAGACGCAAATGGTGTTTCAAGTTGTTCAACTGTAGTACGAGTATCTATAATTGGTCAGCACATTCAAGGCCATGAACGAGGCCTGTCAGTGCACACAATGCACCACAATGCCGGGCTGCAGATACTCGTACATAAAAATAAATGTCAGTTTTATATTTTTATATAATTTTTAATTAAAGGCTGCTGCTGTTGCAGCTCTTGTTGTTTGTTGTTCTTACTCTTTCGGTGGCAATGTGGCAATGGCAATGCAGTTGCAAATAAATAGCTTATCGGCAAGCTGCCACAACTGGTGACATTGCCAGCAAAACGGGGGTCTATGACTGGCCACATCCGCCGATTGCCACGAGGCCACAACTGTCTCGTTGCAGACCATTGTTGCTACCCCACACAACTTCGAGCATGTCCTGCTGCTTGCAGGACACATTTCCACCCGGGTTTCCGTCATGTTGCTCCTGTTGGCCTGTCGCGGCGAGTTCGCGTTGCGGGTCGGTCCCACGTGTCGTATTAGTTGGATTGAATGTGGACACATGGGGCAAGCCACCCCGCCGCGTTGACCGATGACGATGTTACGTTTCGTTTCTGTTATGTTTTTTTTCTCTCTCTCTCTCTCTCTTCATATATTTGGTTTTTCCGGGGGATGTACAAGTGTTTTCCCCCATGTATCTGGGTCAATTTAAACAGTGTTGGAAAGGCTTTTGGCCAGTTCCCCCACTCCTTTTGCCACCTGTCGTTTGGCTTGTGCTGGCAGTTTTGCGGTTTTTATACGAGGCTCTCGTGGAAAAGCTTTTGTGGGCGTGATGGTAAACAGCGTACACACACATGCTCGTACACCGCCTCTTGTTTTCTGTTTTCCCGTTTTCCGGGTCCTTTGCGTGCGCATTTCCGCTTTGGCAACTCGAAATTTATTCGATCAACAAGTTTCGTTTGTCATTTTACGCTTCGTCTCGCTCTATCAAACCGGGGCAAACAATAACAACGAAAGCCATGGCCAAAAAATGGGTTGAAACCGCTCCATATACGAGTATATGCCAAAGTTAATAGTTTTTCCAAGTCTGCTTGTCGATAATTCAGAAAACTGTCAAAAGGAAAACGTGCGCTTTAAACACTTAAAATCTGAATTGATAGACAATGACAAGGCCATATGCGGAAATCTCTCGCTCAGTGGGTCTCATGGAATATTTATAGCAGATTTATTAATATATTAACGCGGCCCTTTGGAGCAATTCATGCGTGAGCAAGTCAATCAGCCGAGCAGATAGAAATGTTGTAACCCGATAACCAACGAGCTTGGCTTGGCTTGGCCTGGGCTCGTTGAAAAAGCCATAACAGCAATCAGTAAACGTAAACAATATGTTTTCTCTTCTAGATATACCCGACATTCCCGACGATATCAAGCATCTGCAGAGCCTGCAGGTGGCCGATTTCAGTTCGAATCCGATACCCAAGTTGCCCTCGGGCTTCTCCCAGCTGAAAAACCTGACCGTCCTGGGCCTCAACGATATGTCGCTCACCACATTGCCAGCGGATTTTGGCAGCCTGACTCAATTGGAATCACTGGAGCTACGCGAGAATCTGCTCAAGCACCTGCCCGAGACAATAAGCCAGCTGACAAAGCTTAAGCGTCTGGATTTGGGTGACAACGAGATCGAGGATCTGCCTCCATATCTGGGATATCTTCCTGGTCTGCACGAGCTTTGGCTGGATCACAATCAACTCCAGCGATTGCCACCGGAGTTGGGTCTTTTGACCAAACTGACCTACCTCGATGTTTCGGAGAATCGACTGGAGGAGCTGCCCAACGAGATCAGTGGGCTGGTCAGTCTGACGGATCTGGATCTGGCCCAGAATCTGCTCGAGGTACTGCCCGATGGCATTGCCAAGCTGAGCAGGCTGACCATCTTGAAATTGGATCAGAATCGATTGCAGCGTTTGAACGATACACTCGGAAAGTGAGTATCACTCCTAGCTTGTTAACAGTCTTTAAAAATATAAACAAAGTTTATACTTTCCAAATTTAGATACTTTTAATCTTTTTAAATGCAACGTTTCTTTTTGTTTTTGCATTGGACTCTACTACGTTCTCCTGTTCCGACCAATTTCTTATCTTATCTTGATAATTGCACAACATTTGCCCAGGCCTAACAAAAATATTTGTTTATATTGAAAGCGTTTTCTGAAAGAAAAAAAGGAATACAGTCTTTGTTAAACAACGAAATTGGTCTTACAAGCAAAATCTATACCACTTACCTAAACTTTTTTGCTCCTAAACTTATATAATTTCCTTCCTTTTTTATAGCTGCGAGAACATGCAGGAGCTGATACTCACCGAGAACTTCCTATCCGAGCTGCCCGCCTCCATTGGCCAGATGACCAAGTTGAGTAATCTGAACGTAGATCGCAATGCACTGGAGTACCTGCCCCTGGAGATTGGCCAGTGTGCCAATCTGGGCGTACTCAGTTTGCGGGACAACAAGTTGAAGAAACTCCCGCCAGAGTTGGGCAACTGCACAGTGCTGCATGTGCTCGATGTGAGCGGGAATCAGTTGCTATATCTACCCTACTCTTTGGTCAATCTGCAGCTGAAGGCTGTCTGGCTGTCGGAGAATCAGTCGCAGCCACTGCTAACCTTTCAGCCGGACATAGACACGGAGACGGGTGAACAGGTACTGTCCTGTTACCTACTGCCCCAGCAGGAATATCAGCCAATTACACCAGGTGAGTTTGTATGAGTCAGCAGATAGCAAGCAGTATGGGAATTTACCCCACTGGTTTAACCCACTGGTTAAAGGTTGCTCCACATTTGGCGCTGTCTGCTCGCGGTGGGCCGAATTTGGCTAAGTTATGTGCCTTTATCAGCACCTGACATAGATTCCACAAGACCCCTTTCCCCTGTTGCCCTCCAATCGTTGTGCAATATCTTGAATCTATGCTCGCATTTCCGCGATAAGATAAACCGCAAAGTGAGCAAACATCGCCAACAAACGAGTGCGCGCTATCCAAGTTCTGTACGTTGTTGTACACCTTTCACTATCTTTCTGGGTGAAACAAAAAGAATATATATACTTTGGCAAGACTTTTAAATTCAATTTCAATGTTATCCACCCAGCAAGTTTTTCACCTATTTTTGTGACTAAATCTATCTATCTATTCTATGCTGTGCTTCGGCAAGAGCACCTTCTTCCATAATTGTGTTTCCTACTGATTTCGATTATTTTCTTTGCATTCTCCGCCACGTCACGCGCTCTTTCCAACATTTGCACTCCACCCCACCACTCACCCTATATATATATATTTTATGTTCATCCAATCCAATCCACTCCAATCTCAACCCAAAGACTATCCACCCATGACGCTTTATAGATCAAGCGAAAAATTCGATTCGACGGAATTCTTCAGTTATCAGCAAAAAGGTTTGCGTTGAGTATTACCTTCTTTGTTAGTATTAATAACAACTACACTACACTATATCTGCCTTGTACAGTTAACAAGTCTATATAGTAGAGTTGCTCGACTTGGATTCATGAACTGGTTAACACAATTTTTGTTAAATTTATTTATAAATTTAAGAGTTACGAGCTTAAACTCTACTGTACAGGCTAGCCTCATACTCTAAGCATGACAGCTCAACATTTGCATGATCGCTTTGTTTGGAATGTGAAATGTAGTTTATATATTTAGATGCTTATGAGTTTCGGTTAAAAAATAAAACAAACACAATTCAAAATTTAGCTAGTGATGAAAATTATAAACCTTTAACCAAGAATAGAGATGATGAGTCTGAAAGAATGCCACACCAAAACTACTTTTCTGGTTGACATTTAGCCAGTTGAACTCCGTTCTCTTGGGTTCTTCGTAGATGATAGCATCTAAGCTCCCCAACACTTTTGGTTTTTGGAAACGCATCTTGGCCTGCCCGAAAAGCCAGTCAGCATTCACAATGTGTTGTGTTGAGTGTTTGAAATAAAAACACTAACCGGTTTTCCCCCCCAACACCAGAAAATGACGTCATGACAACAAGTTGTTATTTTTTTAAGTTGGGTGTCTCAGGACCGGGCGTTGGCTGAATAACATGAATATATGTTTTCTATATAGTGAGTCTCTCACTCACACACGCAACGTATTGCGATGGATGATAAAAGTGTGTTCGATTTGGCTTGTTTGATTTGATTATGTTATTATTTTGTGTTTATATTCCATTCATTTGACGGCCCATGCGTGTGTCCAATCTGGAGATCAGTGCCGTTTTTTGCGTTTGGTTCCCACACCCAGAAATCCAACTGCGGAAAAAAAATACACTTGGGCTGCGGAATGGCAAACGATTGGATCTATTTTGCCCCCGAAATGAGCAGTTTTAGCCGCCTGTCAGTGGCAGCATGCCAGATCAAAGCGGTCAAATAAGACGATTTGTTTGTTGTTGGCTGCAAATCCCGAGATCCATTACCATTCAATCATCCATGCCATATTCTTGCCAGGCATTTAAATTATCCAATCCCAACATTTGAGGCCCTTGAGTGATGTCAACGACTGTGACGTCATGGCTGCCTGGAAGGAGTGGCAGTTGTAGTTCAAATGAAACAAAAACTGGGGCAAGATCGGCGAGAAGTGTAATTATGTGTATGACGCTGCGTTGGTTAATAATATTAATCGCCTGGCTTGTTTCGATGCGGTACGTGTGTGTATGCCACCAAAACTAACTGTTGATTAATGGCCTGTCACAGGGGTTACAGTGGGACCTGGCTGGGTCGGCTTCTTTCTTCCAGGAAACCAGTTAAAATTCCCAAAAAATGTCGTTGAACCTTATGAAATATTGCATATGAGAGATTAATCCCGTTTTAATGTGTAAACTATTTTTAATGTTGAGAACTATCAGCCATATTCCATGTTTCTTCTTATTACTAGTTTCTTGCTTGAACTGACAATTTTTAAGATTAACTTAAAGTTAAAAACCTAGAAAAGCATTTACCTTGTAAGATATTGAAACACTTTTTACGATGTCAGTAGATTTGCTTTGTAAAGAATATCATCTGTAAATATGCTAACGAGCTAGCCTCGAAGGCTAATTCGTTTATCGGCAGTCTTTACTGTGACATTCACTGATTGAGTGCCCCATGATTCAACCTGTATTTGTTGTTACCGATGTTGCTATTGTGGTTTCGGTTCTGTGGCGTAGTTGCTTCCCAATCGAAATGAATGTATAAGTAGATATTGTAACTGTTATTTGGCTTCCAAACGAGTTTTGGCCTATTCGACGACTGCTGCCTATAAATAGCTTATATCATCAGCATATTTGGAGAACCAACTTGTCTGGTAACTTTGCAACCGATCAAATGGTCAATGACGGATTAAGTGCACAAAGTGAGCACAAATAACGCACATAGCTCAGCCAATTTAGACGAATGTGTGAATAGTTTCAAGATCACGTTGGCTTTATTGTTTTTTTCTATTTTTTCTTCTAGCCCGCATATCTTAGAGCCATGTAAGCTATGTTCAAATTATCCAATTAAAGTCATGGGACTTTGGCTACCCAGAAAAAAAAACAAAAACAAGAGGAAATAATTTTGAAAAGCGACGCACCCCACACCAAATGGCCTCTTATTATTGTCATTGCCATTACAAAAGTCGTCTTCCATTTGCATAAATCTTCATCTTGGCGCTTACTTAACTCGGACTCCCCACTGGGGGCGACTCTGAATTTGTTTGTCTATGCTAAAAACGGTAACGATTGTAAGTTACGACTGCGCCGGACATTCCGCAATTGTGGATGCAGCTACTTGGGCTCATCCAAAGGCACTTCCTGCGTCGAAAAACAGTGATTTGCATTTGTTTATTGCCGCAACAGTCATCCATCCCCTGCACTTGCTGCGTAGATAGATTGATTGGTGTTGGTCAGCGGGATTATGGGAGATGGGGTGTGAGGTGTGGGCTATGAGGTATGGGGGTACAAAATCTGAGATTCTGGGGCCCCCTGACTGCCCCCACATGTTGCAACTTTTATGTTGTTTACCCATGTTCGTGGTGTGAAAAATTTACGGCACACAACACACTTCTCATAAGCGCTTGATGGATTAGCCAGTGAGTGGACTCAGACCAGGCAGACCTGGCCAAAATGTTTACGCCGCAGCGTCCAAAAATAGTGGTTTGCCTCCTCGTAGTTTTAATGGGCAGTTTATTTATTGATTTGTGCAAAGCCAAGAGCGTAGACAATTAAGCGTTTTGAATATAAATCTCTTTGTATATAATAAATATCGTTGTTTACATATATTTCATATATATTCTATATATATGTATTTGTATGTATGTATATATCCCAAATACGTAGTAAAAGTGTGTGCATGGGCATGCAGTTCACTAATCTAAGACCATTTTGAACCCCGCAAATACACCTCATTGCTCCGTTGATTTATATGCTAATGGAATTCGTTTGATTTGCCCCTGAAATAGCCCGTGACCTGGAATCCGATTCAGAGCCGTTCGAGGAGCGAGAACCGTCTCGCACCGTGGTCAAGTTCTCGGAGGAGGCCACCCAGGAGAAGGACACGCCCTTCGTGCGCCAAAATACGCCGCATCCCAAGGATCTCAAGGCCAAGGCGCAGAAGCTGAAGGTGGAGCGCAGCCGGAATGAGGAGCATGCCAATCTGGTCACGCTGCCGGAGGAGGTGAGTGCTGGTGCCGGATTCGATCCGAATGCTAAGCTTATGCTATGCTTCCATAGATAGGAGATGCTTAAATACTTTCCATTGCAAATATACGATTGCTTTAAATGTTGTTATGCTTCTTTGGCTCAATACTAACACTAGAGTTAAGCCAAAAAGAGGTCTATGTGGCCTTGGAAATATCTAACAGGGAATGGTAGATTAAATACTTAGTTATAAAAGTTATGGGTTCCAAGCGAGCTTATTTACCTATATTTATATTTTCAAATTTATTTTATTATTCTTTGTAGAGTTAAATCTTCAATTTTTGCATGCCTCTTATTATTTTTATCCATTTTTAAATTAAATTAATATATAAATTAAATTTTACATAAGAAGTGTAATTAAATAGCGCCTCTGGCGGCGCATTAAATGTAAATTACAGATAATGTAGAGTTGTAACTCAATTCCTTTTGGGAACTGTAAAACTTGCATGTAGATGTAAAGTAACTAAAAATTTCCCTCTTTTTTTTTTTAACACAGAACGGCACCAAAATAGCTGAGACACCAACCGAGATCCGAAGCATTGCAAACAATCACCAGCAGCCAGTGCAGCAACCAATCGTTGGTGTAAATTCCCAGCATCCAGTGGTTGTGGGTGTAGTCACTCCAACCGCAACGACAGTCGCACACCCATCAGTACAGGGTGCCTCAGAGGGACCTAGCTCTACTGCCAACAATGTGAAAGTGGCAACAGCAGCTGTGGTCGCTGAACTAGCAGCTACTGTTGGTGGAGGCGATGATATCCAGGAGGATGACGAGCAGGAAGATGAGTTTGTAAGTTTAAGCAAATTTAAATTTTAAATCATTTTTACTAACTTTGTTTTTTATTCTTCTTAGGAATCCGATCGCCGTGTAGGCTTTCAGGTGGAGGGCGAGGATGATGACTTTTATAAGCGGCCACCCAAATTGCACAGAAGGTAAGGGTAATCAAAAACTTAATAAAAACAACAGATGCAATATAATTAAAATAATATGATAACCGAATACTTTTTATATTTCCTATCCAGGGACACCCCGCATCATCTGAAGAACAAGCGTGTTCAGCATTTAACCGACAAGCAGGCCAGCGAGATCTTGGCCAATGCATTGGCCTCACAGGAGCGGAATGATACTACACCACAGCACTCGCTTTCCGGCAAAGTGACATCGCCCATTGAGGAGGAGGAGCAGTTGGAAGTGGAGCAGGACCAACAGCAACATCCTTTCGACTCCTCGCTCTCGCCCATTCCAGCTGGCAAAACAGGAGAGGCCAGTACTGAAGCAGGTAAATACCAAAATTGTTTCAATTAATTACATTTATATTGCTCCATCTCTGTGACTCTGCGTCTCCAAAATGGCCAAAGTGCTTTGGGTGCAGATTGGGATGCCATGCATTGATGGGAAATCGATATGAAAGTGGACTGTGGGGGGGTTACTGGTAATTTTCACTCATTTGCCAACTGGCTGACCTGTAAGGGCGGACATTGAAGTGGAAACTTAATTGGCATCCTCTCAGTCCCCGTTGGATGTAAAGTAAAACCACAAAGAGACCACCCATGACCCCTTTTAATTGTTGCAACTCTCCACACGCCATCTAGGCATAAATACATTCGAGTGTTTTTGGGGTCTAGGCCTCATCCATGAGGTAGTATGTACTTCCGACATAATTATATCAACAAAAACACAGAAAAAAGTTAGGGTAAAGAGAGCGAGAGAGTAAGATCGATTAAAAGCGCGTTATACAGGTGTAGAAACCGAGTTGAGCTTATGAAATACACGCAACAGTTGAGTTGGCCTATAAATAGGCAAGGCACGTAGGTAATGCTCATTCGCTTATCAGGCAAAAGCGATATCAGCTTGCAAAAGCTGATAAAAAACGAGCGCAGATAGTGGAAAAACTGTGCAAACCTCACTCAAAAAGGGGTAAACAAGCAGAGAGCGCCGAATGAGGCGATATAAAAAATGGTGCAAATGAAACTGAAATGAGTTGCCCTGCCTCATTATATGTACATATATATGTCTAGGGCTATGGCTATGGCTGTGACTACCTGGGAAAACTGAGAGTGAGAAGAGAGCTACGGAGAGACTAAATCGAGTGCAATTGCCAGACTTTGCGACCGGGTCTTGTCGCTTGGCCCACTCGCCGCCTGCTTTAGTCATTCTTCAGTTACGCTTGCGTTTTGTCAACGTCGCGAGAGACGCGCTACATTCGTCAGCAGCTCACCGTATATTTGCACTTCTTATTATACGCTGATTTGTATTTGGCTTTTTTTTTTATTAACATTCAAAACAGAGAGCAAGTTATAGCCAAGACCCAGTGAGATCTTGGTCAATAACAATAGGAGAAGCTTCTCAAGCAGTTATCCGTACCTTGACTTAGTCATAAAACGATAAAGGAAAAAAAAAATATTTCATTGTTAAATACTTCTCAAGAGGAGAGTGTGAAATGTTTTTTCTTCGTTTCTGCTTACGTGTTTTGTTGTCTCGAGCGCATATTGTTATCGATTTTTGTCTGCTGTCTGTCATAATTCCTATATGGAGGTGTAGAGGAGGCAGCAGCGGGTCATTCGTCTGGAAAGTTTCTCACATTGCGCATACGCAACGCATGATGGCCCGAGGCCATAATTGAATTTCAGCTGCAGTTCTCTGTCAATCCATGTACTCAAGGTTGAAGCGGAAACGGAACCCCCTAGGCCAAGTTGCCTTCCTTCCCTATTTGCATTTCGGCTGCAGTGCATATCCCCGAAAATGAGCTACTTGAAAGTAAATTTAGTCTTGTTTATATAGCAAGCATTGCCGGGTTTTCTTCTTGGATATTTGCAGATGGCAAACATGAGAAGTGTGCTCAGTTCGGTTCGGTTCGGTTCGGTTGTGTGCATATCCGGTTTCCCGGCATTTCCTTCGCCTTTGCACAGATTTTTCTGGTTAGATATTGCAAACGCTTCGGCAATACAATCAACATTTGCACAATTCCTTTGACATTCCTGCGTTCTTGTCCTCAATTTTTTCCATTCTTTTTTTATGTTAGATCCTGGCAAACAATAAGCTGCATTTGCTGCACATTTCCTGCAGGGTTCTTAAAGCTCCAAAAACTTATATTTCTTGAACAGAAAAGCACCGTCCGAGTCGACCAATAAATAAACCGTTGATAAGCTCAAGGCAATGGCATTCATTATTTATGTATTGTATCGTTGATTGCACGGGATTCTTATTGAATTTTTCCCTCAGTATGTTGCGTGTTCGTATATTTATATATGATTGTTTGTCGGTTTGTATGTTTGTCGGTTTGCCGGTTTGTTTGTTCAGTGCGCCCTTTTCATCACTGATGTAACAAAGTATGCATTATTATTTGCTGTTCTCTTGCAGCTCTTGTGCAAACAGCAATTTAAACTATTTGCAGTTGGCATTCTTTCTATCATGGCCTTTCAAACAAACACGATTTCGATTCCGGCTTGCCAAATGTTTAAGTTTTGCAAAGAACGAAGAATAGCCCTGAACTCATCGTTCTCGGGCCTTGTGCATTTCACAGTTGCATGCTAAGTTTAACGCTTAAACCGCCACTCCCCAGTGGCAGAATTTTCCCAGAGCCCCCGTCCCTCTGCCCTCATCACTTGTGACAGTTTTCCCCCATCTCCCTCTGTCTCCCCCCTTCTTAAAAAAAAGAGAAACCCGTCTTCCCATTTTCGCGCTAGAAAACAAACAAAAATGCAATAAACGCCAGCTGCAGCGGAGAAGAGAAGCATGTACGGGTCAAAGAATTTCACTGCGTATTTTCCAATATTTTCGCCGCCATGTTGATAGCATGGAAATGTGGAAAATTCGAGTAATTGTCGCAAAAGAGGAGGCGCTGAGGTGGCTTGGTTTCTGCCTGTCTGTCCCAGCGCAACCAAACCGAGCGAACATTGGTTTGTCAACAAACATTGATGCGGGAATGTGACGACCTGAATTGTTGCCCTCAACCTCCTTCTCTCCCACCTCTCCCCTCGCACACATTGCAATCAAAATGAACACACGGCGTCGTTTTCATTACCAAAAACCGTTTTTCGCGTCCATGATATCATCCGTTTCGTTATAAGTACATTAATCAGTACCCAAACCCATGTTGGCTAGCTGTGGCCCATTGATATCAGGAAATAACGCATACGACAGGTGGACCAAGGTCATTAACTACCACTTGACTTTACTGTACTGGGGATTCGCTGGTTGTAATGTAACCTACGTATGCGTCCAAATATTTCGTAATGATTCAGAGCTGCCTTATCGGCATTTGTGTGTGTTTTACTACTACGGTTTCGTTTTGTAGCTTTTTCCCCTCCTATTTTGGGCCTTCTTGTTTTGCTTTATCACATTGGCTTAGGCATTCCAAAGTTTGATTAGATAGCAGTGTTTTGAACGCACACCCCTTTACTTGTCTCTCTCTCTCCCTCTCTGTTCCACCGAAAATTGCAGTAGAAATCGAAAGAGAACCGTCAGTTTTGATGGAGGAAGCTTAGTGCGGGATTGTTGTCGGGATATTTCAGGGTGTTTTTATGCTCCCATAAAAACTTTGTTCATTAATTTTTGTCGCCACATTTAAGCGGACGTCGCACGGTCGGTTTTGTTGATTTCTAAAGCTTAACACTCGCAATTTGTCAGAAGCGGCAGCATCGTAGCTACCCGCCGTTTAACCTGGACGGCAATTAATCATGGAGCCTGCCAGTTCTCCATAACTCTAGCATTTTTCATAAGCGTTGGACAGACAAAAAAATAGGGGAAAAATGCAGAGTGCATATCACGTGACAGAGGGCTTTAAGTCGCTTTAAGCGCATTCGAATACTTGATCTCTTGCCATTGATAATGTCGGGGTAATTAAAATCGATTGATACGATGCGGTCATTGGCTCAAATTCCATCAGAGTGGAAAGCGGAATTTGCATGAATGAGGAAAAGTTGCGACCAAAAAGTTTTCTTTTTTGGTTTTGTTTTCACTTGTCATGACGAATATGACAAGTTGAAGCTGCAGGAGTGCTGTCCACATTTTGGCCACAGATTGCCATAAGGAAAAGGGCAGGGGAATGAAATATGATTTCTGCCTTTTGGCATATGTCCATGCTGTTGGCTAATTTCCCAGGGACAGAGGAATCTCCTTCCAACCAGGTCATTTACATATAAATGACAAAACAAAAAGAGAGCAGCGGACAGGAGAATCTCCAGAAATCCACCATGCCATTGATTTGGAATTTGGCATTTGTCAACCAGTAGGAGATTCCGATTCCAATTCCGATTCACAACCAGCGTGCAAATGCTAATGCATTCCGGGAATCATCATTTCTTATTGCCACCTTCTCATTTTACGAGTTGCTCTCGTCTTTTGCTGTATTTAAATTTTATATGTTTATGTTTATGCCATTTATTTTACGTGGTGGGAGGACAAAAAAAAAGATGGTCCTATGGTTGGGGACTTACTTCATTGAGCTGCATGCGTGATGTCATCGTAAAATGCTTAAATGCCCGCTTAAGTGGGTGCCGCAAAAAGTTCGCAGGCACTCTGGCAATCAGTAAAAATAAGTCTGATAAGAAATATGAGGAAAACAAATGACTTTATGCGATCCTTCTTGTGCAGTTCCTGGTTTCAGTTCGTATTAAAACTTCACTTTCCTTTGCCTTGCCTTTTGCCCCCCTTTGCACCACAAAAGATTGCCTACATTCCGGCGTCCTCAGGAACCGGAATAAAAACACACAGCACGTGTCATTTGTTCTCCTCCCTGGGAAAAATCTTATTTTGTTTTATGGCTTTTTCTTTGGTTATTGTTGCCTCTGACCGTTTTTCTCCCACTCATCTGGATCTGGGTGAAAAGCATGAAAAGATGGCTTTATTCCGAAAGAACAGAACGTATGCATGTGTGGGCGAAATATAACCATAAAAATGTCTTTCGGTTACACATTTGTCCGACAATTCAGAGAGAGTCAAATTGGGAATGAACGAGATGAGTTGTTGGCATTTAAAAACATTTAAACAGAATGAATTTGCTGCCAAAACACCTTTACTTAAAGTTCTTTGGGTCCCCATTGAAATGTTGTTGAATTATGAAGCAAGCACAGAAAAACAAACTTGGTTCTGTAAGCAAAGAAGTATAAATTTTCTGAATACCCCACTCAACTTACCAAACTCAATAATGGCACATCGAGTGAATGGCAATGTTGAGACAGAGACTGCGACTGAGACTGAGACTGAAATCCAGCAATATTAATGTTGACTTGACAGGCTGACAGGAGTCGATAGAGGTGAGGCTAAAGCTGAGTGCCTCTGTCTTTTCATTTATGCCTTGATTAACATGAAAACTCGCATACAATTACACAGTGAAATTGTCTCAAGAACCAGGCCTTCTTTTTATCCACCCGCCATCGGCGGGTAAGAGAGGGAAAATAAAATGATTTTCTTGGCCAAAGTGCCGACGGATTTATTGAGTGCAAATCAGCAATAGCGAAAATGAAAGCAATAAATGTGTTTTTCTGAGAAGGGAAAAGTTACTGGTACTCATCTTCTTTACACCATCTGCCTCTCAGCCTCTTTTTTGCTCCACCTGAGGGACGTCTGCCTGAGAGTTTTCTGGCAGACTGTCTGTTTATTTATTTAATAATTATACAAAGTCGTATTCTCATCTGGGGGGATTTGAGGTGTCTTTTCCAAGGTCGTTGCTTCAATGTCTGTATCTAGGGGAGGGAAATATTGCTTTAGTAGCGGTTCATTGACTGCTGTTTATGGCCAAGTACCAGATGCTTTTGGACAACTTTGGGTCATTCAATTTGAATGTCATTAAGGCAAAATTTATGCTGAATACAAATCCTTTTAGATATATATTTGTTAAGCAGGAGAGGTGTTGTGTTTAAAATTTGATTAAATCAACGCAATAAATGTGTAATTTCACTGATGCTCCCGCATTGGTGAGGTTTTCCATTCCAATGCACTTGAATGGATGCATATAGGGTGCCCACTTAGTCTGATTTTATCTATTCCCCCCGTAGCAGACACAGATCGATAGCGCTTCTGCAGCTCAGAGTAGCATGAAAAGTTAGCTTCCCATATTAAAAAGTGCAGTCAAATAAAAAAATAGGTTGCCTCTCAACATACAACACGGAGTGTCTGGACAAGATGCCTGCCTGCTGTTTATATTAAAAAGTGCACTCAGATAAAAAGCAAATCAAGCCATGTTCAATGTCAAAATCAAAGTTAAGGAGGGTAACAATACGCTGCCCCGAAATGGTCAGCGCACCAATGGAAACTTTGCTTATTCCGGAGCCGGAAGTGGTCGAAATAGTCCGGCGATGAGCAGCCTGCGCAGCTCACTGGCCTCCTCGAATCGGAGTCCCAGTGGATCACTGCAGCGAAAGGGCAAAAGGGTTCGGATAGTGACCAGTTATGATCCAGTAGATCGGGATTACGAAAGGCAAAGACAGCAATATGGTAAAAATTCAGGAATAAAGAATAATATATGTCATTTAAAAATAAGATATTAATCAGTTTATTTTCATTATCTTGCAGACAACTTGGATGGCGTTACGGAGCTGCGTTTGGAACAGTACGAAATCCACATCGAACGCACTGCAGCCGGTTTGGGCCTAAGTATTGCCGGTGGCAAAGGTTCCACGCCCTTCAAGGGCGATGACGATGGCATCTTCATATCAAGAGTCACGGAAGCCGGACCCGCTGACCTGGCTGGCCTTAAAGTAGGCGACAAGGTGATCAAGGTCAATGGCATAGTCGTCGTGGACGCGGATCACTATCAGGCGGTCCAGGTGCTGAAGGCCTGCGGTGCAGTGCTTGTTTTGGTGGTGCAGCGTGAGGTGA
Source organism: Drosophila eugracilis (assembly GCF_018153835.1). Lineage (NCBI taxonomy): Eukaryota > Metazoa > Arthropoda > Insecta > Diptera > Drosophilidae > Drosophila > Drosophila eugracilis. Next base: position 4,977,530 of record NW_024573224.1, read on the forward strand.
CCCGATTAATTGGACATCCCGTGTTCAGCGAGGATGGCAGTGTGTCCCAAATCTCGGTGGAAACTCGACCACTGATGGCGGAGGTTGCCCCTCCGGCTGCATCTATTAGCCACGAGCGTTACATACCGGCACCCATTGAAATTGTGCACCAACAGCAGCAGCAGCAGCAGCTTCAGCGACAACAGCCGATTCAGCAGGTGGCCCCCACGCATAGCTATTCGGGCAATGTGTTTGCCACACCCACCGCCGCACAAGTAGTGCAGCCTGCTGCTCCAGCTTCTGTTGCTGCCCCGAATGGATTGCTGCTGAATGGCAGGGTGTGTAATTCATGAAATCCCCTAACCAAAATCCACCTCTCTGACAATTCATTCGCATACCCCGTCCTTCGCTATTTCTGATTGATTTCTGGTTTTCGATTTGCGGTTTTTCCAGGAGGCGCCACTGAGCTTCATCCAGCTGCACACGACGCTCATCCGCGATCAGATTGGCCAAGGACTGGGCTTTAGCATTGCGGGCGGAAAAGGTTCGCCGCCGTTTAAGGACGACTGCGATGGCATTTTCATATCGCGCCTCACAGAGGGCGGTTTAGCGCACCGTGATGGCAAAATTATGGTTGGCGACAGAGTGATGGCGGTGAGTGGGAGGCGTTACATAGCCGGAGGTTTCAATCTCTGACCCAAGCTAATGGCATTTCCCTGTACAGATTAACGGCAACGATATGACCGAGGCCCATCATGATGCAGCCGTCGCCTGTTTGACTGAACCGCAGCGATTTGTGCGTTTGGTATTGCAGCGCGAGTACAGAGGTCCTCTGGAACCGCCGACGAGTCCGCGCAGTCCGGCCGTGCTCAACTCTTTGAGCCCCTCCGGATATCTGGCCAACCGACCAGGTTGGTATATACTCTAGAATTAATAGTAATGTAACTAGATCTTCAATTTAAATTAGAATGACTGGAAGAGGTTGACCTGTCAACTCTTTTAGATATTTCCCTGAATAACTTAGGGTTTTCTCACCTCGTTTTCCAACAGCTAACTTCAGTCGATCGGTGGGGGAAGTTGAGCAGCCCTACAAGTACAACACCCTGGCTACGACCATGCCCACACCCACGTCCACAGTGCCAGCTAGTATAAGCAACAATAATAACACGATGCCCAGCAGCAAAACCAATGGATTTGCAACTGCTGCTGCTGCCACGATAGAAAGTTCTGCGGGGCAGCCAGTCCCCGCTCCTCGACGCACCAACTCTGTTCCGTTGGGAGATGGAGACACTGGAGCGGCCTCCACCACCAGTGGTGATTCTGGCGAGGCTCAGGTAAGGCCAAGTCGGAACTTTCTCCTTCAGTAGTTTCATAGATTCTAGACTAGTTTTCTGTTTAGCCAGTTGCACGTCATTTTAATGTTGCCCATAAGCTCGTTACGTTGCGTTTTTTGTTTTTCATGATCAGACTGTAGGAATAAGATAAAATTTGAATATCTATAAGCTTGCGCTGCAGTGTCTTACCCTTTTCTTTAATCAGCTAAGAAGGTAAGTAACAAAATTTAAACTTCTTTATTAATAAACTGCAGCGCAAGTCGTCCACGCAAATTGTTGTTGATATTTGGCTCCCAATGAAAGAAATTCCAAAAACATAAACATGAACACACTAAATAGTCTTAAGATTCCTAATATGTGCTAATCCATTTCTCCGCCAGATTATCAATTACTCATAACACTAGCTGCTAGAACTATATATTTGCTCATCTTACTCGTATGTTTAACGAAATTGTTTGTGTTTGTTTTGCATGTGCCCTGTGCGCCTTGTTTTGTCCTTCCAATATTCTATATGCTATATGCTCATTCTGCATACATAGTTGAAATATATATTTAAATCGACCGATACTAGACACTAAGATTGCACCGATTTGTGTCCCAGCTTCTGAGCACCCATCTAAAAAGAAAAATCAAAATGGTAGGGAGCATTGGCAGGATTGTATATAATTTAATGATAATCATAGTTAGGCACGTTAGCTTAGTTATAGATCTAACGATAGCATCATAGCCCATCAAAAGTGATACCAAAATTTACAAAAACCAACATATTTTTGTTTCTTTTTCTCTGATCAACCACCACCCCCTCCAAAAAATACAAAAAAACAAAATCTTGCTTAAAACCGATTGTTTCCGAATACTTTGCTAAATCCAAAAACCACGTAACCACCAACGTATATACCCGAACCAACGACCTTGAGCAGCCCTCCTCGTTGCGACCGCTGACCAGCGATGATTTTCAGGCGATGATCCCGGCACACTTCCTCAGCGGCGGCAGTCAGCATCAGGTGCATGTGGCCCGGCCGAACGAGGTGGGCGTGAGCGCCGTCACTGTGAATGTGAATAAGCCACAGCCAGATCTGCCCATGTTCCCGGCTGCACCCACCGAACTTGGCCGCGTCACCGAGACCATCACCAAGTCCACGTTCACGGAGACGGTGATGACGCGCATCACCGACAATCAGTTGGCGGAACCCCTGATCAGTGAGGTGACTATCTCCACATCCCGCATACACTAAAAGCCAGTCGCTGCCAGAGTCCAAGAGTTAAAGAATCGTTGTGTAAAAATCACAAGCAAAGCTATCCGGACACGGACACACTTTATCCCTATATTTAGAGGAATTGAAAATATGTATAAATAATATATATATATATTTCTATGTAGAGTATCTACCACGGAATTCGAGCTTTTCTCGTCACCGCACAAGCACGCACAATCCACCCCTACACACTCGATGCACACCATACACCAAAATTGTTTATAATTTAAATTAATTTATAATTTGATATTCCACAATTGGCACACTTTTGACTTATTGGCCGCGCGCGTCCTATATTCAATTGAATTTGCTTAATAAATATTTGTGCGTTTTGCAAACGATTTGATTTAACTATTGGTCAGAGGCCCCTCAGTCTGATGTGGGTCTGCCTTGGAGGCGTCGAGTTCACATATGTTTTCATGCCAAGCATTATGCAAAACATGCACATTTACAAGAGTTGTGATTGCTCCGACTAATTGAGTAGCAGTTGATATGGAATTGGATTAAGTTGGTTATGGCAAGGAGCTGGAAACTGCTAACGATTAATCAATTAGTTGTGAAAGAAGATTGCATGGTTTTTCCCTCTATACTAAGCTAACTTCTTTCTCCTAACACTAAATATATCTTCTATCTTTCTCACAAAAACCCTGGTTTATGTTTTTTCTGCAAATAACTTGAAATAATCCTTTCTTAACTGGGTATTGGCCTTAATGTTTTCAAGGGGTTTTTAAACGTTTTTTTTTTTTTTTTTTTGTTGGTTAGTAAGTACTTGTATGATTTAAGAGGGCCAGGCCAACACTTGAATATTTTGGGTCCTTTGGCAGTAACTGAATCTATTGAAGTGACGAGCAAAGCGCCTTCATTTTGAACGACAGAACGGTTTACTCACTCAGTTCCCATAGAGCCACTCGAGTGTCATTGCCGACGTGATACAAATCCCGGCAAGAAATCCTAAGAACTCTGTGCATGTGGCAAGCTTTGTCACTTGCCACTGGCTGCAGCATAAATAAGTAAACCAACAAACTATGCAACATGCAAACATCCTTAAATAATAAAGTGAGCGCATGCCGAAAAAAGATTTAGATACTCTAAATGCCTCACAGTTTGCCACTGCGTTTATTTTTGTGAGCAGTAAGCAGTGAGCAGCCGAGTTGAAGCCATAAGTAAACTTTAAATATTTCTGTTTGCCTTGGCAATCTCCATCCGTGTGTGTGATTGTGAGGGTAAACACTCACCAGGGGCAATGCTAAATAAAATATTTAATTGTTTTTAATTTATTTTCCTCCCTTTGAGTTTCCCATTTGCTGCAGAGACAGTTATCCGATGGCTTCGAACTCGAAAGAATTCAATTTCTCCGAGGTAATTGGCAAAAGTTAGTAGAAGTTAGCCAGGTACATGTGTTTATTTAGCATCTTGACACGAATGAACATCTGTGGATGTGTCTGTGCAACTGTCAGGTCTCTCTCAGGAGATAGTTTTTCGGGTTTCCCGACAATGAATATGAAACAGAAATATTATGCTTTGATGTCTCAATATGCCAGCACTTTAGCTTGAGCAGCTCAACCACAGGAGCCACAGAAGCTTTGTTTAAATCTGTGTGAAAGTGCAAAGTGGGTGTTCCATGCGCTCATTCCAAACCTGCATGTTGTTTAATCTAAAATTAAGTTATTCATAAGAAAAGCACAAAAGTTATTCATTATTTATTGAATTTGAAACACTGTCGGTATTCGGTACTCGGGTTTTGATGTTTAATGAATGCCTTGACTTAATTGCATGACTTTGTTATTTGGTGTTTGGCTTGTCTTTGGTTTTATGTCCCATAAAAGGGTTTTCCCTACGCCGAATGTTTAATATATTTTTGTGTAAATTTAAATGTAAATATCACCAACAATTTTGCACCACCATTAAATGCCAGCACATAAGCACCCTTCATCCATGGATCACCATAATACACGGCAGACTCAATAGGATTCTTAGCGATAGGCCCATTGATTTGTGTTAATTTTGTGATGTGCTAACACTTTTCTCCATTGTTTCTGTAGGAGGTTGTGCTGCCCAAGAATCAGGGCTCCTTGGGATTCAGCATCATTGGCGGCACGGATCATTCCTGTGTGCCCTTTGGCACTCGAGAGCCCGGCATTTTCATATCGCACGTAAGTATAAGAGAGGGTGTATTAACTAACAATTACCTGCTGCAGCAGCTGGAAAAAGTTTTCGAATTAAAACACTCGAGTGGCCGCAACTTGCGAATGCAAATGAGCTGCTGCTGCTCGAGCGCAATTGTTCAGAATGCAGTGGCTCGGACGTTGGCTTCATTATAAGCAGCCAACTAAGCCAGCTGCCAGTTCAAAAGTTTCAAGTTTTTTCGGCCATTTATGAGTATAACAATTGCCCTTGGGGTCTCCCTTCTTGAATCCGACAGATTGTGCCCGGCGGGATTGCCTCCAAGTGCGGCAAGCTGCGCATGGGCGATCGCATATTGAAAGTCAACGATGCGGATGTTTCCAAGGCCACACATCAGGATGCTGTTCTCGAGCTCCTAAAGCCAGGTGATGATATCAAATTGACCATTCAACACGATCCACTGCCACCAGGATTCCAGGTAAGTTTAATGGGCCAGCAAGCTCCTTACTAACCCACATTAGACTGCTTTTGTATTGTAAATATGTATATATATACGCTTTGAATCTACTTCTTACTCCTCTATAATCGATTTTTGTATACTCTGCCACTGCTCACAATCAAATTCAATACGCACAGAGCATAGAAGTAGTTTATGTAAAAACAGAGGTAAGCTCCTCTTGACTTTGGAGAGGGGATATTTTTGCAATTAGTCAAATGCTTTTTCCTACTCTTGTTGCTTTGTTTTAGACCCAAAAGAGATTCCCGATTGTTATTTGTTAGCATTTAAGCCGAGTCCTCGCTAATTTTCATCTTTCTCTTTGTTAATTGCGAATCACAGGAAGTGCTACTCAGCAAGGCGGAGGGTGAACGTTTGGGGATGCACATCAAGGGAGGTCTGAATGGACAGCGTGGTAATCCCGCCGATCCCTCCGACGAGGGTGTCTTCGTGTCCAAAATTAACTCGGTCGGAGCTGCCAGACGGGACGGAAGGCTTAAGGTAACGTAGTGCTACTGTCTTGGGCGATGACGCCTCACCCACCTTTGTTGTCTGGGGAAAACTCGATTGAAACTTTTTCTCCACCTCCTCCTCAATTTCTCCTTCAGGTGGGCATGCGTTTGCTGGAGGTTAATGGACACTCGCTGCTGGGTGCCTCGCACCAGGATGCGGTCAATGTGCTGCGCAACGCTGGCAACGAGATTCAATTGGTCGTCTGCAAAGGCTACGACAAGTCCAATTTAATTCATTCCATTGGCCAGGCCGGCGGCATGAGCACTGGCTTCAACTCGTCTGCATCCTGCAGCGGTGGCAGTCGCCAAGGTACGTAATCGTGAGCTTAACGCCCCAGTTGAGTCTTGCTTAAATTACTTTATTCTTGCTCCATTCCCCAGGCTCTCGTGCCTCGGAAACGGGCTCGGAATTGAGCCAGAGTCAGAGTGTATCCAGTCTGGACCACGAAGAAGATGACCGTTTGCGACAGGTGGGTAAAGAAATTAAGGAGCACCAAGGGAATGACTTTAAAATGCTCCTTTCCTTTTTCCCCAAAAGGACTTTGACGTTTTCGCCTCGCAGAAACCAGATGGACAGCAGCCAACTGGACAATCGGTCCTGGCAGCAGCTGCTGCCATGGTGCATGGCGCCTCATCGCCTACACCACCTGCTGCCACCTCCACGACTCCCATACCTACGCCCACACCAGTGGCAACCGCTGATTTAACAACGGCGGACACGCCAGCCACCCAGACCGTGGCGCTCATTCACGCAGAACAACAGGCCCATCAACAACAGCAGCAGCAGACGCAGCTGGCTCCGTTGGGTCAGGAGAAGAGCACCCAGGAGAAGGTAAGTGACTCGACTGGCCTTGGGACAGTTGGAGAAAACTTATGCCGCGTTGTTTCGTTTGCAAATTAGGTGCTGGAAATTGTACGCGCGGCTGACGCCTTCACCACCGTGCCACCCAAGTCACCATCGGAGCATCACGAGCAGGATAAGATACAGAAGACGACGACGGTTGTCATATCGAAGCACACGCTCGACACGAATCCAACCACCCCAACAACGCCGGCGGCACCTCTTCCCATTGCGGGAGCCGAGTCACCGAACTCTGGTAGCAGTGCTCCTTCTCCAGCGATTCCTGCATCCTCGGCAGGTTCAGTGCCAGTTCCTCCTGCCGTGGCCGTGCAGACACAGACGCCAACGAGCTCTGAGGAGAAAGATGAAGAGGAGCAGTCGCAACTACAGGTATGTAGCCACCTGGCGGTGGATGCACGTCTCTTGTCTTGGCTTTATTGTCTGTGTGTGTACGTCTTTCAATATCTGTGCGTGTACTTTTCGTTTGTGTAAAATGCCCGACCGTGTGCGTGTTCGGGTACACAGGATCCACATCCTAATACAGATACACCCATGTAACAGCTAACACGAACCGACAGTCGCCATCCCAGTAAAAAAAAAACCTCAACTCAAAACCCAACTCTAAACCCCACCAATCTCTTAACTTGATTTTTGTTTCGTATTCAGCTTGTTATGTGTTTGTGTAACTTCACTAATGCTGTTGTCCTGTCACTGACATTGCGTGTCCTGGAGTGTCTGTGACTGTGTGTATGTGTCAAAAATTTTAAAATATATACAAAAAAAAAAAACATGATAAATCAAAAACACCTCACCAGCCATATCCACAAACCACAGAGGTCACAAAACTGTTGTGATAAATTTGGCATGTGATGCCAGTTGAAAAAAGAAAAAAAACAACGAAGAGAAAGCAAAATCTGTATTTTCAACTGAATTCACAGGTAACAGCATGATAGCATCTGACCATTAAACCTACTGACTGTAACTAAAACCAAAATAATCATTGCATACGAGTATAGCACCACTTTCATTCTCTCATGTAAGCAAACACAGGCAGCATCGATTTCCATAACCACTTCGTGTGTTCTTTTGTTGCTGCTTTAAAGTGTTTTTTTCAGTTGCATTTGAATTAAAAATGAATAAAAAATCATAGCCTATCTTTGTGGGCCGCGTGTACCAGGGGGCGTATGAGTTATGTGTTCTGCATGTATCGGTCTTGCGCTTAGCTGCTCTCAGCTCCTCTGAGCTCTGTTCCATTGCTCCTTTGGCGGAGGAGTAGAATGGCCCCACATTTATTGATATGGCAGCAGACAATTTATTATTTATTAGCATATTGGCTGCTGTTGCTCCTGGCTTTCTGAGAAGGTCCTTTTTTAGCCGGGTTCACTCAGATCATTGTTCTTGTTATGGTTGTTGTTGTTGTTTTTGTTGTTATTTATGCTACTTTCATATTATATTCATTTCAGTTTGCGTCTTTACTGTTGCCGTTACTGTTGTTGTTACCTTTGCGTAGGCGGCATTGTTATTATTGTTAACGTTGATGTTGTTCTGTTTGTTGTTGGCTCTTTAAAGCATGCCCCATTTGAATTTGAAAGCAGAAGGGAACAAGCAAAAAAAAAAAAAAAGGGAATGAAATCAGGCATACATTACACACCTATATATATACAAACATATACTTACTATATAGATGGCACGTATAATAAATGTAAATGTAAATAATTCAAAAACTGCAGAAAGAAATTTCCATTAAAACGTCTCTCTTATCTTCTTCTCGTCCTTGTTCTTCTCTCATTCTCCTGAATATCCTTCAATAATGTGTGCGCTATACGCTGCTTTTCAACGAATTGTTGTTTATTTTCCTTTTTTATTTATAACTTTTCTTATTGTTTTTTTGACAATCATTTTGCAATCTGTTCCTTTGGTTATGTCCTGTTGTTTTTTCGCCCGCCTTCGATTTCGTTGCAGCTTACTGCTGAGCAGCGCATTGCTTAACAAGCGGATGTTTATCACCATAAGACTGAATATTTAGTTTAAACTGACAGAATACAAATGCTAGCAACCAAAGTAAAAGGACAGGAGGCAACAGCTTGAGTGTGCACCAACAGCAGGCACTACTGTATTTGTACTAAAAGAGTTGCAATTTATACAAGAGAAAAAGGAAACAGAAAAAAACTAGGATTTGAGGAAGCGTGTTCAAAGGGCCAAGAGTTACTACTTATAGCAGCGCTTTCCTCCCGAACTTCCCCCACTCGAAATTCAATCAAAATCTTAATGCTCTCAGCTCAGCAAATGGTTTCAATGTCTTCTCACTAGATCTCTGTCTCCAGTTCCCTTCCAATTGTTAATGTGTGCCCTATCAACACTAACAGCAACAAAGTCACACCCCAATCTCCACACACACTCACAAATACACACATCCCTGACAATTGTTGAGATAAAAGGAACTCACTACCAAAAATGTGTAAATGTATTTATCAACGCGGAGAGCTCTAAAGTTGTCGCCATTTTGCGGCAGAAAGTATTCCACTTATACATATAGTCTTTCGATGTTTATACTATGTGAAACCAAAACTGCTTACTACATATAACACACACACAAACAGATGACACCCACAATATATATACATATACATTACTAAATGTGTAACAATGTGTGGCAAGCACACACAAAAGGTCCAATTATGCAACTGAATAATACTCAAGAAAAAAAGAGAGGAGACAATTTCTGACAACAACTAAAACTAAAGCCGATGATAAAGGGCATCTTGTTAAAACCTTTTGAAAGAGCCAAGCTATACCTACACTAGGGATATTTTGTTAAAGTATCTACGAAACTGTTACCACATAGTTGAAACCGAATTCACACCTATTATATAATTGATTATTCTTGGCAGAATGGTTAGGTTTGCGTTTTCCATTTCCCATTTTCGTTGTTACCTAATGATAGTTAAATTTAATGCTAGCTAATTGGAATTCGAAGTGTGCATTTTTGATGTCAATAAATCTTAATGTATTTGTCGTAAAAAACCGCAAAAAATGGGTCAAACTTTTAATTGCATTTCGGTTCGTGGAGAAGCAAAGATTGGATTTCTGAAGTTCCTTAGTTTTTGGCCAAGAAGTTTTATTCAAGAAAGTTTTCGTTTCGTTTGATTTCGTTATTTTCCTTTTTGCCTCGTGTGAATCGTCTTTGTCTCCGTATCTGCTATATTTCTGTATGTTTCGTATCGCTGCTGCTGTTCGCTATCGCCATCGTGTGCCGAGTTCATCAACCCAAAATCATCATCCAGCAAATTGGCCAGAAGAGTCGCAGTCGCAGTCGCAGTCACCCACCTCATCATCAAGCAGAAAATCACTGGTAATTGGCTAATGGACGCAGGTTTCAAAGGAGCACCCAAAAACAAAACCAAACAGAATCGTACAACTTTTGTGTGTGTCGTTCGCACTGCATCATCAAAAACAAACAACAATAAAAACACCCACGATTCATCCTCACTGTCTTACCAAGAATCCCTCACCACACCATCACACCCACTCACCATTAACGCTGCACACTGCAATTTGTGTTCCTAGCTTGTGTGTGGTGACGTTGCACCCGAAAAAAAAAAACCAAACCACAACCCAACTAAAACGAATCTATATCGAACTAAATGAGCAATCCACCAACAATTCAAACTCCAATAGCAACGTGGCACCCAGACCCCTGAACGCCTGGCCCCCGGAGCACGTAACTCCTATCAGCAGATGCTGGAGTCCCAGGAGGAGAACCGAACTTCTGGCAAGGCCACCCAAACGGTGCCCAAGAAGGCAGAGCCCGTGTATATAATAGATGACGAGGACGATGACGATGAAGAGGAGGATGAAGATATTTCAGGTTCCCAAAAGTTTGACGACATAGATGCCATCCTGGAGGAGGACGAAGAGGACATCGAGAGCTCTCCACCGCTGGTGCAGTCACCGCCATCCTATGCCGACACCGATTCTGATACCTTCGACCGCCGACGTGGTCGTTATACCAGCGACTCAGAAAGTGATTGTAGACCATATAAGCCATCAAGATCGGGACGCAGTACCCCTGAATATGGAGGACATCGAAAGTCTGTTAGTTTTGACCTCAGCGGCGATGAGCGCTCCAAATCGGATTACGAGCGATCCCGCTCTCGCACACCAGATGGTTATACTAGGGCCTATGATTCGGAGCAAGATACTCGATCGGGACGCAGTCGTCTACCGCGGAAGGGCATCCTGCGAGCCACTAGTCCGTGCTCCACTTTGGAAAAAACAGTTCCCATTGTGCCCGCAGTGGCTCGCATCCGTGATGTAGAGTCCCCCCAATTGCAGCGTGTTTCACGGGCCACCTCGCCAGATCGTCCTGGTGAACTAGACCGCGAAAATCCCTTCCGGTATCAAACATCCGAGGATGATGAGTACACGAGGATAGCCAAGGAAGTTAGCAGATCACCTCGTTCTCCGCGTTCAACACGCGAACACTTCTTCTTTGGCTCCTCGAGGTCCAGTGAGGATCTACTCGAGCAATCCCAGTCGCAGTCCAGTGGGCGCAGCACACCCAATACCGTGATCTCCAAATCCACGGAGAACTTAACAGGCACTCGACCAAAAATACCTCCACCCGTGGCTCCAAAGCCGCAGTTAAAGAAGGCGGATCTGGTGCGGAATGTGGCGCTGGAAACCTTCCAGAACAGCGATGTGGGCCAAGGTGACTTTACGGTCTTTGAGCACGACGCCAGCACGAATACGATCCATCCCGTGGAGGCCAAAGTTCCCGTGAGGGTGGTGGGCAAGACGAAACCGAGTCGCCCGAGGGAATCACCACCACCGCCGCCTGTGAACTTTGCCACCCTGCCCAAGTTACCGAGTACGCCCACTTTGCGGGAGGCGGAGGAGTCAATCTACATGGAGGCTCTGCCACCCACACCATCGCAGCTCCGCCCCCATGAGTTCGTGCACGAGAACTCACCGGACAATATTCTCGTTTCGCCGCAGGAGCACCGCGAGTATTTGTTGCGGGAAAATGAGCTGAGGAATCAGTTGCGGGCACCCTATGAACCCGCACCACCTGTTCCAATTGCTGGCGGCGGATATTCGGTAACGAATCCCTTCCTAGATACTTTCGACACCGACATTGACAGCCTGCCATTGCCACCACCGCCCACACCGCCTGCCCACCAACACACACGTCATTTGCATGAGCCGCCGCAGTTTCCGCCACCACTAACCGCTAACGCATCCACGTCTCCATCTTGTTCTTCCAATGCTGCTGCTGGTGGCGCCACTAACCGCTTGATGGATTCGCCGCAACGACAGCTGCTGGTCGCCGGGTCGCCCACCCAGATCTTTCCCACGGCCCAGATACTGCCCGTGCAGTATGCAAGTCTGCCGCAACCGCAGCAGCCCAACACGCTCACCCTAAAGCCCGCTTCCCCCTCTTCGACCCCTGACCCTAGACAGCCCCTTTTTAACCTGGTACTTGTGCCCGGCGACCAAGTGGCCAACAAGTCTTCGCCGGCGATGCTCTACCTGCAATCGCCGCAGTTATCGGTGAGTGAATCGAGTGGCAGACCCAAACGGGGACCACCACCTCCTCCGCCCGTTACCGTGACCTCACCCACGCCTTCGTATGCCGGCATGAAGTTCCCGACCTTCTCGGAAATTGTGGTCAGCCCCGACGCAAATAGCAATTACCAAAACATGACCACGGCGCGTGTTGGCATCTCGAATTCCTCGCTGGCCCACAGCACTAGTTCCTTTTCCATTGGCTCCTCCAGCTCTTCGCTTTTGCTGAACAACAGTTCGTCCTCGGCAGGTGGAGGAGGACGTGGAGTTGGAGGTGGTCTCCACCCCAGTTATTACGAGACGGCCGAGGAGATCTACTCGACCATCGAGGAGGAGGCCATTTACAGCAACACCTCGTTCTTTGATTCGCGACGTAGCAGTGACACTTCGGTTTCCTGCCGAGCCTCCAAGTCGCCCACTCCCCCACCTTTACCTCCCAAGCGTCCGCTGAAACCGACCAAATTGCGTACCGCTCCCGCCCCACCGCCGGTGGCCCAAAAGCCCCATGGTCTAAGAGGCATGGCCAGTTTTAAACTGCGCTCTCAGTCCCAACCGCAATTGGCGGGGGCGTGGCAGCAACCCCCTACGCCAAGAACACCCACCACGCCCACTGGCAAGGAGACAACTGTGTAGTCTCAGGCTCTTTGATTTTTGTTAACCAGTAAACTTTGGGTTGGAATTAAATCTAAGAATAAATCTAAACAGTTAGCCAAAGTACTTCCAAAGACACGTCGCCCATTTTCAGTTTAGTAAATAAAAACATAACACACTTTTTTAAAAAAGAATATATTTGTTTAAGAATATTCATTATTTTAATGAATAATACTAAATAATGTTTATACATTTCATTCTTTATCGAGTCTTCAATATAAAAATTCCAAAATAATAGTTTATCCAGCAAAATCAGTACAAATTCTGTTTAAGAGACAAAACAAATTGCATATACAAGTATTAAAAGATTATTTCTGCTTCGTGCTGTTTTCCCAATTTTAATTAATGGCCTAAAAATATCCAGTCATTATATACCGCAACGTATGATTTTAGATTTATTCTTGTTTAAAAATCGTAGACCGCCACACCCAACCGCAAACCACTTGCCTTCGGTTGGTGTGCGACAATGACTATGCTTTTAATTGCTGCTAAGGTGACCGCAGAACCTTCTTGTTGCCGCCCTCGTTATTCTTTTTTTTCGCCTCTGCCTCATGTCACTGCTCATACATTTTAATTAAATTCTAACACCTTTTTGCCATCAATTAAATGGCCCAACCCCTTGCCTTATTCTCTCTGTCTGTCCCTGGCATCGACTGCAATTTTCAATATTTTCATTTCACTCGCTCGCAATTTAAATTGATTGATTTGAGGGTCGTGTCTGTGCCGAACTGCTGAACTTGCAGCAGACCGGGTGGCACACCTTTCCTGCTAATTAGATGCAACTTTTTGTTGACTTTCGAGACGCCCTCGACCCCCATTAAGCTCAAGGCACCCACACCCTACCCTTCTAGTTGCCCACAAAATTGCAGTTGAAATTGAGCAGCAAGCGGTTGAAGTTTAATGGGCACCACCTCCCTGCTCCTGCTACTGCTCCTGCCCCTTTGATCCTGCTCCTACTGCTGGCTGTCACTTGCTCACCTGCCGACTCCCTCAGTCTCGGGCCAAGTTTAATTTGACGTTGATTGAAACAGTTGGCTGCTTATGGTCGCCCACCTGCAGTTACCACGCCCACCGGGCCATTAATTTCTGCTACTGCTGCCGCTGATGCCGCCGCTGCCGCCCGTTTTTATTATTGCCTTTTGTTTTGCAAAAGTAAAAAACGAAAATGAAAATAATAAAAAAAAAAGAGACCATCACGAAAAACCGACGAATAAATAAGTAGTATAACGAAGAAAAATACCTGAGTATAAACGAAATAACAGAAAAACAGACAGAAAACACAATTTTACAATTTATAAAGTTAATTTTGCCGTAGCGCTGCTAAGTTGATTTTAATGCTAATTTATTTTATCAAGACAAAGAAGCAAGCTGAACATTTTTAATTGCATACCTTAAGGCAAATAAACATTGCGTATTATTCTTATTTGCGTTTCGTGGGCTCTTTTCATTTTGTCTTGTTGTCCACAACCGCCCCTCTTGGCCTTGTTTATTGTATTGTGTAAACAATGTTGAGCACTCGAAAAAACGATTGCTTAAATGAGAACGATAGCCCACCCGCTGTGTCCAATGGGAGGCCAGTGACCTTGACTTACTTAGCCTTTTATCTAATTGGACCGTGACCCCCATTGGACAAGTGGAACCATACTGGTTAGCAAGCTTACGCTTTGACACCTGGCCCTGCACTGATTTCGCTCTCGACTGGTTACCCCTTTTTAATGTCCCATATCTCGTTGTTCTCTTTGTTTTTATCTTATCACAAAGTACTCGTAATTGCCCCGCGATAATAAGAGTTATCATCGCCTTATCGTTGATGTCACCCCGGTACACATACGACGAAAATCTTTCACCCACTAACACTGCTCGCATGGTCTGAATAATTCAATGGCTTATTGGCTTTTAATGCGCTGGCCAGGGCTGAAATGCACACACACACACACGTATATATACATAGACACTGGTATCGGTTAACACACACATTCTCAACACTTTCATGGCTCAATAAATTCCTATTAGCTGGACTGCTGAGCAGAGCAAAAGGCAGCTCTCCAGCTCCTCTAGCTCCTCCAGCTCGTCCAGCTCCTCCGGCTGCAGACTGATGCTGATAAACCAAGCTCCAGTTCAGTCCGGCTACTCTACTCCTCCATGTTGTTGCCTCTGCGCATTGACTTTAATTGAAAATCGAAAAATCCGATACGAAATTAATTTCTCTTCTAAAAATACAGCTCAGTTAAGCTGGCACTCCTGCTGCTTTCACTTTTCCCCATGCACTTGTCGTGCCCTCCACCCGTGCTCCCTTGGTTCTACGTCTTGGTTTATTTATGAGCTCTCTGGACTGGTGTGGTCTGGGTGATGGTCGGACTGGTCTGGCTCTCGACTGGTCCTTGCTGGAGGGTCGAACCCTACTAGCTTCGTATAAGGTTGCAATTTGTGCAGTTTAACGCTGGCCTTTGCCCTGTTTGCCTTTGTTTCGTCTGAGTCCCCTGGTTGCCCCTTTTGCCCATTTCTCGACTGCTGCCATTTAATGACTTTGTCGTCGTAGTCGCAGTCATCGTTGCTCTGCAGGCACACTAACTATCCACCACCGTCCCGGCTTGGCTTTATCTGGCTACTGTGTCTCATGTTGCCCAGCACGAGGAATTGCATGAAAGCATAAAACCGACAGTACACACGACTTTGGGTGATAAATGGCCAGCTCCGGTTTGGTTCGTTCCGTTCTAACCCACGCAGCTGTAATTTGCGCCCTCTCCAATTCAATCCGATGCCAGCCACCACCCCACTGTAAATTATATGCCCCGAGTGCGGAACACAGAGGCACAGACCCAAAAATGTCGGCTTGGTCACTTTATGATTGAGCCAGCCTATATGGCTGATCCTGCTAAACCCAAACCGGAACGCCCCTTTTTGGGACAGACCGAAGGCCTGACTGTTTCTCTGCCTGTCTGCCTGCCTTTTTAATAAACTTGTGTAGTGCCATCAATTTTCTTTATGGCCATTTTGGATTTTTCACAGCGCGCGCTTTGAAATTTGCAGTTTTTCCCAGTCATTTAATTGAAAATATGGCTGGGGCTGCCAGCGTCTCTGCTTTATCTGTTTATTGATTTTTTTCTTCTTTCGTTTAATAAATCCTTGCTCTCTTTTCTCTGTGCTCGTTGAGTTGCTAACAAAAACGTTTTGCCATTTTCCAGTCAACACCTGCCAGCAGGGACGGAGTCGAGCAGGAGTTCACAACTAAGCCAACACCGACTAAAGTGCCTAAATCGGTTTCCGATAAAAAACGCTTCTTTGAGTCAGCCATGGAGGATCAACACAAGCCCACACAAAAGACAGGTGAGTCAATGGTTAGCCAGAAAAGTTCCATGATTGAATGAGTGCCAAGGGGTAGCTCGGCTTGGCTTGTCCTGGCTTGGGAATGTCTTTTTGCACTTTGCCCAAGCAGCTAGTGGTCTTGCCACTTAAATCCCACTTCTTGGCCCAAGTTGTCAATCAAACCACTTATCTGTGGTTGCCAAGCCACCTCAACGTTGGTCGTCACCTTTCGTTCGGCGGTTGGCTTAATTAGAAAGGGGGTAAAACACGGTTTCCAACGCCATTTGCATGACAAAGTCTGGAGCAGCTACAGCGGTGAAGAGAGGAGAGGGAAGAGGAATCCACTTAGGCAGCTAACTGGCTAAGCTGCATCGGATCGCTATTTATTTAATTTCCTAACTTAATAGCGGGGCGATGTCCTTAGCTCACACTGATTTTATATACTCTGTTTTTGCTTGCAGACAAAGTTTTCTCATTCCTGTCAAAGGATGAAGTGGAAAAACTTAGGCAGGAGGAGGAGAGGAAAATTGCAACATTGCGCCGTGATAAAAATTCCAGATTACTGGATGCCGCCAACGACAACATTGACAAGGATGCTGGAGTAAAGGGCCATGGCAACAGCAAGAGCAGTGGCGAGGATAATGATGACAGCGACCAGGAGGCCATAGCTCGCGGAGATTCCGTTGACAACGCCGCTCTGGGGCACTTGGATGATGCGGAGGACATGAGGTAAGTGCGGATGTGCGAAGCTCTCATTTCGGATTATTGGTGCTTGCATTATGCGCTTTTTATGTTACATCTGAATGCACAGACACGCCCCACATACACACATTCACACCCACGACCCGCCCAACCAATCAATCAATCAATCAATCACCCTTTACCCTATGCGATTATGATAACCATACACTCTCTCTCACACACACATATATACGATACTCACACTACTTTCACGGTGTTTGTGCATTTGCTTAGTATAATACTTTTAAACGAAGTTAAATTCTTAAGTTTTTATTGGTCAATTGGTTTTTTCGCTGGCTTTTGGTTTGGTTCTGGTGCCGGTTCTCTTACAGCTGCTTTAAAATATGGGTTGCTCTTAAGTTTAGACGCCTTCAATCGCTCATACAAACTCAAACACAAAAAACCCACAAAATACCATACACACTTTATTTACTATCCATGCAGTCAACTGACGGAGCTGCTAATCATCATTGAGACTTAGTATGTTATTAAATAGGGATAGCGATCTATGGCTGAGAGGTCTTTAATAGTAAGTACACTTCCCCCCAACGCCATACACACTCGTACACTCACATGCATACGATTATAAGCGAGTAAGCCCTAAGCAGTTTAAGTTTTATGTAGCACTTAAGCGTTGTATGGACTCGTAAATCGCAGCCAGACTCTCAGCCGTTAGTCTACTTAAAAAAGTAAGGAAAATAAAAAAGTAAACAGAATGTAAGGATCTCGAGACGGAGGTGAAGTAAAAATGACGGAAAAACATGTTATGGTTCTGGCGATGAAATCTTTTTAGTATATAGACCTCGCCCTGTGGGCTTCAAATCTCATCCCGTCGTGTATATGATAATCTAGTCGGAGCTGCTGAACTTAAAAGTGTAAGTATTTCCGCTGCAGCTTTACTTAATTTTTGCCAAGCATTGCGTATACGCAATGTTGGCCCCCCAGGCCTTCACCCTTGCCCTTCATCCTTCGCTCTCTGTTTCTGTTCCTGCTCCTTCCGTGTGGGCGTCCTACTCCACTCCAATCCACTCCACTTGAATTCCCCGCGGCACAATGCCAGCTGTTTTTACAATTGAATAACTTCATTTGGGTATTCCGCAAATTGCGTTTTGTGCGTTTGCTCACTCAACTGGGCGGGGCCAGCTCAGATTTGGATTCAGATTCGGATTCGGATTCGCTTTGGGTCCCCGGCAATGGATCGGCAAACGAGCCACCAAGAGAACATCACGCAACACGTACGCATAATTCAGTATCCGCTGGGAATCGATGATTTTATGCTAAGTATGTTGCAGTGAATTAAGCGCCACGAATGAATCAGAGTCGTGTCTGTCTGAAACACGAATAAAAAGACACTCGCCGGCTTTCGCTGGCTCAAATGATATTTTAATGTCCTGAAACCCCCAGCTCGAAACAGGCAATTATAATTAGCGCCTTTGGGAGTAGGTGGTGGTGGGTGATGCCCACTTGATGGCTCCTCAAACCGCTGTCGGTGGCATGCAACACGTAGCAACCACAGCAGGCCATTGTGTCAAAAGGCAACTAGTTTTCCGGTGTGCGTAGGAGGAGGTGCCAACCACCGTCGGTGAACAAACAAAAACTGAACAATGAAAGAAACTAAAAGCTTATGCCAGGTGGTCTCCGCACAACCACCGCAGCAGCCATCCAAAGCCACCCAGCCACCAATACACCTACCCGACCACCATGGCAGCCATTTTGTACACAGAGCTGGCGCTTATCAGCCAACTTTCACACATATGTGCTCCGCTTGGTTGAAGGACTCGGCGTCCCCACGCGATGTTCCAGTGGCTGACTCTAACAACATTATATAATGAGCAACAACAAAGTAATTTAATACAATTTCGCCCCAAAGCTGTTGCAGGAAAACATTAAAAAGAGCGCAACCATTAGACGTCAGCAGAAGTCGCCGTCGGAATACCCTTCTCAGGTCAATACACCGCAAATCAGTTGCTTGACCTTTGCCATGAACAACAGCAAGCTCAACCTGAAGTTGAAAGTTTCTAACAAGTTTTGAAATGATAGAAGATATTCAATGAAACTCATTGACTGATCAGAAACTGCTACCACATTTCCGGTCATAAGGGTATTCACTGAATCCAAATAGTTGAGAACGGAGAGAAAAGAAAGAAAAACAAGCAGACACGTATGACAACAGCAGATATCATATAGCTTGACAAGTTGCCGACATTTAAGGACTCCGTTGTCCTTTGTGTTGGCGAATAAAATTTACTCCAAGAATAGAGCTATGAAAATAACGCGAAATGTGTACACAAAAGAAATGGCTAATTTCACTTTAGCGTTTATGTACATTTCATTACAAAGGCGTTCTGATGGAATTTCAAAGGACTGGCCCTAAACCCTTCTATATGTTTTGATATTCCAAGACTTCCTTCATCTCTCCACCGATCACCGGAGGCATTTGTTTTTCTAACCTTGCGCATAAATCAAGCCGCAAGAACTAATCATTAATTTGATACAAATTTTGAGTATAAATATCTCATGACTTCATAGTCCCCCCAGAGCTGAGAATTCGGCGCAATTTCACCACTAGACGCCTGTTTGTCAACTTGGCCAAGAAGACCTTGAAGTGGAATTGGCTGGGGCCCAGCTGCCAAAACTTCGGGAACGAATGGCGACCCGTTCCATGCCCCAACCTCCGCCCAATCCCCACAACCAAAACCAAAAAACCCGCCTGCCAGCTGGCTTTACAACTTTACATGCATAATATAATAAATTGAAATGTGTGTTATTATGTTGCTTGGGCTCTAGCCTTGGAATTCATAACGAGGAAAAGAAGATAAACATGTTAATAACCTTGTAATAAATTTCTAGCAAGAATTTCTACTAGTTTCGTTCTTCTTTTTCCTGTTCTTGTTTATATATTTTTTCCATGCATAAAATGTGTAAAAAAAAGGCAATGAGAAGTGGAATATTAGTTTATATATATATTTGCTGAAAAACCCATATCAAATTAGCCGGCAAGGCAGTAGTGTGCTCCAAACTATTTGTATTTATATTCAAATTAAACTCGTCTAAATCTATAAAAGTTGTGGAACACAAAAGGCTCGCCAGATCCGTGTTTATGAATTTTTTTTCTTGGCGACATCAAATTGGCTTCCGTGACGACAAAAGACGTTGTCTCGATGTCGGCAAAACGCAATCAAATTCTTAGTCGTGCATTAATCGTCTAATTTATTGTTTGATAATTTATGAACTATTATTAGTTGGTCCATCGGTTTGCCGGCTATTCCGATTATTCCACTATTCTCTGATGGCCGGAATATACACCCTCGCTCTCGCTTTCAATTGGTTTGCGGTTGCGGTTGCTGTTGACCCTGAAATATTGGCAGCGACAAGACAATTGGTGGATTTTTGAGTTTTTTTTTCCCCAATTTGATTTTTGATTTTTTAGTGGTCAACTGAGATGGCGGCGCGGTGGCGGCGACCGCAGAATTGTTTTTTGTGTATTTTGTATTTTTGTGTCTCTTCTTTCGGATTTTGATATTAAATTTTTTTTACATTTAAATGTGTATGTTTGCGGCCGTTTGCTTCTTGGACGTTTTTGTGATTTTATGCAGATGAAAATATTTATGTTTTGTTGATTGCGCATAAATTAATTTATATTTTATGGCGTTGGCGCTTCGTTCGTTCCTCAAATGGATCGGTCCGCGGCGTATGCAAATCGGCATGCCGTTGTCTGTGTGTCTGATATAAAAGCATAATTTGACCTTAAGCTAAAAATGAGGGCGTTAATGATGTTTTTTGTTTTCCTTTTCTCAGTCTATTTTATTAATTTTTTTTTCGTTGGTCGTTGTATGCGTTTTGGTTGATTGTTTTGTTTAGATTGTTGCTTTTTTGGTCACATAAATATTAATTACAAGTCGTGGAAAACCCGGCTACATTTCGCCAAAGACAAAGTGAAATCCCTGTGGACCAAAAACCTTAAAAAAGAGAACCAAACCAAAAGAAGAATCGCGAAATTCCTTGGCAAACCAAGAAGCATTGTGTGTTTATTATTTTACAATTAGCTCGACACTCTCTCTCTCTTTCTCTGCACCTTTTTAATTGTACACCACAAAAACTTTCTGTTTCTGCTTTTCCAAACCACTTTTGCAGGAATCCACTCGAAGAAATCGAAGCAGTATTTAGAAGTTAAACTAAACTAAGCTCTGACACCCTCACTACGACTTGTGCGAATGTGACACGTTTATTAACCATAGCCTTAAGTGTAACCTATATATATACCATATATCTTACTATGTATGTAAAGTGTGAATTTCGAACGAGACTTTTTTTGCGAACTTAAGCTAGACCTAATGAAGCGAGCAGTAAACCAACTAATCTGCAATATAAAGTCATTTTTATATACTGCGACACGAAAACTTTTTATACCCATATATACTATATATATATACGTACCCGTAACATGTTAACGCTGAAATGTGAACTTTATAGAGTGACAACTACCACGATTCCCCGCCCACTGGCACGCCCACACCTTACACCTGATATGGATAAGAGCATGGTGTTAATGCCACATGCTGTCTCTCCCCTTTGCATTTTATTAGCCTAATTATTTCTCTCTTTTCAAATTGCCCAACTTTCCGAACAACAACTAGTCTGTCTGAGTTGGCTACACTTGAAATTTTTCAGTTCACAACCTGCACACTCACACACCTGCAGCACTTCTAGGACCTCCTTCCAAACCCACACACACACACACACAAAAATACTAAACACCCACACAGACCAGATGAACTCCAGTGCCTTGTGTGTTGCTTGCATAATTTATGTGCATTTTGCATTTTTGAAAATGTTTGTTATTAAAAATAATGATTTTTAGAGCAGGACAAGAAGTCTCATTAGTTCGCTGTGTTCTTTTCGTACCTTTGTCACCTTTGGCCCCTTGCCACTTTTTAAATTGCCATAGATTAATGTGTGTAGATAAAGTCACGATTTCGTAGTCAGACACGCAGGTATTGTCGGGTTAATGTCGACTTATCGCCTTAACGACTGTATATCCATGGATTACACTGCATTTACCGCGATTGTTATTCGTTAAACATACCAAAATCTTGAATTTAATTGAAAGAAAAAAAAAAAACAAATAACTGAGATAATTTACAGGGAGTCCAGGTGTTTTATTTTTATGTAACCATTGAAAAAGGTTTAGCGTTTAATGTTCCTGACCAATAATTCGTATATCCGTATTCCGAAATCAAGCAAAATGTATTCCTAAAGTCTCCAGCTAGTTAAGTTTTTATGGTAGTCAAAACGGTGTTGAAACTTTCGATATATTTTATAAATATTTATATGTTAAAAGTCTGTGAACCACATAAATAAGAACTGCTTAACAATGTATTAATATTACTGACTACGGTTATGGAAACACGGCATTATCATTACCATTATTATTATTATTATTATTAATCATCCACATATGTACGTATTTGTCATCGATTTGTGCCATACATATTTATGTAACTTTGTTATTTTGCATACAAAAGAAGTACAATTTATTATACTAGAAATAAAGGCGAATGATTCAAATTAGCTTTATGGCCATTTATTTATCGTACCAATCATCACGTTTGCATAATTGTTTAACTTTAACCAACATTCGAGCACTCTTCGGTTGTGGTTTTTTCATCATTTACCTATCCACCTACCTACCCACCTCTTTACTACCTACCATTGCCACTTGACTTTATTGGGGGTGTTTTAATTATTCTGGCTTTTTCATATCATAATGAGCGGGCGAGTCGAGCAATTAGCAATGCAAAGATGAAAAACAATCATTTAGAGCTGAACTTCGAGTAGAAAAAAAAGAGAAAGTTTCATTGGGCATTGCATAAATCTGTCAATTGCAAAAGTTGAACGCGCCGGAATACTGTGGTGCTGGTGGTCCAATCCCAGAGACCAACTGGGGATTATTGTTAGGAGGCGCGCGGACGAGTGCCGGGGCAAAGTTCATTTAAAAGTCGAGAGGACAAATGAATGAATAAAAGGAGCCAAAGAAATGAGCAAGAAAGGAATCCTGGAGAATATTATAAGTGCAATTCCCTGGGTCAGGAGTTGCCCATCCCCAGCTACCAACTATGTACTCCACGTACCCTTAGTTGGCTCCTTCATTCCGGTTTGCTCCTCCAGATTCCTCAGGCATGACATTTGCGTAGGTAGCGAGAGTGTTTCAACGAAAAGTTTCTCTCTCCTTTTTCGCTGCTGCTGGTGCTGCTCCAAGGACCAAGGACTAAGGAAGCCCGGCGGCGTTCAAATTGAAAAACATAAATCACTCAAGCAGAAGTTGCTACCTTGCGACTTAGTAGTAGTAGTAGTATGTAGTAGGTGTAGTAGTAATAGTAGCCGTAGCACCGGCTTTGTGTGAATATTTTCGTATTAAAGTTAAATTGAAAGTGTGTAGCAATTTGTTAAAGACAAAAGTCAGTTTGGCTGCAAGGGGCATATAAAAAAGTCAAACGAACGGATAGGCCACAAAGTTCAGACAGGAGGAAGGATCCCGAGACCCTGCCAAAATCCCATTGCAAATAGTTCTAAGGCGCTTTATTTTAAAATTAATTTTGCATACAACTATGCTGCTGCTCCTGCTGCTATGCTCCATGAACATGTACGACCATGGTTATATAGTGCGAGACGGGTCTTGGCAAGTTTTACGACTCCGCAGACAAGGTCCTGGGCTCCTCGGCACGCTAATCTCCAGCTGCCATGTTATTGCACTTGTTGGCAAAGTTTTTCAAAAAGTGATTTTGTCAGGGTTTGGCGGTAGGGAGTCCTTTCCCTTTGCTCCTTTCTGGCAGCTAACTTTACAGTATGTTTCTTGGTTTTTAATTACAACAAATTCGACTTGTTATGCCAAAAGTTTTCAGGGAATCCAGGGCACGTACCCACAAGTGTGACTAAAAGAAATTAACGTCATTATGTTTTGTAACTGCTCATATCACGTGCTAACCGCATCTCACCGAAACTCCCTTTTGGTTTTGACAAGCAAATTATTTGATTAAATAAATATATGTGTGTTGTTATTGTTTTACTTTGCACAATTCGAACACGAAAACCATTTCTCAAAAATTATGACAGAACCGCACAAAGTCTGGCGCCGACATTGCCACATGCCCCCAGCAAAATACCCAAACAGAAGCATCAGCAGAAGTCGGATTCGAAAGTTAAACCCATCGAGGCAACTCCCACGCCAGTTGATCCGCCCAAGCCCTCATTGCTGCCCAAGCCAAAGGTCAAGGTTGTCATTCCGCCAGCATTGCAACAGCGTCTTAAGCAACAGCAGCAGCAACAGCAATCCCAGCCTGAAGAGCCCTCAATTCCGGAGGAGGAACTTCATCATCAGCCGGATCCAGATTCGCCCACCGCCCCAGGAGGCAGTCGTATACCAATAAGAACCCTAAAGGCCGAACGGCGCGCCTTGGCCTCGGCTGCCCGCCAATCCGGACTTAGTGTGGAGGAGTATCTGAAGCAACTGGAGGCGCAGGACGATAAAGAGTCCCCGGTTTCGCCCACTACGCCCACTGGCAAAAGCCGTTCCATGATTAAGTAAGTTGAATGCGTGACGGTCAACGAGTTGACATGCGTGCAGGGTCCAGGTCCAGGCCCAGACCCCCAGAAAAGGTTACAGGTCAAGTGTCGCCCAATTGTGGGCGTGCGAAATGCCAGAGACTAGCCCCTTGTTTAGGTTGGACTATATAGAACACCCACACCAAATATATGCGATACACCCAATGAATGCACCCACTCACGCGAGGCAATACAAACAACTCTCAATGTTTCCGTATATGTATATCTATGTATATCTCTATGTCGAATTGGAACACCTACATCTTTGTTTTTTAGTTAGCGGTGTCTGTCTTAGTCACACCCACTTTCTTTCTCTCTCTCTCTCTTTGTAAATACAATATAATAGTCATATTTTGTAATTAGTTTTGCTTAAGCTGGAGTTCAGATTGAGTATCAGTTGCCCAAAATAATATATTTTAAAGATGTATATGCTAACTCTTTGATTATCATTCTTAGTGCTGAGAAGCGCGCCTCATGGCGGGCAGCTCGTCTTCGTTCACTGGAACAGGGTGCCGTAGAGGCCCAGGATGTGATCAAGAATATGCGCAAGATGACCGACGATCTGATTACCCACGAGTCCAGAGCCAGCGAGGTAAGTTTTGAACACGGGGTTAAATCCTCGAAAACTAACTGAACCCATAGCCAAAACCCAAAAACCATATCCATTAACTTGCGCCCGATGATGCGGAGGAATGGCCTGCAACTTGCCTGCGAACATAATCAAATATATGAGCAAAAGAACCCACATAGCTACATGGTTTGCTTCACTAACTAACCGCAAGATATACTAATATACCCTTCAGACTCTCGATTGTAACTAATGAAGGATCAAAAATCGATATCGAGATCGGGACCGGGACCGGGAGAAGTGTATCCCCCAATTGGAAATTTCCCTTAAATTTAAAACCTATACCCTATCTAAATTTCTCACCTACTTCTATCTCTTATTTATTGTCTACCCACTAATCAGGCTCAGCCGAAAATAGTCTTTCCCAAAATTGCCATAAAATCGAGCGACGGTCCAGTCATTGTGCGCGAACGCGAGAAAATACTCGATGAGAAGATTGTGCGCCGCACTGAGGAGGTGCCCTGCCCCATTACGGGGCGACCTCAACTGCGCACCGTCGAGTACATTGAGAAAATCATCGAGACGGAGGTTAGAGCCAGCAAATCAAATTCAAACCAGCAATTACTGTATTATATATCAATTGGCACCAATTTGAGTTTCGTTTGAGCATTATTATTGGTCTATACAGCGTCCTAGATACATTCTTTACACATATATACATATATAAATATACCTAAATAGGTTTCTGTTGCCGTTTGAGTATTGTGTGTTTTGTATCCCAGTATATTGTATCAGTTGTATAAGTTGTTGCGCCCCCCTTTTGTAGTCCGTATTTCCGGTTGCACATTATGAACATTTAATGCACCACACCCATTAAGCACTTGCAGAACGTCTCCCATTGTACAAAGCAATCATCTCCCTGGCATCGTCTTAATTATTTTATAGAGCTCATCATTTTTATGGTCTGTCAAGGATGTCTGTCCGTTTCTTGGTTGGACTTGGTTAGTCGTCGCCTTTCCTGGTCTCGTGGAAAGTTTGTCCGACTGCCGCCGTTAAGTAAAACAAATTTTAATATCCTCGAAGCACTCAGTTGCCAAGGGGATTTTGTTGACATTTCCAGGGCTTACGCGACCAGGTGCTTCACGCCCACGCGGACTCTCAACGCAGGCTGAAGTGCAGCGCATAAAAAGGACAATAAGCCACTTTTGCGAGCCACCTACGCGAAAAGGTTTTCTCTTCCGTTTTTCGTATCCGAAAAATGATTTCCAGTTATTGTTTGCCATTTGACTGTCGCGGTTTTTTTTTAAGGTCGAACCCTTGAAAGAGTTTCATTGTCTGTTTTTAGGGGCTTGTTGTTGTCACGTGTCTATAAAGCTATAACGACTCAGTCGACCGTCATTTGGGGCTTGATTCTGGATACAATTTTTAGTATGCAAACGCATTATAATGACGCGCGGCTTTTTATGGCCGAGTCCATTAAAATTAAAGCAAAAGTTTTTTGTTTTTCGGTTGTTTGTTTGAATAGGCAGAAGGGGCAAAAGCAGCAACAGCAACAACAACAGCAGTGTTTTAATGAGTTTCAAAATATATACTTATAAAAAGAATGCAAATAAAAACAAACAAACAAACCAGGCAAACACGCAAAGCATTTTATGCTCTATTGTTATTCTGCGGGCACGTGTTTAGACCCGGTTTTCGGTTTTCAATTTGCCAACGGATGGAAGGAAGTGCCATCAGAAACAAGCCGAAAGAATGTCAACAGCAAGAAAAGAAGGCCTTCTGGCCAGGGAACTGCAGTTTCATCTCATCTTTCTGGGACTGCAAGCAATGCCTTGCAGTATCTGATTCTGAATCCGAATCTGGCTGTGGTTTCATTCTGGTAATTCGAGTGCAAAAAACTTTGCTACAGGGCCAACCGAGAGAGAAAGAGACTTTGCCTTCTGTCCGGAGGCTGACCCCGTTGCATTGAATTCGCCGCAGGATGTCGCCGGAGCAGGCTCTATTTTCGGATTGCCTGTCAGCTGCAGTTTAGTTTCGGCTTATCATCCTGGTCGGGACTAGCTTGTGTGTTAGGCGGCCCCTCTGGGGACTAGATGAAAATGCAGGCAATTTTCTTTTTTAGTCGTTTGTCAATTTGCCTCATATCACGTATACGACTAGGCTGCCCCTGTGCGTGCTAGCTTCTCGAAATTCGCCCAGGTCGTGATCAGATCAACTAGAACTTTAAAAGTTTTGCACGTCTACTACTACTATCACCCACCCACCCATCCATAATTACTAACGTTAACTAACATCTGTATGTACATAGGGATGTATTTGTGTAGCCTTCACCATCTGTACTCATTGCATCACTTCTTTTGGCCTGGCCCTCACACACCTCAATTCACCCATCAAGCTGTTCGTTTTCCACCTCGCTGTATAAATTAGCTGTAAGCGCTTTGAGTGGGACCCACATCTCTGGTTGCGGTGCCTGCGCCTTCTGCTTTCTTTGGCCTTGCTTCCATTAGTAGTTAGTGTGCTGGCAAACCGAATGCACAACGTATCCGCCTCATCTACACTTAGGTGGAGACTTGCAAGGAGCGCATCATATCCTTGGAGCTGCAAGTGCCTGAACCTGAGGACGAAGGCAGGCTAGATGATACGCAACCGCCGCTGGAACTCGAGGCAGATGACTTCCAAGAAGATGAAGATGAAGATGAAGAGGATGATGATGAAGATGACGATGACGATGACTACGAGGATGAGGATGAGGAGGAGGATACCGCCTCCATTGTGACCGTACAGGCGAACAATGAAAAGCTGTTCCTGCGCCACGACTCAGATACCTATGGTCCTTCATCCATTGAAAGTGTTGCATCCGGAAAGGTGCGAATCAAGCCCACTCCTCTGTCGCTTCACCAAACTATGGCCAAGGAGACGACCATTGTGGAGGTCCTGAATCCGGTTATTGGAGGCGATGGCAGTGCCCGCACCATTCACGTGAGCGGTAGCTTGCCCTTCGACGAGGACGATTTCGAGCAGGGTGCCGTGGCCGTACTTCGCAGTGAAACTTTCGTCTTGCCAGGAGCCGCCTGCGGCGGTAGGTCTGAGCTGTCATTAAATGCTAAAATGAAAACCGTGCTCGAGGAGCTGCTGGAGAACGAGCGCGTCAAATTGAATTTGCAAAAGAGCCTCGAAGGCGAAGAGGAGGACGACGAGGATGGCAGTGCCTATGGCGACGCGCGGGACGATGAGGAGAGCGCCTACGGCGATGCCATCGACGATGTGGTTGACTTTGGCGGCGCCACGGTCACGAGTCGCGTTGCTAATGACCAGGATGATGCCAAGAACGGTAATCAGCAGCTGCTCGAGGAGCTGATTAAGGACAGCAACCGCAACACAATCATTGCTAAATTGGCGGGCCAATTGTCGGACGATGATGAAGAGGATGACGACGAAGAAGAGGAAGAAGAGAGCAGTGACTCCTCGGACGAGGATAGCGATGACTCCGACGAGGAGGACAATGCTCAGGAGCAGCTGAATGTCACCTACGTGCAGGGTGCCCAGGTGATCGAGAATCTCAATACATTGGCCACAGGCAGCAAGCTGCAAAAGTCACAGACGTACACGACCATCAAGGAGGCTGAGGAGCCAAAGGAGGAAGATACGAAACTGGAGGAGAAACTATCTACGGAGAAGCCCTGCGGAGCTGACACCCTGGCCCAATTGCAGGCTGAGCAACGCGCTCTGGCCGAGATCTCAAAGCAGCTGCGCAAGTCTGTAGAGGATTTGCTTAGCGCCGATGGCGGTACTGTGGTGGAAACCCAAAGGACCTACACTTTGCCCGTTGCCAGCGATAGTTCATCCGTCGTCACAGTCACCGAGGTTGTCAAGAAGCAAAAGAAAAAGAAGGGTGAGTCTGGAGAGGATCTGTTCAACCGCCTTCTAAGCGCCGGCGAGTCGGAGCGTCAGATTTTCGACCGACAGCAGGGGGAGACCATAACGACCACCACCACCACCACAGAGGCTCTGAGTTCAGAGGACAACGAGCCAAGCACCAGTGTGGTGACCACAACGCGGACCGTGTCCAACATTGTGACCAGCGGCATTCCAAGGCCAGAAACCAGCAAGCAGAACAACCGCAGCAGCAATAGTAGCAACAACAATAACCGCAACAAGAACAAGCGAAAGGGCAAAAAGAAGTAGAGGATATCCGGTAGCAGCTGTAAGGAAATGGGATAAAGTGTTGAAGTTGCGTATACGCCGTGTGGTGGGTATGGGTATGAGTATGTGATCCGAGCGAATCCTTACACGCACAACCTCCCGCACTCACACACACACACAGACAAAATCCCACTACTCACACATAGACATATCAGCGTGTTGGAGAAGGACTCGCTGTCATCATTATAGATACCCACTAATTGTATACATATGTATATTATGGATGTACGATATATTCGCATATGTATTGATAATTTTAATTAATTGTGCAAATAACGTGTCCCTTGCATTTACAAAAAACAAACCCATTTGTTACTAATCATGAAAGTGTGTACGCATTAAAACAAAATATTTTCATTGCAAATTAAAATCAAATCGAATCGATGAATGAGATATTGCAAGAATTTAACTGCAAATTTAATGTTGTGCAGCAACCACAAAGAAACGACAACAACACAAATCGCCACACTGGGCCCATCCGAATTGAATTAATACGAAAACATCAGGCAAAAAAACAAAAACAACACACAAAAAAAAAAAAGAAACAAAAATCTTATTTAATTGAATTAAATAATTTCACTTTGTTTGCATTTAACTATCATTTGCATACAGCATCTGGTTTTTCTCCCTCTCATTTTTTTACCAAATGGGCTTTTCTTATTTTCCGCAAATTAAATTTACGTTTTATGTTCTAGCACAAAAAGTAGGAGCTATCGCAAAGTCCGGGCACAGCAGCCGGACGAAGTATTCAGGATGATCCTTCACGAGAACCATCTATAAACTTTAAGCATTCCGACTGCCCTTGTTTTTTGGGCTTACTCTTCTTAGTTTTTTAGCCATTAAGCAAAATCTACAAACAACTAAACAACTATTTCGATACGAAAAAAAAACGAGAGCAGAGAACATAAATCAAATAATCGTAAATAATGTAGTTAGAAGCAGTGTTTAAGTGCGTCCAGTTGTAATCCGTAGTATATGTAATACAAGGCATAAGCACAACTATGACAAATGTCCTATGGCGATTTCAGTTTCCACTTTTATACAAATGTAAAAATATTTACAAGCAATTTTATGTAATACCTATATGATATTTAGTATGTAAATTCGTCTTTTTATGAAAAACGAAAGCGAAAGAAACGCCGCAAAATGAATGAAAATAAACAAATTGTATGCATTTTTATTTAAAAAAAAACAACAACATTTGTGTTAATTTAATTCGCCGAGTGGCTTTTTTATTTCAGTCCCATTGTGGGCGAGGGATTTGGCTGAATGGCATCTGAATGGGGATTTTTCTGTCATCATTTTCGCCAAGGGCGTGTAATTACGTCAACTGGCTTTGCTGCAAATAATCCATATCTATAAACAGACCCAGGCGATGCTATTTTTATGCGGCTTAAAATCGAGGAAAAATACTGCTGGAATGCTTAGTCTATAAATATGCACATCAGGTAAGTGACTTTTATTGCGAGGACAGTCGGAAAAAAATTTAAAAATGTGATAAATATTGTTTCGGCTTAAGTTTTCTACCCCATTTTTATGACGATGGGCCAAGTATATCAAAATATCACCTTATGTTTTGGTTGTATGAGGACTTTTTCTTAAAAAGGACTAAGTTTAAATTTTTAAAATTTTTTAAATCTTTTTCCGAGTGTGTATAGTAAGTAATTGACATTTAGACTGCGTTGGGGAAAACATTTTATAAAATTATGTTAAAGCCGATGCTTTTAGGGAAAGGCTTTATATTTATTTATGCGGCACACAACTCCTCATTGAACACGGAGTACGCCTACATGTTCCTGTGGTGGAGCGGAAGGAGCTGCCATGCCGTGATGGAAGATACGACAGAGATACGGGACGAGAGTTCCAGTTCTGGTACTGCAACAACTAGGTTGGCACAACAACAAACGTCTTCCGACAACGCCTGTTGAGGCAGTCAAATAGATAGACAGCTGCCAGGTCCGATGGGCGTGGCCAGGGGTAGGTAGGCAGGGGCAGTTGCTAATGTGAAAATCGTTAGAATTCGCTCAGTAAGAGGAACTTTCCACCGGAATCGCCAGGCTCTCACGTTCCCTGTTTGCTGCAGTGTGCATAATACGATTTAGAGTGCGCAGCATATGAGAGGGATACTTACATCGGTATGCACTTGCGTCAGCATCTTAAATATTTCATGCCCACCAATTGAATTAAGCCCTGCTGCTGAATGCTCCTGCTGACGTAGATGCTGCATGTTGCAACTGAAAGTGCAATTCGAATGTTGCTGTTGCTTCTGTTGCTGTTGTGCCTGAAGAAGACAAATGAATGCGGCGAAATGGTGGTCCCATGTCGGCGCCCTTGACCGCCCGCCGCCTTTTTCACGCTCTCCTGGCCAGGATGCACATTTGCATTTGCATTTCAGTGGCCAGCTTCTCCAGCCTTCAAGTACAGGATCCACTGCTGCAGTGTCGACGACGCTAATGCAGATGCAACAGCAGCATCCCCGCCAGCAGCAGGAACACCAGCAATGCGCATTAATCAAAATCTCATCTTCGTGGGTGGCAGCCACATACAAACACCCACCCAGTTCACGTTGTTGTTTACGTGTCCGTCGAGGCACGGAAAACAAAAACAGTTTGTCATATTTTAATACACTCCAGTGGTCCGGCAATGCAGCATACAAGCTCCGCTGTCGTGGCCAAAAATCCAGCCAATTGTCGTCCCCTGTCACATTTAATAGGATTATGCTTGGTTAAACACAAATATCCTTGGACACACACATAAACGCACACACACAGTCGCACACTAACTGGGTGCCACATAAATTTACAGCGTTTGCTGTTTGAAATTTTTCACATTACACACATAAATCCTGCAAAGATGGTCGTCGAAACCTCTTGAAAAATGTCCACTGTTTGTTTATACAGCCCGGCACATACGCTACACCTACATACATATATTCATCCATACTTACAAACATACATACATATGTGCCATGCCGGCAGGTAAGCTTATGTGGGCAGGTGAGAAGAGGTCCTTGGTGCTTGGCTCTTGCTCCTTGGTCCTTGGGCGCGTGCTCGGCGAGCTATTTGCCGCCGCCCGTAGCTGAGTTATCTGGCAAATAATGGAACGTGCTGTGCAGATGATGCGTTTTCATAAATTTTAAATAAGCACAGCAGCTGGCACGGGAATCCCAGGGCAGCAGCCAATCCGGAGAAGCAACTGGCAGACGACAGGGCCACGAAGACGGAGGACATTCTGTGCTGGTGCATAATATCCCATTTTATTTGAAAGTTTAGTTGCGTTTGCTTAACGCCCAGCTACTAAGTTGGCTGATTCATTTATCAAGCACTTTATCAGCAGCAATCGGTAAGAATGCAGGCTCCCACGGACAATAAAATATCTACAGAGGGCGATAATGCACTTACCCCTCTTGAATTGCACAGAGAACGAACTTCATTTTCAATGGGTCCATCAATTAAATAGTTTTCCAATCATGGAAGCTTTTTACTCCTACAATCATAAATACAATTTGAGGCTTAAAATTTAAATTTAAGCTTAAATCCTTGGGAATTCTGGGGAGAGTGATTTTCAATATAACTAAATCTCAATTGAATTTCAGCTTGAAATCACAAAATGACATTTTATATTGTTAACACAAGAAATACAAACAATTTTGCAAGAAGAAAAAGAAAAGCAGATAAATTTAGTCAATATTATGAAGTACTTTAGTCACAAAATAACAAGTTTGAAGTTTTTTATGGTGAAGTTAATATGAAATATGCATTTCAAAGAGGGAATTAGTCAATGGTAAGGCGGAGTTCTTATGAGATCCGTTGAAATTTGGTTACAAATATAATAAGAGCTTACATATTAGGAGATATTAATATTTTAAATTAACCCGAGGATATACATGAGAAAGTCTAAGGTGATTATGTAAAACTAACACTTTGATGATTTTTTGTCCGTGTTCAAAGTTAATCCAGCAGTCAGTTACTCTCCGGGCAGAAATCTCATGAAAGGGCCATTGGAGCAGAGACAATGAGTGGATAGCTAGCAGATGGGTTGATGAGCTGATGGGTTGATAGGCTTTGTCTGCCCCATAAAAATGCATAGCCCGCATTGCAATTTTGATTGCGCTGCCCCTCGGCAATGGAAACATTGTTGTTGCTGTTTTCGTGGTGCTCCTTCAGCCTGTTGCTGTTCGGAAAAGCGGGAAATGTATAGAAAATGCGCATGCGCTGGAAAGAGGACACAAACTGTTGCAGTTGCGAGTACAAAACATTGCCCCTTCGAGGGCCATTTTATCCGCTGCCTTATCCAGAAGAAGTCTAAGGCTTTAATAGTTGTTTGCGTGGGGCAGGTCCCCAAAGGGACATTCGCTCGGCAGCTCGAATCCTCGTCGCCTTCGTCGCCTGGAAGCCTATGCAAAGTTCGCTTTTTGTTTCTTCGCTGACTGGAATGTAGGTATTTGTGCTGGCTTTGGAGCTTCTGGCCCAGCTAACTCCGCCACCCCTAACACACAAAAAAAGTAACCACCAAAACCCACCGCCCCCAGGCTTTACCATTTTCCCTCTTTTTTTCTGCCTGTCCTGGTGCTGTTCCTCTTTTTCGCACCACTGCGGCAACGGCTGCTTTGCAATTGCAATTTTCAAGGATATGCTTGAAACAGATTTATATGGAGGGCTCAGTACGTGCGGAATTTATTAATGCTGCCCTGGAGGAGCTACCCCGTTTCAATTTTTTTTTTTTTTTTTCTCCCATCATTAGCTGAAGCAACAATGATGCCATCTTCAGCACCAACCACCTCCCATTCTTACCTACCGAATGTTACGCAAGGTGACTGAACGGCACATCGAAGCTCGCACATTAATAATGAGCTGTGCGAGTTTTTGTGTTCAGGTAAAATTTGAATCGTGTGTTTGTGCTGCATTTTCTATTACTAGATTTCCGACATTTGGCCCCAAAACGCAAATGGAAACAGACACCATAGACCAACGTGTTTGTTTGCCATTCTTGGCCCGCAAACTTTGGCTCCTAATCCGGACTGGAGATGGCAGTTGATGGGCCGCTTTTCCGGGGAATCTGAACAGAGCTCACGTACGCGCATTAACGAACTTCGGTGCTTAAAGTGCAGTCGAAAGGCAAACAAAAGCACCGCCAGCAACAACTGCAAAAACAACCGAACCCAGAGCTCTTCACGCCATAAAAGTTTATCCGTGTTTGTGCAGTTGGCAAGGGATCCTAGTATAAACCCCCTGGTAATAAGGTCCTGTTCCAAGAAGAGAATGCCAGGTGAAAGGCGGTGGCATTGCCAGTGACCATGGTTTAGCATAATTCATTCTCCAGGAGTCCTGCCGTCGCCATCGATTTCAATTGCACCCAGTCGATCCGACAAAAGGTGTTTTAATGGGGAATACTATACATTAAGTCTCCGCAATTAATTTTCCATCCAACGCTCAACTGCCGTTAATTAATTTCCACATATGCTGCATATGGATAAGATAGTCGCCGGATGTACATCCTTGCAAGTTGACTGCCATGGCCCAGGCACTTCATCAACGGAGCTGGTGGAAAAATCTGTTAAATTGGATGGTTTCCAGCTTTACGGCCACTCCCATCTCAATTTGCATACATTTTGATTGTGATTATCCCGGGCCACTGATTTAAATACGGACGGATAAGGATGTGGCCGGGATGCAGGCGATGAAGCGGACAAAGAGGACAATGCCTCCTCGACTGGCTGCATGTGGCAGATGGACCGCTGCACAAGCTCATTAATAAACACGGTGTCCACGGCAACAGTAACAACTACGCCGTCAAACGCAATCCCGCGGCTTGTCCACTGCCTTTCCTGCGCCGTCGACGACGATGATGATGAGTCTGTGGTCAGATGGACCATTTCTGGCTCATTGTTTTCCATTGGTTAATGGCCAGCCTGTTTTTAAATCGCCCGAATGAAGGCTATATGTAATATACACAAACATACATACATATTTTTAAATTCCTTTTTAATTAAAATAACATTAACCGAGTGTGAATCGAACACATGTACTGCATGTGAAATGCACTTACTTCGCTGATGGGCCAATGCAATTATTGTCCGCTTTCAAACATTAAGTTATGCGGACTATTTTGCAATGGAGTTTCATCGAATAATTCATTACCGCTTTAAAAATTAATGTCCTGCAAAGGGATAAATTAGAGCTGAATTTTTAAGTTAATTTAAACGTTCTGCTTAATCATGAAAGTACCATAAAATTCCTATAAATAGTATAAGTTTTTTAATAAATAGATCTCAGTCTTAAGAGCACGTATTTAATAAATTCGTTTAAAGACCAGCCGTTAAGATCAGCAATTCTTGTTTTATAATACCGACTCTTAAATTTAATTTCCAGTTAACATGAAATTAGTTCTACCTGCTTGATTTTGTTGACCTATTAAACTCAAAAAACGTAGTTATCGTCTTTTTGTGGACCAACGTGCACTGGAAATGGAAATTCGCTGATTGCTATTACGTCGGTAAAGCCATCCGCAAGTCCTTGCTGAGCGAAGGCATACAGAGCTAGAGAAATGAACCCGCGATAAAGGTCCGATAGCCCGCTGTTTTTTCATTTCTCATCATCGCAGTCAGCTGAGGAACTCAGCAGCTTTCAGCAGTGTTTGCTGTCTGTCTCAGCCACAGCAGCAACATTTTAACTGCACTCAACATTAGTTTGTTATCAACGCTCGATTGCTGCGGAAAATTGAAAAATATTGTCGCTGCGAAGCGAAGGATGCGGGTTGGTGGATGGAGGATGCAGGATCTAGGGTAGAGCAGCTGTTGTTTCATCTGCGCCTCCTGTGGCTCCTCCATCCTAATGATGGATTGCGCTGAAAGTGTCTTAAGCTCACACGCGCTCACTCTTCAAATAAAAGTTTCCAAATGTCGCCAATGCAGGCGCAAGACGAGATTCTCTAACCCGAAAAACCCAAAGATCCAAGCACCGCCGGCCTTGCTCCATTTTGGCCATAAAAACTTTGCTTTTGATTTTGCATGTCGCTCTAAAACTATTTGGGTTGTGCCAAGCTGGGCTGTGCGGGCTGTTGGCTGATAAAGAGCATCCGAATCTGCCTTCAAGTGCACTTTAGTTGGGGAATTTTGCGTTACGAAATAAATCATCTTGATCGAGCGAGCAAGTGTGCCCGCTCGAATATTAAAGCGAGTGTTTTAAAATCGAATTTAAGCGATGAATTTCCGTTGCACCACCACCATCACCAGTAGCAGCAGCAAGAGCACTAGCAGCAGCTGTTGCAGACAGATAAAAGAGTCGAAGTGAAAAATCGTTCAATATTTTTACCAGAAAAACCCTTTGGCAATGGCACCCAGCTTGAAAGCACTTTATATAGATATTTTATTTACCCGGGGAGCAGTGGAATTGTGGTAATTGAAGTTGTCAAATATAAATATATTGCCGCCTGGAGATAGCTGTCTCAGAAACAAGACATTCAAATTTGTTAATTAATTTCATCGTTATGGCAGGTGAATGGACAACTTGTTGCATTTCGCCACTTGAAATACAGCTCGTTTGTCAACTGTGTCTCTCCGCAGACACGCTAATGTGGTCAATGCCAACTGTTGCCGTGGCCGTTGCAAGTTGCCAGTTGCCACTTGCCAGTTGGCCAAAAACGGGGCCAGGATGCAGCCGGAATGACTCTATAAATGCATCTCCGCATCTCTGCCCCTCTGCCCAATAAAAGTCAAGTGCATGCTTCGCTGGCAACGTTCCAAAACGATGGCGTTGGCGTCGATGGAATGGGAATGGTAACGGGAATATGGCAATGGCGAACGGAAACGGAAGCGCGCAGAAAAAAAATTACTACTGCAAAATGGGCGTTGGGAAAGGGAAGGGGAAACGACGGTCTTTACTGAAACTGAAATGAAGGCGGCAAAACCAAGAACGACTAAGTGGCAAAACATGAACAAAAACTTTGTCCGTTGTGCGGCCGACAAGTTGAAACTAATGACAATTTTGTTGTAATTAGTTGCGGCTTTGCCGTAAACCAGCAAATGCGACGGCAACAAATAAGTTGTCAGCGGACTTAAGTTAAGCAATTTTCATAGTTCTCGTCGTCGTCGTAGTTGTGCTTGGTAAATCTTTTAGCTCAAATTTGTCGGAAATGAGATTCATTTGTTTTCCTTGTCGAGATTGTTTGAGGCGAAGTGATTGTTGCGTGGCCATAGCCAGTTACCCGGTAGCAGATTACACACAAGGCCTTTCCAGATATTTCTAGGGGTTTCGCACGAGAGTCAGCTTGGCTTTTAATTATTTGAAATTGCAGGGCTGCTGCAGCTGCTGCTGACGTGTCCTGCGGGAGGATGCCAGCTACATAACCACACAGACACAGGTATGTGAGCTGGAAAACACCACAAAATATTCGCAACAGCACACGAGCTGACTTAGCACTTTTGGGTTGGGGGCTAAAAATTGCATTTCATAAATTCTGGCAATTAGGAGCTGTCCAAAAGCAGGGTATTACGTTGGTGTTCCGCAAGGACACTCGATCCTGGCCAATGGAGGCGCATGCTGCAGGCATCTCATGCTTAAATGACCCACTCTGAATTGTAAATTCAATCCATACAATATCTGAATGTGCCAGCATTTTCGCACCGTAAATACGCACATTGTAAATTTTATCGAGCGGATTGCTAAGGGAGGTGGAGATGTGGGTTGTAAAACAATTCACTAAGGGAAGGTGGTGGTGGCGGGTGAGTAAAAATCTTTATGTGCCGCGCAGCGTCTTTATTTTATGCACCGCAAGTAAGGAGTGCGATTGTGCGGGTGCCGCCCACATGTGAACGTTGTCAGCCGAAGGACCTCTTTTGAGCTGCGACTCCTGATTTCATTTATTTGCACTGGGGCCCACAGATGGATATACACCAAGCTCAGGTCCTTGGGGCGGGGTAGCTGTCATCGCAAATTGATGATGCGCAGCGGGCAAATGAAATATTGGGCGTACTGCACGATGTGACATTCGGGGCGTGGCCAGTCGAGTTCCATTGCGGTCACTCACTCGGTGTCTAATCAACATTTAATTGTTGTTGTTCGCCGGCAATTCCGACTTTTATGCTCTCGCACATACCAATATATACATATGTATATTCGGGAGTAAATATTGGTGGTGAGGAGCGGTGCTGGGGGGCATTTTCAATCTGGGCCAGCGGACAGTGGGTGTGGTCATGGGCGGGTCAAAACATTTGCATATCATAAAAATTCATGCCGTAGCTTTTTTGTTTACTTTTTAAATTGAGCAACCGCAAAGTTTTGCATTGCATTAAGAGCAGCAAGTGGCATTCATACTCTCTATCCGACTCCACATCCCATGCCACATTCACGTATCCCAGCCTGAACTCGCCCAGGGATTCGCATTCGGACTCAGATTCGCCATGGCTGTGCACAGAGAACATAGTTTGTTTGTGTTATCTGGGAATGAATATAATAAGCCATAAGTTTCAAGAGGAAACATTTTGTAAAATAAAAAAATATTTTATATTAATATTATGCAGATGGAGTATTCTCTTACCAAAAGTACAAAATTAAATTCAAATATTTAAAGTTCCTGATGAAGATGATTTTCAAAATGATCATAAATCATAAATTTGGCTTGCCACATATTTTTTCATTAAGAAATAAAATCCGTTTTTAATACCCGCACAATTTTGCAGGTATAAATTTAAACAAGTTTGGAATGACAAATTTTTATTAACATCACAATGCTACTTTTATTTTTACGACCATTGTGTATCGATCAAATATCAATATGACATTTATGCACTGCCAAAGAAGAGGCATTTCGTGAATATTCACGAAATCGAAAAGTCAAATGCTAATTTTTTATGTTGTCTTAAGCTCTGTGGGTCTTGGTTTTTTCTCCCTGTGTTTCATTTTCGCTACAATATTTTTGAGAGCACTTTGATTCGATTTTCCTGCTGCTCCGGAGCAGCGGTGTCCGTAGTATAGTCCTGCAAAGCAAGTCTTGCTGCTGCTGTGTCTCACAATGTGCTGGCCATGTCTGCATATAAATTACGCCGGCTTGTAGTTGTAATTTCTCTTCACGTCTCAGTTTGTCTTGTTCGGCCCGGCACGCACATAAAATACATCAATGTGTCTGTGTAACTCGAGTGGAGTCGGGACATTTCGAGTCCTTCCACTGTCCTTCGTCCTTTAGCTGGCCCACTGTGCAGTTTCCACAGTTACCAAGTCTCCACTTGCAGTTTTGATTTAGTGCCTCTTACACCATGTACTCGTAGTTGGCTTTTTCACTTTTGCTGCTCAACTTTAATCCACAACGGACTTGAATTTCACGTCAGGCTGAACTTAATGATAGCTTCCGTGTTTTTGTTTTTCGTTTCCGCCCTTTTTGCCTTTTAGGTTGAATGGCCAGGACAATGACATCCACTCACTTGAGCGCCCTTTCATATATAGTACTACGTGTGTCCAGGCGAACGTTGAAATATTGTTTATTTACCCAATTAACGATAATTGCTTGGATCAATAAATTTATATTTGCCGAACGCGCCACGAAGGAGCGCAAAACCACACATAGACTGTTAAAGTGAAGTGAATTGTTGTCTGAATCCCGGCCAGCAATGTGTCATTATATCTCCCCAAGGTACTACAGCTACTGCGACATTAATCATGTCTAGATGGTCGTCGGCTGTCTGCGCATTAATAAAGTCATTACCATGTGCCAATCTCTGGGAGACTTTGCTTATCGGAGCAACCGCCAGAAGAGGCCCATCAAATCCAAATGACATCCATTTCGGTACAATCACAGCTGCAATTCGGCGGCAGTTGGTAATAAATTTCGGTGCGTTTATCTGGCGGCTGACAAGCGGAAACGACTACAAGCAGGCAACACTTTTTTTTTTGTATTTTTAACTGCTTATTAAACTCGCTAGCGTTTTGTGTCACGTAGAATGTGAAGAGGTCGAGCCCAAGCGCTTTAAGCTTAAGTGGCAATTTTACAAAATAGCAGAGCGTAAAACAAATTTCTTTTATGTACTCGCAAATTGCTAGCCAAACTTTTCATATAAATAAATATAAAGGCGAACAAAGCGAACACAGTACGCGAACAGCGAATACAAAGTACAGAATGCCATCCAGGCCACACTCTCATAACAAGTGTCAATGGTGGGGCGGACACTATAAACATAAAAACGTCTTGCCGCACAAAAATTTCTTTAAAAACTTTGCGAGCCGTGGCAAAATTGTGGGGCGTGTTTAGAAGCCTGCTCATTGTTGTTATTATTGTTGTTTCCACCGCCGTTGTAACTGTGGTTATACACAAAAAAACCAACCTAAAATCAAAAAAAAAAAATTGTTTTAAAATTCAAGCGAAATTCTAATAAAACTCGACTTTGGAAATTAAACTATACAAAAAATATAAGCCAGAGGCTTGAAATCAATTGATTGGCGGTCAAAAAGTATGCTATAAAAAATAACATTATCAAGAAGCTCAAATTCAACTTTTGTTATTAAAATATCCACGACTTGGACTTTCAAAGTAACTTTAACTGGTTAACTGATAATGTTTTCTTTAAAGTGGCTTCAAAATGTCAATAAGAATATATGATTGTTTTAATTTTTGCCTCAGTTAATGTATTTTTTCGCAGTGTAGTGCTGCTGGGTCGCTTAACGGCAATTGAATGCCGGGCTAAGTGGCAATGTGTGCGAAGGCGTTTTGCTTTTGCAATTTGCAATAACCAAAGCATGGCCATAAAAATATAGTTGCCATCCCGAAAATCGACACAGAGAAAGAGGGTGGGAGAGTGAAAAAGAGAGAGGTGGGGGGACAGCTGGAGTGGACCTAGAGCGAGATGGCTGCACAATGAGTTTTTGATTACTTTGAAATTTCTTATTTGCCTTTCAGTAAGCCGACCGAAAAAAATTCTCGCCTCGTTACTGTGCAAATATTGATAAGCGTCAGTCACGGCCTGCTGTTGGCCAAATCCAAAATCCAGTATCCAAAATCCGACACCTTCCCATCATCCCTGCCACTGGCATCCTGGCACTTTTATTTGTTTCGCAATCAGACTGCCAAGTGACATTCAGCGGTTGTTTGTTCAACGCGGCTTAATGCTGCCCAGATTAGGCCTAGGCACTTGCTGGAAGGAATCAGTTTGGGATCCCTCGAATGGAACGAAAACAAAGTTAATTTTCACAAAAATCCCCTGGCAGTCAATATAGGACGGATAATTAAATAGTTCCGCTACGTCCTGCTGGAAACCATTCAGGAAAAGAACAACCCAACGCCCAGCGCGAAATTGAGGGGAGTTGACAGGCGTTGCCCAAATTGAAGAATTTCTGTGTGTAATAAATTTGAAACGTGACGCGCGGTAAAAGCCAAAACAACTGCGACCTGTTTCGAGGCTTATTGATAGGGCAAAAAGTATCTGCGTGTGGCAGGATATGAATGTATTCCAATTCCCATTCCTATTTCGAATACCCATAGTATGCATGTCAGCGGGTCTGATAGATCTGTCACCTGCTCACGTACGCGACGAACAACGAAGGCCATCCAATGTTTGTCAAACATGATAACCCCGGCTAATAATTTATGAAATTTCCAATAATAAGCCAGACCAAGTTCATAAATTACGCCGGCTAAGCCGAAAGTGTCCATTCCCTCCGGCAGCTCCTTTAAGTCAAACTCAAATCCAACGAGCACGTGCAACTAGTTTGCTGATTGATTAAACCACGCAACATCGTCTTGAAACTACGACTACATACATAGAAACGTCCAAA
This sequence comes from Drosophila eugracilis, assembly GCF_018153835.1. Taxonomy (NCBI): domain Eukaryota; kingdom Metazoa; phylum Arthropoda; class Insecta; order Diptera; family Drosophilidae; genus Drosophila; species Drosophila eugracilis. The sequence continues at coordinate 5,019,472 of NW_024573224.1, forward strand.
AACGTTCCAGGAATTGTTATTAGACCGTTTGCTAGTTCCCCCGTTGGCGTACTTTCGCCAAGTTGGTTTGATGCCGAAGCCGAAGCCGATGCCAATGCGGACGATGGTGATGGTGATGCTGATTCTGATGTTGATGCTGATCTGACGTGGACGGCACACGTGCTAAAGTCACTTTTAACGGAACAACACGGCATCACTTAACGCGCTCCCCGGTCTCGTAACTATGACTCCTGACTGCTGACTTCTAACCCCGACCCTTTCCCAATCCCGATGGCCATGCCCATTGACTCGGACGTGACAAGTGCGGGCAATGGGCGATATCCCGGGATGGGCCCACGATTCGTTCTCATTGTCATGTGCGGCGCATAATGGGGCGGGACCAGCAGGATGCCAAGTTGGCGCCAAGGAATACCCAATATAACAGCCCCCGGCTAAGCAAAAGCTAAAGCTATTCTTAAAGCATATCAAGTATACGCACTCAGCCCTTCGTTGAAGTCAAGCATGTCATAAAATCAAATTCCAAACGAGCTGATGGAATTACTTGCAAAAATATTTAACAACACGAGAGCGAGCATGCTAAAAATCCAAATTATTGTCAACAGGCAAACACTCATTCTCTGTCGTCCTGTGGAAACATTAGACACTTTTCCGAAATGTACTTGGAGTGTAACAAGAACACATTAAGCCACCCTGACCATCACCATCACTTCTCCCAAATGAATTGTGAAAATATTTGCCTCAATTAAGCAAGAGTTGGGCTCTCGGCTCAGCATATTTCACACAACAACCACTCTACGGGGTGCACCTAGTCGGTATTATGTAAATATGTTAATTCTCGCTGTCGACCTAAAAACAAAGCTCTACGCTACACCAGCTTCGAGTTCTGGTGACGTTTTCATTAGAAATGCAAATGGGAATGGCGACATCTTCAAGTTCAAGTTGCCGATAAATTTCGAGACGAGGTAGAGGGAGTAACGAAATGGACTGGGAAAGACCAGGTCAGCCAGGTGATAGTTGGGTCAACCAGTTTTTGGACAACTAAAAGTCGTGGCTGGCCTTGCTCTCCATAGTTGATTTTCCCCCGGTATTCATTCTACAACAGATTTATTCCGTTGGCTTGATTGTGAGTCTGCTTTCATTACGTATACGCAGCGTTGCTCAAAATTTATGTCAACCAGCGAGACGCGAACTGGCGCAATATTTACGCCTATGTGTTCTTATTTTCTAATTACTATATATACATGTTAGGAGGGCTGGGGGATGGGCGTGGTGTATCTGTAATTAGTGTTTTGCACACATATTCATATTAAAAGCCGGCATAGTCGCTGCTTAATAAATTAAACGACAATTTGCACTGGGACCGTGCTGTTGCTCGTAAAGAGCTAGTATCCTGAAAACTGGGACATTAAGCTGGCATTACGCAAAGGCAGGCCTGCAATTAAAATAAAATGGAGAGCTCAAGAGCCGACGACAATATGCACTATAAAGCAGATAAATATTTGTGTTTTTGGCTTACGATGCGTACTAGGGAGGCTCGAGAATAATTTATTGCCTTCTTGGGGGCGCCAGGGATTGCACAATAAGCTGGGAATTTATTTGCCTGTTTTTTGTGCCCACGGTTTTTTCTTTTCTCTATATTTTTTCCTAGTAGTAAGCCAGCTTTGTCTACTTGCTTTTCCGATGTTTGATTGTGGTGTCAATTTCGCGGGGCTTTTTCGGCTGATTAACGCGCATAAACAGAAATCTCTTTTATGCTCATCTTTTTAATAAATAATCTCGGCCACTTAGCTGGTTGCAAAAAATATATATAAACACGCAAAATAATAATAATCAGCATCTGTCGTCGTTGCCGTTTGATTGTCAATACAAAATGTTTTTATCGCTAACACAATTTGCTAAACAAATTGGCCAGCTCGGCGAAATTTGATTTGATTTATTCCTTTCAGCACTCTCGGCCAGGTTTTTTTGAAATATCGCTTTTTTTTAGCATAAGCTTTAGTTTAGTTTCAGTTCGGTTCGCTTTGGGTCGGGCTTTTGAGCTTGCAATAATTGATATCGCCTATTTGCATATCAAATTTAATATATTTGCATATGTTTTTCCTCTTTTTTTTTTGCACAGCCAAACGGTTTTGCGGCTAGTCAGTCAGCTTTTTTTGGTAAAACATATTTTTATTTGCCGCCCGGTATGCGGAAACAATTTTGAATTTGGAAAAAACAAACAAATCAAGAAAAGGAATAGAATAGAACAAGATGTCTGCTCGTAAAAGAGTTCTAAAAGCCGACAGCCCCAAACATTTCTGCAAAAGAAAGGCAAGAAGCAAACAAACTGGTTTAACTGGGCTTTAACTTGCAAATGATTCTATTGTGAAGATAAAGCTTATGATTTAAGAAAATTACTAATGCTCCAATTTATGGTGAGGCGACAGATTCGATTGGGTTTTTGCACCTGAAAGGCACCGCCCGGTTTTAACACCCGCCGCCAGGTGATAGTCGAATAAATTAAGTGCACAATTTTATTCGTTTTGACTTTTGTGTGCCAGAACAAAGGCAATAAAATAATATAGGCTTGTGTTGTCTAGCTCAGAGAAAGACAAAAATAATGTAAGAAATAATAAACAGTGACAGATTTTGTAAATAGATCGATTGAACCCCAAAGCCATTTGCATAAAGCGTTGCCAGAAATTCCCTCCCGGAGTTTCTTTTTTTTTTATCTTTTTGTGGTCCGGCGGGGCCGCCTTTTTATTTATTTATTGATACGCCAACGTCGTCCGAGAGCTATTATCTTCAATTCGGAGCGGAGCTGGAAACTCTTCCCCGCTTTTCGACCACTTTTTATGTCGCTGCTGCGTGCATCTTTTATGTGCGTGTGGCGCCCGAGACCTTGAAATTGTAGCTGGTTTGTTTTATTGTGTTTACATTTGTTTAGTTTGCATATGACATTGCCATCAGCGACTAACTTGGCTGAGCTGCTGGCAGCGGAGATGGCCATTGGTCGGTGCGATCCGCAACTGTTGGCGGTGGGCAAAAGGTGGGGCCACCACACAAAAAGACAAGACAAATTGTTTTTGACTTTAGGTTATTGCCTCGAGTGTGAATCTTGATTAGATTCTGGCCAAGGGAAGAGGGGAGGGTCAGTCATTTACCATATACCATCATCAGATATAGAACGAAAGAGTCGTGTGTTTGGCAGAAAGAAACATAGTGATATCATGGAAATGGTCTTGGAATCTTAACGGATTTCCTCAGTGACCAGATCTTGGGGTTACTCATCGCTATAGTTATCCGTGATATCAATCAATATCTTAGTCATATTGATTTGCAAATCGGTTCGGCTATCTTAAATATGGATCTTGGGTATTTCTCAGATGGGGCTCTTTAATTATGCAAATCAAATCAGTTTTCAGCGATTTTGTTGCTGCCCCTGCTCCTCTTCTCGCCTGAAATTTGCCAAAATAAAAAACAATAATTTTTATGATATCAATAAACCATGATGAAAAACGTGATAATCGCTGATCAGATTAAATGGTCGCCTGGCGCCAGCTGATTACCGCCGAATTCCGAGTAGCTTCGGGTGCTGGTAAACAGTAAAAAACATCAAGGTCGCAACGGTTGTTAACTTTATGGCTTCTATTTTGCAAAGCCGTGTTTCTCATTTTTTTTTGCCACAGGTTAAATGGCCGAGCGATGAGCTCCGGACAGATGGACAGACCAATATATGGATAGATGGATGGATAGATGAATGAATGGATGCGCAAAAAAGGCTGGCGAAAATTGATTTCTATCAATTTTTAGAGCCATTGTTTCCTCCAGCGGCGTCCAATGTAAACCAATGATTTTTGTTTAGATATCAAATGGCCAAACCCTAGAGCAGCAATCAGTCCCAAATACCATACACCATATACCATATTCCAAATACCAAAGGGGGACGCAATAATCGCTGGGAATTCCCAGCTAGAAATATGTGGCTGGACCAACTAAAAAGTGTAGAAAAACCAAGTCGTTTCCGAACTCGTTTCGATGGTGCTCCGCCAAATGTTTTAGCATATAAAATATGAAGAAAATCATTTCATTTACTGAAAGCATGACCATTTATTGTGGCTTTTGCTAAACGAGTTTTCAGCTTTCTGGCCGTTTCCTCTGCCTAAGAGCCTGCCCTATTGGATTACAAAGTGACGGCTAGGTCTTCTGCCTAAATAATTTTGAAGATGGTACTGCGCCTTCGACTGAGAGATCGAGAAATTTGCATAATGTCGACGCCAGCATGTGCAAGAATAGGGCGGCAAGATATCGATGCGCTTTGTTCACGACGGCTTGGCCATTGTTTTATCGCACCAACGTCGTCTTTCGAAGGTGGATAGCATTTCAAGAGACAAAAGCTGCCGAAGAAGTTACTCAAAAAATGCTTCAAGCCAACAAAAACAACGGTGGTAAGTCTGCATGAACTTGAGCGCAGTCTAGTGACACCGATCGTTGGTTTTCGTATAAATATTGGACCTTTCGGTGATGCAAACGTCAGACACAACCAAGTGGTCAAAGTCAAAGAACTAAATTCAAAATGCGTGCCTTCATTGTAAGTATTAAGTCGATGGACGAGTACGTTTAGAGGATACAAAGGATTACAATGCCGTTTTGTTCTTCAGGTTATGTGCTTGGTGGCAGTCGCCTGCGCCGATAAGCTCGGCTACAACTATCAGCCCGTGGCTCACTCCAGCTCTGGCCTGTCCTTCGCTCCTGGCAGTGGATCCATTGGTGGTGGCTCCATCGGAGGCAGCATTGGAGGTGGCTCCATCGGAGGCAGCATTGGAGGTGGCTCCATCGGAGGAAGCATTGGAGGTGGCTCCATCGGAGGTGGCTCCATCGGAGGTGGATCCATCGGAGGTGGTTCCATCGGAGCCAGCATTGGCAGCGGTGCTGGTCTGGGTGGTCTTGGTAGCATTGGTGGTGGCAGCATCGGCGGTGGTGAGGCTCTGAGTGCCCCCGTCTCTTACAGCGCCCCTGCCCCAGCTGCCGAGCTGGAGAAGGAGTTCTTCACCTTCACCGCCAACGAACAGGACTTCGATGAGCCCCAGCAGCTGGAGCGCGTCTCCTCCGCTCTGAACAAGGCCCTGCGCGTTGTCTTCATCAAGGGACCCGAGAACCGTGGACTGGAGAACGCCGCCCTGGCTCTGGCCAAGCAGGCTGCCCAGCAGGAGACCGCCATCTATGTCCTGAACAAGCAGGCCGATATTGGAGATCTGGCCAACAAGCTGAACGCCATCCGCAGCAACAACAACAACAAGCCCGAGGTGCACTTCGTCAAGTACCGCACTCAGGAGGATGCTGCCAACGCTCAGCGCGCCATCCAGGGTCAGTACGACCAGCTGGGAGGCTCCAGCCAGGCCCACAACGGCGGTGTTGCCCCCGTCCTGAACTTCGCCTCCGCCGGACCAGTGCGTCAGGCTACCGCCCAGAGCCCCGACAACTCCTACCTGCCCTCTTCGGTCTTCCGTCGCGTCTAAGTCGCTCGTTTCACTCCTCACTGAATCGCAAACGCCAGCGATCTTTGACTGATTTTAAAACCTAGTTATTGTTGACTAATGCTTAAATAAATTCAATCCTTAAATTTTAAACCAATTTAATAGTTTGTATTGCTTTTTTTTAAACCAAAAACTTTGCTCCTTTAGTTCGATGGAAAAGAAACTTTGCAGTTCAGATTTATTTTCGCGAATTATTTTTCTTTCAAACTTTGAAAGTTAAATCAAGTTGGGCGCAAAAGTACATTCGTCCTTCCATTATTTAATAATATTTCAACTATATTACACTTTAAACTAAAGGCCGCTGATGGATATATGTGTCTTTATTTGGTATTTGCTCTTGATTACGCTTTTTTGCTTCAATTTATATGTAAGAAAAATTATTAAATTACGTTGCATACCTTTTGGGGTCTCTTAACTACATTATAAATATGACTAGCTATGACATGGCATTAGCTATATGGCATTGAAAACCGACAAGTATAAAATTCATATATCAAATATTTATTTTAGTTATATTTTTTCAGCTCATTTCGCTCATATATTACAAAAAATTTTCAAAAATGCAATAGTTACGGTTTATTGTGGAGCTAGAGAACCACAACTTATAGAAGTAGTCATAAGCAGCAATGAAAACCACGCAATATTTTAGATAACCAAATTAAATAATTTTTATTCGAAAACAAAGTTTAACAAAGAGATTCCCTAGTGACGCAGGCGGCTTAGGATGGAGGCTGGCAAGTAGTTGCTCTGGGGAGCCTGCTGTGGAGCTGCACGAACTGGAGCAGCTCCTTGGGAGGCAAAGTTGATGGCATTTGCCACGCCACCGTTGACAGACTGGCTGGTTCCGCCGAGCTGATCGTATTGGGATTGGATGGCACGCTGGGCATTGGCAGCATCCTCGGGAGTGCGATACTTGACGAAGTGTACCTCCGGCTTCTTGTTGGCATTCTGGCGCACGGCATTGAACTTCTGGGCCAGCTCGTTGATGTCAGTCTGTTTGTGGAGCACGTAGATGGCGGTCTGTTGTTGGGCAGCCTGTTTGGCCAGAGCTAAAACGGCGTTCTCGTAACCACGGTTCTCCGGCGATTTGATAAAGATGACACGGACATTCTTCTTAATGGTCGACAAAGCCTTCTGCAGAGCACCATGATCTTCAAAGTCGGCATCATTGGCATAGAAGCTGTAGAACTCCTTGTGAACCGAGGATTGGGGAGCGGCACTGTAACTCACTGGTCCAGCCAGTGCAGCGGACTGGGATACACCACCTCCAATACTAGGGGAGGAACCTTGGCCGTAATTATAGCCGGATAAACTTCCGGCACTTGCCACCGCCACAATGCTTAGAATAATAAGGGCACGCATTTCGACCTGTTGCCTACGAAGTGTTCTAGAGGAATGAATAATATAGTATTCATTATCTACCTTTTATACCGCCAACGCAGGGACGTTTAAAATTAGACTAGAAAATCTAGTCAATTGAGCCGTCTAGTCGCATCGGGGTCCCTCTGGCGGAACACGGCGATCATCGATCTCCGCTCTCGAATCGTGATTCGTGAATGGCCAGTGGCTATTGGCCATCGGGTTTTCGGAATGCTGTTAATCTGCTAACATAATTTCGCTCTTAACACATTTAACACATTGTTTTGAGCAAAGGCAGCTTCAATAGCGCCGCCGACTTTGAGATGCGATTTCGATTCCGATTCCGAGCTTAAAACCCGAGTGCGAGTCCAGTCGTTTTCCGAACTATCGTGATTCACCCATAATTGGCTTATAATTTATGCACAAAAACAAAAAAAAACCAACCTCTCGGCTCTTGCAATCTTCGGATGGCTGGCTAGTCCGATTGTTTTGTTATATTTGCTTGAATATGTATACAGAACCGCTTATTTGTTAATGATTTCAACAAAAAAGTGATCGTCAGCTTAATAAAATTAATGATTAGATTTTGTTTTTATGGCTAATCAGGTTTCGATTGGGCATAAATCTTCATTGTCTTCGTATGTGGGTTGCACTTGAGATTCCTTTCTAATTGTACGTGACACACGACGGGCCTCGGAAACCAGGTCATCTAACAGTTGTTGGCATCTTCGCGACCTTGAGCTGTCATCGGAAGAAGAACCAGTTCCCCCGTAGAGCCGGGAGATCGATATTAATGTCTTCCCTCCAGGTTAAAGTGGGTGGCTTTAATCTTGTAGACAATTAATTTGGCGGCATGCGAGCTCGCTATGTCAGATAATTAGTCCAGCGTTTTGTATGGAGAGTGACGGAATCTGAATCGCCGGATAAAACTCATGAAGAAACACATGCTCCGATCTACCTTCCTTATCTTGATGTCGTCTATTTGAGATATTTATAGTCTGAAGGGCACTGTTTATATTTAAGCCATCCGCAAACAAGCTTGCCGAACAAGGCGGATTTAATGCACCATTAGCTTCTATGACAAAACCGCAATAAAAATGCCACTCTATAAAACACATAAAGAAGACCTTTGTTCGAATTTTGTTTTTAAATTTCAAATTTATTTGTGTAATTATGCATTAGTCAACAACGTGTAACAGGAAGAATGAAATCTTCAGTAGATATTTGCTTAAGTTATTAAAGTCCAAAGGGCAGCCTTCTTAGAAACGCAGGCGACGGAAGACCGAAGTGGGCAGGTAGGCGTTGTCGGGGATCTGGGCGTTGGCCTTCTGGACTGGACCGGCGGAGGCAAAGTTCAGAGCGGGGGCCACACCACCATCATGAGCCTGGGAGGATCCTCCCAACTGGTCGTACTGCGACTGGATGGCGCGCTGGGCATTGGCAGCATCCTCAGGAGTCCTGTACTTGACGAAGTGCACCTCGGGCTTGTTGTTGTTGTTGTTGCGAATGGCGTTCAGTTTCTGGGCAAGATCTCCAATGTCAGCCTGCTTGTTGAGGACATAGATGGCAGTCTCCTGCTGGGCAGCCTGCTTAGCCAGAGCCAGAGCAGCGTTCTCCAGTCCACGGTTCTCGGGTCCCTTAATGAAGACCACACGCAGTCCCTTGTTGACGGATCCAGCAACACGCTCCAGTTCCTGTGGCTCATCGAAGTCCTGTTCGTTGGCGGAAAAGGTGAAGAACTCTTTCTCAAGTTCGGCAGAGGGAGCGGGGGCGTTGTAGGAGACAGGGGCGCTCAGAGCATCGCCACCTCCCAGACCGCTGAGTCCACCAAGACCGCCAAGACCGGAATCGATGCCACCACCAATAGAGCCACCGCCGATTGAACCGCCGCCAATGGAACCACCTCCAATAAGGCCACCTCCGATAGAGCCACCTCCAATGCTTCCTCCTCCAATGGAACCGCCGCCGATGGAACCACCTCCAATGCTTCCGCTTCCAGGAGCGAAGGACAGACCGGAGCTGGAGTGGCCCACGGGCTGGTAGTTGTAGCCGAGCTTATCGGCGCAGGCGACTGCCACGAGGCACATTACCTAGAGGAATCAAGAGTAATCCATTAGTTCTTATTTGAAAGAAAGTCCTGACCGCTAAACAACTTACGATGAAGGCGCGCATCTTTAGTTTGTTGTTGAGGTTCTCTTAGTTCGGAGCACAAATTGCTTCTGCCTATGACCACGACGGCGTTTATTATTTATACTAACCCAACTTCGAAGCTGGCGGCGCAGCTTCTCGAAGACAAAGCGCTGATGCTGCTAAATGTTTTTTCCGCCTACAAAGTAGGCAGCGCTCGGCTTTTGTTCGGTCTCGCAGAGCAATTCAGCTTTGCATAAATGTTATTATAAGGAAAATCGATAAAAAACACACAAACAACTTGAGCATAAAAATGCAATAACTGCTGACAAAGCCAGAAATTTAGAAAATCTAGATCTTAGGTATACAAAGTACAAGGTATTGGTTTATATAGATTTTCGTTTTATTTTTAGTCAATTACATTTCTACAACACATTTAACAACTGTCAGTTTATTGGTTCTTAACGGATGCGCAGGCGACGCAGGATGTTGGCTGGCAGGTAGGAGTTGCTGGTGGCGGCGGCAGGAGGAGAGTAGTTGGCTCCATGACGGGCAGGGGCGGCGGGAGCAGCGGAAGCGAAGTTGATGGCGTTGGCCACTCCTCCGTTGATGGACTGGCTGGATCCTCCCAGGTTGTCGTACTGCGACTGGATGGCACGCTGGGCATTGGCAGCATCCTCAGGAGTCCTGTACTTGACGAAGTGCACCTCAGGACGCTGGTTGGCATTCTGGCGGGCGGCATTGAACTTCTGAGCCAGATCTCCAATGTCGGTCTGTTTGTTCAGGACATAGATGGCAGTCTTCTGCTCGGCAGCCTGCTTGGCCAGAGCCAGAGCAGCGTTCTCCAGACCACGGTTCTCGGGTCCCTTGATGAACACCACCCGCAGTCCCTTGTTCACAGAACCGGCGATCTTCTGGGCAGCCAAGGGATCCTCGAACTGGCTCTCATCGGCTTCGAAGGTGTAGTACTCCTTGTTCAGTTCACTGGATACCGAGTAGTCCGGGCTGCTGGCGGCACCACTGTAGTCACCCACACCGTTTCCGGCGAAGCTGGGAACATTATCGGAGGCGGCTCCAGAAAATCCCGCTCCATAGTTGTACTGGGCACAGGCGGCACCAATCAGGCAGAAGGCGATAAGGAAACGCATGTTTAGTATTTGTTTTAGTGCTAGGTGTGCTGAACAGGCAAAGGCCAAGACTGAATCCTGAGATCGAGGGAAGCAGCTTTTATACCCATTCTGGAGTAGTTAGAACCGCCTTAGAACAATAACCGACACCATTCCCGTCTGGTTGCTCCATAATTCAACTAGTTTTTTATGCAAAGCGGTGCGCTTATGAAATGATTATGCAAAACTATCCTAACATTCTACCAGATCCATCCAGTCGGCGACCCCAGACTTTCTGACCAATTGCAAAAGCTAAATTCTCGACCGGTTCATGGCGCCGCGATCTATTCTTGACCGGGCCAAAACTGCCCGGAATTCGATTTTTGGGGAAAATGCTGCAAAACTATCAAACCCGTTTTCACAAAAAGTAAGAGCCGTCTATAAATGTTCTGACGGTCGTTAAAGCCGAACACAATGTGATGCATTCTTTCGAGTTCCGCCTACGAATCGATAAAAACTTAATCTATGCATACTATTATGCCGATCCATTGATAGTTTATGATTTCTTGTCGTTTTCTGTTTGTCGCTTTTTCACTATCGAAAGTGGGTCTAGAATTTCAAGCAACTTTTTAGTTTGGGGTTCAAAGTCAAAAAGAATGTCGGAAGCTTACTTTGAACTCTGCAGAAACCTGTTTAAAATAGCCTGGGAATTCCAAGCGAATCCCCTATATAAGAGCCAGACACTTCGGATTGCGTCAGTATAAAATGGTACATTAATGGATGCGCCGAAACTATACTAATGAGTCCCTAATAGCAAAAAACTTTGTCTCTTAAAAAATAAGGATGTTTTATAGAAAATTATGATATATTTCTCATTTTTAAAAAACTTAACCATAAGCTGTGTCACCGAAGCTTAGCGAATGAATCTGAAGGTTTTTCATATTCCATGTTTTTATGAATAGTGGAGCTTATTTTGAGACCTCTTCTTAACGCAATTCAGAAATACTATAGAAAAATATGAAATAAATATTTTGTTGTTTTCAAGATTTATTTATATTTTAAAGTTAGTATTCAAAAAGTGTTATTTTTTACCATAAAATAATTATTCCTTTAAATATTTTTATTTCCTGAACGTAATTAATCCCTTTCACGAAATTGTTTTTTTCCTAAAAAGAAAATTTTAATGAAACCTAAGACGTATAAAAATGATTACCAATTCGATTATCGGATGTTGTGAAATAGTTTTTCAAGGATAAGGTTGTTTATTATTGTCTGCCTTCTGGTTAAAAGATGTCCACCCTAATACCTACATTATAATATTTTGTGGTGGCCCATAGATTTTATTGTTTTTAACAAAAAATAAATATATGACATCCGAACTATTTTTGGAAATGGTTCGTATCAATTAATAAAATAAAAATTCGTAACCCTATTGTTTTATTTTTTTTTTGTGATTTTCACTTTTTTAAATGTGTGCCTTTAGAAAATTCAAAGGTATAAGTACATTTGGCCATCTCACACCGTTCACAGTAAGTGAAGCGTGCAATGCTAAGACCAGAATTATCAATAAGAGTCAGACAGGGTTATTTATAAATTTTCGTTTTATTTATAGAATAAAGCAACATGATAACTAGGCAACAAATCAACAACTGGCAGTTAGCGCTTACAAACGGAAGCGACGGAAGATGTTGGCGGGCAAGTAGCTTGGTCCTGGAGCACTGGCAGAGGCACTTTCGCGAGGAGCGGGCTGGGATGCGAAGTTCAGGGTTGATGCAACACCACCGTTTTGGGACTGGCTGGATCCTCCGAGCTGATCGTACTGTCCCTGGATGGCGCGCTGGGCATTGGCAGCATCCTCCTGAGTCCTGTACTTGACGAAGTGCACCTCGGGCTTGTTGTTGTTGTTGTTGCGGATGGCGTTCAGCTTGTTGGCCAGATCTCCAATGTCGGCCTGCTTGTTCAGGACATAGATGGCGGTCTCCTGCTGGGCAGCCTGCTTGGCCAGAGCCAGAGCAGCATCCTCCAGTCCACGGTTCTCGGGTCCCTTGATGAAAACCACGCGGAGAGCCTTGTTCACAGCGTTGGCAACCTGGTCGGAGGCAGCTGGATCGTAGAAGTCACCCTCATCGGCGGTGTAGGTGAAGAATTCCTTCTCCAGTTGGGCTTGAGGAGCAGCGTAGTTGGGAGCAGCAGCAGACTGGGATCCTTCAAGGGCGTCAGCAATAGATGATGGACCGGCGGCAAAAGATCCACTGGGTCCAGGAGAGAAGGCGGGAGCATCACTGCTGGCAGATCCAGATGGCTGGAAGCTCAATCCCGAAGAAGAGTGGGCCACCGGTTGGTAGTTGTATCCCAGTTTGTCGGCCGTGGCCAAGGCAATTAAGCAAAGGACGAGGAAGGAACGCATGTTGATTGTTTGGTTTGCAAAGATGATTGGTTACTGACTTATCTCGCCGATATCTTTGCTTTTATAGGTGCAAGATTCAGTTCTTCGGCTGCATTATGAAGCGATATGAATTATGAAGAGTTCAAATTTGCCTTAAAAATGCATAAATAAGAGATTAAAATGCGGTTTCTTTATAATATATTTTTATGATTCGTCACACTGTCGCTGCGGTTGCAAATATTTGCATGGCTTTGCACATAAAACCGTGATATTTTTGGTTCGACGAAGAGCGACATGCAAATTAGGAGCTAGCCAGAATTGGACAGTTTTGGAATTGTGTTTGTTTTGTTTTAGGGGGTTCGCAGTCCGCGCTTCGGATTGCCAAATCAGATGGCGCCAAGTAATTTATTAAGAGACCAATTATCGAATTATCTGATTCGGCGCTGACAAGGCGCAGCAGTGCAGTTGTTAATTAGCGACCGGCCTAGCCGATCAATATAGCAAAAAAAAAAAAAAAACAAAAAATATAAGATGGCGGCTATATTTAGCGATGAATCCGCTTCTTCACTTCCGGCGGATGGAAGGTCGCCTCCACCCGCTACATTTGCATAAAGCAGCTAACACAACGGCCAAGATGCCGAGACAAAGCCGCTGAATAAGGCAATAATAATTTGGCGAATCGTTAAAATATTTATTTTTGGCAGCAGTAACGCGACTAGGCGCGCCTCATTTGCATATGAAACGGCCTGTCAAACGTTTTGTTTGCTCTCCGACCGATTTGGGCGACACATCTCATCCCGGCCGGATTTGGATTGGGTTTCCGATTTAGATTCCGATTCAGATTCAGATTCCGATCCGTATCCATCGGTAACATAACGCATCCATCTAAATTGCCACAAATGGGGTTTACGATGCTTGGGCCAGTCCGCTCGGCTTTTTATTGCCAGATTTTTATTGATTTCAACGATAAAGCTACATGAAAATACCAAATTGGCAAGGTTGGCCCACAACACTGGCCAAAAGCGGCGTAGAAGAATACGCGAATTATTGATTAAGGCAGCATATTGAATTTAATATGAGTTTTATAGCGTCGGCTCCGTAGCCGTAGCTCAAATATGGCAACTCCTTCCTTCCGACCCACGGAGTTGACCTCACGGTGCAGCCACCCGCTTCGCTTGCATATTTTAGCAGGGTGGTACTGGTACTGGTACTGCCTGATCTAGGTGGTTTTAGACCATAATTAAACCGCTTTATGCAGAGCGCTTTGCATAGCTGTGGATTCCATCTGCATAAAAGCCAAAGAACCATCTCACACCGACATCAAATCCCACAGCCAGCTCACCCACTCAACATGCGTCAGTTCTCCGTTGTCCTTTGCCTGTGCCTCGCCGTTTTGGCCAGAGCCGACAAACTAGGCTACAACTACCAGCCCGTGGCTCATTCCGCTTCGGGATTGAGCTTCCAGCCATCTGGATCTGCCAGCAGTGATGCCCCAGCCTTCTCTGCTGGACCCAGTGGGTCTTTTGCCGCCGGTCCATCATCTATTGCCGACTCTCTGGAAGGATCCCAGTCTGCTGCTGCTCCCAACTACGCTGCTCCTCAAGCCCAACTGGAGAAGGAATTCTTCACCTACACCGCCGATGAGGGTGACTTCAACGATCCAGCTGCCTCTGACCAGGTTGCCAACGCTGTGAACAAGGCTCTCCGCGTGGTCTTCATTAAGGGACCCGAGAACCGTGGACTGGAGGATGCCGCTCTGGCTCTGGCCAAGCAGGCTGCCCAGCAGGAAACCGCCATCTATGTCCTGAACAAGCAGGCCGACATTGGAGATCTGGCCAACAAGCTGAACGCCATCCGCAACAACAACAACAACAAGCCCGAGGTGCACTTCGTCAAGTACAGGACTCAGGAGGATGCTGCAAACGCCCAGCGCGCCATCCAGGGACAGTACGACCAGCTCGGAGGATCCAGCCAATCCCAAAACGGTGGTGTTGCATCCACCCTAAACTTTGCCTCCCAGCCTGCTCCTGCCCAGGCTGCCAGCAGTCAGGCGCCCGCCCAGTTCCTGCCCGCCGCCCTGCCCGAGGCCACTGCCCCCATCTCCTCTTATGTACCCCCTGCCACTCCAGGAAGCTCTTACCTGCCCGCCAACATTCTGCGCCGCCTGCGGTTCTAAGTCAAAGGCATTGTACCCTTTGAAATTCCTCTGTTATTGTTGAGATTTTAAGACGAAATAAATTTGTTTGTTAATGTAAATTTAAAAATTGACTTGCGGATCTTCTTGGCCAGCATTCCTAGACATATTAACGGCTTGAATTAGGTTTCTGAGCTTCGGAATTTTCGCATGCTGCTGCTGGCAAACGGGTTCGGCCTCTCATGAGTTATGAGTCCGTTCATCTAAGCTGTTTGTGAAAATTGCAAATTAGAGGAAACCTAGGATGTTTTTCTTTGTTGTTTTTTTTTCTTTTTTTAACTGGTGCGTGATAATCTGCTTAATTTGGTGAATAACATATTTGTCGTCACATGAATTAACATATCTAATATATTTTCTTTTCCTTATGAGTTAGCTGAAAAGGAAAACACAACGCTATAATATTTTAGTTTATTTATTTTTGTTTTCATTCACTTAAATCTACACTTTTCCTAGGAGTATACAAGCCTATCTTCATTGAATTTGGGGCTGACATAAACTTTGCATATATTAAACATTTTTTAAAAAGATTTAATTCCTACATTGACTTTAAATTTATGTTCGAATTTTTGACTTTGTAGTTCACGGGACAACTTTTCAGAACGCAGATTCTTTAAATTTAATTTTAAAACATAAAACATGTTTAGAATATTCTTAAACACTTTTTTTAGGTAATGTAAGCTCTATAAATTAGGGAATACTTGTTTTGAGTGTAGGCATATTAACGGATTAAATTGGATCTTTGAGCTTTGGAATTTTCGCATTCGGCGGCTGGCAAACGAGTTCGGTCAGCGTTGAATTATGAGTCCGTCCGTTTAAGCTGTTTGTGAAAATTGCAAATGAGCGGAAACCTAAGATGTTTTCTCTGCCAGCGTTTTGTATAATCCGGTGCGTGATAATCTGTATAATCTGGTGTATAACATATGGCTTATCGGCTACTTGGCTGCCCATGCCCACGCACTTCGCGGTTCGAAATTGAGATGGCAATACGTTTGACAAATTGCACGAGACATCGGACGGCAGACGACAATGGGCAAACAGTCAAAAAACCATTGGGGCAAGCAATTTAAAATTATTAAGCTGGGAAATTAGCCCAAAAACCAGAGGGCCAGAGTCTTTACTTTCAATCATCCCCAGCTCGATTTGCATATCAAAATGGGCGAACAATAGAACGCGGCTACTGCATAGTCGGACAATTTGGAGCTGCCGCCGCCCAGCCCTTTGTGGCCTGATTTGCATAAAAATTTTGTTTGTCCGTAAGCTGCAAGTTCATCAAATTTTAATCAACGCCGCCGCCAACGCCGCGGCTTCTGCTTCAGCGTCAGCATCACCATCGGTTTTAGACCAAAATCCAAACTCAAACCAAAGCCGCCAAGTGGAAAAAGAAAAACAGAAAAACAGGTTAGGCCCGCAGACAATGCGAACCTTATCGCGATCTCCAGCACGCTGTCATACGCCTGTTCTGATTGACGCCCGTGTCGACCAGGCAATATAAATGGCTCGGCGGCTCAGGTCGACATCATTCTGACTTCCGACTTCAGAGCTCCAACTAGAATAGCAATCAGCAAGATGCGCGCCTTCATCGTCCTGTGCCTCGTGGCCATCGCCTCCGCCGACAAGCTCGGCTACAACTACAAGCCCGTCGGCCACTCCAGCTCCGGACTGTCCTTCGCTCCTGGCAGCGGTTCCCTGAGCCTGGGAGGCGGCGGTGGATCCTTGGGCCTCGGCGGAGGTAGCGGATCCTTGGGCCTGGGAGGCGGCAGCGGATCTTTGGGCCTGGGTGGCGGCAGCGGATCCTTGGGCCTGGGAGGCGGCAGCAACTTCGGAAGCTTGGACAGCGGACTTGGCGGTGGCTCTATCGATCTGGGATCATCTGGTCTCGGCTCCTCTGGACTTGGCTCCTCTGGACTTGGTTCCTCTGGTTTTGGATCCAGCTTGGGATCCGCTGGACTGAGCGCCCCAGTCTCCTACAACGCCCCCGCCCCCTCTGCTGAACTTGAGAAGGAGTTCTTCACCTTCACCGCCAACGAGGAGGACTTCGATGAGCCCCAGGCTTTGGAACGCGTTGCCAGCTCCGTGAACAAGGGTCTGCGTGTGGTCTTCATCAAGGGACCCGAGAACCGTGGTCTGGAGAACGCTGCTCTGGCTCTGGCCAAGCAGGCTGCCCAGCAGGAGACCGCCATCTATGTCCTGAACAAGCAGGCCGACATCGGAGACCTTGCCCAGAAGTTGAACGCCATCCGCAGCAACTCGAACAACAAGCCTGAGGTGCACTTCGTCAAGTACAGGACTCCTGAGGATGCTGCCAATGCCCAGCGTGCCATCCAGTCGCAGTACGACCAGTTGGGAGGATCCAGCCAGGCCATTAACGGTGGTGTTGCCAACGCCCTGAACTTCGCCTCCGCCGGACCAGTGCGTCAGGCTACCGCCCAGATCCCCGAGAACTCGTACCTGCCCTCGTCGGTGCTCCGTCGCCTGCGTTATCGCCACTAAGAAGTGCCATAGCTTTTAGCTGAACCATTTGTTGACTTTTGTGTTATCTATTGATTTGTCGAACGAACCCCTCAAATACAATTCTTCTTTTACTTTAGCTTTTTGGCTATTTCTGTCCTGGCTGTGGGAACTGGGCTAACGGACCATAAAGTTGTCAATTTAATGTCGGAAATTTTTGATAGTTGAGCCATTCACTTCGGACCGAGTGAGAAATTGCATACCTCGGCGTTTATTACATGCCCGGAGTGCCCATAAAAATTCCAATGCGATGGCGCCAAATGGAATACAAGTGGAAATCAATAAAAATTTACATGTTTTGGGATGCTGGCCAAACAATCGACTAAAATTTTTTATCATAATTAAAATGTTAATCTGCGTGAAGTAAAAGGTTAGACAAACTATTAGCGCTCAAATTTATGGCAACTGCAAGACGGAACCAAGACGGCATACATAATGTATGAGTGATAACAGAGTGGCCGGATGAATGGCCAATAACAAAGAGCCAAAGTGGTCATCGACAGCTCTTTTCAAGAGCACCCACTACGGCTTATTAGCATAAAGCAGAAAACTCGGCGAAGTTTGTTTAGAAAAATCATAAAAAATTATGCTTGCCAACCCAATGATTAAGAAGAAAAAAACACCAAAGAAACTACAGCTAAAAGATATAGCCAAAGTTAATAGATAACAGCAGAAAAAAAACACGTTGACAAAAACGAATGGGAATTAGCCAAACTGGAGATCGGCTGATGAGGGAGCGATGCTCGGAATGAGGTGCAAAATTAAAGACAACCAATTAAAAACCCAAATGATGGCAAAAAGAAAATCAACGATTTCCAAAGTGCATTGATTTCGCATAAAAGTCGTGGGCGTCGTGGAGTTGGACATACTTGCCTTCGATCCAGCAATCCGAGCGGAGTTATCCACCTACAAACCAAAAACCAAGATGCGCGTCCTTATTGTAAGTATTCTATTGTTAGGATCAAGGAACTATGTTAAGGAGCTCTAACTGATCCTTTGTTCAATTTTCAGGCTCTATGCCTTGTAGCTGCCGTCAGTGCCAGGAGTGGCTACAATTACCAGCCTGCAGCTTCTGCTCCAATTGCCACATCCTTCGCTCCTTCCGGCTCCAGCTACTCTCCTTCGGTGGCTGCTATCCAGGATGCTCCCGCCGAGACCTATGCTCCTGCTGCCGCTCCCGAACCTGCTCCTTCCGCTGTCGCTAGCAACTATGTGGCTCCTCAGGCCGAGCTCCAGAAGGAGTTCTTCACCTACACCGCTGATGAGCAGGACTTTAATGAACCAGCTGCCTCTGAGCAGGTTTCCGGCTCCTTGAACAAGGCTCTCCGTGTGATCTTCATTAAGGGACCCGAGAACACTGGTCTGGAGAACGCCGCCGTGGCTCTGGCCAAGCAGGCTGGACAGCAGGAAACCGCCATCTATGTCCTGAACAAGCAGGCCGATATTGGAGATCTCAGCAACAAGTTGAACGCCATCCGCAACAACAACAACAACAAGCCCGAGGTTCACTTCGTGAAGTACCGCACCAACCAGGATGCGATCAACGCCCAGCAGGCCATCCAATCTCAGTATGATCAGTTGGGTGGATCCTCCACCATCCAGAACGGAGGCGTCGCTCCCGTCCTGAACTTTGCATCTCAACCCGCTGCCCAGCACGTGGCTGCTCCCTCTGCTCCTGGTAGCTCTTACCTCCCCGCTTCGGTCCTTCGTTTCCGCCAGTAGGCCATTGAACTGACCTCAGTCTGACCCATGACCCATCAACGATTCCTACGCACTCGCTGCGAACCATGTTGCCTAGTTAGTAAATCTTTCGAATTTCGAGATGTCTCCACAATAAAATATTGTTAATATAAAAGTGTGTTGTAATCGATGGGGGAATCGCGAATTTTGTAACAAATTTCGTGCGACATTGAACTATTTACCCTATATGGTGGGTGTTTGTCCCGATTTGGATAGCTTTTTTCGACCACTTTTGAGGGCACAAAAATTATAAAATGCTTTGGACGCTTGCGATTGTCTGACAAATGTTTTTTGCTCTTCATCGTGGTTATATCATGCTTGGAATAGTGGTAAGTTTAACTGGAATTTAACAAATTGACAAAAGCTTAATCTAATCTCTGTCCTAGTTTCTCATGTTATTGGCTGGCAGTTCTGCGGAATTGGGTTACCAGTACCAGCAAAATAGTTATGAAGGAGCTGTCAATAGCTATGGCAACGAAGCTACTTTGGCTGAAGAGAGGTATCCAGCTCAGCCTGGAAATCACTACCAGCAGAATGCGGACTTTCATAAGCATTTCTATGCCTTCGAGGCTCCCTATGATTCCGCAGAGGAGGCAGACTTAGTACAAACCAAGCTGGCATCTCTGTCCGAAAAGAATCTCCAGGTGGTGTTTATCAAGGCTCCGGAAAACAAGGCTGTGGTGGGTGCTCTCAACGCCTTGGCCAAACAAACCACCGAGGATAAGACTGCCATCTATGTGCTCAACAAGCAGACGGATGCTAATGAATTGGCCACTGAAATAAGCGCATTGAAGGCACAGCACAAACACAAGCCCCAGGTTCATTTTGTAAAGTACAGGACAGAGGCAGAGGCTGCTCAGGCCCAGCAATATATTCAGGCACAGTACGGCGGAGGAGCTTCGATTCCACAGCAGGCGCAGGCATCATCCTTGGGCTATTATCCTGAACAGCAGCCGCAATACGAGGAACCTCGTCCTGGAGACTATCCAGGTTCCCAAGCTGCTTATCTTAACTCAGCTCAACAATCGGCATATCAACCACAGTCGGGCTATCTGCCACCCTTGCCCAGTTACTCCTCCATTTCGCAGGGCTACAAAGCGGCTGGTTCTTCAGCCGGAGCTTCATCCATTGGACAGATAGATCTGCCACCCGTTCTGGAAGCTCAACAGGATCTATCAGCTAACTACAATGATGCCAATGCGGACTACCGCTCGGCCAGATCAAGACGCTTTGATTTCCGGGCTAATGAGCGTCATAGGTCGGGAAGTCGCATGGTCTTCCCATCTCCAACCCCAGGTAAACGCCTGCGGCTCTAAGTAGGCCCACCTGTTAAATTAAGACATAAAATTAGTGCCATAAGACTACCCCAACGGGTAACTAGTTATAGCAGCAAATAAAGCCGAAGATATATCAATGAATGTGCCACCTGTGTTTCTGTTTCTTCTTCTCAGCCAGATCTGAGCTGGGGTTGTTAATTTCGGTAAGCAGCTTATCAGAGATTTAGGCCTAGACTTAAAAAAAAGAGAAGAGACCTGCTAAAACATCAAAAATGACGTGTAAATTAACAAATCAGTAGCCATAAAACGTCGGCCGTAAAAATACCTGGGGAGTGAAAGTAGAGCTGCGGAGGTGTAAGCCGCAGGGGCAAATGCTGATAGACAAAACAAATGGCTTCGTCTATGACAGGCGACAACAATGGGGACCCAATAGCATATGAAAATATTTTATAACTAATTCAAATTGGGAGCTCATTTGTAAATTTTATGCGAATTAAATTCAAGTTCATGCCGGGCAACGGGTCAGACGCACAACCACACTTCTGTTAATATTATGGAGTTGGCTTTTGTTTCGGGTCTTGCAAACCCCCTGGAAATTTGCATTTCAAAATTGAACGACATTAACATGGATAATCGGAGCAGGCAAAGGCAAACAAACACACAAAACCAGAGCAAACGTTTGCAGAAATCTTTTATAGAAACAAAAAATGCAAAAATAGCGAAATAAAATAAAATCATAACGAGAGACGCCGTGGCCGAGAAGTCAGCTTACTTTCGAACTGCTATTTGTTTGTGTCGTATATAAGGATGGTTTTGTTGCTGGGACTGGATTATAACCAAACAGCGCTTCGAGCGGTAAAAATGGCCAAAACTCAGCCGGCGCGGAATATCACAGCCATGTACTCCTTGTTGGTAAGTTGAGAGCAGGAAAGCCGGCCTTAACTCAAGATTAACAACTGAATTTCTTGTAGGTACTTTCGCTGTTTCTTGGTATTAGCCATGGCTTGGGAGATGTCTACCTGCCGGCTGGAAATGAGGTATCAACTGGAGGAAAATTGGCCACGGAATACTTTACCTACGCAGCTCCACCGGAGGAGGATCTAATGGCTCCATGGCAATCAGCCAGACAATTGGCTCAGGTGCTCTCCCCGCCGCAACAGGTGGTGTTTATCCGAACTCCGGAGACGAATCTCTTTTCACTGACTGCCAAGCAACTGGCAGTCAATAATCCGTTGGACATCTTTGTGCTTCACCGGCAGGCGGATGCAGATGCTCTGGCCCAACAACAGGCTGCTATTCAGCAGCAGGCAACTGATAAACCTTCTGTCCACTTTGTAAAATACAAAACTTCTGCGGATGTTACAAGAGCTCTGAGTGCGTTGAGGAGTGACTATGATCGAATACCGGGAAATAGTATTAACCATGCTATTGAAAAGGCCAATGTTATCCAACTTAAGCCACAGCCAACAGAAACTCCTGTGATCTTTAAGATCCGGCCAAAAGATAGCGACGAATACGAGACACATGAGCAGGCCAGTGAATTGGAAACTGCCAAATTGCAGGCGCTATTCCGGGAATATCTGCCACCGGGAAAAAGACGTTAATTTAGTAATAACTTATAGGCTAGTGCCAAAGATTGCTTAAAGGTTAATTAAATTAATTGTTAATTAGTTAAAACCATTTGATGTGTTCCTAAAGATTAAATCGATAAATATATCCACGCGTTTGTGGAAAGTTTTCGGTTACTTCATTACACATTCCGATACTTTACGTCAACGACTTATTTCAATAATTAAGTATCAAAGATATCTGAAGGGCTAAGTTCAAAGTTTAGAAGTTGAAAAACCTTTATGAAAATGGTTGTTGAGGTTGTGTTTTGATAGTTGACTTCTGAATTTAATTGAAAGTCAAATTCATAATTGGAAATTGAGAAAGTCAATCGATAGCAGCCGTTAAATCATAATTATTCATGGCCAGTGAAGTTATTTAAAAATAATTGCTCTGATTAAAGTCGTTAAAAGAAAAATCATTAAACCGAACTTAATGATACAATTTTTTGTTTTGATATTTTTGCTTCCTATTAATTTGAAGAGTGGGATGTCCATAAATTACTCAATGTACTTGGAATGCTGAGCTCTTGTAAAGAAATTTAATTTAAATTTCAATCAAAAAACATTCAGTTGTTATGGCGAGGATTGTAGAGCTGGTCGAAGGTGGCTGTTTATCTATAGCTTTCTATTATGAATAATTAATTACTCAGCATAACAGCGTTACATTTTACTTCTGAGTTTTCGCCCCACACTTTATGGATTATCTTCAAAGTATCTCTTAGATAATCATTAAGGTGTTGGTAACCGACTCCCGCCGCCAGAGCCGAGCAAATGTTTTCTTAAGCAAATGTCGCCGTTGTCGCTGGAAAACTTTTTAATGAGCTACGCTGGGCGTTTTCCCCGCCGTTCATCCCTTCCCACATGACAAGGCATAGCGCTATCCCTTCCAGGACCCTAGATTTTACGACAGGCGGTACTTTAAGAATGTTTCAACTAAATTACGCCACTACTACGCGGACAACAAGGAGAAGAAGGAGAAACGGAATAGACAGGACACTGGGGCTGACATCATTTCGCTTTGCAAATTGTTTTAGTGTCAAAGGTCAAACACACACTTACACCAGTGTGCCTGTGTGCCAGTATGCCAGTGCCATATGACACGCCGAAGTGCAGCCGTAAAAAGGCTCCCGCCAGTGCAAATCTGTTGAGCAAGTTTTAGTTTAAGCATTTTTGAGCAACATGAGATCCTGGGCTGTGGAGGACGAGCTTCGCTCGTTAGCGGTGCCTGCCAAAAACTTTGCCAGTCACGTCAAAGCTGCCGCTCCAACATTCCGCCCCTAAACCCACCAGGTCTCCTTTTTTTTATTTCGCGGTATCTCCAAACACTGAGCCAAGCGCCTTAATCCTGAGTCCTGGCCGGAGGCAACTCATGACTTGCTGCAATTTCGGGACAGGTGTGTCCAAGGTCCAACTCTCGGATTCCATCCAGCAGCAGCAGCAGCAGCTGCCAAGTTTGCGTGTTTTCCAATCTTTTCTTCGTTTTCGTGGGTTGTTGGCTTGTTTGGCTTGCCATTTCCAAATTAGGCGCACTTTTGGCGCTGCCTTTGCTTTTGTTGGCCCACCAACTTTGGTAAGAGTTTCGTTGTGCAGCGGACCCAGCTAATAGCCAGCATGAGTGGCCAAATGCTGGGTGGAGTCATGGCTAATCCTAGGAAATACGGCCAATGGGAATCCCCTACTTTGTGTAGGCATGCAAATAAAAAAAAAACATTTCCTTAAAGGTGTTGATTAATTGCTTTATTGCAATTTAATTAATATGTGATTAAATAGATTTTGGGAAATATTTCAAAAAAAATACTATACCTCGTTAAGTTTGTTTTCTAATTTCCAATAAATCATGTTTGGAGAAGAAAATGTTCAACCATTTTCCTCCTCTAAGTATCAGTATTTTGCCCATAACTAAGACAATAATGGTCCGAATACGGAATGGCATACCTCGTTGAGGCTGCTTTCTAATTCCTAGTCGAGCTGGATTAATTTTTTTGCAAAAAAAAGGATGTTGTTACCCCTTATCGAAACTAAAAAAATCCGTTATCTCCGATTTTCCCCTAAAAATGACACTATTTTTCTCAAACCAAGTTAATAATGGTCCGAATATAGAATGTTATACCTCGTTGGGCCGATTTTCCCCTTAATATAATATGACATTGTTTGTTTTATAACTTTGTAAATAATGGTTTAAAAATAGAAAAAAATAGTATTAAAGAATTCATCACTTTAAAGAGGATCTCTTAGACAACGTTGTAAGGAAATTATCTTAATACCTGCCTAAGGAATTCCAAAGAAAATTATAATTATAAATTTCTTTCTCATATTTACTGACGACCTCTCGACCCACACAGCTGCTATTGCACATTTTAAATTCTTATTTTGCCTTGGCCATCAAACAACGCCGAAAAAGTTTAAATTAGTTAAAGAACTTCATTAAGTGAACCGTCGAAAAAGATTGACGTTTTCGACCCGTGCCCAGAGAAAAACGCGAGCTTGTGGAAAATTATGAAAATTATAATTACCGGATTAAGCTGGGCCAACCCGGAGTACCAACTGGCAACTACCAACTGGCAACCGTCGACCGCCAGATATTATCGCCAAAGCCAGTAGCTGTTTATTTTCCAAGCATTTCAACACAGTGGCTGCCGTTTTTGGCCTCTCTCCGCGGCATCCAGATGGTTGTTTTTTATGGCCTGTCGCAGCCAACACAAATCAATTAGATAATGTGGCAGCATCGGCCGCAGAAGCATTCGCAATCGCAGTCCCTGATAGGCCATGCATATTTATAAACTTTATAACCGTCGCAGAGTGCATTTTAATCAAAACCAAGACAAACGATCGTGGACTAGCGATAGGCCTAGGTCGGGGCATATGCTTGCATATTTAAACGATGGGGCATTTTAATGACGATCGAATGGCATCGAAATCAAATCAACAACGCTACGAAGGCAAGGTCGTTCCTAAACAGTGGATCTTTCTCTCTTAGCCAAAAACTGGGTTTATTTCGTGGGAGGGGTAGATGCAGGCTGTGAGCTGTGTCTCCAACTATAAAAGCCGGATTGGGCTGAGCTTTCAGTATTAGTTCCTTCTGTCATCTTCAATTGACCGCACCTTCCAGTCATCATGCGTGCTTTTATCGTAAGTCTCTTGTGGTTTTGGCCAGGAAAAACACATTTATATACTATATCTTCAAATCATGTAGGTCCTCTGCTTGCTTGCTGCTAGCTGCAGTGCTGATAAACTGGGTTACAACTACCAACCTGTGGCCCATGCCGATGAGGGTTTGTCCTTCTTGCCAGGAAGTGGACAAGTGATTGGAGAACTCCCCCAGCAGTTGTTGCAGCCCGTGCTGAGTGGAGAGGCTGTGCTTTCCCAGCCCATTGAAGCTCCCGTTTTGTCGCCGATCCAGGCTCCTGTTGCTCCACAGGTAGCTCCTTTGGTGGAGGAGTTCCAGAAGGAATTCTACAGCTATGCCGCCCCTGAGGAGCAGTTCGATGAGGGTACCAGCAACCAGCAGATCGCCAACTCCCTAAAGAAGAACCTCCGCGTAGTCTTCATCCGCACTCCGGAAAACCAAGGCTTCGAACGCGCCGCCCTCCAGTTGGCCAAGCAGTCTGCCCAGCAGGAAACCGCCATCTATGTGCTGACCAAGCAATCTGATGTGTCCAACCTGGCTAAGCAATTGAACGCTCTGAAGACCAGCTCCACCAACAAGCCGGAGGTGCACTTTGTCAAGTACCGCACACCTGAGGATGCTGCCAATGCCCAGTTGGCCATCCAAAACCAGTACAACCAGTTGCCCGGAGTGTCCCGCATTTCCAACGAGGGTAGTGCTCCTGTCCTTAACTTTTCCTCGGCCCCAGCTCAGCCCGTTGCAGCCCCCGCCAGTGCTGCTCCAGTTGCTGCACCTGCTCCCAGCTCGGAGTATCTGCCCGCCAATGTGATCGCTGGCCAGGATTACCTGCCTCCCACTCTGCGTCGCTTCCGCGTCAAGTAAATGTGTACTCAAGTGAAAGTCCAACGGTAACGTTTCCTAAACAATCACCTGCCCACTCCCATCACGTCCAAGTTAACTAGCTCTTAAGTATCCATGTAGAGGAATAAAATTTGTTTTGCTGACAAATTCCCGATGTGAACTGGAAAACTCATTTGCAGCCTAATTGCAGGATTCGGCCATTTGCACACTGCGGAACGGAACCTTTCCGTTGTGCGAGTTTCTCGTTTTTGCCATTCAAATCCCGGCATTGGCTTTGCCTGCGTCTGCCTGCGCATTCGTGCGTTGTCCTTTCACATAAAATCCCTGAAATAATAGCCTGGATAAAGCGGCTGGCATGTCATAAAGTCCAGCAACAAGTTGAGCCACCCACATATGCCGCCCACTCACATTGCCGCATGGGAAGTGAAACGAAACCACACCCGCACACTCATAGAATCCCCAGCATATGCACAATGGTTTTATCCCATCCGCCATTTGTAATTGGAGTTATTAGAATCGAAATGAAGTGGTTGGACAATGGCCCGGTCTGGGCCCGGCTCCAGTTTCCGGCCACTCTTTGCAGACCATGCTAGAATGGGTTTTCTCAGTGATGGAAAATGTAGAAGAGGTACTTCCCAAAATATTTTTGGTAATATTACCATTACATTTACAAAAAAAAAAAATCGAAGGAAATTTCCAGTTTTTAGTTTTTTCCAGTGATCTAAAAAATGGTACAAAAACCAATAAAATGCTTTAAGGTACCAAAATATAGTTTGGTTCGTCGAAGTCAATATCAAGGTACAGCGTCCCTAACACTTCCCGTCACTGGTGGTTATTGTTGCGGGCCCTTTTGCCAGTTGTGGTTTGTATAAGTGGCAACGTCCTTTTGCAGGTGGAAGCTGCCTTTATTCCTGATCTGTGTCCTGCCAGCTGACGACACTCATTGAGTATGATTGTGTAACCTTGTTGCGGGGTGTGAGCAGATGGGTGTCTGTATGTCATGATGGCTTCCTGCTTCCGTGGAAGGCAAACTCATCATGCGAAATGAAAGCACACATGGCCCGAAACTGAACTATGCTGAGGATTTGGTACGCTGTTGAGTGGAGTCCTTAAATTTCACTTAGACGTAACATAAGCCCGATATAAACGCAAACCAACGGTGCATGTATTCATGGCCATCAGGATGTGTATGTGTGTCTGTGTCTGTCCTTTGCCCCTGCAGGAATTGCACGCTTATCAGCAGTCGAGTGCAAACTGAATCCGTTGCTCTTTTTCTTTTCTGCGTCTGTGTGCGAGTGCTTGTGTGGTACAGTGGCAAATCGCTAAAGCGTAACGACAGCGACAATATGCCAGTGAATCGGTGTTGGGGTAGAAGGGAGCAAGGATCCGGGGTCCTGGCAATTTGGGCCACCATAAACGCTGTTAGCTTGTCTGCCATTTGCCGTCTGACTGCGCCCAGACTGCTGCCTGTAATTAAGGTGATATGCAGCAGTCAGCCGACCGAATCGACGACGAGGATGCCAAGTGCGTGTCCTGTGCGTGTGAGCCAACATATTTGCTAGTGTGTATGCGTGTTGGTGTTTCTGTGTTAATGAGCGGCCCGCTGTGCGCACAAAATAAATTATTAAAACGACATTCACGGCACTCTCAAGTGTCGCCCGTGCAAAGCTCCTTTTTGACGCCCAGAGATATCAGCATTTTTTTCCACAAGCTAAAAGGCTTTAGCAGGACGAAGGAAAGACACCCTTCAAAAGATCCACAAAGGAGGAATTATAAAATGCAAGCATATTTATTACATTTGTGTTGGCTTAAGGTGGGACATTTATCCCTACCACTCTTTATGTTTTTCACTTTTACTTTCGAGTCTCCTAAATAACTGACAAAAATAGTTGTAATGTTTGCATAGAGTATATTAATTCATTAATGGCAGTTCCATGTCACAAGTTCAAGGCTTCGAAAGTAGTTAGCAACTTTCGAATACACCCCGTTGTTAGCTTGTTGAGCTGTGAGAAAAAACGGAGCACACTTCCAGGATGGAGTTTTTATAAGAGGGTAGCAACATTTTATAATAAATATCGGTTTTATGAAAATAAATAATTATTAAATTCACTTATTATTTCTACTTAAAAAGCAAATTGTATTTTACTCATACGCTCCGTTGACTTTTAATCAGCGAGGTTACGAAAACGTGTAGCGTGCTTTTAGGCTTGGCGGTATTTATTCAAGTATTTCAAAGGGCTATTACATTGGGAAACCATTTGTAGTAAGGGCTGGGAGTGGAAAATATAAATCACTGTTTTTATGGTAACATTTGCAAATACCTCGTCCGCTTTCAATCTCACCAGCTGACAGCTGCGGTGGCCCAGCAACACATCAAACACTCGGAAAATTCGCTGGCAAACAATGCAACAGCTACCCACAGACTCACACACACACTTTTATACCGATATAATTCGCAGCGCGAAAAGTTTTGGCAATGCTGGCAGAATCGGGGCATTTGCTTTCGGTCCCACGGGTTAACCAATATTTCTTTTCAATTTCTGGAGGGAAAGTTTCGTTGTACAACTAAATATTTTGACATTTGTCCGCATGCAGGCAAAGGCAGCAACTTTGTTCGGTAAGCGCAAATTGAAATGTGCTTGAGACAGTTCAGCCGACTCCATTGTTTTTTGGCCCAAAGCGAGAGCAACAAAGTTGTTTGCTTTTGTTAATTTGGCAACCGCCACCACTCGTCCATGCAGGTGGCAATGAGCCAGGGAGCCAGAAGCGGAACTAAAAGCCAGCTGAAAATTGGGAGGAGGGTCCACACCCAAGTGCACTTGCAGTTGGCAGTTGTACGCCATGTTGTCGCTGTCAGAAACTTTTACTGCGCCTGTCGCTGCTGCTGTTACTGCTGCAGTTGCTGTTGCAGTTGCTGCTACTGTGGTTTGCTGCGAAATAGTTCGGGATTTGTTTGCAAAAAGTGTTTATTGGTGTTTCCCGCGAGCTCTGGAGCCAGGCCACTCTATGAAAATTGAGTTATTTGGTGGGCATCGACATCGGCAGCGGCATCGGCGTCAGTTCCCTTGACTGTTTATACACAAACACACCGAAGGAACGCTTCACTGGCTGTCGAAACTTGGCACACATGCTGCGAGTTTTGGCTCATTAACCGGGCCACTCTCCGCTGCTCGACTGCTGCACATTAATTAGTCGACTTTTGGGCGCTGCCATGTATAATTAAGCAGCGAACCAGCCTCTTAACAAACCACATCCTGTCTGACTCCTTCACTTGCCATGGCCATGCCTCATTAACGGCAAAGGCAGGCAACACCAGCCAAAGCCAAAAGTAAAGACAGGACATGGAGCAGATGGAGGAGCAGTTGGTAGAGCTGGAGTAGGAGACAGCCCCCTCTTGCTAATTTAATATTTATACCTTAATCAAGACAGAGTCGGAAAACCCTTTTGATGGTTACGGAGAAAATCTGTTGATTCGTCGATAGCCAGATTGGTCCGGCCTAACGATGGCCCAGGCGTTAATTGCTCATTTCCATGCAATGTTGTCGTTTCCCCCCTAAAAGCCCCGAGGCCATTCCATATCTCGATGTCCTGTCTGTCACACAAATTCGGAATCGATAGCTCGCATCTGTCACCAGACACACACCCACGTAAACCCCCCTCTATCACCATTGTGATGTGTACAACAGGGCTTTGATTTCGTAATGAGGCAACCTGGCTCGTTGCACCTTTGTGGTGGATGGTGTCCTGGGACGTTGAAAGACAGGCTGGAAAAAGAAAATAGTCAGCCATTGTGTCTTGGGCTTTGTTCGTGGGATGAGTTTTATGGCCTTGATACCCTTGACTCGCCATTTACTCCGGAGTTTATCCTTTCGTTGATTATTGCAGGCCATTTGTGCCCGTCCCCTCTGTAATTTGGTTGAGACTTCTGACCTTATGTGTCCTTTGCTTGTGCCCCTTCAATTTCCCTGCACATTTAAAAGGATTAAAAGGATATTCGTCAAACGAAAAGTTTCGCAAGTTTGTTTAACGCACTTGTGGGCGCCGCAAAATCCTGTCTCTGTCCCTCATCCGCCTTCCCAAAAAAACCCCATCTTTGTCCCAGTTTCCGCCCCTTTTATGTGGCTCCCACTTTTGTTATGTTTTTCTACATTTGCCTTTTTTTTGTTTCGGTTTTGGGTCCCTTGTTTGCTCGGCCTGTTTTGAGGGGCGTGTGCTCCTTAACTGGTCCTTGAATGAAACGCTTTTGGCCTTTTGTTTTCAACATTTATTTTTTAGTTCGTTCTCTTTTTACCACAAATATTCGTATTTCTGTATGTATATTTAATATGCTGTATATCCCTTTCCGTGTAGTAGATTGGCCAAGCATTAGGCGCCATAATTTGGGTTGAGTTGTAATCGTAATTGTTGTTCTTCGTTTGGTAATTTACACTTTAAATTTTACACTTAATTCTCTCTGCTTCTGCTCAGTGTACATATAAATATTCGTGGCTTAGTATATAATAATAATACACATATTCCACACATTCATTTTCTTATTTTTTTGCATTTAATTTGCATAGGTTGCAATTTTTACAATTGTATCGCTCGCTCTTGGTATGTCTGTATCTATAAATAAATGTTTATTTTACGTTTTTCGAGTTCAATTTGTCTGGGTTTCTTCAATATATTCAGTTATCAATAGTAGCCTCAATAATGCTAATAATCTAGACATTTTCTTAGACCTTAAAACATTTTATACAATACAAATCAGGGAAATTCAAATTAGGTTGAATTCAATATCAAATATTTGTACACACAAATCCATGTGTATGTGCATGCGATTATAATAATGTTCGACAAACAATGGGAACAAAAAGTTAAAGCTTTTTGTGGTGTAAGTGTTTAAAATTAATAAACATGCCTTTTCTCTATAAATATATCTTTTATACACCTTTACGGGGTTTTTCTTATTTTTTTTTTTTTTTTTTTTTGTATACATAATTTTAATATATATTTTGTATAATTTTATGTTTTTTGTTCAATACGCAATGATATGTGTGACTGGAAGATTTTGATGTGATAGAAATGATAAAGGTAGCCGCGCAGCAGATTCCCGGACAAAATATCTTTGTCTGGCAATCTGACATTGTCGTAATACTTTCGACTTATCAAAATACAACATTTAAATATAATGTTCGTGTTTTGTGTGCATATTTGTATATCATGCGCTCTCATTTATGCTGTCATTATGATGTGATTTTTCCTCCAACATGAATATGAATGCCTGATTGTCAAACATTCGAGTCAATATCCATTTATGTTGGTTTTGGAGAGGCCTCAACAAACAATCATAATTAAACCCCATAAATACCATCATATGGTAGGCATGAAAAATGTTAATTGGCTTCCGACTTGAGAGGCTGAAGCTCCCATTGTTTTGGAATCCGAAAATGTTACAACATTTATGATATGTTTTGCGAATTGCTGCGACACTTAATGTACTCTTATTTGATCTATATAAATATCATCCTCTTGCGTTTCACTTTTGCACTGGACACCTATATAGAGTTTTTACATAGATACACATAAATATGCTCGATAGAGGGGTGCATGGTGCATGTCA
The DNA here is from genome assembly GCF_018153835.1 of Drosophila eugracilis. Lineage (NCBI taxonomy): Eukaryota > Metazoa > Arthropoda > Insecta > Diptera > Drosophilidae > Drosophila > Drosophila eugracilis. Next base: position 5,050,864 of record NW_024573224.1, read on the forward strand.
CATAATTAGCTATACGACTGGGATAAAGTACCTCCAAATCTTTGGCCAATTATGCATATTCATGCTGATATATGCTGAGACAACAGACGACTGAGTTGTAGACAACACGCAGTTTGCATATTTATACAGACAAATAGAGAAGTTGAGAGGGTGTATGACATTCACGGGGGGACTAAGCTGCGGATATGTAGGCGAGTGTGATGTGTTGAAAAGTTTGTGTTTGCACTTGTTCATAGATTGGTGGGAAACATTTACTAGTACGAGTGATTTACAAACCCATAACTAAGTGGGAAATAGCTCCCAAAAAAGTTCACATAAATCAAATTATCTGAAATTGAATAATGGCTGAAATTAGCATACCATAATCAGTACTAAAAATAGATAGTCTATATATTTGAATTAAAACTGGTATAAATTATGGATTAAGTTTAAAGCATCCTCATTTGTTTGTGTATAAGTGTTAATATTTTGTTCATTTTTGTTTTTCATTTCATATTTATTTAGTTCTTAGTGTATGCAATCAGTAAATTTGCATGCACACCTATTCGTAATGTATAATTTATAAATGTAATCAATTTGTTTTTTCTGTTAATAATAGACAGCGTAGCATAGGAAGACGTCAATACCTGCATAAGACATTTTAGCCATATTTTTCATACATAATATGAACTTTGTTTTCAATTATTTATACGTGATGTCACCGTTATCGTAATTAAGTATATTTCTTTTATAAAAAATTGTCGTAGTTCGTTCAAGCATTATCCGGTTGGTGTACTCATTAGCTTTCACTGGCCAAGAAACTACATGTACTCACAATGAGGACAACCCTTGGAAAATGTTTCAACTGTGGCAAGATTTTTCAATTTGCAGTTGTAAATGATATTTTGTTATTTGTAATATGTTAATTCTTTGCTTTTACTGATAACGCTTGTTTAAACTCTTTTGAGAACATAGCAGGCTTAGTTTTATTACTAAATTTATGTTTGGTTTTGCATTTCGCCGTCGAGTAGAAGTCAAAAATAGAAGCCTAATTACACACACAATACAGACGCTCATTTTTAAATATATTTATTTATTTTTTTTTTTTAATTTTTTAGAGAGTATAGACTAGTCCACTAATTGCTTTACATATATTTACTTTGCCGGGTTGTCCGTGGTTGCTATCATTTTGCTTTACATAGTTACATTGTTATGCTACGTGTTTAAAATGGTTCTTTAGCCATAGACACTTAAAGCGCGCTTGAAAATAATCCTCCTAAATACACACGAAATGCATCCGTACTTAGTGTTAAGCACTGCGACTAGGCCGCTCCTTAAACGGCCGCTAAAAAAACACAAAAACTGGTAATGAAAACAATTAATCGCAACGGCAAATATTTTCCTAACTACACACTAAACGAACCATTGCAACGATAACCATTTACACACAACGAACCGAAAATTAAGGTTCCAAAATGAAAATAAATAAATAAGCGTCGTAATGTAGAGCGGAGTGAGTTTCGGGGTGACCCATGAGGAGAGGAGCCCAACCCTCTGGGGATGACCCTTACCCCTAATTTCGGGGTCACCACGCGCCGCAGATTGCGCCCTTTTCGGCGCCTTTTCTTTTTGGGGTTCTCCGTGCTATTTTTCGCTCCGCCTTCTTTTTGTTTTTGTTTTGTTTGGTTGTCTTCTCAAAATGTTTTCAACACTGATTGTTTCTGTAAGCTTCTTGGTTTTAACTGTCTAATTATTTTACATTTAAACGTTTTATTTCCGGGGGTACGTTGGTACGGGTTCTTGGGGGTACGGTACTCGTTTTTAGCTTGCTGCTGCTGCTGGCTCTTAAATTCAATTGCCCTAATCTTAGCCTACCCTCAGTTAGCCACATCCAAATATCCCTATCCCTATCCTTGACTAGCCCAAGCGCTACAATACCGTAAAAAATATGTTTCCTTTGAGTGTTTGTTATTCGTATTTTTGTTTGTTTCTTGTTTTGCTACTGCACTAAGTTCATGCATTTTAGGTACAAGCTTCGTAGCGACTGCTTTGAAACGCCTAAAAAAACGTTAGCCCCAATCAATTCTGGCTTCTTGGGATTTGAATTTCTGTGTGAGTGCTGGTTTTTTTGTGGGTGGGGCAGGGTAATATCCTTATCCCAAACTTCTGACAAGGCCAGAAACGAAAGGCAATCAGTGGGCGGACCACCACCACGCCCTTGGCGCACTGACCTTGACAGAGCGCAAAAACTTTGGTTTTGGTTTTGGTTTTTCTTTGTTCTGAGTTGCAGTCGCCTGTCCCGAAACTTATGTTCAATTAGCTATACAAAATTCTCCTTGCACTACAAAAAATGGCCGCTGGCCGGACTGAAAGCATTCTCCCAATTTCCCGTCCGACTGCAACTTAATTACAAACATTTCTCTTTGGCTTTGCGGCCACACAAAAAATAAAAAGGGAAAAATCCACGCCCGATTCCCTCGGTCATCTGCAGTTATTTACAAGTAAACTATTTAAATTGGCCGACCAAGGCGAGCACAAATGCTAAAAATGTTCTCTTAGTCCATTGTTATTTTTTCTCGATTTTGCTGTCTTTGAGCCGCACTAATTTAGCTGCTCGATCGAGCTCTGGCTTGGGAAACAGATTAAAAATGCGGTGTACAATTTATACAAAAATTCCAACTTGTGTTTTCCGATGTTGCAGCTGCTTCTGCTGCTTTTGTCCTTGATGGGATGGTGATGATATGGTTGCCCTTGGTTTTGCTTTAACTATACCTTCTGTGCGAGTATGTCGGTGGTCTTCTCCTCTCCAGCGTGTCCCGTTTTTCAGCCTCCTACATCATCTAGTAGCTGAGGGGCAGCAGGACAAGCAGCAGGAGCTGCGCCAGCGACCACAAATGTGTCACCATTGTGCCATGTGCCCTCCGGCCAGCGGAGGTCTCGTTGCCATGTCCATTTCCATTGCCCAGTGCCGCCATTCCAATGCTCGGCGGAGCTGTCGACGTGGAGGAGGCCAATTGTCGCTCAACCTCAACTGAAAGTAGACGAAAATGTACAAAAACACTGATTAACTACGCTGAGATTCATTGAAAAGTTAAAATCATGCCCATTTTGGAAAGCAGAAACAAAGGAATTTTACAAAAGCATGGAATTTCCATTACCCGGGACTTAATAAAATAAATATTGCTAATTGGAAATGTATTTAAAGTCCTTCTTAATTAAAAAGTAATTCAATAAGATATATATTTAATAGCTAATTACAGGTCTTGTGAGAGCCTGCCATTAAAATACAAACTAAATATGAGAGGTCAAGGCCAAGGCCAAACAATCAATTTCCAAAACAAAGTTCGGCTCATAAAATGAATAATTCAAAGCAGTGATAAGTCGCGCAAGTTGTCTAGGCAAAATGGTTTACCGCCGAGAATGTGGTACGAAACCGCAAAAATGGTCGCCACGATGATCGGGCCAAAAGTGGAAGAAGTCCTCAGTGCTAAAAAGTTTTCGCATAAGCAAACTGATGGCAGCCCCTTAGGGCGGCATAAGAAACAATTACAGAGTGGAGCATTCTCGCCGGCGAAGTGGCATTGGCCCAAACAAATGACGCACTTCACGCAACATAAATAACACGCATACGCCCCTTGGTTCAAGTGACAGTTGGCAGCCACTCGGCCAGCAAAGAGGTCGAAAGACAACGGAGCTGCCGCCGGCCATGGGCGATGGTTCAGGGGATTTGGAGGTGGTAAGCAGTGAAGAGGACAACGAACAACCAACGACCATCGTGAGTCATGGGCCTGGTAATGTGTAAATTATTTCGTACAATTCAGGACAATTTACAACAGGGGCTCAAAGACTTGGCTGGGACGTTAGTGTTAACAGCCGGCTCGTAGGCAAACAAAGCCGACAAATATATAAATTAACCTTTGTTTGGCCTGCTCTTCAGTTGCCAAGAGGTGGAGTAAATGAAAATTAAACGTAGACAAAACGGCAAACATATGACGTACCCACACCCATGTACCAACACCAGTTAGGCAAACAAATCCAAGGACGAAATACCTAATCTGCCAGTTGAGACAAAGGCTTTTGTTTAAAATTCCTCGTCGGTTTTCGCTTTCCGACAGTCGGGCAAGTAACAATGCATGCGCACATTATCATACTAATTTATTTTGTGAAAACTCATCCGTGATTCCATCTTCCATTTCATAATTTCGTGGCGCGAAGGACACTTTCGATGTGTTCACTGGTTGTAATTTCAGGCGGGTGTGTGTACACATATTTGCCTTGCATAGCATTACACGATATAAAACATATAACGTATAAAATCCACACAAATATGCAAATCACGAAATCAAAACGTGTTCAGGGGATCAAAAAATACATTTCAAAAATTATAGAAACAATAAAGTAAAATATATAAGCAAAGAACTATTTCATGATTTTTAATATTAGTTTTATAATTCTACTTTCCTCAGGTTACTTCAAAACCCATATTTAACTCACCTTTCACGGAGTAAGTCTTGTAGTCGGCATACTGCTCTCCCTGACCCACAGTCGCCGGGATCGTGGACAGGCAGGTGATCTCCATGCGACTGTTGCTGCCCACGTGCTCCTCGGTGAGCTCGATGTTCAGCTGGCTAATGCTGAACATGCCCTTCTCCTGCTGAGCAGCAGTTACGGCTGCCGCCGCTGCAGCCACTCCACTTCCTCCGCCAGGATGCGAGAGTGGTCGCTGGTAGCCTGCTGCCAGTTGATTCATGGGTCCTGCGTTTGACGGAATGCCCAGCTCCTTGTTCATATTGGGGGCCTGCGGACCGAAGCCACCGCTATTAAGGGTGCTACGGATGATGCCCAGGGCGTTCTCGTTTATGTGGCGTCGGTACTTGCGGTTGCTGTTCCTGCAATATAAAATGGGGAGTCTGGGTTTAATGTGCCTGCGCCTGGCAATTTGCACACAAATAAAATCGTAAATATTTGCATTTTATGATTGATGTGTGTAAACGTGAAAAGCAAAATAAAAGCCCTGGAAAGTGAGAGTGTCGTGGACGAGAAGCAGGGCCTTCAACATGCCGGGCACGCACATCTGATTCCCATACAATGCCGCCTGGATACATCGATGGGAAAATGTCTTCATTTGCACCAAAACCCCTGAGTAATTGATAACCGACCAACAAACTTCACAAGTCTGAAAGGTCTCAGGATTGGAAAAGAGCTCATTCGAAACAAAAATCTAAAGATTATTGAGCATCTCAGCAAGACTTTTCTTGCCTTTCTGCTGATTGGCAAGGCTTTCTAATGGTTCGCCTGCATTATGGCCTGATTAGTTTGCATTATTCAGTCGTATCGCACATTGTGAGTCTAATTAGCTTTTACGACTTTGCTTCATATTTGATAAGAAGCCTGAACGGCATACAAATGAACCCGGCTCTGCGGATAAGCGGTTGTGTGGCTTTTGGGGCTTCCAGATCCCGTCCCCTGTAATTACTCTGGGTTCGTTCCCTCTGTTCGTGTACGGCGACATGTTGCTTTATTACAAATTCAAAATGACAGTGAAATTACCTTTGGTATTACCTACCATACCAACACATGTACACACACATACAGACACATCCCGCAGACTCTTGAGCAAATAATGTCGAGGCCATAAAGTTTAATGCTGGCAAACCAATTGTCAGCTGTGTTAGTTTATGGCCCTCATATAGGTATACGATTATATATGTTATATTGAAATCAGAATGGCAACATCGTCTTCAAATTCGAGTTGAAAGCGCTCACTTCCGTCTCATTTAAGCAATTATTCCATTTGCATAGCTCTCGTCCTTGATGTCAAAATGCCTGATTATGCAAATTGGAAAGTAAATGCCATAGAATTTTAGCAGAATTTTATTTAAATATTATTTTGCTTAAAGTGCACTGGCTGCAGAAGTCTTCCCAGTCGGGGACTAAGGATACGGATGCCACAGGCACTCGTATATAGATAAAGCAAGGTGTCAGCAAAAAGTTGATTTTCTATGGGAGTGTTTGCATCTCTTTCAATCTTCTCCGATGTGTACGACTTTATGTATATGTACGAGTATATATGTTTCAGAAAACCCAGACTTCCTCTGTGCAACTAGAGCACTTGGCAACTGTGGGGAAAATGGGCAAGTGTCATGCAAATTGTAAGGACAGAAGACGACATCTAAATACGCTAGGAACTCATCATAATGGGAACAAAAATCTGAAAAGTCATTTTCATTACTTCTTTAGAATGAAAACTGATTTCATTTGCATCTGGGTTAAATATGTAAAGTCTTGGAAACCATTGAAAAGGTCAAAATTGTCCACCCTTGAATACTGAGTATTGGTACTATATATACGAATTTACCCATGTTTAGGGTATGTTTTTCAAACCTAGGCACGCACAGAAAGGACAAACAATTGGCCAAGAGAAACGCTCATAGAGAACTTAACCAATATCGAGTGGCAGTAAGGCAGCAACAGACAGCCAAGAGCATTCGTAGTAAGCCAGTTAAGCTAGCAGAACAAACAAATGCGGGGCAAAACTCTGAGCAAATGCACAACATCCGTATAAGCCTTCGACAGCTCCAGATCTTCTGCCCTGGCCCAACGGGCTGATGACAGCTGGTAGCTGAAGCCAGGGCATCATCAACGAAGCTGTTGTTACTGCGAAGCTACTACTATGTACTTCTAGTGCTGCTCCTGCTGCTGTTGCAGTTGTCTTAATAAAATTCCTTATGCAGCGCACTTTTCGCAGGAAACGCTGCCACCGGTAGTGAAAACAAGGCGAGGAGCAAGGAATTGCAGGGGAAAACAGCCAGGACAACAGCATCAGCACCCGTGGCAGGAAGCTCAAGTTCAAAACATAACAAACTTGCCGAGCAATTCAAATCAGACGGAAATGCGGACCCCGGTGTTCCTTGGCTTCGTTCTCATCCTACTCTGAAATAGTGTGAGCACGTTATGAAACTGCTGTCTGGCATGACACTTTAAATTCCGCTTTACCCTTGAAAGGAACCAAGGATTCGAAATATCTTGACTCGCAGCTGACATGCTAAACAGCCTTCGCTTTTCTTTTGGCCCGGCCCAAGGCGATAATTTGAGAAATGCGCCTAATTAATTGATAAGTCATGTAGTTTCGTTCTGTTCTTTGGCTCTCGAATATTTATGTGTCTCTGGGCCACAAAAACCGCAGCTTAATTTCGTTTACCAACGCAGGCAAACTATCTAAAGGCGTCGACGCCAACGCAACAAAATCTATTAGCAATTTATGATAGATAGAACAGTCCAGAAAAGTGTCGATAATAGTGCTGCCAAGTTACTAAGTTCCCGACAAATAAAGTTCCGAACTTAAATATGGGAACTTAAGGAAAGTGTATAGAAAATGTTGCGGAGTATCACATTTTAAATTTGTATATTTAATGAAAAGTTTATAATAAAAGAGATTAGCTTTAACTCTTATGATTCCATGATGCAGCCGAATTTTGATGTGGTAAAGATCTTAAGAAGGATTTACAACAAATTTAACTAACAAGATTAAACTACTTAACATTTTCGGCTAGCTTATACTCAAATTCATCCCATCGACTGAGCTGGCAACACTGAAGGGGCCAAAGCATCTAGATTTCCAATCCAAGCGAGAGCATTCGGCTCACCATCTACCCACTTAGCTGGAACAAGCAAAGTAACTTAAGTGGGCGCCAGGGCTACGTGCAAAACCATGAATTTCTTATGCCGCCATGCACAAAAAGAGGTCTTGAGATCGGAAACCGGAACTTGGGTGAACCGCAACTTGGCAACAACAGCCAAACAACAACAACTACAAAGGCAATGGCAAAGAAACCATACAGATTACCAGCAAAACTTTTGGCTAGGTTAACTTTGCAATGCCGGAGCTCTTGGCCGAAATCAAATCCTGGGCCCGGGAGGCAAAAAACCCGGCCAGCCGAAGACCGAAACTCCTCCCGCTTGTTCCCCGAAAATTACATGGCGCAACGCATGCAAATTTTGTTGCCACGTAATTGCTCAGGGCCAGCTAATTTGTATTAACTATTCAGGGGTGTAAAGTGTTTCGTCATCGGTAGCGATGCCAAGTCGATGTCGACCTAACAAGTGTCTAACTTACGGCTCAAATGCGCGCGCGCACAAAAGAGCGTTAGGAAAAAAAGTTTAAAACTGGGTTAGCCAACAACGTAACACTGAGAGAACGGTAAGCTCCTTTCATAACAGCCACAATAAAGAAAATAATACGGTTAGAACTTTAGTCAAATGAAAACAGTTCTAATAAATTAAAATATTAATGATTGTATGATTTTTGAATAAATTGAGTTAATAATAGAGAACTTAAAAAATAAATAGTATAGTTACAATATCTCAGTGTAGGCAGACAGGAAACTCCACTGGCACCGTTAGAAACCTTTGAAGCAACACCAACACAACTGACAACGGCAACTGTTACGCGTGTGAAATTATAACTGACAGCAGAGCTTCTTTTGTCGTCGCTGACTCGTCCTGGCATGCGGTTCATTGAATAATTTATGCACTATAAAGTGACACCACCCCTGCCCATTCTACGGGATCCTTGTTTCCTTGCATGGCAGCAAAAACAGGGCCAAAATGCCAGAGACACAGAGGTACAGATAGACAGCGAACAAGTTTGGCATTGCTATGCAAATGGGAAAACTTCATTAAGTGCCCCTGGAACTATTTGTATTAATTGCATGCGTGCTCTCCTGCCAAATAAACATTTCCACCTGGGTTGGCCATCTAATTAGAGGTCAAATCAAACGGAAAATTGTTCATTATGGGAGCAAAAGAGTCCATCGTTCATCATTTAACCCACTCAATTAGGAAAAACAATTTGATAAATTTAGTTTAAATCAAATTATTACAAAAGTAGTTGGTAGTCGGTGGCTCTGCCACACATGTTGCACGCGACTGGCGGTAGAAGTTGCCATGGGCCAACCGCTCGTAATTGGCTTAATTGGGCATTTATCGTCAATCACGGAATTGCATGTTCATGTTTGGCTTGAAAAATGCATATTTCCGTAATTAACTTGATTGCATTTCGATGGAAAGCGCCACAGGGCCATCAGGTATCGGGGCTAAGTTCATTACCGGCCAACACAGTTTGACAGCCATTGCCAATGCGCCGAAAAGTATGCAACGATTGACTCGAGATTGAAGTTCAATTGGGCAATCAATGAATGAATGAATCAAGCATATCAAATTTCCACAATGAATGCTATCATAAATGCCTAATAATATGCAAATGGAAACACAGAAAAAAACAATAAAATGGAACCCTAAACCACAAAAATGCCACAAGCGACATGGGGTTAATTTGCATAAATAGGTTTTTTGTTCACTGTTTTTGTTGGCCAGCGTATTTACGAAATCATAATTATGACCATAAACCAGATACTGTGGACAGTCGGCGGAGAAGCCGTTCGATTAGCGCTTAATTTGTGATCTTTCATAGCCAGACTTCACTGCCCCGGGGCTGGCAATTGTTGGTATGATATATTGACAGTATTAATTAATTTTGAATTTATGCCAATCATTTCCAGAATTCTGTGGATATCGTAATTGATTGGTTTTGCCTGCTCCTTTTTTCTTTGGCTTTATTGCAATTAATTAAATCCAACCAGCTATGCAAATCGCTTGGCATTGCTCCACTTAAGTGGCCATCATTTTTGGTCTGGCCTACCAACGTCCAGTTCCGTAGTGGTTTGTTTTTGCATTTCGTTGGCAACAAAATTGGCAAACCGTTTCGAATTTATGCAAACTAATGCTGGCGGATACAGTTCCAGGCTTTTGCGTCACCTGCAACGGGTATTGGTATTGATTTTGTTATTGTTTTTGAATCAATGGCATAGGCTACACCCGCTGTCTCATCTTGGAAATCTGCATCTTATATTAAAGTTGGCTTTTGGGGCTTGGCTATAAAACGCCCCTCTGCCAGATGGGCTGCATCATTAACAGTTTACACCTCCCAGCGTGCCCAACACGTTAACAGATTTCATCGAAAATTGGCTTGGAGTAGAGCAATCAATATGCGTGGATTTATCGTAAGTTAAATTGGAATTATATATTTGAAATATTTTCATTAAGCTGGATTATATTTGTCAGATTTTGGCTGTTTTGGCTGTGGCTCGTGCCGATGTGGGTGGTTACAATTATGGAGCAGGCATTGGAGCAGGAGGCTCCATCTCTGGTGGTTCCATTTCTGGGAGCTCTATCTCCGGGGGTTCAATCTCCGGTGGCTCCATTTCTGGTGGCTCAATCTCTGGTGGCTCAATTGCTAGTGGCTCTCTTTCTGGAGGATCTTTTGGCTCCTCTCAGACTTACTCCAGCAACTATGCCCCTGTGCACACCGAGTTCAACAAGGAGTTCTTCACCTACTCCGCACCAGAGGCTGATTTCGAGGATAACAAGAGTGTCAGTGATTTGGCTGCTACTTTGAAAAAGAACCTGCGTGTAGTGTTCATCAGGGCGCCCGAGAACAAGGGTCTGGAGAACGCTGCTTTGGCTTTGGCCAAACAAGCGGCCGAACAGCAGACTGCTATCTATGTCCTGACCAAGCAGGGAGACCTGTCCAGCCTGGCCAACCAGCTCCAGAATCTGAACCATGTAAGCGCCAGCAAACCAGAGGTGCACTTCGTCAAGTACCGCACTCAGGAGGATGCCCTCAATGCACAGAGGACCATTCAGCAGGAGTACGAGCGTCTGGGTGGTTCCTCCACCTCCCACAATGGAGGCGTTGCTCCCGTCCTGGACTTTGCCACTAAAGTGCAGCAACACCAGCAAGTGCAACTGATTGATGAGCGTCGGCCATCCACCGGAAGTGTAACCGCCGAATTGGAGGCTCCTTCTGCCGGATATATCCCACCACCAGCCGCATCTCCCAGTTCCACCTACCTACCAGTGAACAAGGTCAAGTAGGATGCCTGCAATACCACTCACTTATTTACAAATTAGCCTCACACATTCACCTTTAAGTGCTACGTTATAAAATAAAAACTTAACTTAATGTATACTCTATACTGTTGTTGCTGCCGAGATTAATGGAGGACGTCATTTCAGCGGCTTGTAGCCACTATCGGTCAGCACTTAGCCAGAACCTGGCTTGCAATTAAAACTAAAAGCGCATTGGCATTGGACGGGCTTAAAAGTAGCCGTAAATTTAAGTGATCGGTTGCCCGTGCCTGTGTCCATGTCCATGCCCATGCCCTCTGACCCTGGATTCGTTCGTCTGCCATCAGAAGGACCGCGGTTTATGGCACGTCAGCAACGACCACCGTTGACCCGCCCTAAAGGATTACCGCCATACACGCGATCTGGGCCAACGGGGCAGAGCTAATTACCGACACACAGAGCCAATTTCTGGCGCTTCAAGTCCGCCAGTCGCGACATTTAATGGCCGCTCTTTTGAGGGTCAAGTCGGTGGCAATTTGGGTCCTGGTCCTGCTTCTGCTTCTGCACAAGAAACCCACACTGAGAATTAAATGAAAATTACTAGCTGCATTTAGAGGGGCGCGCTCCTTTGTTGACCGTCATGAAATTCCAGCAACCAAGCAAAACCAGAGAACTAGAAAACCAGAAAGTGCTTCGTTTTGTGTTTTACACAAGTCCTTTGCGGTAAGCAAAGAGTTTTTTTTATTTCAAATAATTCAAAAATTTAGTTTTAATAGCAATTCCATTTGCAGCCAAGTGGCAAGATTCCGGTGAGAACCCCAAAACAGAAGCTCCTATTAAAGAGGTGTATCCCGTGGCCGCTTTAAGTTGCCGCTCGTTGGCGTTTTGGATTGCTTTTCGGATATATCGTGTGTGCTATGTATTCTGGGGGATTTCGGCACAAAGGAAGTGTGCAAAGGGCAAGTAAACCTGCCGGAATAAAAGCCAGGTTGAAGCTAGACGCAGACAAGGACCTTCAGACCTGCCCAACATTTAGTTCTGTTCGGTTCTGTTCTGGCATGGGCCTGCCACAAAAGGCCTTACGTGTTGCACAAACATAAATTGTGCAACAACGTGTAAACTACTTTTTGACTGCATAAAACCCACCATTCCCTCTCCTGTTTCCATGTCCTTGCTGGCCCATTCTGAGCCATCTTACTCATGAACACCGCACTACAACCTTTTGTATCCTTGACAAGGGTAATATCACTATAACCAACTGCTTATAACGAAGCAAAACTATTACTCTTTCGGATTTTTAATTTAATTATTATAATTTGTGTATTTTAAGGGAGATTATTGCACAAAGATAGTGTTTGATATAATATCTTCCCTATGTCTTATTTTGTAAGGAAATACAAAAAAGGGTAAGCTCACTTCGGATTCCAAAAGCAGGATTCTTGGCTTTGTTGGCCATTCCCTCGACAAGTGTTCATTCAGAGCTACGTGTTATGGCCTTTTCAGCCGTGCAACGTCTGCCGTTGTAGCTCGTTGGCTGCCATTCGGTTTTGTTCTTTTCATGTTGCAATCTTAAAGAGTCTTCAAGCTGTGCTCCAGAGAAAACAAAGGAACAGAGCCGTGAAAGGTAAACAAAACATGATAGACTACTGTTAAATGAAAGCTTTCTGATGTTCCGGCTTTCGAGTGCCGCTTTTCTGGCTGTCTATCTGTCCGTCCATCTGTCAGCAGACTAGTCACTAATCACGTTAAGCGGTTAATTACTTTGCCAAGCTGATGTCACAGTCAACTGACTACTACTACTACTACTCCTACTAGCATACATTCTGGTGACCCATACTCAATATTTTATACGACCCATAAATCTTGCAAGGTCGCTAAGTTCACAGAGCGGTGACATTAGCATTGCATTTGCATAAAATAACATGAATATTTTCGCAGCACCCCCGCGCATGTGTGTGAGTGCCACATGATGTACAAACTTAATAAACAGCGCAGTTTATTCCACGCCTGGCCAGCCAAGCAGGCACACACAAACATAAACATAAACGCTGGGAACCCAAACCCAAGCCCGAACCCAAGGAATTTATGCACATTGGCATGCACATAAACGCTGCCAGTTACTGGTTATTGTTGCAACGTTCGGCCTTGTCCTGCCTTTGTTTTCGCTGCTGTTGCATGTGCACTTTTTAGTCCCCCCCTTCTCCTACCTTCCACTTTCCACTAGTTTACGCCAGGCGGGTGCATGAATATGCAACGGTTATCACATGGTTTTATGGCAGAAGGGCTTCACAGTTTTAGTAATGGTCGTGGGCTAAAATCACGCCCACATAAACCCATAACTAAAGCCATCCACAGGTGTCTGCAGGTGCTAGTTTAGGGATGGTTAAGCCAAGTATTGTAGGTGGAAAAAAAGTTTACAATTTCATGTAATTTATGGTTTTATCCGGTAATCATAGGGTGGGCGGCGTCTACAAGGATGTTATTTGAACATCGACCTCTAAAAGGTATATTACATATCTGAATGATTAGCACTTTTATAACATTCAGATTTTATTTTTTCACTTAGAAGATAGAAGTTTACTTTTTTTTATTATGACACGCTGCATAGTTCAAACTTCAGTTTTAGCTGCTTGACTTTAACTCAAAGGTACAAAACTACTCTTAACCCATTTTCTAACGAAAATTTTTACTGCCTTCTTTTTGACGCCATAAATGGTGATTTCCTAGTAAAACAAATGGTTATACACTAACTTTTACAGCGGGACTTCAAGTAATGGGTTAAGAAAGGATAGCATATTCCTTTTGCTTAAGAACTATTCCAATCTCTTTTTTGCCTGCCAGAAGGACTGAAGCTTATGTTAAGCGTTAACGCCTCGTGCGCTTTGAATATAAATTATTTCATATTGCCATTGGGCTCTCAGCGAAATTAGTTCCCTCGTCGCAGCCCCTTCATCACAGAATCCACACCCACTCTCTATGAGCAGCAGGACTACCTGGTACTTCCACTTACAGCAAGCACTCTGAATTGTGGGAAATTATTTATAAAATAGTTTTCCGGACTGCTCTTGCATTCGGCGCTGGTTTCTTACCCGCGGCAAATGCAATTAGCATTCGCTGATTACCCGGCGAGGAAATGGCACGAGTGTAAATTATGGTTTTTACTTTATGGCAAATTAACCAAGTGGGTTTATTTCGCACACACATGCGCGCCGCAAAGTTTTAACGGCCATAAACTCTGGATTCTACGGAGGCTGAATTCGAAACTTTTCGGCTTATGCAAATGTGAAAGCCCGGCGTCTTTAAATGGCAAATTCATTTGCCAATTACCAGAGGGCGTGACATTTAAGCTGGCCCTGTATATAAATTTTCTTTTTTAGCCCTACTACGTAATCTGTCAACCATCTGGCCAGTTGAATTGAAAGGGTTGAGCTCAGGTGCGCAATGGGTTGCTGGTACAATAGCTGTCCGGCTGTCAGGCCATGAACATGGTACTCCAGTGCTATGCATTCAACGTGTTCGCAGTACCATTTCTATTTCAAGTTGCCCCCGACCCCAAACGATGGACTCCTAACTACCGGCCTTCTTCTACCGACCCCCCAAGACGTGCCACGTGGCGTATGTGCAATGCCAACTTCAAAGAGCAGGCACTTCGTGGAAGCGCCAAGCGACTCGTGGCTTTCATTAAGCTGACACCTCGCCCACGCCCACCCCAATCCAATTCCAAGCCACACCCCCTTTTACCCCTCCATCAAGATCATATACAGTACACACTACCACGTCCTTACACTCCTTACAAAGTTAGGGGCCAAAAGTTGTTATATTGGAAAAGTTTCTCTGCTTGATTTTTAATATCACAGGTGAACGTAAATAATTTATTGCATTCATTTACGTTTCACATCCAATCGCGCTACGTAAAGATTTCGAAAACCCAGCCAAGTGAGGGGTCTCAGCCACAAGGAGCCAGTTCCTGAGTTGGGCCAAAAAAAATTTATTTATGCGTTATACAACAAAAGGCAAAAACGCCGGCCAAGGCAACAAACTCTAACAATGTGCCAACAGCCGTTGGCTTTAGCTGGGAAAAATCCTTTTAGACCATAGATAAGGAAACTTTAATAAACACGCCACACACGCAACCTGGGAAATTGATAAGAATATGAAAAGTTTGTGGCGGTGGGAAAACTTTTCATGCCCAAGGTGTATACCTTTGGCTACCTTATATCTAAGCCGGTGGCGGAAAGTTGCAGCTTTTTAATTTGTATAGCCCATAAGTACAGTTCTTTGGGGCAACGTAGGTAATGACCCAGGTCAGATGACCTAGTCGTGATTAATGTCCATGCTTTTCGCTTTCCACTCACCTGTGCTTCTTCATCTCCATCTGCTGTTGCTTCTTCATTTCCATCTTCTTCTTGTTGCTGTCGTAGTTGCGCTGATGCACCTCATGGAACTCACCCACGTCATGATAGTTGGCCAGCGATCCAAACGGATTGTTGTACAGACTTCCATGGTGGCCGTGCCCTTCATGGTGGTGCGACAAAAAGTGCGGGAACTCATCTGCAATGCCGGGTTGTTAAGATTGGGAATCGAGAAGCAGAAAAGAGAACAAGGAGCATAGGTCAGCAATCAAACTAATTACGGTAAACGCCGCAGTGACGGTTCCTCGTTTGGAACTCAAACAGCACAGAAATGTCGCATTAGCCATTGGTGCTTCACTGCTTGTTGTCTTGTCAATGGCAGATACACGGAGAAAAATATATATTTGTGTATGGTAATATGCAGTTTTAGAAAAACTTGTAAAATTATCAAGAAGCTCGCTTGTAATATATATCCATCTTATAATAATATCCTTTAATTTATTTAATCTTTATTTCAATTTTCTTTCCTAAGGACCTAAACATTTTCTTTCGGTTCTTCTCGTCTGTGGACAATGGGTACTTACCCGCTCGTGCTCCAGCTGGCCAGCGTAGGCTTTTGTCGTAACGGTCCATGAATTGGCCGACGGGGATGTGATACTGCTGATGGTACTGGTTGAAGTACTGCTGCTGGAAGTACTGCTGCTGCAGCTGCTGCTGACTCAGCTGCGTCTGCTGCTGCTGCTGCGTGCGGCGCTGGTGTTTCCCGTTGAACGAGAATACGTGGTGGGTGCGCACGTACTTGTCCTCCACCTGTCAATACACAAAGGAGCCCGAAAGGACGATGAGTCAGTGGGTCAGTAGGGTCGTGGTCGGTGGGTGGGCAAGCAGAATAGCAGGATAGCTGGATGGCAGGACAGCACATGACGAGGCCAGCATAACAGCAATTACAATGAGCTGGGCACAAAAGTCACTTCAATGTCAAATCCCATTCCAGCTACACATCTGGACCCGAGCGTCCGGCTTAAATTAAATATGGATCAGGACCCAACGGGTCAGTCCCATATCTGCTCATCTGCTGGCCACACGCTGTTGCAGTTCTTGCCATTGCCATTGCCACCGGCGCGTTTATGAATAAATTTCATTTTAGAGTTGCCCAGGCAGCCATAATGAATTTATTTAAATTTCATTTCCCCTCGCCGCCGACAGCAGCTGGCCGTTGGGCTTGTGCAATTAAAATGAAAGCTCTTCTGACCGCCCGTATAGGCCATAATTATAAAATGGCTTAAACTGATGTTAATCGTAATGCACTGCAGTATGCAGTATGTGCATCCACATCCACATCCACATCCCTAGGCAGTCGTTTCAAGTGCATTATCCTACTGATTAACCTTCTGCCTGGCGGCTGTTTTCACACATAGACATTCCACTCCGTAAATAATCCATTGCAATTTGGCTCCGATTACGGCCAACAATCGAATTGCGAACTCGATGCTTCAAATATCACGCATACGCACCTTTTTCCCATTGATTAGCCACGTAATGTGCGGAGCTGGGCGTCCGCGGGTGGTGTTGCACAGAGCGAAAAGTTTCTCGCCCACGGCAAAGGGCGTCCTTTTGCGAAACTTAATGGTGGGCGGACCCGTCTGGGGCACTGGAAACATAGGCGGGATGGGATACCATAATTAAAACGAGACCCATTTTAGCCGATAATGATAGTTGTTACGCACAGAAAACGCTCATAAGCTCATCGAGACTAGCCTTGGTGAATATGGGGGCATCCGTGGAGACCTCACAGTAGAACTGGCCGGATAAATCGAACTGGACATCCTTCAGTGTCACCTGCTGCTCGTTGGAATTGTCCCACTGTTAATTACAGGGGAAGTGGAGTAGAGAAAAAATTCAGGGAATTAGTAACGGCGGACACAGAAAGCTCATTAGCAAATCAATTGATCGGGAGGACATGCAAGATGTATGGCAAGTGTCTACCAATTAGCTGCAATTTACTGAACTATTTGCCCATGCTAAATTCAAGGATGATTACCGGGTCGTAGACTGACAACGATAATGATGATTGAGTAAATAAGTGGCCAGAATTCGCATCAGTTGGCCCGAAAGGGTTACTTACGTCGATTTCAGCTCCCTCGATAGTAGAGTTCCAGAATGGCGGATTCCGTCCATTTATGAACTCAAAGAACTTGCCCTTGTCAACCTTCAGCCATGTCACCTGCAAAACAAAGAACATTTACCAATATTAAAAGAAAGCCATGATAGCCTGGCCCCCCAATCAAATTCAGATTGCGATTCATTCAACGGATTGCTGTTTCTGACATTGATTGAATGTGTCAGCCTCGATGGCAGGCAGTCCTTGGCCTCAGGATCACTTAATGCTGTAGCGGAATATTATTAAATGGCTTAAATGGTATTGCGCAATTTCGTGCATTGCGCAATCCAGCCAAAAACGCCTCAATTCCCCCTGCCAACTGCAGAGCAATTTAACTTGGCAACAAGTTGCACTAACTGAATGATGTTGCGCTGAGTTGTTGTTAGCGCGTTAAACTGTAAACTGTAAATAATAAAACGTTTTTATTGGAATGGCAGTGCCAGAATTACGAAGGGAGTGCCAGAACAAGCGGGGTGTTGGCGCATGTCACCCCTGCAATTAAAAGCAAAATCTACAAACGCAACTTGCACTGGGACACAAAAAGTTGTTACTGTGTTTTTTTTTCGTGGGTTGATGTAGGGCGACGGAGGGGCTTACGACAACGACAAATATGAATAATGAAAATGGAAATTAATTTTCATTCGCAAGTTTTCCACATTCAAGTTAAAACTAGCTGGGCGGAAGGCAAAAAGGGCGGCTGACAACGCTTTTCTGGCCGGATGTGCGGCTCTTGTCGACCATTTTTTAATTACGCCCAGCATTTATTTATTATGCATATTTTTTAACGCCCGCATTTATGTGTGTGCTTACTTTAATCATATTTCAGCGCTTTATTTGAGCTCCGGATTAAAGTTGAAAAGTAATTTATTTTTCTTGCGGCGACAGGACTTCGGTCTTAAACATTTGTGGAAAAAACAAGACAGTACCCAGCAATCGGGTAAATATATTTAGAAATTTTGTAAGAGCATGATAAAAAGCTGTCTTTTATGATTTCGAATGGGTTCAAAGGATTTTTAATATTTTTCTTGATGAAAAACTGAAATTATAGGCCATTGCTCCTTGCTAAACTGAATCAGGTCAAATAAGGAGACTCCACGTGTGTCCCGTCCCATCTGTCTGCTGAAAGGTCGATTGACACACTCTGGACAAATTGCATTGATTGCACGCAACTTAATAATATTAATGTGCTTATTGAATGTGTCCGCGGCAGGCAAGGCGTATGCGTAATTTGTGCCGCAAATGTTGCCATTACTCAAGCCAGCTTCGTCGTGGTCCGTGTGTGTTTAGCGCTGTGCGGGTCAATCAATAAAGGCCACACAACAACTCACCCACACGGGGTCATAATGAGAGGGCAAACACATACACAAACGCAAACACAAACACAAACTCTGCGGTGGCCTGTGGGATCTCGAATGACCGGCCATTAGCGCACTCTAGGACCGCCAGACACGCATCGAGTTTTATCAACCACTTGTGGTCGTTTCAACATATTCTCTCGACTTGACATGCAACTCCCTATCGCCACAATATTGCCAATGGATCTGAAAGTAATGAAAAAACAAAGGGCCTCCCAATATTTACCTTTCCCGCTGATGGCGGATGGCTGATGCCTGTTCGCTTAGTCAGAGCGGCATATGTTTGCTTTGGCGTGTCTGCCTGGGCTTGACTTTATTTCTTTTGACTTTCGGGTTTTTGTTTATATTTGGGCTTATTACAACCCGCATATAGAACGAGATCTCCTGCCTCTCTCTCTCTCTTCTCTATACACAAAGGCTGAAAAGTGGTAAATCAAAAGCTCATTAATGAGCACTGGGTCCTGTGTCGCACCGATTGCGGGTCCGATTGCCAGGCATCGGACTCACTCCGTAATTAGTTTATTTAATTTGAATGTATACGAGTAGGTATAACCACATTTTTTTGGGGAAAGCGAAAAAAATTATGTCCTACATGTGTAACGGAGCCCCCGTCACTGTTAGCATTTGCGTTTTAATTGCCTTTTTAGTGCCACTTCCACACAATTTGCCACGCTTCGTGCAACAATTCGAATGGCGGCGAGCCGAGCGCACTCGCTTATATAGTTAATTATACTAATTAGCTATTGCCCTGGTCTGCCCA
This sequence comes from Drosophila eugracilis, assembly GCF_018153835.1. Classification (NCBI taxonomy): domain Eukaryota; kingdom Metazoa; phylum Arthropoda; class Insecta; order Diptera; family Drosophilidae; genus Drosophila; species Drosophila eugracilis. The sequence continues at coordinate 5,070,379 of NW_024573224.1, forward strand.
CAGCTCAACCGACTGGACAAATAAATAAATGTCTACATTTGAGTGGTATGTATGTTTGTTGGCCAGTTTGGTTGTTTGGCTATTTGGTGGGTCTGCTAATTGTGCATGTTTCCCGCTACGGAGCAGCTCTTCAAATTGGCGCGGCTCAGCGGCGCATTAAATTTGTTAGTTGACACTTTTGGCAGACGGCGGACGGCGGAAGCAGAGAAATATACCCGAAATTTCCATGCAAATGAGACACCACCGAATGGCGGCTTAAAGTTGCCCCGGGTGACGATCCGGAAACACGACATGCTATTCCGTGTACTCACTGTTTCCAAGAGGGGTTCGGCTTGGCATAACAATGGATTTCATTCGCTTATAAGTACATGCCCACTTCCACCTCAAGACCTCCGCATCGTCAACGTCAATTCGGTTGTGTTCTAAATCCATCTTGGTTCCAGGGAAAAAATAATCAATATGCGGCCAATGCTGGCCAACGATGCCTCCTTCCTCCTCCGTGAGCCATAAAATTTGTACGCTTTTTTATGGTACTTAGAGCGAGCAAAACGTCGAGCTGACCGACCTTGAATCGGCATCGGTGTGAATAGTACTTCAAAATGCTTCCAACCACAAAAGTTCACAACTAAATTGAAAGTGTATTCCGGGGGATAGGAGCAGTGAAATTCCCTTTCCTCGATCGAGTTTTCGACGGTTCGCGTATGTTGGCCATAAACTCAATGGCTCGAAGGCTTGGCAATGATTTTGGTGTACGCAAGTGCGTGTCTGTTGATGTTTCGTGATGGAATTAAGTAAACTGAAGTGAAATTAATTGCCGCGTCTGAGACTGAGTCGATATTGAGAAGCGGAAGCGGTAAAAGGTTTACGGCCCCGCACTACGGGAATCGGATTCGATGGAGCGGAATGGCACTTTGAGTGCAACTTTTTGCAGACTGAGTCCGCGAGACGGGATGCCTTTGACTGCCACAAAGTTGCGGCACGAAAACTTGCGCAAATTCCAGCTCCAGCTCGTGCTCTTCTTGCCTGGAGGATACGGCTCGTCGTCGTGGTTGTGTTTGTCACAGTGCCGGAAACTTTTTGCCCACAAAATAGTACAAGGCGAACAAAGTTTCTTTGTGTGCCCGCCTTGCTCGGCCGCCATGGACGGCAATTTTTATTTTTCAATTTAAAGTTTTTAATGCGCTTTCCATAATTTATATTCGCATGCATGACATGAACTTAATCCAATCCGCAGTCACTTACCTTGAAAAGTCTTTCCGGCTGGACATTGTGGCTGCACTTGAAGGTGGCACTGGATCCACGTTCCACATACCGGGGCACCATTAATTTCACTTTCATATCCGATTGTCCATCTGGAATGGAAGAGAGGTACACATATAAATATAATATAAGAAAGGGCTTAAAGCAAAAGGGCAATCACAATGCAATGTTTTCCCAATTGTGGTTTAATTGAAAAACCATTAAAAGTCTTGGTTGAATGAAGAGACATTGGTAAAAACCCAGATCGGCTCCAAAATATGCTGGCAATTTAAAACGGCAACCTTTACGGAATTTCCAAATTGCGGCTGCCCTCCGGATGAAAGATACTCCACTCAACTGGCAGATTACCAAGCATCGTCCTTCGACCTGGCTCAATAAATCTTAATTTGTTTGCCAAAGTGCACATGAGAAATTTTTGCGCCTGCATACCGGTGTGAGTGCCTCGTCCCTGCAGCCAGGGTGTCAAATATTTGCAGCCCTCCCCCCTGGTCGAGTCACCCACCATCCATTTTTCACACCAAGGATGTGGCTGGTGGGGGCTATCCGGGTGGCATTTAAACGACATTTTCCCAACCAGCACGAACGACCAAGGTGCTGGCACTGAATTGAGCTTTAAAAAAAATTGAAAATTTATATTTGTCCGCAGTTTACACACATGGCTGACCACCGCTCCCGGCTCACGCTGCGTATACGTAATTTCGGTGTCTGGACTGCCCTGCAGTTGATGACATTCAGTATGTGTTCAGGCCAAATAACAGGCGTTTAAATGAAGTCCTTTTTGGTGATTTTGTGGGTATATAAAAACGTTGCATATGTTAAGGATGTGCCAGGAAAATGACAATTTGGCAAAGGCAGAAGAAAAACCATTGAAAATTAGGAATTTTTTTTAGTATGCCAATTTTCTCAATTCACTTTGGATATTACTCCTTGAAAATCGATAAATTAATTTTGAATGTGGCAGCGCTTCCGCCATTCGCAATCATAATTAAGACACCAAGTGGCCCAGGGCAAACACATTGCCCCCATTTGGAGGCCCTATCCAATGGCGGCTATTTCGCTTCCATTTTCATTTATTCACACCACGCGTCCATCGTCAGTCACGCAAAATGTCAACGACTGAGTAAGTAAAAAACGTGTCTGACAGCGCGAAAAATATGGAAATAATCGGATAACGAAAAACGAGTAGGACAAAACCCAATGAAATGAAGCGTGTCAAGTGTACATATATATGTATGTATATAGGGAATACGAATGTATATATGTATGGATCGACGAATGGAGGCCCGAAACCGTTGGCAACTTGTTGCAGTACATGGCATAAACATGGCGAGCATTCAGCGGCCTGGTATCGTAGCCCCCCGCATGACGTACGTGTTCGTGCCGCACGCTAACGAGCCGAAATTTGCGAAAATTCAATCATGACCCGGTCGGCTGTCCAGGACCAAAGGCAGGGCTCGTCCTACCAAACCGAAAGCCAAACCACAGCCGCAACAGGAGGAGATGATGATGCCAGCCCAAAGCTGGAGGCGCCCCAAAATGAGCCACTGTCAGTCATCAGACACCGATGGTTTGTCTGACTTTCCAGGAGCTGTTGGCTCCATAATCATGTCGGCTTTCTTTTTTTCGACATTTATGTCCCAATACTTCTCGTCATTTTTCAGCCCTGGCAGCTGGCCAATATCTGCGCGGGAATAACGAATTTGAACTGCACGACCGCTGACAAGATGTTCAGCAACCGCAATTATGCTCCGCTGACTTTGACTGTCTGGCAGATGGGCGCAGAAAAAATTCATTACTAACTCTGGTAACAAAAAAAAGGGCAGAGGGGAGCCACAGATCCTTTGGGCTGTGTGCAGCAACAAGCTGCGAGACGAGTTGGCAGGAGGCTTAACATTTCCACCGCTCACTGGCTGGATGGATGTTGGTTGGTTGTTCGGTTGGTAGGAGAAAAAACGAACAGCGTTTCTTTGTTCCCGCCGTGTTGGTTCGCTTTTTTACAAGCGGAAATTGATGATTTTCCACGAGCTGAGCGACAATAAAGCGTGCATCATGTCAGAAAAACGCAAATAATCAATCAATCAACATTAATCAACGCTCTGTGCGCCAAGACAAGCCAAAGTGGGCAACTTTTTCGAATGGTGCGGGTGCTCTGCAATGCCTTCAATTTGACTTTAACAACTAGATTAGGCCTCGTAGGAAATTGATATTTATCGCCACAAACCCAATTCAGGCAGTGGATAAAATTCAAGTGCTGCGGAGAGATTCATGGTTTGCCACTTTATTGGCTTCCATATTCATTTTCGATATTCGAATGTTTTGCCTCCGCCCACCGCACCGTCATTAGACAAACTTGCACACAGGTGTTCAAAAATACACACAGCTGACCACAAACCGATAGCATAATAAATGTTTATCCCCATCCACAGAACTTCAACTTAAACTGCTGACCACAGGACCACTGACCACTGGCTAGAAGTTTGAGTAGTTCTCCATTCGATTTGTATAGTGTTGCCAAGGCCATGATTAATGGCCGAACTATTAAAGTCAATAATTGTTTGCCGCTGGATAATTTAAGAGCTTCAACTGGACAGATGATTGATTGACCATGGTTCACATGGACACGCCACTATAATTAAAGAGTCTCCTTTGTTCGTGGTCAATTTTTTACGCTAATTAAAATAAAGTCAAACAATGAAACGATAAAATAATAATGGCCATAAATATCTCGATTCCGCAGCCTTTCATATTAATATTTGATAGGGTGCTATTAAGTGGAATATTTGTATGTCTAAAGATAGAAATGTTCAGAAATGATGCTAATATAAATTAAATTCATGAATTCTCTTTAAAGGGCTATTTATCTTGATGTGTTTTGAATTAATATTCTAAATAAATTTCTAAATAAATTATGAAGACTGGATATTAGATAATGTAAAAATTGTTCATGTTTCATTTTGAAATTCTTCAAAAAGGAATATTTATGACTCGCAAACATTTGTGAATTTTCTTGTTCGTTTATTTAAGACTTTTCTTTCAAATGGACATTGCTGATGTAGCAAATATTAATCCTAGTGTAGCCTGATCCAAAGACATCCAATAATATCGAGTAGGGGTCAGCTGTCTTGGCCTGTTCAGCTGTCAGTTGGCCTGCTGAATGCTCCCCGGTGTCCCGATTGCTAGGAGTCATTATGGCAGAGTGGCAGACAATGCTCGGGGCATTCACATTCCATGGGGTTCATTAGACACGGGCAGCTGCCAAGACGCCATTGGTATGGGCATTCCATCCTGGCCGCCTGTCATCTATCTCCCCCCAACCAATACTTTTCCAAAATGATTTCCTGTCCTCATTACGACTGTTTGTCTGCCCCGGTCTGATGAGGATTTGAAGGCTGGGCGTGACTGTCAATAATTTTCAACGTCCCATGACTTATCGCAGTGGACTTGCCATTTTCTAATTGATTTGTGGCCACGTGGCTTTCCAATTTAAATGCATGCTTGATTGGTAACACAAACGAAGTCAGCCAGCCAGCCAACCGGTCGTGACTGGCAGGAAAAGTCCACAATGTTTTTAAAGTTGACCGCACAAAGCAAACATTTTCCTAGCCAAAGCACATACAACCCCACACATACAACGTAACCATGGAACACTATCAGCAACATAAGCCAAACAATAAAACGGCAAACACCCGGCATTTACCCACTCCGGACTAGGACTACGAAAAGGATAAGGCCATAAGTCGTTATGCTGCCGAGGCGTTCGTTCAGAAACTGTAAGCACTGGCTTTATTCGGGACCTGTTCCTGGGCTGTCCTTCGTCCGTCGCCCTGCCCTCGATCCGGGAGCGAAAACAAAGGCCGAAATAAAAGGCAGACAAGGTCCGCCGGCATGTTTGGGGCATAAAGTAATTTTATAGAACAAATCACAGGCATTAGCGGATATAAATCCAGTTTATCCCTGCCAGTGAATGCGCGCGTGAAATTCAAATAACTCGGAAGGGCACGCAACATTGGAGGGAGCAAGAAAAATGGTCGATTGTGGCCTCTTTTGGGTCCTTGAGCCGTTTCTGGGCTTGTAATTCCATATCCCTCTGAACACAAGCTGCATGCATGTAAGAACTTATCCACCGTGGAAAGAAGAGACTTTCAAATGGCTTGAACCTCCTCTGGGAGACAAATTGCTTGGCCTTGGTCACAAGGATATAGGCATCAAAGGCGGCCCCAGCTGAGCGAGCTCTTTATTCCTAGTCAAACTTTAATAGCTTTAAGCGAGTGATTTCAAATTGAATTGCCCCCCACATACACACAAGGCATTCTGTATTTTATTCCGTAATTTTCACTCCCACATTTTAGTCACATTTCTGAAATTAAATCACAGCCGAATGCCGCCATGAATGGAATCAAAATCAAAAGAAAAATAAAATGAAAATGAAAATGAAAATAGCCAACGCGATGTTGTCGCTCACCAACCACCATACAAACAGCGGCCATGGCTTATACAAGCCCCCGTGCACCATGACCGACAAAAGTAGCCAATGTAATGGCCAAAACAAAATATGAAAGAAATTGCGGACCGGCCATGGCCAGAGTCAGAACCAGAAGCACAACCAGAACCAGAATCACAACCAGAGCGCCACAGGAAGCCAACTTCCTGGTTGAAAATTTTATCTGGGTGGCCCTGGCAGCGACTACAAAAATGAAAGAGCCCAGCCAGCAAGAAAGCAACAAAAAAAGGAGAAAAAAACTGAAAGACCAGAATCCGTTTATATGTATAAGAAAATGGCTTCAAGGACACCTCACGCCGTTGCTGTTGCTGGCGGCTGCACAACTACAGCCCCAACTACAACTACATCAACATCTAAGGTCTTGCCCAGGCACGCCCACAGGGCTGCCCAGCACGTAAAGTACATACCAGGCCATACCACACTGTACAGCACGCCCCGCGCCCATTTACAAGGCCGTGGAGCAAACACATGTAGGCCATGAATCTCATAACGAGTGTTAGACATGCGCCCCGAGCCATGCACTGTGGGTCTGAGGACGTGGACTTTTTCAAAAAGTAATACTATGCTTCTTCTTTTTCCTATACCTTCTAATGAAGTTTTCTCAAGTAGTTAGAAGGAGCTTCAACATATCTAATTATGGGTATTATCGAACATAATATTGTATCGAAACTGTAAGAAACTGTATCTAACCACAGAAAATATGAAATATATCTAACAGATTTTCCCCGAATTAGTACCTTTCTGACCCACAGTCGACTGTCTTGGTGTGGGCGGGCTTTGAGCCCAGTAAGTGTGTGAGGATGGCCAACAGTTGCCGCTCCAGTAAGCGCGACCTGGACCTGCCTCGTAAAGATGCAGACCATTAAAGAAATGAAAAGCAAACGCCGACGACCGAGACTGCGACTGCGACGGCGACGTTGGTAAACACATAAAAATGCTTAAATTACTTTTAAGGGGAATTATTTATTATTAATGTGCTGCCCAGTAACAAAAACAACAACAGAAGCAGCATCAAGGAAAACCACAACAACTCCACGCCAAACAGGAAAAACGATACTAAGCCAAATTAGAAGAGCCAACCATTTGGGTTTCAATCATTTTGTATTTGGCTAATGCGTAATGAAAATTGCTATTCCCAATTCATGTATGGCAGGGGGTAGGAAATGCAATTTTAATCGATGGTATGACAAAAACACGAGTGCATTGCTCATTTCCGGCAGCTACATTTATTCATATTCCACAAAAACATTCCACAATCGGTTTGGCAAACACATTTAAATCATTCATGACAGTTGCAGCAGCGTCCAGTGAAATTTCCGACTGCACTTGACATTTGGCTGGTCACGCATTTTGGTGGAATATCCCGATTTGTTTATGACCAAGTTCGATTCAATTTCGGGTGTCCAGTAACCATTCTAGTCGCCAAAAACAATTAAATGAGTAGAATTATTTATTTATTTTTTCGTTGTGACGACGTGGGAGAAGTGACATGCGCAGCTGTTGTACGGTTTTCAGAAAATTGAAAACATTTCCACCACCCAAAAAGTATTTTTTCTGGAACGGCAACGAATGTTTTTGGAAACCGCAGGTGGACGTGAAAAAGATGTGGGCAGGGAAGCCCACGCCCAACTGGACAATTAATGGGCGTCGGAGCCACGTGCAAACGTCCAAGCGGTCCTGACCGCCATCACGTTGAGTCAGCGTCACAATTATGTATGTTTGGTATTCGTAATTCGGCCAAAGAATATCCTAGCAATCCAATGTCGGGCGGCCTTTTGAAGTTAGCTAATCTCTAATCTACACAGGCATTAGCCCAGTGACACGAGCCTGGGATCCGAGATGAGGGGCAGATGTATAGATGGGCAGATGGGATGACGGCATTGAGCCTGCAGCGCTTTTCGAGCCTGCTGATGATATTGACATTTATGCTTGACCCACAGTTTGACATTTTTTCTTGTCTCTCTTTTTTTTGTTAGTTTCTTTTTGGCCAGAACGTTGGGCCCAATTTTTTTGTTGACACTTGGCCGCACCTGCTGTCTGCCTGTCTATTTGTTTGGCTAATGTCTGTGGCCAGGGCATGAAATGGAGGAAGCAGGACGCAGGACGCAGAACACAGGGATACGTTCGTCGAACATGTGATATCGTTGGCATGGCCTCACTGAAATGCGCATTAGTCGAGGGTCCGATCCCCTATATGGCGCAGCATATTTGCGGGCTGCTAATAAGGAGCTGAGCCGGCGGCGACAGCAAAACCCTCGTCAACAACCTTGGCCAGGACTTGTTGAAACAATGCGCGTCGCACAAAAGTCTTTCCTTGCACAATCAATGCCAGCCGGGCTTTGTTTGCATTCCACTTCCACTCCCGATCCCAATCCGAATTCCAATTCCTTCTCTTGGCCCCGGGCACCATTAAAAAATCAACGCCCAAGCCGGGCTCACAAAGTGCCTTCATTATGCGAATCCGAATCCGAATGCGAATGCGATGCCTTCCCGTCCGGCTTTCATTTTCATGCCTTTCCTTCTCCTTTCTTGGCCTGAAAATCGGTGGTCTGGCACATTTTCCGAGTTTCTCCAGTCCAAACGTAAACGCTTAGCCAGTGTAGAAAGCAAATTTCTATACGCACAAAAGGCGTAACAATCAGCTCTGGGCATCATAAAATCTATATGTAGAGGACCCTTTGTTTGGACTGCATGATTTCTGGCGATTGTAATCAATAATTTACGCATTTTCATTTTGGGCAGCCCTAAGGAGGCATTAGTGTTGGGCCCGCAATTACAAAGACAGAAGTGCCAGCCATTCAGGCGTGTACTTATGTGTGCTCGTTCTTTTTTCCTTTTTCCTGACCTTTATTTTCCTTTTTTTCCGTTGGCCAAGTTATCCCCAAACGCCTTTTCTCGAGGCAACGCTGCATATATTTGAGTGTTCTCAGACTTTGTTTTCAAATGGAAAAGTGGAAAGGAAAATTGTTTCGGTTTCCAACATCATTTGCAGTCCCTCTGTTAATTTGCACGCATTTCAAAGTTATTTATTTATATTTAATTTTTGGCCGCTGCTTGCCTGCACTTTCATTATTCGCTCTGGGGGATCTCCGGATCCTGTCCCATTATTACGAAACCATTCCATTGTCGGCTGGTCCATTATTCAGCTGGTAATTCCTTAAGGATTGTGTTTACTTGAGTGCGCATGTGGCTGCCAATTGACGCGTATTTGGCTTTGTGCTCTGAGCTTTGCTCTCACTCTTATATAATACACAATTATTGAGCGTGGCCGTGATTGCCATTTTTAGCAAGCGGCGAGCCTTGCAGCTTGTTGAATAATAAGCAGCTTATCCTTAGCCGGGAACGTTTATACGGGATTTCGCTAGCTGGCAGCTTTGTGTGGAATTTTAAATGGTTTACGGAGCGAAAAATGCTTGGCTTTAATTTGTATCATATGCTTAAATATCGCGAATGTGGCAATTAATAAGGTGCGTAAGACGCCCACTCATTAAGCATACGACACGTGAGCCCGGTCACAAGTCAAGGAGGCACAAGAGCGCACATTCATAAGCACCTACCATTAACATTATTAATTCAATTTAACGCTTGGAATGCTTTATTCATCCGTGGCTTCATCAACATAGGCGCTCATTAGCAGCTAGAGCGCTGAGTCACCTGCCGCATATTAACTGCAGGCATAAATACTGTCGGACTAAGCAATATTATTACAGTAAGCTCGAGCTATAAAGGCTGGTTAAATTACACTGAGCGATAACTCCTTTTCTTAAACTTGATAATAAGAAAATATGAACAGGTTCTACTTCAAAACTACATATAAGCTTAGGGAAATTAAAAATGAGTAAAATTATTTCTGTTTTAATCTCTAAAACCAAAGAACATCATCCTAGTTCCGATTCTGTGGTCCAGTGCCATTGCTCATCTACACATAAACTAAGGCAAAACATCATTGGCATGAAAACATTGCCAGTATATGAAGAGGAGGTGAAATTAATTAAGCAGCTGCTGTCGGAGCAGAGAAAACAATCTACATGGACTGGCTTGCTTCGGGCTCCATTTCCTTTACTCGAAAGCTGTGGATATTGAAAGCAGATGGAGACATATGAGCTACTTTAGTTTTAAGCGGAGATAATTTGAAAATCTCTTAAAAGCCTCGGCAGCTATTTAGATAGAAGCTTAAGTCAATTAAGGGCTTGCTTTCCCTCTTGGCTGTGAGCCTCTTTGCACTTCATCACATTTTGCTTGGCCGCTCTCACTCAATTTGCAGTAATCACACTTTATTTGTCTCATTTCTGGTGTTCATAAAAAACCGAAGCTAAAGTTCGACCCCACTCGTATTATTTCACATTTTTCTCGCTTGTCCCGTATTGTTTGTCATGCGTTTGAGCGCGTGCCTAGATTTTAGCTAGTGTTTTATTGCCTACTTTGGGTCGTCCCACTCGTACAAGGATCCCGTTGCCCTCCAAACCCACACACAGATACAAATACTCCTTGCATGTTGGCCCGCTTTATGCGTCCCGTTAACAATACTTTCAAGTGAACACACACACAGACACTCACACAACTGCACTAAAATAAAATTACACCCACTGGTTGGGGATGAAAAACAAAACATTTGCCTTTCATTTGCGCCCCCTTTGCATAATAAAAATGTGTAGTTTACTTCCTTTTTTCCCGTCCCTTGCTCACACATTTGCCACTCCCTTACGCCCACTCTTCCACGCCAGTCGCCCAACTTTGCTAGCCCTTTTTCCAGGCATTTGCCGTCGTTATTGTTTGTTTGTTCTTGTTCCCCGCTTTTCCGACCACCCTCTTCACTATGATTTTCCCAGTGTCTCCGTGGGTGCGGCTTGTACGAGTATGTGTGACATTTCCGGCTCTGTTTAATTTTCCATTCAGCCTGCTCCACTCTTCCGCCGAGTTATTCCCATTTTTTTTTTGTTTTCGGGCATTAAATGCGAGTTCTTTTTCACTCGGGCTTACAATAATAAACTTTTTAGTGCCTAGACATGTTTTTATTTAGTTGAAGAGGGATACCAGATAGAAGAGAGACTGGCTTTTTTAATTAATTTTGCCTACTGGCGGCGAATCGTTTTGATGTGCACCATGCGGCTTGCTAACGCCTGTCTGTAGCGGCAATAAAATAAAATACAAGGCTGACTTAAAATTGTCCTGACTGTTTCGGCAGTGATTAAATTGTTATGGCTGAGCAACAGCAACAAAGGAGTCTTGAATCTGTTTTCCGTGTGGCCTCCAGTCACTGATTTCCCAGAAACCAACAAAAGAAGCTTAGGCCATAACCCAATGCCTAATGACTATGGATTGAACTCTGGCGTGGCTGTACTTCTGTGATTTCAATGGCTTGGGACAGGTTCAATTTATGCGTTTTGCTGTCATTTGTTTTGCTTGACCACACGGCCAACCGCTCATGGCCTAAGCTCTTTCGGAATCCGGGTCCAGAAATTTATGCGCCATCACTTTGGTCTTTGAATCCGGTTGCCTTCCGCTCAAATCCCTTAAAACCCCAGGAAGAAGGGAGCCAACCAGCCAGGATCATTCATTTCATTTATTTTGCAGGAATCGCCGGCAGCGTTTGACGACTTTGGTCCTGCTTTAAACTGCTCTCGACCTTTGTCAAAAGTTTTGCGGCCAAAAACTTTGTGGCAAAAATCAAACTGTGGATAATGATGAATGTGGCGACCAGCACTTTGTGGCTCTTGGCATGTGGGCCTGAATAATTAACGCATCGCTGGGTCTCAAATTCGAGTCTTGACTCTTGTCACTGAGTGGGCAAACTTGGTCAATTTACATTTCGATTTCAGTGGCCTATTTTTTCTTGCGTGTGCCAGTCCAATTTATGGATTTTCCTGAAATTTATTTCGGGTCGAGTCTCTCTGATTAGGGTTTGCCTAGCCCGAGATTTATGCTGCAGTTGTTTCCTGCTGTGAGCGTTCCTATTAAGACTCATCAAGGATTAAGGTCGAGGGAGAGATGGTTGGGGCAATAAAATATAAATGTCATCAGTTTCGACTTTAATGAAAAAGAGCGGTCGCGCTGTACTGTCAGTGAGAAAAGTGAAGCCGGTAGCTCATAAACTCATAAATTTGGTGAAAAATGGCAAATCGATTCCGATTTTTTTGCGGTCATTGTTATTACAAAAACTGTCAGGGGCACCGGACCAAGTGGAAGGCAAATGCAAAAGCTATATCTCCGACGCCTGCCAACTTTGCCCAGGCCAGTTGGCAAATCCCTTTTGATAAAGTGCCTTCCGTCCTGGCAGTCAGACATACTCCTCCGAGCTCTTGGCTGCGAGTGCCGCATTATGGCCATTCTCGAAAGGCAACGCCTCGATGGCTTCGCAGTTTCCAGCTCAGTTCGTTTTAGTGGCGGATTTGGCAATAAGAGGCGACCAGATTTATGCAACTGCTTTCATGCATAATTATTTGCTGACATCTTAATAGTTTTTCCAAGTCTCTTTAGTGCCTTTGACGTTTATTTGTGACAAAATTTGAACAGCCAAAAATAGCTGACAATCGACTTTGCTTCGCCTCGCTTTGCTTTTTAAGGAAGTGCAAAATCTGGCTTCATAAATATTTTAGATCCTACACTTAGGCATAATTGTTTTGCGAAAGCTTTCTTTTTTATTTGCTTGCTGTGATCCGTTCTGCTTTTTTATTTTCTTTTCCCCCCTTTGGAGCAGCTGGCATCTGTCAACCGCACACACACTCCACCTATTTATTGGAGGCCTCTTAATGGGCCCCCGTTTAACGACATTGCCAGGAGCACCATAAATAATACAAATAATAGAAAACGCTGAAATATAAAATTCCTTTTCCTTGTTCGGGCTGCTGGTGCCTACTTTCCTCTTTGTCTTTGTGACAATTTGTCGTGTGAGCAACTTTTTGATAGGCCAGAGGAGTGTATTGCCCGCCGATAAACCTGGCTGGCTTCCCATCCCGATTACCTATCCTGTTCATTCTTCCCATATTCTCTTTCTTCTCTGTTTGTCTGCCGCCTGCTCCTTCGGGCGGGCCAAAAACAAGCTTAAGTCCTTGTCGTCCTTGGCGAGGCGACGCCACCTTGGGGCTTTTAAGTTTGACGCTCGTTTATAGACTTTGCACACTTTGCATTTACTTTACGGCGCCGCTGATGCGGCTGATAATAAGACCACGCGGCGTATGCGCAATGTTAGGCTGACTGGTAGGCAGGCAGGCAGGAGCAGAGGCAAAAAACAATGGAATAAACGAAAGTTGGCCAAAGTTTTTACAGCCCGATACACACACGCCTTCAGAGACACCTATCCAGGATCCAGCATCCAACAGCGAACATCCAACATTCCGCCTGCGGCCATTCGACTCTTGAGGAACTCTCGAGCCTTGCTTTTGTTTCGCCGAAGCTTGTTTTATAACTTTTTGATTGTCTTTGCGCCAAATTTGTGCAAAATTGCTCAAGTCTGTGGGCCGAGTTGCTGTATGTTGCTCGCACCTGCAAATTGTGTGCGGCATACATTACGGCTGCCATGTATAATATTTGGCTTAATCTGATTTCTGCCACTCAAGTTAACTTCGACAGCAGCAGCAGGATGAGAAGCAGTAGCAGCAGGCGGGTCAAAACTTTGCCCGATGGCAGAGCAACAATTTATAGACCGTTTACAATATTTATTTCGATTGGTAGGCCAACTTTTTCCTTCCTTCTTTCCTGGTCTCTTATTTTTATTTTTATGACTATATTTTCGTGTGTGCGGTGAGAGAGTCCATTAAAGTGCAATGCCAGTGCCGAGAAAACTTTCATTAGAAATGCCAAAAGCGTCTTTGCACAAGTCAGTACTTGTAGCTTCGGGGGCGGAAGCAGCAGCTTGCTTTGTCAAAGTCCTCACATGTCATATGGCAGACAGCCTGGCAGCCTGGCATCCTGGCATTCTGGCATCCTGGCAGCAGGCAGCTCGGAACCAGCCAGGAACAGCCACGCAGTCAGTTTGTCTGCTACAGGCTACGGGCGTCCATCTCCCCGTCTGTCGTCGCCTGTCGTCGGCGTGATGTGTGTACACTGAACACATCCTCGTCCTCGGAATCGTCCTTCTCCGCCTGTCCCCATACATTTACATCTTCAGTTGTCCTGGGGGCAGGACGAGCCCTGCCATTGAGGTTGCACTGAGTGCACATGCTCGCCTCCGTTGGAGCAAGCCACAGACGCTGGCGGCGCTCGCAATTATTACATTTGTATGGACATGTGGCCACATTAAGTATACGACGCGAAGGCCAGCCAGGACCTGCGGCTGTTGCTCCTTCTCTTGTCGTCATGGCCCTGTCGCCCAAGTGGCCTGGCACAATATTTATTCAAATGTTAGTGTCGTGGTGGCTGTGGGGTTGGGTGCCTAGCTGTTTAGTTAGTCAAATTGATTTATGTTTTGCTTTAATTTCAAAATTAAATCCACCTTGAAGAGCTGGGCAAACACTGTGGGCTGGCATCCTTTGGCTGGATTAATCCTTTGTGCGCAAGTATGCCCGTCACGTGCGCCTTTTGTTGCTTCTGTAAATAAGTGCTCGACAGCCAGTCGGCAACTCAATTAGGCCATCAAGCGAGGGTCTTCCTAATGAACTCCACTTCGCTCCGCCATTAAATCTAACCACCAACGCCCACATAAATAATTCAATCACAACAATTTCAGCTCAGAAAATCAATAATAATCGCATCAAGTATCTGAGGGCAGTTTCGATTACACTTTTCCGACCAGGCAACGTGTTTAAATTGTTAAGAGTCCAATACACACACCCACACACACTCCCTACACACTCCATACAGCTGCTAATCTGTGCGGGCGGAGAAAGTCGCTCCATAAAGATTCATTTCATTTAATGACTTGAAATTGATTTCACTGTGCCATCGGCGCATTTTATATGACGCTGCCTTGGAGGACTCCTCACAACAGGCGGGGTAAATTGCAAAAACGTGCTTTACGACGGGATGATCACCGAAGAGCTGGATGGAGGCTCCTTCTGCTCCCTTTTTTATACCAGCTCCCACTTCAGCAGCTCCTCGGCGTATTAATTTTTCAGCAATTACGTTGCCAGCGACAACGTGTAATAGATCCAGCCGAGGAGCCTTGAACCGCTCCTCCGTGTTTTACGAGCTGCTCATTGGGGTTTTTGATTAACTTTCGCCCGAAATGAAGCTGTAATGAAATTGAATTTTGTGGCATACTTCGCCCGCTTATTGGTTCGTTAATCAAATCAAACTGCTAAAGGCAGTTCCCATTAGCAGTGACATTTGCAATTCATTGAACACGTCAACAGGGATTGCATGTTGCAAGTGCAAGTGCTCTTCGCTGCTGATAAGCCAGCAATTTACAGTTTACCATTTACTTTGCAATTTGCAATTTATTAAAATTAAGAGCATGCACAGCCTGTAAACTTTCAGGACATTGCCCACTCCAACCCCCCCTTTAAAGGAGCAGACTGGACCGTGGCGGAATGTTTATGAAGTAAATAATCGAAGCGTGCCCAATGAATTATTCATGAGCCTTATGGAAAAGCCAGCAGCGAAAGGTGGCAGGTGCTGAGAACGCGTCCAGTGCGTGACTTTCGGCTTTTTCGGAGGGCCAAGAAGTGCCATCCGGTGTCCGGCTGCCCTTTTTTTTTGAAATTAGCCAACCAGAGGTTTCCTTTCAGCACTTTTGCATATGCATAAAATAGTTAAATGCCAAAATTTATAAATAATTTTGTTCGGCAAACTTAAACAACTCAAACTAACCCTTAACTACATTATTGATCTGCCTATATTACTTTCTAAAAATAAAGTTCCCTTGGTGTATTGGGATTATCAACAAGAAGGGCTTCTCTGAACTGCTCACATAAAAAAAAAATTATTTGGTAAGTTAGCCAGAAGTTAGAGTGGAACTTGGAAAATATGTTCCATAATAATACAACTTGGGAATATTTCATTATCCATAGATTTGCTGATATTATTATTATCTATAAAATAATCAACTTTCAATGTCCACTTTTTAATTCACATGAAGAAATATTCTTACTTTTTTTCACAATCAATATTGTTCTTATGATATAGATTAAGAAAGTCCACCACAAGTGAGTTTTTTAAGTGTACCCCAAACTAATAATCAGAAAAGCATTCGAAAATGCCACCAGAAATGGAAAAAATAAACATGAAATTCCCAGGAAAAGTACACTTACTTATTGGCTTTGTTTGCTGTAATCCTAAGAGTAAAGCGATTATCCAAAAGCTATTCATATTTCCGAATTGGTTGTTTCCAGCTGCAGTGGCAGATGGGGTTTTAGCCTGATTTAGCCTTAGATTGAAATCCAAAATACGCACTCGACGCGCTTGAAATATGAAAACTCTAGCACTTGAGCGATCTGATTATCTTCACAAAAATAAATAGCAATAATTTGTCGGTGGCTCGTCCTGGAAATTGGGGGTTCTACTTTTGGCACCACCACCAAACCCTAAACCTAAGCAATTATCGATCGCAGTTACGAACTGGGGAAAGGGAGTTGTTACATATTTAATTGAACGCGCGCAGCTAATTATTTAAAAAGTGCTGCGGATCGCGCGCACTCGCAGAGCAAGGACCTCGCCGGCAGGTGTCCTGCCCAGCCTTTCACTCTCACTGTCACTGGCACTCTCGTCAGGGATTCACTTTCATTCGATTGCACTACACTACACACAGTGGACTCTTGGGGCTGAGGCAGTTGCTCTGACTCTGACTTGGGCTATTAAACCACTTTCTCCGTTGATTTTTGCATGCGCGCACTTGTTGTGCTCGTCGCAAGCGTTTATCCTAGACTGAAGTGGCAGGCGACACACGCACCGCCAGCCTGGAAAGTCGGCGACTCGGGCAACTCCCACACCTGCGGCCCCCTCTTTTTTAGTGGGAGTCGAGCCTTTCCAGTCAATTTTCCGAACCAAAAGCGAGAGAGAGAGAACCAAAGCTCGTTAGAGCTTTCGGTTCGCTCACTTATCCGGCCAGTTGTTGCGCTACGGCAACAGTTCCCTGCCAAGTGCGGAATCCTGACAAGCGCCTGAATCAACAGGCTGCCATTCGGAACCATTCCTTCCACTTTGCTTGCGGGCGGCCAAAGCAGTCACTTTAAATGCATTAAATGTGGCTAGGCCGCAGGACATTCAGCCATTATGCCAACGGCACGTCCGTCGTTCATCGTCAGACGTCCGATGTCCGATGGTCTTGTTTTTTTTAATTACCCAAGCAATTGTCTGTAATTGGTTTCTGAAAAAAACAATTTGTGTTATAGTTTCCATTATCGAGTTATATCATAAACAGTCAATTTAAGACCTAATGATAGTTTGTCGTTCGGTGACATTTAGAACATTATTACGACCTGTACACTCAATTAACAAATTAACAAATTGTCTTTAATTGGCTTATGAAAAAATCATTTTATTTATAATTTCGTCTTGACAAATATTTGTTCTTTTCTTCTTCGTAGGGGTTAGGTTAGTCAGAGAAAAGTGAGCCAAAGAAAATGTTTTTTTTAGTTATATTTAAATGAAATTAAGTTTAGAAAATATATTTAAAGTGTATTTGTCACAATTAGGTAATGAAATGAAAATATTTTCTGTTCGATTTTGTATGAAGGTAATCAAACTGATGACAATTTACATTTTCTCACCCTGTCGATATACATGTATGTGTCCAGCTACGATATTGTAATTTATGGTTAACGTATACCAAGCAAATTCCCTAGACCGGTTCCACCCCTAGTTAGCACTGCCTTCTTGGCCAATCCGCTCTAATTCATGCAACTCCTTCCGCTCTTTTGGCCCTGACAGCGCATTACTCATTCCCACTAATATCCATGTTGACAGGTATCCTGTGCCGTTCCTATTCCGACTTCAAGAGCCGACAAAGCCCTTAGGCTGTAGACCTGTCATTGCCTCCAGACGTTCCGAGTGGCATTTAAGTTTTGATGGAATAAATGAACACGGAATTATTTAAGCTAATTAACCATTTAAGACGTCCATTCACAGACACACACACACACAGACAGTATCTTCATCTACGGCACGTGGTGAAGTTTTATGTGGTTCCTACTTTTTAAATTAACGACGGTGTGAGGAGCACCGTCATGGCACATGGTCATAAAGTTTTATGTCCGCCAGCGAGGATCAGAGCCTGAAGGCGTATCCTGTCCGCGTTTCCTGCGCATGGCCGTTTAATTTTCCCCACGTCCGTCCACTTTTAATTACAAACAATCAAATCAGTTTGTGTTTGTTTTTTTTGTCGTCCTCCTCCCCATCCTGGAAATTGTCGGGACAGGGCCACATCATTGTCACAGCAAGGACTGCAGACCTGCACTGAGCCACCATTTTGTTTTCTATGTGTGTTTGGACTTGGGCTTTGACTGCCAGCCTGTCATCATTAGTGACCACAACACAAAAGTTGACACTGCGCTAAATGGGAACATGGCCATGGTTGACCGACTTGTTTGCTTGTGAGCGACTGGCATACTATATATACTCGTATCTAGTCTATGGCATTAAGTCATAAAAAGTGTGGGAGCCGCTAATTTGTGAAATTATTTGGCTGGCCTTCACTTACGGTAACTTCTGGCCATTTACCAATACCCAAACCCACTTGGAAAAATACTTCCCCCCTATGGGCAACCAAAAAAAGATGATATCGGGCAGACAGAACTCGACCTGCGCCATGAACAAACTAAACAAATATGGGTTTTCAGTTTGCATGGAAAATGGAATAAATGCTAGAAGCCAAATATTTGTTTCTATTTCCAGGACGTATTTGTTTATGTAAATGCAGGTCAGGTTTTTGACGGAAACGTAATTTTTGTTGCTACTGCAATTAAAACAGAACTACAAATAAATTGCAATAACAAAAAAATTATGAATTGCAAGTGCAACCAAGTGAAGAATGATAGAAAACACAAAAGGCCATGTTCTCATTCAGGGAAACTCTGATTGTTGGAAAAATGGAAGTTTAAACGCGAAACTAGAAACTTTAGATTACCTGAGGTCATAAGAAATTTGCTGCTGTAAAAAAACAACATCACACTGGGCATGCCCCCAGGCAATTTCCAGCACTCAGCCACAAGAACTTTAGACCGTCGAATGCCTTTCCATTAGGTTTTAGGATGGCAAGACACGCGTCCTGGCCAAAATGCAAGTAAAACCGGCGCCAAAACAAAAGCTCGGCCTTTAGTATGTTTTTTGCGTTGCCTTTTCGCCAGCTGAACAACAGCCAACAAAGCTCATTTACACGGGAAATAGCCTAAGTGCAAAAACCATTTAAATGCAAATTAAGCACAAAGTGAAAACATGTGAACAAAGCGGCTGACACACACACGCGCGCACCCCGGGCAACCAACCAAGTGGATGCCACGTATTTGGGCCAGGCTCCTGGTTTTGGCTCCTAACGTGGCTTACACATCGGCTCCGGTTTCGTAGGAATGCCCAACAACTTTGGCCTGCTCTGCTCTAAATGTAAAATAGTTTAGCGCCGCCAGCGCCACAACAAATACCTCTGGTCGAGGAGTCGACCAGCTGTCCTTCTACTCGAGCTCTGATTTGAATAAATTCATATGCATAAATGGGCCAGGGAAGTCAACTGCAGCTGGCAAAATCAACAACATGCTCTATGCCCGGTAATTGAGTCAAAGATTCAGGTCCCAAGATATAACCTGATGGTCGATGGTCGATGGCCGTTGTCCGGCAACTTCACGAGCAATTTACCCGCTGCGTATCAGCCACGGGCTAATGAAGCTACACACACAGAGCCTGCTGCAGGGGACGGTTTTATGGCCAAGGTGCATTACATCGAGCAATGGGTGCCGGCGATTGCACACCAGTTGAATGAGCTTGGTTGGATGGACATGCAATGCCAGTGGACACAACTCCAGGCCTCCTTGTCGGTGTGGATTCCTAGCTGACAGTAGCGAGGGCAGAAAATATTTAGTGGGGGTTTAAGTTTAAAGTTAAAATGAAACCCTAAGCTTTCAAGCTTGCCAACTTAAGTAACCTTTCCGTCTGATTACATAAACCGGTGTCCTTCATGAATTTGTCAGAGTTGCAAGCTATCATACTCAGTGTTTCGGGTATCCACATTAAACAATCCTAATAATATTCTGACAAATTTTAGAAAAAAATCTTTCTCTTTTTGATAGGGGTAACATCATCTATTTCTTCGAAAACAAAAGGGCTAAAATTTGACATTTCAAACTGTGAGTGCAGTTCGACTAGGAATTAGAGAACAAGCTCAACAAGATGTGCCATTCCATATTCGTAACATTATTGGCTTCGTTACGTACATAACTCTGTCATTTTGAGAATAAAATCTAAGAAAAAAATTTTCGCATTTTCGATTAGGGGTGAACCAGTGACTGTTTTATGCAGCTAACAACAAAATTTAAGCCCCTATACTTGCTTTTGTGATTACTATTCTGAGTTTTTGGTGCGAGCTCTGATTAACAGAAATTTGTAATTCGGTGTACGGTCTTGTAGCTCTAACTCGGTCAAAACAAGACTCACAGCAAAAAGAACAACTGTTTTGTGCTGCCAACGACCAACACTAATCACCCCTATCACTCGTTTTTCGATTTTGAGAAATTAAATTTTCCGCTAAATTTCGCATTTTTATAAGGGGTACATCAAAATTTTCAAAAAATGGCCAAAAATTTAGTTTTCCAGATTTTACCGCAAATCGATTGGGAATCATGGCAATCAAATTACAAGCCCTACGAGGTATTACATTCCTCATTTGGGCCATTTTTGGCTGTGCTATGGCTAAAAAACGGATTTTTTTGAGCCCAAAGTCAAGAATACGTCGTTTAGAGCCCAGATTCTTGCCCTTTCTTAGCTCTAACTTTGTCAAAACACGACGCACGGCTGAAACAGTGACTGTTTTATGCAGCTAACAACCAAAACTTTAAGGCCCTATACTTGCTTTTATCATTAGTGTTTTGATATTTTCTTGCTAGCTCCGGTTTAAGGGCTGAAAAATCAGGAAACCTATTTTTAACAGATATTCGCAATAGTATTTTCGGGTTTTTAGCTCTAGCTCGGTCAAAACAAGTCGCACAGCCAAAAAAAACAACTGTTTTGTGCCGCAAACGACCACCACTTACCACCCCTATCACTCGATTTTCGATTTTGGGAAAATTAATTTTGGCCCAAATTTCGCATTTTTGATAAGGTACCATCATCAAAATGTTCAAAAAATGGCCAAAAATTAAGTTTTCCAGATTTTACCGCAAATCGATTGGGAATCAAAGCAATCAAATTACGAGCCCTACGAGGTATTACATTCCTCATTTGGGTCATTTTTGGCTATGCTATGGCTAAAAAACTGATTTTTTGTGTCCAAAATCACGTATACGTCGGTTGACAGCAGAGGGCCCGGCTTTTTTGCAGTTTCTTAGCTCTAACTTTGTCAAAACAAGCCGCATCGCTAAATCAATGACTGTTTTACGCAGCTAACTACCGAAACTTAACACCCCTTTATATTCTTTTATCATTATTGTTCTGATTTTTTGGTGCGAGCTCTGTTTTAAGGGCTAAACAATCAGGAATCCGATTTTTAACAGAAATGTGCAATATTATTTTAAGATTTTTAGCTCTAGATCGGTCAAAACAAGTCGTACAGCCAAAAGAAAGACTGTTTTGTGCTGCTAACGACCAATACTAACCACCCCTATCATTAATTTTTCGATTTTGGGAAAATCAATTTTGGCCCAAATTTCGCATTTTTGATAAGGGGTACCATCATCAAAATGTTCAAAAAATGGCCAAAAATTAAGTTTTCCAGATTTTACCGCAAATCGATTGGGAATCAAAACAATCAAATTACGAGCCCTACGAGGTATTACATTCCTCATTTGGACCATTTTTGGCTGTGCTATGACTAAAAAACTGATTTTTTCGCTCCCAAAGCCAAGTATACGTCTTTTGAGAGCAGAGAGACCGGCTTTGTTGCCGTTTCTTAACTCTCACTTTGTCAAAACAAGACGCGCGGCTTAGATAGTGACAGTTTTATGCAGCTAACAATCAAAACTTTAGGCCCTTATACTTGCATTTCTGTGTTATTCTTCTGATTCGATGCTGCGAGTGCCGACTTAATGGCTAAGAAAGCTGGAAACACATTTTTAATAGAAATTTGCAATACTATGTTCGGGTTTTTAGTTCTTGCTCGGTCAAAACAAGACGCACAGCCAAAAGAACAACAGTTTTGTGCTGCTAACGACCAAAACTAACCACCCCTATCACTCGTGTTTCGATTTTGAGAAAATCAATTTTCCGCTCAATTTCGCATTTTTTATAAGGGTACCATCATCAAAATTGTCAAAAAATGGCCGAAAATAAAGTTTTCCCGATTCGAGTGCAAATCGATTGGGAATCATAGCAATCAAATCACAAGCCCTACGAGGTATGCCATTCCATATTCGGACCATTATTGGCTTTGTTATGGAAAAAAAATTTGGCATAGAAAGCCGAGCGGTACCGAGAGGTACCGAGAGGTACTTGTAACCCCAGTATCCCCTTTGCCTTCGCCCCTGATTGATGGTCGCCTGCGATGGCTGGCTCTACAAATGTCGAGTGCGCATTGCGATAGTCTTTGATTATATCACACCAGAAGGACCAGATCCTTACTGCGAGTGTGCGTGAACTCGATGCGAGTGTCCGAGTGTTTGCTTTATTTATGTGCACTAAACAAACAGCCTGGCACAGACATTACTCCCCCGAGGAAAAATGGTGCAGGTGGTGGTAGCGATGGTTGTGCCAACCATGGTGCCTCCACCCAGCTGCTGCAAATTGAGCAGCCAGCCGCAATTATTTTTACACAGCGAGAAGGGGCAAGAGGGAGTCGTTTAACACATTCTGCAATTGAACTCGATTGGGACTTGATTCGGACATTCAAATACAACCCGATAGGAACTCTTTGTTTGCTGGGGAGCTTTATTGTTTAGCGTGTTATTATTTACCTGTGCGTAGCAATGGATCGCTAGGGAATGGTAAGATTGGAACAGCAAAAATTATTTGTCCACATTAGTTTTTGAATCAATTTATTGATTAGTAGGAGAACCGGGAAACTGGACTTGGTAATGGGAAATCAATCTAAATCAAATCTTTGAGTATTATTTATAAGCCGTAACCCAAGCTAAAGGTATAAATAAAGTCGTTCGTCGTTATTAAGCCCTGCTTCTGATTCTTGCTTCGGCATTAGCTTGTTGATTTTGTGACCGTTCCAATGATGGGTTCAGTCTTGTAAAATCTTATTAACTTTTATTGTTGTTACTGTGTATGTGTGTATATCAACTGTCACAATGAAGTTTTGTATCGCACGTTTTGCTGCCAAAAGCGACCCACATTCGTTGTGCTCACAGTTCATTTGATATTAATATAGACGCTGGCCACTGGTCACTGATGTTGTTGATGATGATGATGATGCTGCTCTGCCGTTGCCGCTACATATGTTTTCATTTGTTTGACGCTGATGATGACAACCCTCATCAAAACTTTGTACCGATGGCCGCTCGATTGCTCGGGCGAGTGGTCAACGGCTGTTGACAGGCCACTTTGACATCGTGTGGGTTCTGGGAAAGGACATCGACGAGGACTCGTTGTGTGTATGGTACAGTGATACATAATTAAAAAGCCGAGGCCAGCGGGCGACAAAGGGCTAGGGCAACTTTTGATGCCACGCTCGGATATACCAAAAACACACACACACACCCTACCCACACAATTTAACTTAATGGCCAAAGGGACAAAGTTTCTGATTTTCAACATAAAAGTAAACAAGTTGCTTCCAGGTAATTTATTAAGCTTCTGCTGGCCGTGCAATCCAAATTGGTAGCCAGTCAGTCAGGCCAGATGGAGCAATTGAAAAAGGCAACGGAAAAACGCAGAGGTGCAAAGTCAATGAAAATCAAGTGCTGGGGATGGGGCTGCAGGATATGGCCAACCCGAAGGCTTTGGCTTTGGAACTATGAAGGATTCGAAGCCCCAAGCAGCGAACCAGAGAAACCGAAAGAACGAACGAACACATGGAGAAATCATTTGTAGTAATTGAAATCGAACAAAGCACAAGTTGCACAGCAAAAGGAGCAAAAGGATACGGCAAAAAAAAACCTTCCACTGGGGCTCGGAACACAAAATAAATGTACACCACTAGAGGGAGTGGATTGAAAGGCAAGGTTGGCTTCTGGTTTTGTCTGGGCTTGCAGCGCGCCCCAATAGTTTTCCAGCTCGAGCTTTACAAACTGACTTCCGCTTCAGGATGCAGCCCCCCGTCATAGTGCCATTCGAATATGCCACCACCTTCATGTGCGGAACATGTGTTGAAAACGTGTTCAACACGGCCAAATGACGGCGACATCGGCAAAGCCATCGCTCCAGTATTGTATGCCATTTGAGCAAGAACCAAGGAGCAGTAGCAAGGAAACAAGGTGGCAGGGGCATGATCCAAAATCAGCAACAATTCGCCGCTCAAGTGTGAGCAACGTATGCAATCGTGCATGGCGATGGCGGCTTAGAAGCGCATCTTGAACGACGTTAATGCGACTAAGCGGGAATCTTAACGCGACACACCAATGACATTTACCCACATATATATATATACATATATATGCAAATTGTCAGCTCCAACGCCTCACACTATCTATAATAGGCAGCCGGATGGTTAGACATTGAATGCATGAATCGATTCAATCACACTACTGTCACAGGGGGCGTATACGTAATGCTTCTTAATTGCGATGCTTGCGGCAGTGTGAAAGGAGTTGCTAAGTGGATTATTCAAGCGACTGATTTTATTAAGGTAAAATTTTACTTGTAGTCTTTAAAATGCAAATACAATGTTGTGACAATACCTTTCATTCGCTTCGATCAGACTCTGATCGATTTACAATTCAACGCCTTTTTGGAAATACAATTGTTCTCAGACTGATTGCAGCAACAAGTCAATAAAAATCTGTTAAAAATTAATACAACACGAGGGGAGAGCACGAAATGTTTCCAGCCTGATTGGCACTTAATTTAGCATTCAATGGCCGGCTCTTGATTTTTACCAAGCTTTTATCCGTTGTTTTGTTAAATGCAAATGCGTTGACTTTTTTGCGGCTGTGCGCGTGTTAATTAACTGCCCGGATAGGTATGCTAATGCAAATAAAAATGCAATTGCCGCTAACTGCCACGGTTATAACTGCCTAACGGTTGAGTTACGCTCGCACGTGCTTTTCGCTTGTGTGGGTGTAAATGCGAATGTGAATGCGATGCGAATGTGAATGTGAATGTGAGGGCAGGTGCTCGCTTGAGTGCACTCAAACACTTTTGCTGCTTGGGCGATTTCAATAACGCAGCGTTACATCGATGCTGCAGCTTGGCAGAATGGAATTGGAATGGAGGGGAGGGGATCCTGTCGAGTTTGGCCTTAAATGCCCCAACCATTTGGCCCACAGTTCGCCATGGTCAGATAGACAATTGATGCTCTCCGCTTGGCTTGCCATGGATGTTTAACCCTGCCAGTTGGCCAAACTTGCATTTCCTAGAGGTGGCGGCTGTGCAGAGAGCAAAAAAGTTAAGTACTAAACTTAAAAAACTTAAAAAAACTTAAAAAATGTTCTATAAATCATAGAATAATACACCGAAAAAATACGTCTTAGGTTATACGATGACAATTGGGAAACTTTTTATTTTTTCAATATTGTATAAATTTGATCACCAATCTAATCCCCATTGCCCGTTGCCCATTTTTGGTTTTCGTTAATCAAAGTATGCTTTTTTATTAATATTCAACATCATTTATACACCACCTATGAATAAGTCATATTTTTCCCCTGTGTGTGCAAATGTCGATATTAGAAGTGCCTCGCAAAACGAATGCGAATGTGAATGTGTGTCGATAAGTGCACACAATCCATTCGGTATTCAAATTACTTTAAATCGCATTTGTCTCGCGTGTGCCGAGGTGCTAGCTCTGCTCCGCTCTGCTACTGGCACGTCCTTTCCACAGAGCTGCAGTTAAATTTGAGCAGGACTGCCAAATCAAATTTAGTAAAAGTCACTAGCACACGAGTGCCTGAATAAACACAGATGCACATGTGCGCCAGCAGTTGCACATATATGTGTGTATATGTAGGAGTATATATAGTGTGTCACAGACAGGACAGTCCGAACAGTTTGGTTTTCAATTAAATTTATGGCTGGTCAACGCTGCAGGGGATGGCGATGTAGAATTGTAGAATAGTTTTAAGGGGTGAAAGGCAGCCGCCCCACTTTAATGGCTGAAAGCTAAGAACTAAAAGCGAAAAGCGAGCCGAGCGACGGCAAAGTTCATTTCGGCGTGAAAGGACGAAAATCGATTAGATCCAAATCTTTTAATAAGTTTCATTTCCGTTTTGTGCTGCCTTTCGGTTGGGCGCTGTCTGCGGCTGAGTACGGCCTTCGGGGAGGCGGGCAGAGTCACTCCCCTTTTAAGCACCCACAACCCCCCTTACCAGACACACCCATTTGCATTGTGGCTTGTGGGCTAGGAACTGTCTAAGAAACCCAAGCCAAGACTCATTCCAGCTCAGTCCCCTCCTTTTATTACGTATATTACGAACGTATAAGGGTGCGATTTGGAAATTGCGGTTCAATTGAGATTCGGGACTTGTCGATTGCCGGCAGTCAAGTGGTTGGTTGGCAAGCAAATTAGGCCATGCTGCACACCCATACATACACTTCCTCGCTCACGAAAATCCACACCACAGTGAGGCGCGATTTATGATTGACTTGCCGGTCAATCTGTGTCTATTGTTGTCGATAATTCAATGGCGATTGTGATCCCCGATTGCCAGCTCACTGCTAAATGTTTCATGAGGTATTCCTGTGTTTTCGAATTAAGGCATTAACGAACCGATTCCCGGGAAAAGCTAATTGTCTCCAGGCTGACTGTCATGTAGGCAATCAGGTAGCAAATGTCCGGACATAGAAATGGAAAGCTTTCCCCTTCACTAGCAATTTGCTCGCCCAAAAACAAAAGGGATAATGATAGGCACAGCATGCTCCTGTTCCTGCCAGGATACCTGACCAACAGAAAGGCAACCTTTCTAGGCCATTGCCTCGTCGCACAATGTTTACACACGAAACAGGAAAATACGGAAGTTGGCAGTCACAAAAATGAATTCTTAATATGTACAAATAAGTAAATCATTTTAATAACATCTTTTTAAAACTAAATAACTATGATATTTCATTCGAATTTTCTTTTTGATAATTAATAGTTACTTCATGTTTTCTTTCAGTGTTCAATGTTTTCGATTCCTCGTCTTGTCCTTTCCAAATACTGGCATTGGAGCTCAGCTGTGGCTTTTGGCCACGCTTCTTTTGAACGCCTTCGTCATGTCTTTCCTTTCAGCCGGATTAATTGGCTGCGATGTGGCACACACAAGGGCCAATACAGACAAACACACTGTGCCATCTGGAAGACTTCACGTATGCCGCGTCATCAAATCATTCACGCGGCCAGAAAGTAGGCAACACTATTTTTACCTTACCCGCAACTTATTGGCGCTTTACGAGCACTTGAAGTTTTATGGGAGTTTTTCATTACTTTTCCGCTGGCCGAAATGAATGATGTGGCGACCTGCCGATTTCTGGTTTTCTGTCGCTTTTCCCTTTCGTTTCAATTCGGTTTCCATTTCGCACTTTTTTTCGCTTTTGCATTGCCAGGGCTTTCGGCTTTTGCCACATTAACGACATAAGCAGCGACTGACAGTCGAAGGAGTAAGGACACGCCAACTGCTCGGCACGCACGGTTGCCCGTTGCCAGTTGGCGTCCTTTGTTGGCTTTAATTCGGCTTAAATGCCACTTTTCGAATTGATTTTTCCACCCATGGGGGAGGTATTTAAAGCCCCATAACCACATGGCAAACTAATTACTTGTGTAGATGTCCCCAAGGGCGGACTAGGGATATGTCAAAGAGCAATTAAAAATAATCGATATGCAACACCGCCAGGCGCAAAGGCAACCTCAACCCTGAAGAACAATTAAATTTAGAGCGCCGCCCCAAAACGATAACAATTTTTCACAAAGGATTAGAGAGCTGTCGGCAACACGTCGGCACTTGGCAATTTTTGCAGCATTCGATTGTAGTTGCTGTCGTCCCCTGCAAATTACATTTCCCCATGGCCAATATTGCTGGTCTAAACCGCAGCGCCAACTGTTTGTTTAATTAAATTGCAAAAGCAAGCTGAAACAAAAATGGTCTTCTCAATTTTCCCATTCCCTTGCTTTTTTTGTAGCAAGTTATGGCCGTTGAGCTGCTGACCATCCTCCTGCTCCAGTCATTTGTATTAATTGAATAAGAATTACGCTTTAATCTGATATAGACAATATAGTCAGTGGCCAGCACTCCACCAGGCCAAATGGCAGACATTTTGTCGGCACTTCATTTTATATCCCGTACATTTTATTTCTACGAGCACTCCGCTCCTTTTTGTGTGCTTTTATATCGCGTTTCTTGGAAATTACGCCACCGCATACATAGCTAATGCCAGACCCACGGCAATTGTTATTGAATCCGTCTAAATAAACGGAGGAGGAAACCCGAGAATGTGTAAGGATGAGAGCCCTGCCTCCGTGTTGTGTGGCTTAAAAGGAAGCCCAGGGAATAGGAAAATTTCTTGGCTATAAATAGACGAGCATTTAAAATTCAAGTTTATCCCTCTGTATTTTCCTTAAATATTCTACCTATTTCACCTGCCAGTTTTCGCTAGACTTCCCCCTAATTAGCCTTAACGACAACACATATTTTATATTTTTTTTTATCAATCCTTGACCCTGGGGCCCATTAACATGGGAAACTGTAAATTGTTTTCAATACTCAAAATGATTATTATATTATTAAATTATTCATGAGTGTGGGGCCTGGTTGCCATCTGCCCGAGGGCACTTAAAATATGAAATATGACAGAAACATGCGAGATAGAAATCAGAGTCTCGTTGTCGTCCTCGCCAAAGGAAAGGAGGGCATGGAAAAGTAAGGCACATGACAGGATCCCTCTGGCCTCAGGCCATAATGCTCGGTGCGGGGTGGATGGTGCTCTTGAGTGGCCAGGAAGTGGCTTCGGGGGAAACAGCTGGTTTCTGCCCCTTGCTGCATATTGTATTTGCACGATAATCGCCTTTAAAGTTTCTGCCAATGACATTTCAGTTTCTTTTTCTTTCTCAATTTATCAACGCGAAAAGGACAAACTTTAGTGGATCATAACTCCGATTAATTCAACTCGTTAAGTCGTATTATTAAACATCACGAACTGACAATCTCTAGTGATTTGAGCTTTTATCTCAAACATGCAATTGCAAAAAAAAAATAGCAAAAGAGAAAAAATAAAATTAATGCCTTATAGCAAACTTCATAAAATAGTAAAGTTGTAAGAATTTAACTTCAGCTTCTGACTTTCATAACCGCAGTTAGGAATTTAAAGAAACTTTTTAAAAACATATACAAGTTTCTTTCTTAGCTCAAACATTTTAAATCGAGTAAGTTTTAAGAGCATTATAAAACAAGTATATAAAGCACTAAAAAAATTTGATTTGTATCCTTCTTTGTATTTCTAGGCATATAAAATTAGGGCTTAAGTTAAAGTGTTCAATAATATAGACTTGCAACTATTTGCTTCGCAGTAATGCCGCTGGCAAATACTTAGTGAGCGGTGTAACCGCCTGGACTTGGTTTTGAGCATCATTCTGATCTTGAACAATTATAGGAGCTGGTGCTGAGCTAAAGTCCAGAACTGGTGCCACACCTTCGTCGGAACTGCGGGAGCTGCCGCCCAAGGAGTCGAACTGCTGCTGAATAAGCTGCTGGGCCCGAACAGCATCCTCGGGAGTGCGATACTTGACGAAGTGCACCTCAGGCTTGTGATTCTGAGCCTGGTTCTCACTAGCCAGACGCTGAGCCAACTGACCCACATCCGCCTGCTTGCTGAGCACATAGATAGCCGTCTTCTGCTCACTGGCCTGCTTGGCCAACTGGAGGGCGGCGTTGGTAAGGCCCTGGTGTTCTGGTGACTTGATGAACAAAACGCGCAGATTCCGCTTCAGCATGCTGGCAATGTGTTCGGTGGCCTCCCGATCCGCAAACTCCTCCTCGGGAGCGGAATATGTGTAGAACTCCTTGCTGAACTCATCCGCAGCAGCAGGAATCTGTTGTTGCGAGTCCTGTTGGACCAATTGCTGCTGCTGCTGCTGATGTGTGTGTGTAGAACTAAATCCTGTGGCCTCCGCATCGATGAGTCCAGCAAAACCGACGATCACTGGAAGCAGCTTGGTAATTATATCCCAACTTGGCCGCCGAAACGGAGGCAATAACAAAAAGTAACTGGAAGAGAATAAATAAAACGGATTGGATTAGCAGGTTTTTTTTAAATCAAAAAAGGGAAGTAATCATTAAAAAGTAAATTAAGTGGTAAAACATTGATCAAAAAATGTTTCAAAATTGTTGAGCTAAATAATCTGTTGAGATTTCGATATTTATCTCAGTATCCATTGTTATTATTTTATATCACATACTTGATATCACTAATCTTTTTAAGTTTTCATTTTACATTTTTCCTGGAAACTAAATTTGGTATTACTTCATTTTAAATTCTTACCAGGAATCCACGCATCTTGGGCAAAAGTATTTGATGGCTAGTGCTGAGGATCTGTTTACCACTCTTCAAGCTTGCTAACTGACGTTTGGCGTTTGCATTTCAATGATATTTATACAAACTGGCCAAATGGGAAATTGGAAATATGACAAATGATGGGCTTGCAATATGCCAGCGTTTTTTGACTTGAGTTGACTATCGGGATCGGGATCGCATCGGTTTCCGTTTCATCTTCGGTTGCTGCAACTCTCTAGCTCCGCACATTGCCAACAGTTAATCAGAGATAAATGAGCTTTTAAGCGTTGACACAAAACCCTGTCTCAAGTTACGGATTGCGGGCTACGATACTCGGATACGGCACTCAATGAACCTGTTTTTTTAAACCATGCAACCTTAGGGCGTTGCTTGTCTTACATAAATCTGCGGAACTACTTGTGTTTGGGCGGACGAACATCAAAGCCGCTTTTTGCCACAAAAAGTGTGCAAAATATGCATAATTAATTAATTAGCCGAGAGATTGCGATTTGCATATTTTGCGGCAGGTTATGAACCCGGTTCACAGCTCGCTTTTAACCCAATCATCTAGTCGAGTCCATCAATATGTTCAGTCATCGCTTGATTATCGACAGCACCAGTGGCTGTGTCAGTGGCTACATAGTGGAGTGTTTTCGTGGACTAAGCCGTAGAGTCAAGCTCAATAATGGAATATTCCCCAAACTGTTCAAGAAATGTCCGTCCGTAATCTTCACACATTGCCTCTGCTTACCCGGGCAATGAGTTTCCTGGCTCTGTCCAAACAATAAATGCCTTCAATTAGGTATAAATGGCACACAGCAAGACACAGACATTGCATAAACAATATTTAACAATAAATAGACACACACAGAGATACACACATGCGAAA
Organism: Drosophila eugracilis; assembly: GCF_018153835.1. Taxonomy (NCBI): domain Eukaryota; kingdom Metazoa; phylum Arthropoda; class Insecta; order Diptera; family Drosophilidae; genus Drosophila; species Drosophila eugracilis. The sequence goes on from NW_024573224.1 coordinate 5,101,668, forward strand.
CGGCTCACTTCCTGCTAGTGAGCATTTCTGGCCCAGTTAATTGTTCTGATTGTTTCACATAAATCTCGAGAGTGTTTATGTGTGTGCGTACAATGCTGACGATGTGCTCTAATTGATAAGGCGGCCCGAGGAACAGCCGACCTACCAATTGAATTCATCATAAACTAGTTAAGATACACACCGAAAATAATTAAGGTTATGTGACAAAATATGTTAAATTGATCTGTTTAAATATTAATTATAATATTTATTCTAGTTAGTGATTGCCAAATCCTTTACGAAAATTGCTTAAACGGCGTTGGGCTAAATACCTTTCATTTTGGGTGCTTGAGTCGCAAAGTATTTAAAAACAAATCAGATATCCCCTAAAATTAATGAGTTCTTGTTATGAGTTTCTTATCTGTGAGGTAAAGGAGTAAGCAGGGCATATTTCTCTCAGTGCTCGGCATTGTGTGGTTCAGATTTATAGGCCTAAATCACCAGAACATTCCATCAGACAGGCTGATCCGGCCGTCGACGAGGAATGGCCAGGAGCAACAGGCTTCTCGGCCAGGCCCAAACAATACCCATTTATGCGCATAATGAGGAGTCATACATCAGGGATGACTACAGCTGCCGACGGCTGCTCATCATCCACATCCGCATCCTCATCCTCAGCTGTTGACGTGGACGTGGGCAACTCCATTCCAAAATGGCCAGTGGCCGGCATTTACATTTATAAATATGCATAATTTGTTAAAGGCCAAATGAAATCCTGAAAACGGCCTCAAGGGGAACTCGAGAGCAAAACGCTCTCCTAATTTAATCATTTTGCCCATTGGCACCGACGAATTCATTTAATTTGTTGCCAGGCAGGAGTTTGGGGCTGTTACAAAAGGTGCTACTCCAGGACCAAGTTTTCTAAGTAGAAGATGGGCAGCAAAACCTATCAGCCTATTGACAATGACACCCGCAAAAAGCTGCGTGTCCGTAAGTAAATAAACTGTCCTGGGGCCACAGAAGGTATCAGTTCGGTTCAGTTGCCGGGATTCCTGTTGTTCGTAGTTCGTTGTTCTGGTGATGGTCCCCTTGTTTACTGTTTATCTTTGCACAGAAGATAAACAGAACTTAGGCCAAACAATGACAGTAACAATTTGGCAACGTCAAAAGTCGTAGGATGATAAGATTTATTTATAGGACCAATCGCAGTGATTGGCTAGTCAAAGACGGCGGTGGGGATTGGTGGTCGGTCTATTGCTTTTGTTAATTAAAATTTTTTAGGGCACGTGTGCCGCGGGAACAAGGCAATAAATCATGACATCAACAGCAATCTCGGGGGCGGTTTAACCACCCACTCCCCAGGGGCGGCAACAACAATTACCGTCAGATAATCAGGGCCATTATGTGGGGCGCCAAAAACACAAATCATGACAGCATTAAAAGAAACAAATCACTGTGTATCTCAGTGGGCAAAGGTCAGCAAACCGTTATTACGCACAATTAGGGTCTATATGCATTACAGAACTATCGAAGACAGGGTGCTCAATTAAAGAGCAATTACGAAATATTAGCTAATGGCCGGCAATTGACATTTGTGTCTGGCCCAAAGCGAATTGGTCTACGAGTTTCGCATGGCGCAAGAAAGCCGCTCGACGGTCGTTTGTAAGAAAGCAAAAGAAAACAGAGCACCCGGGGCATTAATATTAATGAACTGCTCACACACGCGACCCCGGGCAGTTCATTAAAGTGTCAAACACTTTGTCCCGCAGACATGTCCAACTTGGGTCTCTCCGGAGCAAAAGCCCCGCAAACAGCTCAGCTCCAAAAGAAAGTGGTCAAAGAGAGTAACAGAAACACTGAAACGACCAACGGATGGCAGCTGCCAAAACCTGTTGCTCCCGGGGAAGCTGTTGTTTTGCTGGCGGGGGAAGACGACTCCAACGACAACGCCCAACTGACCCAAAAGCGGGCAAGCTGTCACTATTAATGTGTCATAAATCAAAAACTTGTTACCATGTAAAAACGTAACATTTTTGCATATTGACCGGGCATGTAACCAAATAGCTTCCCAGTTACATTTTTTTGGGACAATCGCCCTTGGTCATCGTAACCATCGATGGGCCCATGATATCGCCGGCTAATTATGATTGATGATTCCAAAGAGCCCTTACATTTATGGGGGTCCAAGTTCAAATGAAGGGGATTTTCGAGACTCCATTTGCCGAATTGCAATATTGAATTGGCAAATGTTATGCGATATATTTGACATGGCAAGTAAATGGGCAAAAATATTTTAAAGAACAACAGTAAATGGAACAACTCGGACTTGCCTTTTCCTGTGGCCACGTTTCTACGCGGCCTGTCTTGGACGCTAAAAACAATTAGTATGACAATTTATCATATGCCCGCAGCCAGATGATTTATGAAGGCCTAAAAACAACACGTAGCCGACACGTTGCGTTCCGTATACGCCATGGAGTCACTCGCTATGTGTGTGTGTGTCTGTGTGGGGTGTATGCGTATGTATTTGCTCCTGGGGGTGCGTCACATGTTTGCCCATTTCCTTCCTTCCTGCGGCCTGCTTGTTGCCTTTGTGCTATGCAATTTCTAGTTAATAAATATTTCCGGCCACAAACAAACGGAGAAACAAAGAGCTGGCAGGACACACCCGCCAAGGACCCGTCTTCTAGGCGGATATCGCGCAATTAGTTGAGTCAACAATTAAAACTGTTGCCCTTTTTCACACACAAGAGTGCAAATTCGGACTGGCCATTATTAGAATATATGTTATGTGAGAAAACTATAAATCACCCGCAATTAAATTGATAAGAAGGAAAATAGCTGAAATATATTTCCCAAATATTGCGTCATATTCAATATGTTTTTCTATAAATTGGAGCTCAGCAGGACAGTAATCCCTTTACCCCACATTCTGCAGCTATCACATGCTCATTCTGGCATATTAATTGGCTTTCATTAATTATATTTTGAAAGCGTGTCGGGGACATAGCTAGAATAGTGTTCCATAATTAATTGATGTTCATAATATTAAGGAAACATGTATAAAGTGTGGTCATTTAATTCCCCAACAGAGACCAATGGGACAAAGCTCGAAAGTATCTCCTTTGTGGAAATAAGCTTTTCCAGGAAAGCTTGAAGTTTTTTCCAAATAAAGGTTCTCAAAAGCTTGAACTTACTTTTTGTAGAGTTTCCTGTTCACAAACGAAACTAAGTAGAAAGCATGAACAGAGCTTTGAAGCTTTTATCACTACACTTAACAAAATTACCGTAGTGAAGTCAAGGATAAGAAGGCGAAAAAACGAATTATTATCTCAAAAGAATAAAAATGTTTTTAAGACTTGAAATCCCGCTTTCAGTAGAGCTATTAAAAATTTCAAGAGGAGTAAGACCATTGAAGTTTATAGAGTTGATTCCCCCAAAAAATCAATCACTTTAATTCCGTTTTTTCTTAACTTTTATTTACAAAATTAAATTCTCTTTCTGTTCAATTACATGGAAATGACAAAATCGCACCAAAGGACAAAAGCATATTGAGCGCTATGGAAAGTTAATAAATATGCAATCATAAATCGGTTTTCGATGCGTTGAGCATCTAGCATTCACACATTTTCTTAATAGTTTTGGGTGGTATGGTGCATCTATTGGGTGCTACTGTTTTGTATCTACAACATCAAAGATCAACTTAACGGCCACATAAGATACTCCTTGCGTTTATTTTTATGGTATGTATATATATATGTATATATACGTATCATACATTTATGCATATATAGTTGAATATTCGGTGTATGTATATATAATGGTTATGCCACAGTTTTCGTCAACAGCTCTTCTTGTGGTTTTTTGATTAATAATTACACATGTATGTACTCCATATATGGTTCTGTATATATATATAATTATTTTCATTCCTCTCGCACATTATCGATAAACTTTAACAATGCGCTATATCTCAGTTATTAGACTAGGTAAAACAATCTGTATCTGCATCTGACGTTACGTGCTAAACTCTCTGCGCACCATTCAAGGTTCTGCACTTGTACTTTAACATTTGTTTATGTTTTTACATAACACTCGTTCCGTTTAACGTTACAATCGCTTGTTAATGTTACTATGTTTGGTTTGGTTTTTTGGCCCCCGAAAGAAACTGAAAGGAAAACTATGTATGTAAATGCATTTCACACGTACGAGTGGTATCGAAAAAATAAAAGCAGAATTTGGCTTGCAACTAAAGTGAAGCGACAAACTTGTTCCGCTTGAATGGGATTAACATTTTATGTTTTTTTTTCTAAGTTTCCTTTAAGTACACATATATGTATATGCATGTAGGTATATTCGTGTATATATAGTATGGAAAACAAAGGACGTAGCTTTAAAATACGTGTAAATACTTTGTTTAGTTTGTATTTTATACTAGATAGATTTAAGAGTCTAACGGCATAGGACGCAGTTAAAGATAGGGTATGTATACATATAGATATTACACATTTACATAGGGTTTATCCTGGTTTCTTTGTTCTAGTTTTCGTTTATATCTCTATTTCCCACCTTCGCACCTTGCTACACCTCCAAATACCTGCTGTACCTGTTTTCATTGTTCTTAGTTATGTGGTTGTCTTTGATATTCACTACAGAGTTTGCTAGAACACCCAACGGATCATAGTGTTGGGTGCAGGATTTGTGATTCCTTTTCTACTGTCGTTAATGTGCGCTTTGCAATTTCCAGAAATAGTTCAAACAGCGAATTAAATTATTTTTAATAGCTTTTGTGGCTTAGCTCACTAAATCAGAAAAGTTATTACACAAATTAAAATGTTAAAGAACATCACTTGCTTAAATGAACTTTCAGTTCGACAAATCCAAAACAAATAGCAAATACTTGAAATTACATAAAGGAAAAACACAATCGAAACCAATGGTTTAATCTCAATCAATCCTATTCCAAAATAAAACACAGCCAGCACTTTTATTGAACCTCACACTAAACTCGTTGATAAAACGCCAAGCTGCCTAATGGACGTCGCTACGCGGATGTTTATCTGGACCTGACCTCTGACCCGCCTCTGCTCAAACCGCCCTACTTCATCTTTTTGTCCTCGTGCGCCTTCTTTACAATGGCCAGCTTAGAGTGCGGCGATGAGGGATGCAGGGTGCGGTAGGGCGCCTCCTTAGTGCCATGAAGAACCAACGACCATTCCAGCAGATTGCCATGCCGGGTTTGCGGCGAGTTGAACCGTGCCTGTAGGTGGATTCGTTTAGATAACCGAACTAAATATAGTACTTAGTATACACTACCTCCAGTTTCCAGGTGCCCTGCGGGTACTCGCCCCACGAGTGAGTTGTCATGAAGGGCCACTTGGTGAAGCCATCACGGTGGTCATCATCATTTGCACGTCTCGACAGGATCATGGATCTATGTGTTAAATAATTGATGATATATTAGTTACTAATACGATATAGAATATAGATGTCCTATATACTTATGAGTATACTAAAAATCTCATACAATATATATATTAGCATATTTTATTTATTAACTTACTTGGTGCCCATTGGCGACGTAAGGAAAAGCTCAAGATCTCCGCGTCGAGAGGCATTGGCCGAGATCACCGCCTGGACATGCTCCAAGTAGTTAACCTCCGTGTCAGTGCCCTTGCAGGCATCGGTTTTGATCTCCCAGAATAGCGAACGACCCATGACGATGGCCCTAGGATTAAGAACAAGCAAGGTTAAGCTATGTTAAGCCAGGAAGTATTCCATGATATACTCACTGTGGTTGGGTAAGCTCTCCTGCCTCGCAGTGGTATCGTGGTGGCACTGCATGCCACTGCTTGGATAGTGTGACCATGGCGCCGGCGTCCAAAACGCCAAACCCGAAGAGGTGATTGAACTCCAGACCCACGCCGTTCATTGTCCAGTGAAAGCGGTTCTTGGCATCGAACAACGAATTGCGTTTCGATGTCAACACCGTCAGATGCTGTATGTCGCGCCAAGTCAGCTGCGGACTGCCAAAGAAAGTGGGGGTTCAAGTGGGATTAGCATAAATTCATAAAGTGACAAAAGGAGTACACTCGAAAAATGAATGCTGTATTCTTTGGCTATCAATAGTTAAATGATGCCAACAAAATATTTAATAATATATTAAATGTTGATGAGTTCTTTATTTTAATTTAATTTCCTTTCGAATATTTTTTTGGCACCATCAATTTTCTAGTGTACCAATCTCTGTGGGAACAGGGCGGGATTACTCACTTGGCTTCCAAGGCCAGGGCGAAGACGCCCGCTGCTTCGGGCGCCGCCGCACTGGTGCCCGAGTGGGTGGTCGTGCACTTGCCGTAGAGGTCCGTGGTGGCAACGCCTGTATTGGGGTCCTTGGCTCCGTTACTGAACGTGGACGCCAGCGTCGAGCTACAGCTCTCGTCGTAGTGGGCGTTCTGGCCGTCGTTAATGGCGCTGTTAATGGAAATGGTCCACATGGAGGCGGCGTAGCCGTCGCAGTTGCAGTCGTCCTCTTCGCCACCGTCGCCGGAGGCCCAAACATAGATGTTGCCGAGACCATTTCGACCCTGCGGGTGGTATGAAAGATTAGCCATAAATTCCGGGGCTGGACCCCTGCACCTTTTGTTCATTCGTACCTCATTGACGCCCTGGACTATCGCACGCATTGTGGCATTCCGGGGACCATCTACAGTCTTGCCATCATCGGTGGGACCCCAGGAGGCGCTGTAGATGTGGATTTTGTGCGGCTCGTGGCCCATGGAGTTGGCCTCGATTAGGTCTGTCATGTAGGGCTGATCCAGCATGCGAATGCCTGCGGAGCGGGCGATAAGTATGCATTAAATCTAATGGCGGAAATTATAAATCAATATTTATACGACCCCCACCACCCGTCACTTTCACTTGTCGCTTTTATGGCAATCGTAAAAATGGCATTGCATTTCCCGGCTCCGTTTCTGCGGTTTTTCGAAATTTTCCCGATTTTTCCCATGATTTCTCCCTGGCGAGCGATAAAAAATGAAAGATAACGCGGCTGGATTTGTGACCGCACTTGTTGCCGCCCCATACCCAAAGGACAAGACACCCTATTTCATGTGACATGATTTTTTTCGAAGCTAAATTTACAACAACAAAACGCGAACCATGAACTTTGCATTTAATATCACAAATAGCTACAGCTGACAATTGAATCACCCCGCTTTTTTCGTGGATTACGCTGCGTATGCGTAATACGATTTATCAGTCAAAAACTTCGGAGGTCATGGCCTCGAAGATGCATATATTTGTATATGTGTATATATATTTATTCAGCGGATTCTGGGAAAGCCACTTACCTGCGATTTTGCTGTCATAAGCAACGCCAACGCCGCAAATTCCATTATCTCTGGCAGCAGCCACTTCGCCGGCACAACGAGTTCCATGGCTGCAAAACATAGTAGAACACAAGGGTAAGATGTGCGGTGAAACATTTACAGAGTTTTATGCAGGTAAGCAGCTTAATAAAAAGTCCTCTCTATCCATTAAGCTGACACACAGGCCCAAACTAACAATTGTGGGAAAGGGCTTAATGAATGAAGCTCGAAACTCTCAACAGCAAATAGCACTTAATTCCACAACCGCCTTTCAATTAGTAAAAGTTTGTTTGGCGACAATGAAGAAAATACAGCTTAACTCATCAAGATGTGAATTTCATTTAAGTCATTTGATTATCTTATAAATTTCGTTTGGCTTTCAAGGACATTTCCCCCGAAAACTGGTTAATCAATACCAAGGAAAACCTCACCCCTTTCACTACTTTCACTTACCTGTTGAACCAGTCGTCGGTGTATCGTGGATATGGGAAAGGGTCGTTACTGCTGAAGTCATAACTGGCCTCGGCATTCTGAAAAAGAGTAGATGAAACCAGATAAAAAACGGCTACATATGTACGCTGAGTGTTTTTTGTTGTAGCTTTGGGGAAAATTGTTCAATTTATTCCGTAACATTATTATTTGGCTTGCCCTAGACTCAGACCTTGCGCTAGAGCTACTTAAATATGCATGACAGACAAGCACTTTGAAAATAATAATGGTGGAAAGTTTTTAATGTCAGAAAAAGTTGAAGCTTTTAGCTTCAATTTCCTGCCAACTTTCTATGCACATTAGGGGTTTCAGCAGTTCGTTGTTGAGCAAATTAAATTGTATATATAGAACCTCAGTCCAACAATTGTTGGCTAGGAATAATTCCACATTACCGACTGATATGTGCAGTAAGCCAAAATTTAATTAAAAGCTTGCAAATGTCATTACACGGTCAGGGTAAATTGAAATGTGTTAGTCGAACTCACATAATTGAATTTCAGATCCGGATGCATGTAGTCCACGCCTGGTCAGCAAAGGCAATAAAGTAAAAAGTTAATAATAAAGTTGATTGGATTTTTATTTTTCCTCCGAAAATACTCACCATCATCCATGATGGCCGTTGTTACATTCTTTCCGGTGATTCCCTGGGCCCACGCGGCCTGTACATTCAGATCCAACCGCACTTTGCCGCCATTCTGACCGGTATTCTTGAGATACCACTGCATGGGGAAGTACGGGTCGGTGGGCTCCTCCTCAATTCGATTGGCCTCGCCCAATTTCAGGTCGAACTTCATGCCATGAATGGCGGGCACTGCCGGCCGCAAACCTCGTTTAACTCGCTTGAATCCCGGCTGTTGCACAGCAGTATGCACCTGAGGATTGGGAGAGCCCATTAGTGTTAAGGTCGTTGTGGTAACCGCAAAGGGGTTAGGGTTAGAGACCATCTGTCACACAACCCGAACTCCATGTAAGTCCCAGCAACATGCGGGTCATTGTTATGCGAGTGTGTTCTAATCTAAAGCTGTGCAAACAGCTGTGAACAGAAACGGAACGACCTAGTTTGCATGCCAATTTCCATATTGTCCTATGGATGCACACTCTGTTTGTCTTCTGCATTTTGCACGGTGATTATCGACAATGGCCTAATGGCACGTTCCACTTCGGTGGACAAATGGACCCACGTCCAATCGCAATGCAATCGATGTCCGTTATGCAGAACGGCAAACAATGTCCGGTGTAAACTATTTTGGGAGCCAGCAATGAACTCTGGCATTTGACATTTTTGCGGAAAGGCGGGCACATTGCTACGTGCTGGTCCACTTACACAGAGCACAAAGTTATCTCTTTCTGCACTTATAATTTTATTTTTAAGGACATAAATAATAATGTAAATATAGCTTTAAGTAGATAGAATAAGAGTTCATCTTTCATTTTAACAAATCAAAATCTTTTCGGCATTTCCTCCAGGACTTAAAAACTTATACAAAAATATTATGTTTTTTGCTTTACAAATATTATTAAATAAAGTGTTATCAATATGAAGACCAATTAATATTTATTTCCCTATCTGTATTCATTCTTTCATTCCATTGCGCTAAGCACGTTTCTGCCGTATTTTCGCTTGAACTAACAGTAAGTGTGCCAGTTTTCCCTTCGTCCTTGATGGAAACTTTCTGCATTTCCACCTACTTACCGCTGGGTGGCTCTTGAGGGCCCGTGTGTGCGTCAAACTGCGCCTGGAACGGGCATGGGGAAGAGTCCGGTGCTTGAAATGATACTCGTGTCCATCGGCTCCGACCAGCTGTAAAGATTCCAGAATGCAAGGCAACATTTCATTAGACCCCGTGGCATTTTAATTGAGGAAAACACATTAATTCTGTGCTTGTTTTGCGCCTAGAAGCGTGACCCGTAATTGCGCTCTAATTGAGTTTGGCCCCAGCTATTCCTCACACATTCTGCGAGGGGTTTTGTGTGCTGCTGCTAAATTGCCAGTCATAATCATCATCTGCAGCAGGAGCAAACAGCAACAGCAGCAGCAGCAACTCCACATCATCATCATTAATTGGCTTTGGTAAATTGAGTGCCAGTAGCTTGGCCAAGAGTGAGCCAGTAATTTTCCGTTTTTCCCCACTGCAATTTTAGTGAAAGGGATCTCGGGTTTCCACAGGATACGTGACGGGCCTTCAAGTCAAACCCACTTTCACTTGGCCAATGGCTTGCCGCCCTTGGGAAATGGTCCACTATTTTTGGTCTACACGAAGGCAAAATCGTCTTGAAACAAGATTATAGACTGTGAACCTAAAAAAAGTCTGTCACCATTACTATGGCAAAGTTGTACATAAAACTAGACCCGAGACTATTGTTCTTCCATTTCGTTTCCCTCAGTGTATGTATTTTGATCCGCCTGCAACATGTTGCTCATCTCTAAGATATTCGAGACTCGAATGGCGTTTTGGCCAGCTGCTGGGCGTCGTTTAGCCTTAACTTTGCCCTTTTGGGCGACTAGCGTCCTGCATAATTCAGGCTTACATCGTGATTAATTAGCAGCTGTGCGGCGCTGAGTGCCCTTGCTATCAATTCATAATTCGCGCAAATGCGCCTCAATAAAACGGCATTAATGGGGAACGGCGATGACAATACCCATCAATTGCCAGCGAAAAGGAACCCAACGGCGAGTCTATTTTTAAAACTTTGCTCATTAACTAAGGCAGCAGAAAATTATAAGGATGGTGACTTGAAAAGCTTCGTGGCAGAACGCTGAGCACACGTGGGTAATTGCCTAAACCTTGCCACCAAGCAACTCTAAACAAAGCTTTTGCAACCCATCGGAGTTCCATCAACGTGAGCTTATGCAAAACACGCCCACGCTGCCTTTTTATGGATTCACGTCCTTTTCGCAGCAGCATTAAATATGAATATGGACATTTGGGCAAGCAAATTGAAGCAGAAGAATGCTTTTACTCTTTGCCAGTTTCGGCGTTTACGGCTTTTCTGACCGATGTCTACAAACTTTCAATTTGGCCTCAACACTTTGGCCACAAAGGAATATGGGTCAGTGGTAAGGGTTGCAGGAATGGCAGAAATTTCTTTGATCAGTCGGAAATGCGTAATTCTAAGTAAACGGCGAAAGTGTTTAATCATTTTCAAGCAAAATTAACAAGCGGAATCAGAAGACCCTTTGGCGACACAGAGGGAAATATTTCTACAAAATATTCAAAATTTATAGTACACTTCTTGACTTTTAGATCATAAAATGCAAACAATTTAATGTAAAGAATAAGCTATAAATTTCAATTATTTTTAAACTTTTTTGTAAGGTAACGAGTAATGGTTATCTTTTTCTTTTCCTTGAATTACAAAACGCCTGGACTCAAGCTCCGATTTCTCTGTGTACATTAATCATAAATATTCCCGAAATTATGCGAAGAGAATTCGGCTTTACATTTACAGACTTTGTGTCACAAATTGATAAATTCCTAGCCAGCCACGTCAGCCTTTACCACCACCAGTCAATAAAGGGCTCCACTCTTCCTAGAGAAACTTAAGGAGTGAGGGTGCAAATGGGCCACCACTGGTTTACTTAGGCGCCAAGTGCCGCGCATAAGTAAGCAGAGAAACAACGGCAAGGCGCGTAACTTGAGGGCCATCAATCCGTTGACTGCTGTCAATCACAGTTCTCCACAGACAGTTCGACAATAAGGAAAAGTAAGGGGAAGTTTGGCTATTTTTATGCCCTGTTAATTTGTGTGTAAATTACTCAATGGGTACTGCAACAGCTGGCCAGCTAGCTTGTTTGTCCTATCCAGTTTAATGGACTTCCTAAGTATGTTGCCAGCTAACGAAAAAAGTTAAATAGATAACGATAGAATGGCGTATACGCACAGTGGGCGCATTTGAACCCACGGCACAGATAAACAATGGGAATTAACTAATCTCGTCGACCACATGCCGCTAAATTGCTTGCATATTTTTAGATGTCCCCGCATAATTTGCGGATTTTTCTTCATGAGCACAGCACAGCATATGGTATATATCGTGAAGTAAAAGTAAAAGTAAAAACAAAAACCTTCAGTCGGAGGATTTATGTGGGAGGAGATGAACACAAATATTAAGAGCAACAAAGCAGGACGACGTCTAATGTAGCAATATAGCTGCCATTGTGTCTGTGTGCATGGCATGGCCTGGCTCGCCATTATAAATATAATGTGTCACACTGTGTGATAACGGGGCTAAAATAAAGTAAGGATAGCACTGAAACAGGGGCTTTGGCTTCGTGGCAAGTGGCAGCTGTTCGCCACCCTCCCCTTATTTTGTTCAGTGTATGTGTGAGTTATTTAAGCTTCACGCAGCCCACACACAAAACTTGGCCAAAGCCTTCTCTAACATGTGTGTTTGGTTGTGTGTCAGCCATTGCTCACTCTTTAGCCTGCCAAAATGGTGTCTATAATTAGTTGGCTGCCGCATTTAAATAGCAAATTTATTAACGACACGCCGTTGACATCTTCGCCGACACTTGTTGCTCGAAAGGCTTCACTTTTTTTGTCGTTACTAGCCTGGCTAAAAGGACAACAGCTGTGTAGTTACATCACTGGGGATGTCTGTTGGGAGTGGGCGGTTTTTGTCGCCGGGATCATGGCCACAAGTCGCCTCCGCCTTGACACGTCATCTCTCATGGCCCGTCAACATCAGAAATTTATGGATTTTTACTCGCCCCGCGCGAATTCATGAAAGGTGAATGAAAAACTGGATGAAAAAGCTGAAATATCAGCAGATGTGCTGTACATGACAGCCTCCCCATCTCCCTCTCTATATAGAGCAATGTATTTATGTGCAGCAGATATTTCACAGTGCCTGCAAAAATAGCATAGCCCAACAATGGACGTTTGTGTGTGCCTTGGGGCTCAGAGTGTGCACACAATAAGGACTTTAACTTGTTAATACAGCCCTCTTTGTTTACCTTAATCGAATTCTTGTTCGGTCAGCTGCCGATGGTACAATACACAATGGTGGGCATTCAACAAGTTGAGCAAACAAAATTGCTTTTAAATTCCATCGGAAGAGCTGATAAAATATTTAGTTTTCAATGTCATACTAAATTTGTTTCAGACAGAAGAGTTTGTGCTAAACGTTTATGGCTTCTATGAGGGCGTTGTGCATATTATTTTGGGATAGCAACTCTTACATCCTACGCCATTAATTTTTTATTTGCATGCATTAGCATAATCAATCTAAAAATAAGGCAAGCTGTATTGATTGTGTGCAATGAAAGCGTCAATAAAAATATAATTCCCTCTATTTGTACAAAGGAATCTTGTTTCTTAATGAAAGAACATAATGTATTTCTGGTTGTATTATTAAGGTATACAAAAATTTCATAAATGTCAAACTTTTCATGTCATAGAATATATTGATTAAATTTCTAGGAAACCAATCCCTTTTCATTTGACTTCCGATTCCCTTGGGCAACAAGAGATTATTTGAACAGCTCAAGCACAACAGCTTAGATAAAAGACATTACGCAATCGTCGCTTTTATTTGTATCCAAATATTGAACGGCCCGAGGAAAAACCATTCATCAATTTGTTCGCTCAGTTAGTCAAAATGGCCCGGTTTAGTTAACCGACGTCAGCAGCAGCCGTTTATCAAGGACAGGCGCAGTCACTTTATCAGTAGCTGGCCAATTTTTCTAGTGGCATTAGCCCTTCAATAACTACTGGCATACACATAATATAGATAGCAGTCTGGTTACAATGTGATAAATGTGTTCACATTCATCCGATTCCCAGTGCAACGTTTCTAATTAGGAAAAATTGCCGTCCTCTTTCCATTCCACCAAATAATCAATCAATCAATAATATGGGTTGAATGTCAGTGCACTATTGTGTTTGCATAAATTATCGTTACAAGGGAAAATCAGACTGCTGAAATGGAAATCGAAATGATAGCATTTAAACTTAGTTAGTATGCAGAGAAAATCCGCGTCAAGTGTTTTTTTTCATCGTTCTGTCAAGAATGGCACTTTTATTCAATTGAAAAATTCGCACACAAACAAGTCTGTCTCTTCTGCGCCAAAACAATGCAAATAAGCGTGTTTAGATTGACAGCTTGGCGATCCACACAAATCCAGTCGTCAATAAATGGCATGCAAATTTGCACAGCCTTAAAATTAGAAGACCTCGATGGCAGGTGGCGAATTGAAGAAATGCAAATGAATGGCCAGGCCCAGGCTCGTGAATAATTCAGCAGGATGCGGCAAAGACAAACAGCTGCGCACAACTCGACTAATAAGCTTTGATTGAGGCTTTTGGAATGTGCCACTCCTTGTGGCATTTGATTTGCTGGCTGGCTCAATGGCTAAACTTCCACAAATTGAGTTAAGCTTTAGCCGTACATTTTAAATGAATTCAAACTGCAACTGTGCGGCAAAATGAAATAAATCTCGATGCATTTAGACTCTTGCCTTTAATTTGGGTCAAAATGTAAGGCCAACGTTGTTTAAAGCAATGGAATGGTAGTAAGCTCTTAAGATGCTTTTCTATTCGGAGCAGGGCAAAGGCAGCTTGGCCGCTGGCACACAACATAATTATCTGTAGCGCTCTGTTGACATTGACATGCCAACGCTGGGCAGACACTGCGTATGAGCGATTTCTCAAAGCAAACAGAGGAGACTCGACATTTTATGGTCCCCGGGTACGAACTACATTCTTTCCAGCCACGCCAGCTGGCAGTTGGCTAATTAAATTTCAAGATTTTCATCTAATTTTATCGGAATGAAATTTGCCGCATGGCAAACAAAACTTTTACCAACTGACCTTTGACATTTGCAGGCGTGCACACGCAAAAGCCAGGTCGGCTGAAAAAGAAATGTACAAAAAAGTAATTATGTATTGTGTGTTATTCACACACTCGTTTATCAACTGCAGACATTTCGGGAGTGAGGGACTAAAAAGTTTTTTAATTATTTATAAAAAGCAAGCGGCACGTTTGGTCTTTGTGCCTGCCTCGGTTCCTTTTTCTCTTTTTGTGTGGCACTCGAAGTATTTTCCTTTGTTGAGGCCAAAATATTTGACAAAACTTAGGCTCAAGTGTTGATTTATTAAATTGTTATCCATGATGGCAGCCCGACAGCCAAGGACGCTCAAAAGGAGCCAAAGCAGGAGCAGGAGCAGAGGCAAGAGTGGAGTGTGCATTAGGGACACCTGTCCAACAGAGACACCTGTGCGGGCTCAGGAGCACGGTCCATTGGTTCCATTATGAGAGCTGATCCGCGCTGAGCCAGGCAGCTTGTTTACAGCTTGTCTATTTTTAGTGCCTCCCTATTTTCCCCCACCAAATGAATATCCTTGCAAAACATCGAGAAAAGCTAAACAGGCGCCGGAGCTAAACTAGTTAAAGTTCGGTTACACTTTTTGAGTGACCTCGTTTAAACGAAACCCGAAAAACTTTCTAATTAGCATTAGTGCTAATGAAATCCCTACCATTCTGCTAATATGATATTTATAGTTCAAAACACATTTATCATATGATACATCTCTGGGGTCAGGCGTTGGGCTAAGTTGCGTAACACAATATCCCCGAAAATGCAAACGAAAAACTGGCAAATATTTGCCAGACGTTGAGCTTCCGTCGTCACATTTTCACAGGGGAAAAAGAAAAGTTAAGGCAAGTAACTTTGGTAATTTTGTTGAGGCAATGTCAACCTTTTAGTGTGATCAAAATTGAAAGAAAATCAGACAAAAAACCTTGATTTATGTTAAGTACCTCACTGAGAGGATAAAGTATTTTCATATATTTGATTAATCATATTGCTCTTTTAAGTTACATATTGTGAGTATTCTTTTAAAGGGAAATAAATTATGCTGACTTTCAAAAATTTGCATCGCTTATTTCAAGGCAACACAGTCAGTAGCTGCAAGCAAAAAATGGTTTATACTATACTGACTATAAACCACTGCAAGTGTGCGTCATAAACAGCAGCATAAATTTCATATAGTGTAAGGACAACAGACCCTTTTTATGAACGTTCCTTAAATTGCTTTCGAAATTGGTCAAATTTTTCGTCTATCTAGCTTTATTTTTAGTACTTTAACTATAAATGCTGAAGGCATCACGGAAAAAACACCAGACAAAACTATTCCTAGCCAATTGCTGCATTAATAGCCGTAAAACTTCCATCTGTGAGAAATTGTTGTCATCTGGTCCCTACAATGGGCAGCCTTTGTCCTGTAAAGGACCATCGAGCTGCTTTCCAGGGCTAAAAATAAATAAATAATGCGCCTGGACTTGGCCCACAACACTGCGTATACGTGATAAGGCATTGTGTGTTCGCCAAAGAGAAAGAAAGAGAGAGACACAGTGTGTGTGTGCAGTGGGTGGTGGCGTGTGTGCCTGCGGTTTTTGGGGCGAGATTTTTCCCAGGCATCTGGCATCTTGAACTCCAACTGCGTCTCTGTTTGTCCAGCGCCATTCACTGAAAGCGGAATGTGCCTCCTCTGTTTGTCTTGTATTTGCCAACATATGCTAGCCTTGGGTTCCAAATGTCCGTGCCTTTAATTTGCAAACATCTGGGCGAGCGGCCACCAAATTTGTAAACTCGTTTTTCATTTGGCATAATAAATGAAAGGAAAACAGCCAAAGATAAGCAAACGGAGACGAATGTGCCAATGTCAGACCGCAAAGTCATTGGAGCATTTGTCTTCGCAGATCAACTCTTCTCTCTTTCAAGCTAAAAACAACAAAATACGGTTTGGTTTTTGTGGCCAAGATAAGTTCAGATGCTTAGTAAGTTGGGGCTATGCAGGCCAACTACGGGTACACGTTGGCATTCTAATAAGGTCACAACACTCTTGCATAATTTATGAGAAAACTATGGCTTAGCAAATATGAAACTATGCATACCAGATGAGCGTTGACATTTCTGAAACTCCTGACAGATCTAGGCCAAACTTAAGAGAAGCAAATACTTGTAAGGGTGTGAATGAACAGAGCATAATAAGGACATTTATATGGAAGGTCCTCATTAGCAAATAAACATTTCTATAACATTGTTAATATCAAGGCTAAAGGAAGAAATTGCTTTTCAGATCTTCAAAGATACCATGGCATCTATTCACTTGTTTACTCTATTCAGTCTTAAGAAGGTAAATATCAAAATCCTAACAGAAAATTTACTAAAACCAACCAATTTTGTTGATATTTTCCTGTGTCCCCGTAAACGTTCTTGTAATAATCTGCTGTTGCTCCTGCAATCACTATTGTTGCTGATGTTCTTGGGACTTAAGAGAGCTTTTCAAACAGCAACACCAAGCGGAAGGGAGAAGGGGGCAAACAACTAACGCCTGTTGCCGTTGGCCACGTCAAAAGGAGTCCTGACTTAACGCTTTATGCAAGGATTTGGCTCCCAGCCCCGACAACGACGACAAGCGGCTCAGGAGGATGGTGATGGTCGAGAGGGGCAGGGCTCACTGACAGGTGAGTTTGCTGGCTTTTAAAGTTAGTACACACAAAACATGCAGACACACTATGCATGCTTAAAGGCTCTGAGCCTGGTTGTAGATAAACTTTTAATCATCGCAAAGACAACGGGCCGCTTTGTGGCATTAGGCAACTTTGGAAATTATTCTTGGCCAACCACTGGGCATAAAATTGCAGAGCTGCTGGTATTAAACTCCAGCCAGTGTGTGGGCAGAAATCCTGCGTGGGCAGTAAGGAAGCATATGTATTTACTTAAGCAAGAAATTGACTTTCACTTTCTTTGCCTTTACAGCCTATGTTTCTTTTTTATTTTTCAAATTGTCGGCCAGCAATTACATTCAACAGGAATCGAGATTTATTTAGATTTGCACGGCAATAGCTGACTGAATCTAACGTTTTACTGCCGATAAGGTCGTAACATCAAAGGCAATAAAATCTAAACACAGCAACATCGTCAAAGTCCCGCAGATAAGACGCGGCGGCGTATACGCAATATCGATTGGAATGAGAGCAAAAGTGAGTTTGCCCTTGGTAAGCACACACTTTCAGTTTGGGATACATTTTGATTTGTATTCGGCGATAGCGTTTGACGTAGGAGCAACAGATTTTTGCTTTTTCGAACTTCTATATGTGCCGCAATTTTATTACAAGGGCCACACCCACGCAGAGCATGGGAGTTTTGGCAATTATCTAAAACGAGTTCGAAGTCCGAGGGAAAAACCAACAAGCAGCAAAAAAAATCAAAAAATAATTAAGTAGTACTCTGCCATAAATAATTTCACAGAGATTACAGGAAAATGAGTAATTTTCCTGAAAACGCTGCAGGTCAACAGTCATTGATACTTGCGCAGGAATTAGTCGTGGAAACTGCACAGATTGCTGCTCCTCTTATTCTTCACAAGAAAAACTTTCCGACGCAATTAGTCCTTTCTCAGGGCACGTACGTAAGCTTGTGCAATGCGAGAGCAGTGTCCATGGCAACTGTGGCATGCAATCAGCTTTCGGTTGCGGATGGGGGCAGATGAGATTGCGCCATTGCAAACAGCATCGATGTCGCAATAAAGCCAGCGGATAACAAGGACAACTCCCAGTAGGAGGATTGGGGCCTCAGGTGCCGACTCGATATCGGATTACCAAGGAATAGGAGAGTTAATTGGATTTAACGCCTGCTTTATGTATCGCCCCCTATTACGATTCCCATTCCGAAGACCTGACCCCATCTCAAGCACACTAGTTGTTATTGATGTTCCTAATTAATTGCGTCCGTTCCAGCTCTTGAATTCGCATTAATTCTGAAATCCTCGAATGAGTTATTGACCCAATCTGAGCGTGTGCAACAAGTGCGCGTCACAGCTGTCAACCGCTGACAGAATTGGGCAATGGTTATGCATTATTTTGACGGATGCCAAAGACATAACGAGGTCTCTGTGGAAATCGTAATGCTGTCAGGATTGTAGAATACTTCAGTGACAAGAAAGTTAAATTCGCTGCTGTTTTTGCTGGGGGAAACAAGACCAAAGTTATGTGTTATATTGTTTCTTTGTATTTATTTTAGAATGATTACGAAAAGATTTAAAAACTATAGTTTTAGTTGAACTTTTAAGTTTTATTTATCATGATAAAAATATATACTAATTAGATTATTTTGACATAAAGAATGACATACTTGTTAACATGAAATAATATTCTGTTAAAGCCCCTCGACTCTTTAAGGCTAAAATAAAAATTGATTGATCCCATTTTGCTATAGCGACTAACAGGTCAAAGTGCCTCAGACAGAAGCTATTTATATGCAAAATGACTGACCTAATATGGTGTTATTTACCCCCGTGTGTGTCAAAGTTTAATTTCTCCACGTTGACCTTGGATCGAATGCAATGGCTGTTTAGCATGCAATGCGCAAATTTGCGCCTAGCAGTATGCAACGGAAACTCCGCTCTGCCGACGGAAGTTGGCCAATGCCAGAGCCGAAAACTTTGGCGGTTGCCTGCTGGCCAAAAGCTGCCTTTGGCATTCTGAGCACGCTTTTGGCAAACAGGACACACATATATACTCAAACACGTACAGACTGAGACACCCCTCGAGCAATCGCAATTAACGCCTGACACTCGCCTGACAAGTGCAGTATTTCAGCCTGAAACGCTCGCAACCAGGCCTGAATGATTCGGCCCGGCCGTCGGCAATATAATAATTGATTTTTCGCACATTCCACTTACCGGGCCTAGGTTAGTCGAAGCCGTACTTGTCGGCCACTTCATGGGCAAACCCGTTGTCCACTCCTCGACGGAAACGAACCAAAAATGAGCTAGTGAAAACTGAGGGACCACTCAACCCTGCTCCGGCTCCTGCTCCTCCTCCGCCCGCTCCTGCACTGGTCAAGTGGAGGAGCAGGAATGGGGCCAACAGCCAGCTCCATGCGGCTGCTGCCATGGAATTCAGATTTAACGCCTTGGTCTTGAGAAGTTCTCCTGGCTCCTGGCGACGATGGGGCAACTCTGGCAGCCCGTAAAAACAAGAAGTGCGGGGGTGTCCCTTAAGGGGATTTCTTTATTTGGTGGGATTGATGTGGTGTCGAAAATAAAAGCCGCGCTTCACTGCACAACCAGCGTTTTTATTTCTGAGTTGGCCACGCGAATCGAGGAATCAGGATCAAGTTTCTCGGCTGGAAAATGTCCTTTTGTTGTGGTGGCGATTTGTTTTCCTTATTGTATATTTGTGGCCCTCTTCTGGAGCTTGTTGTGCTTTCCTTCCGCCTGGAGTAAATTTTTTTTTGTATTTCGGCTGGGGTCTTTGTGCGCTGCCACGAACTTCACTGGGGCGCTGCGCGCTGAGAACTGTTTGCCAGCGGTATCGACGGACGCCATTATGAATGTCCGCCAGGCGCCAAAGCGGAGGCGAAAGCTCGGAAAAAGAAGCTCGCTCGAAAGCTCGAAAAAGCGGCGTAAAACAACCCACCACCCACTTGACGCACCCCTAAACGCATCTCTTGCTATCCCGTTTGCTCACGCAGGGGCGTTTACAGGACTTCAACAAAGGGACGTTTTGTAAGCCATAAATAAATTGATTTTGCTTTTTTATTTTGTTATAAATTTTACTTTCTTTCATCTAAATACTTAAATAATGTTTAGAAATTTTATATATATATGAAAAATAAATATATAAAAAAACGTGTAACGAGTAAGTTTTAGCCTTTTAACTTTAAAGTTATTTGCTGTCCCCGAAATAAGCTAGACAATTTTGAAAACTTTATTCTTGAAAAATTAAAATACCCTTTCTGAATTTCGTTAAAGAGAGGTTTAGACCCATCAATAAATCTCCTAACTAAGCCCCTGTTCACCTGCTATCGCTCAGCTGCTCTGTCTAAGCTTTTACTTTGACTTTTTTCCTGACTCCGACATTCCATCCCGACTGGCTTGGCTTTTGCAGCGGTTTAGGCGGCCCGCAGACGTCACCAGTTTCGCCGCCCGCTGCCATTAAGCACCCACAACCCCACCCACCTCGTGCTAAATTTTAGCCACTGTTTTGCTATTGGTTTATGCTGCGCTCCGTGAACATATGGCAGCATACTTGACTTTCGCCGACTTTCGGCACGACTCGACTAGAGTCACATGCTCCAGTGCAGAACGCGAAGGGACGACTGTCGACTATTCATAAACATGAACGCAATTGCCTCTTACGCGTAATGGCTGCGAAAGGGCTTCAACTTTGACCTTAGCCCAAATAGGTTCATAAAGCCTCAAGCACCCAAGCCTTTAAACTGCAGGCCAAGCGAAAAGTGAAGACAGCTGGGGTAACTTTCGCCGGCTTTTTATGTTAACTTGATTGTTTCAACCACGTTTAAGTGCGAGAAGGGAATTCTCATACTTTCATTTCATTTGCCATAAATTCTTCTTTCTAGGGAAATCCCTTTTTCAGACGCCTATAAATTTTAAAATTATTTTTATGAACTGTTCATAAATTGAATGTGGCCAAATATCAGCTTTATTGCCCGAAATAATAATTTTAGTGTTTTATAAATTAAGCAAAATTATAAGTAGGATGGAAATAATGGCAATTTTTACAAAATTAAACAAAAATACAATTCATAGGAACGTAAAGATTTGAATAAAAAGTTTTTATTTGTTTTTTGCTTAAGGTAACTACAAATTATATACTAGGCTGAATGTTGTAACTGGAAAATATGGAAAACATGTATATGCATTAGATTATTAAGGCTGTTATGTATATGTTTCTTAAAAATCTAGAGTATATTGTAACATAAAAATTAAAAATAACTAAAGTAATTTTAAAATAACAATACTTGGGTTAGGCTCGTGTAATTTCGTAGTTTCTTTGTAGTTGAGTATTCAGACATTAAGATACCCGGTAATCAAAACCACAAATAGTCTGTACTCTAAATTTAAATACTAATATTATGTATTACCAAGCTGCTTCCCAAGCAACTTAAAGCCTTGATAAATTCTAACTGACCTATAAATAACAACTCACTGAATATTAAAACAGAAATCCTTCGCCTACATTTCAATTAATTTAAAACATTGTCGCACTCAACGAACTTTCTATCGGTGAATGAAAGCTCTAGCGACGGCCAACTACTCACTGGTTGTCGGTGGCCAGTCGCATCCAGCTGCCTGTCCCTGCCACCTGTGCAGGTGGGCGGCGCATCCCGGCCCGATAATGCCGAACATATGGCGAGTCGCATGCGCCGAATGAACGCAGAAACATTCGAGGCAACAATTGAGAGACCTGTTTTAAATTACAATTAATTTTTAATTAGCCTTAAATTTACATTTACAAAGACGCTTAAGAGCTGCATGAATCAATTAGCGCACTCGTATACAGAATGGTCAAGGAAACGGGCAACGCAAGCCACGCTAAACAAAATGAAAAAGCTTAAACCTAACTTTTCTCATCACAATTGGTACTTGCTGAGGGGAAGCTGATGGTGTTCATGGGGGCTGGTTACCTTATCGTGTTTCATTTCCGGCTGCCAAAGAGTTTTCCGCGCGCTGCATGGTACGAAATGATAAGGTTGTCTATGTCTAAAAAGTCAAAAACTCACCATGAGAAGTGGCTGGCGACAGGGCGTGCGAGCTCGCATGGCGCTTAATGGGTTGCGACCCAGAAGAGGAGGACGCACTTGTGCAGATGCTTGAGCCCTTGCCCGCAATCGCATTAGTCAAGGTGGACACTCCCCTGGAAGAATCTACAGTGGTTGGCATAGACTTGTAGCGTTGAAGCGAAGTGCGCGGCTTTTTAGGCATCGTGGCCTGCTGCACTGCCTCCTCTAGAGCGCATAGCCAGTCCTCGCCTTCGCTTTCGTCCTCCAGAAACTTCATGTAGAACGACGGTCTCTTCGCTTTGTGGTGGCTGGTTGGTGTGGTGCTGGTGCTTGATTTAGGAGCTTCTTGGGGTTCTATTTTGGACTCGAGTTGCTGAGAGGCCTCTAGCAGGAAAAGATCAGTCTCTGAGTCGTTCAGAAAGTCTGCCATAGGATCGGCGGCAGCTGTAGTAGGCAGCACTGGATCTGGAGAAGCCTTCTTACACGCTGATCTTGTACGAGGAGCAACAGGTGGTGGAATCTTGGGGGTTTGCACTGGAATTACTGGCTCGGACACGACTATTTGGTCCATTTGTTTATTGAGTTTGGCGCAGCGCTCCTTAAGAATAACATTGGCCCGCATCTGCTGTGCCCGCCATTGCTCGTTGTCCAGTTGACTGCGCCGATCCTCGACACCCTTGAAGGCGATCTGTCGGCGCCTTTCTCGTTGGCTCATGCTGCCAATTTCCGCGGAGTCAAAACCACTGTCCGTGGTGGCATTGCTACTCCGATTCCAACGCCATCCCACCTCAGGGCTTTCGGTTGCCAGCGTTTGCGAAAAGAGACAGTTGGGCGAGAGGCTTATATCCAGGCGAGGCGAAAAATCCACACTGTCGTCCAGGCTGTGCTTATGCTTAGCTGGTGGAGTGCTTTCCACATCGGAGGTAAACACCATCGCGGATGAAGCATTGGGGGAGAGGTTACCAGGAGTGTCCACATCATGTCCATTTCCTGGCCGACCGCTTGGCGAGGCTAAGGGAAAATGTGTTTTAATTGGCATTCTGGGTTTTTCCCATAGTGGAAAATACTTACCACTGTGGCGCTTCTGCAGAAGACGAGTGCTGAGCGTTAGCGATCGCCGTTTAATAAATGAGTTCTCCATTTAAAACTTCTTAAGTGAAATATTATTAATTAATGTTTTTCAATTGTTGTTTTAAATGCTGTGACTGGTTAGGCGGCGAACTGACAAGACTGCTGAACTGGTTCTGTGGTTTATAATAATCTTTTCCAGCACTGAAATGTTTGTAGTATTTTTTATCCAAGATAATACTATGTGCACACTAAACCATATAATAAATTGAATGCTTGAAATAATTACAGCACCTAATATGTAAAAAATATCAATGTAAAATAATAAAATGGAAATACATTTTAAGTAATTTGCCATTGATAAAATTATAATTTATTTATTGCTTTCATTGGACTCATACCATTTAGGATAGCGGTTCCAGTTTAGAATTTTTCGCTCAATTAGCAACGGTCACACTACAACATTCGTATGGTGATGTGTTAAAAACTTAAGCCGTATTTTTTAACAATATTAGGCGCCAGGAAGATGAACTACAATCCGAACCCGGGTATGCGGAACCGTAAGTGGGAGAACTGTAAGGATCAGGCTACGCAAGCAAGTATACCCGAAGGATGCTTGGTGCAGCCACTCCGGACGCTTATCTTCCGCCGACCGGACTCGGAATCCGGAGTGCTGTCACTGTTTACGTTACACCTTACCCCGTTTTGTGCGCCGCTCCTGGCTTTCACTGCATCCTGTCAACCCAGTTTCTGTGCCTGCCCTACGTTTCCGTTATGTGCTGCGTGTGTAGCTTGATTGCCTGTGTTCCCCCGCTTTCCCAATTAGCCTCCTAAAGATCTCCGGCACTAACCCCTGCTCTGTCCCAAAATAGCCCCAGCTGCCGGTCGCCCAAGGCCAACGAAACGTGTCAGCGATGTCAACGCCATGATGGGCAGTGGCCCCACCTTCATGGCCCCGCCTCCCGGCCCTGCGATGCTAGACCCCAATATGTACGGAGCTCCTGCCCAGGCGCCAGTCAACAGCTATGGCTTTGACCCCAATCTCATCCAACCACCACAGCAAATTCAGCAGCCACCGCAGCAGCAACCGGGATTCGGTTACGGAGGACAGCCTCCTCAACAGGGAACTGCCCCACCCACCTACGGTATCGGAGCACCTCAACCTGGAGCCGCGCCCTTGCCAACTGGACAGTATCCACAGTTTGCTATGTTTCAGCAGCCTATTGTTCAGGACATGGCCATGCAGTACGGCCAAAAGCTGGCGGATCAGGGCAAGCAGATAATGGAGAACCAATTTGAGAAGTGGGTACCTGTAGCTAAGCTCAAGTACTACTTTGCCGTTGATAATGCTTACGTGGGCAGGAAACTGCGTTTGCTCTTCTTTCCTTATATCCACAAGGTAGGTAGTTAATCTCACAAGATTCATAAACTCAGTCAATCACTTGTGCCTTTCAGGACTGGTCTTTGAGGTACGATCAAGAACATCCAGTACAGCCACGATACGATGTGAATGCCCCGGATCTCTATTTGCCCACCATGGGCTACATCACATACGTGATCGTAGCGGGCTTGCTATTGGGCATGCAGAAGCGTTTCTCCCCGGAACAGCTGGGTATCCAGGCCTCCAGCGCAATGGCATATAGCATTTTCGAACTGGTAATCTACTCCATAGCACTATACGTAATGAATGTGAAAACGAGCTTGAAGACTCTGGACCTGCTGGCCTTCACTGGCTATAAGTACGTTAATATAGTGGTCTGCCTGATGGTCAGCACGCTGTTCTTCAAATCTGGATATTATATCGCGCTGGCGTATACTAGCTTCTCCTTTGGCTTCTTCTTGGTGAGATTTGGTTTAAATTCTCGTAAAAAGCAGTCGGTAATTTTTATTATTTTTATCCCAGCTCCGCACGCTGCGGACCAAGTTACTGCAGGATAACTCACCAGCTGCGCCCAGTGGCGCCATCAACTATGATCCTTATGGAAATCCGCAGCAGTTAGACTATAGCGGGGGAAAAAAGCGAAAGCTGTACTTCCTTTTCATGATTGTTGTAGGACAGGCGCTGTTTGCCTTCCTCCTCTCCAAGCATTTGTATCTGCCGGAGGCGCAGGTGCTGGCAGTACCAAAGGCGTTCTAACCATTTGGCTTGATAGGTTAATTTGCAGACTATTTCTTGAGCAATCCGGTGCCAGGATCCCCACTCGAATGTTGAACGGTTCCGCAGCCAAGGCAGTCATTTCCAGCATGTAAAATCCCCTCAGTAGTTGGCGATCAATTGAGATTCGCGGGAGAGAAGCATATTTTTGTTAGAAACAAACACATTTTATAAATAAATACAAGCTAAAAAACTAATTTTTTATATAATTTTATTGAAATTTTAGTCTCTTTTACTGTAACGTGTTCGTGGTTGGTTGTTGCTTGCTCGGCCTTAACAGTTCCTACTTTAGGATAGTGAGTTTACATAGTTAGATATTCGTCGTTGGTTAGTCTGGGGCCCTCGACTGCAACTCAGTACATAGCACAATGTGAAAAACGCCCTCTTCGCCTCTATTTGATTCTGTTTTTGCTTTATTTATCGTGTGTAGTGTAGGCTAGCACTTAGTAATAGTTATAAACATGCTTTGTTTTCAACAAATTCCACGTACTAAAAAAATAATACATTTACAACTAATAATTTAGATTAAACATATACGTTTTGTTCTGTTGCCTGATGCTGCGTATAGGTCGTAGTTATGTTGTACATAGCTATATATCGTATATATATATATTACGGGTGTACGGTGTGTCTGTGTGTGTGTGTGTGTGTGGTTCATAAACTCATTTAGGCTACATTTGGAATAGAAAATACGCAACATAAAAACCTTTAAAACTCTTGCCTATCAATAAATTATCACCAACTGCTTCTGCTGCTGCTCCTGCTGCTTGACAAGATTACGCTGATAGTTGACCACTTTATTGAACTAAATTACTGTCCCACCAGGCGCTACCGTCTGTCCAGGCGACAAGTGCTGAGTGGCGTGCTAGAAAGAAATGTTATAGTTAATAAAATGTTTTTCAAGTTCAAGTTACCTACAGAGGGGAATTTAACTTACCGTGGCATGACCAGGCCGCGCCCATGTGTAGATAAATCCATCCTGACACGCCGTCAGGAAGCAGTCCTCGCGAAAGATCAGCGCCGTCAATCGCTCATGAGCGATCTTCTTGCAGACAAGAGGCTCTAACAGCGGGCACTCATCGAAGCGTGGGCAGGCGGGCGTTCCAATGAGTTGCATGGGGTCGAAGCTGCTCACCCCGGAGCCAGAGCCCGCTCCCGCTCCAGATCCCGACGCATGGGCGGCCGTGGCCAGCGAGGAGTGATGGGACGACCGGCTCAGCTTCAAGGATCCAAAGCTGTGCGCCGTCGAGCTGCTCCCAATGGCCCCGGCCGCCCCCGAATCCAGTGTGCTCGAATGACCAAAGTTGGACGAGCTGCTGTGATTGCTCTGGCTGTGGTTATTGTGTCCGCCACTGTGGTTGTGCTGGTTGTAGCTCTTCAGCATGCTCATCGCCTTGCGGTGCTGACGGTGGGCCGTCGAGTGACTTCCCTCGTATCCGGCGGCCTTTTTGTCCGAGCTACTCAGGAAGCTAAAGTTCGAGAGTCGCTGCGTGAGGCTGTTAAAGGCGCTGAAACCGCTGCCCGAGTTGGAGGACTTATTCGAGCTGTTGGAAGTCTTGCTATTGTATCCCGACGTTGTCTGTGATGGCCTCTGTGCACTTCCGTTTCCTCCACCTCCTCCATCGATGCTATCCGACTTCGTGGCGCTGATGCAGTTAGGGAATTTGATTGAGTTACCCGTGCTGTGATTGCGATTATTATGCTTTGTAGAAGCCGCCGCACCCGCTCCTGCCACGCTTGTACCTGCGCCTGGATTTGAGGTTGTGGAGGCTGGAGTGGCTGCCTCGGTGTCACAGTCGTCTGGTGATGATTGTGAAGATATCGTGCAGTTAGCAGTCGAAAACTTGCTGGAGCTACTATTGCTGTGCTCACCGGCGCCGTTTCCTGCTACACCGCCCGCTGTTTCTCGGGTGGGACTACAGCTGCCCGATTCCGCCTGTTGTCCACTCGCCTGACCAGACATGGCCACTGGTCGGATCACTTTGATTCCGTCCTCTACTTCTGGTTCTTCATCCACTCCACCATTGAGATAGCCCCTTTCGCTGTTCGCTCGCTGCCTCAGTGCCAGTGGATGGCGCAGCACATCTTCCGTGATGTCCCAGAGGCATATCTGGGTGTCCTGACTGACGGAGCCTAATCTATAGCTCATTAGCTTCTCCGCCGAAGAAGCATCCGAGCGAAAGGAAGCCGAGTGTCGATTGCGGGCGGCATGCACGGGGGTGGAGTTTCGGTCGAATCCCTCAAAACCACCATTGGCTGTGGAGTCTGCGGAAAATCGTGCCTCCCGAGAGTTGGAGTACTCGTTCATTTGATTCTCGTCGTCGCTAAAGTCTCCACCATCCCAGTTGGTGTACGAAGTAGTGTACGGATCGAAGGCCACCACAGAGACCCAGGATCTGTGGCCTTGTCCACGAGCCACCACTCGTCGCTCATGCAGCGACCACACGGTTACCAGGTCATCTTCGCCGCCCACGACAATGTACTTGCCGTCGGGCGACCAGCAAACGCAAAGGAAGCCACCAAAGTAGGAGCGTGCGATCCCTAGCAACTCCATGGTGTCGTAGTGAAAGACGCGCAGGAAACCGTCCTGGGAAACCACTGCCAAGTGGGAGCCGCACGGCGAGAAACAGAACTCGTTGATGCAGCAGTTGTCAGTGCTGAAGACCCACTTGAAGAGCGGGTTCCTTGTCGTTTTGGACTTGCTGGTGAGTATCGTGTAGCCGTCGCCCAGCTTGAAGGGCTGATAGTTGGGCGCAGTGGCGGCGCAGGGCAGTTCCTCGTTGTACAGGTAAAGGTGACCTGAGGCATGGGCGGCGAGGAACAGGTGCGGTGAGTTGGGCAGCCATTTTAGGCAGGTCACTTTGGTCTTGTCGATTAGTCGCTAGAAAAGAAAATATTATTAGATTTTTTTGAACTAGTATATATCATACGGCGGGGTACTCACCTCCTCGTTGAAGAGCTTTCTTACTTCCCGAGGACCAACCTGTGGGGAGACCAACTGGATCTGGCCCGTGGTGAAGCCCACCAGTAGAGGCGCTCCCGTGGGCGTGGCTGAACTCGCGTTGAAGTCGTGGCAGCTGGGATTGGTGCCCTTGTAGAACTTCTTATCGATCGGCTTGCTCATCTCCGTGCCCTGAAAATAAGTCAACAAAAGCCACTATCATCTGTTTCTGTTTATCTTGGTAGTTCTGGATTGCACTAAGTTTTTCTATTGTTGTTCTACAAGTGTTAGTTGACTTTGGAAATATACCAAAAGAGCTGGGAACTCATATAACTCGTGTAATAATCAAGCAAATCGTATCGGTATAATAATCCCAATGTTCCCTGAAACTTGATGCTTATGGATTGTAGTTTCCGAGTCATACTACAGAATTTGAATCAAGTTATTCCATAGAAACAATACAAACACAGTTATATGAGACAACATCAATACAACAATCTATATTCTTAATGAAAATTTAGAATTATGAAATAAACATTGATCAAGTGATAAGAGTTGGATTTTCGTTACTCTTAATTCAAGGAAAAAACAATTGAAGATTGTCGACATATTATACAATAACTACAACTAATAGATCGGTCGACAATAAAATGAAAACAAAAGTGAAAACCGGGACAGTCCCAAATTTCCGCTTGAGCTGAGATTGGAATGAAAGATTACCCTCAGTGGGGTTGGAATAATCTCGGAAATTAACACATTCGGCGGCATAGAAATTAGCAGCTTGTTTCGCGGAATCAGGTGGGAAAAGCTCTGACTACGGCCAAGAGCAGGCCCTTTCAAAGCGCCTGCCAAGTTTTCGCCAGCAGATAACTATGGCAACAAAGAAGCCAGCTAAAATAAATACAGAAGGAGAATCGCAAGCTGTTGCTGAACAGAATGCCAAAGAATTAGAAACAGCTGGAGCAGGGGAACTAGGCAAACACAAGCAAGGCGATGAGCAATTCGGCTAAATGAAAGTCGAACTGGGATTACCCTTTACAAATATATATTGAGGAAAGAGAAACCAACATATGGCTAAAAAAAAAAAACAAGTGCTTTAAGATTATATTTTGACATGGGATGTACTCCTCATGTTCATACAATTTCTGTCTGAAAGTTAGGGTAATCTTCCCGCCGGGATGAGCTCGAAATGCTCACAGCCAACTGCCTTCGAGCGCAATAAACATTCATAAAAACGCCAAACAAGCGAATTGATCATCAAGCGCTCGAAGTGGAACAAATTAAACCCGCTGGGGGGACACTACATGCAAATGGCAAGGTATTCCAGCCCCTGCCAATTGGCTGGTGCAATCCGCCTGGAATGCAATTGCCGGCAGCCCCTATCTCTGGTGTGATAAGCTCGCTGCACCTCCTCCTACTCTTTATCTCTCATCTCACGTGCTTTCGGATGGGATACTGATATGTAACCATCACTGCTATCATTGCCTTACCTTCTTTGCTCCCCGAAAGGAGTAGACGTAGAGATCTCTTCCGAAGTTGAAGCAGATGCGATCGCCTCCTAAGACTTGATTGGTGGCCATTCCATTCTGGTCCACGACACCGCCGTTCATCATAGAGTGCATGGAGATTCCTCCGCCCAGGCGTGCATCCACTGTGCTGTTCCCTGCACTGTTGCTATTG
This sequence comes from Drosophila eugracilis, assembly GCF_018153835.1. Taxonomy (NCBI): domain Eukaryota; kingdom Metazoa; phylum Arthropoda; class Insecta; order Diptera; family Drosophilidae; genus Drosophila; species Drosophila eugracilis. The sequence goes on from NW_024573224.1 coordinate 5,131,886, forward strand.
TGGTTACTGTGGCTGTAGTTGCTATCCCCGCCGGCGCCGCCATTGGATATTGCTGTGGTGGCTCCGGTTCCCGATCCTGTTACTCCCGTCGGCGAAGCTCCTGGTGAGCTTCCATTCGTTGTTGTAGTAGTCGTTCCTCCTCCTCCGCCTACGGGCGACCCCGCTCCCGTTTCGGTGCCGAGCTTGCCCTGCGCCGGACTGGGCAGGGTCACCATGGAAACGCGCACTTGCGGTGAACTCTGGCTACTGCTGTAGCCAACCCGATTGGGCCGGGAATATTCCGAGAGGTTCAGCAGGCGGTAGGTGCCCTCGCGGGTGACGAACTGCGTCTTCAGGTCGTCCTTCACACTGGCGTCCAGTTGGTTGGCCATCGCTGGTGCTGCTGCTGCTGCGCCTTCGCCAATCCTATCCACCACTCAGCCCATGTGAATATCAGGTGCCAGTTGCTAGTGGTGGCTCTGCGGGCAGCAGGTGCTCGTCCTCCGTCTCGAAATTCGCTAGTTTCGCCACTAATTAACCGCCGTTGGGTTTGGCTTGACCTTTACGTGTTTTCTTTTTTTATAATTAGATTTAATTCCTTCTACACCGAGTTTTGTGGGGCTCTGCTGACACTGTTGTTGTTTCTGTCGTTGGAGCTGCGTTAGCCAAGTTTTCCGAGTTGTCCAGCCACTGCGCTGGTTGCCTGCATCACGGCGTGGTGGCGGCGGGGTGCTGGTTACGGGGCTTGCGGTTATCGCATCGGCCGCACGCTCTTTTTTATTCCGCACAAATTACTTAATTTATTTCTAATTTCTGATTGGGATTCTGAACAGTGTGCCCGCGGCTTTTTTCGACAGAAATACTGAGGGCTCATAACACTGGCCGGGAGGGGCGAGGATTTTATAGTCAATGCAAAATGGTATCACTAAACGAGTTTTTCTGAAATTAATAATTTTTCGTTATAAAAGAATTGCCATACCCAAAGGGCGACATGCTTTTGAATGTTTTTGTAGTTTTATGCTTACGAATAAAAAATAATACATTAAGAAATATTAAATTTCTCTGGAATCACTAATATTTGTAAGGAGAAAACACAAACCAGTGGATAAACCTTGTTATCAGTTACAACACGTGCTGCCAGACTAACAGAGTTATTTTCCAACAGGCGTTGCCAGAGCTTGAAATTTTGTGTCATAGTAAGATGTAGATAACATTTGTGATGGGTAGCACTGTTCACCGTTTGGCGGTATCTTTGAATTTTTATGAGAAGCCAAATAATTACTTGAATTAATTCTATTTTGAGTAACTACATAAAATTGTAAGTATGTTTTTTCTATATTTATTTAGTTCTAATTTTGTAAGTATTTCTCTAGCTGTTTGATTTCTTCTTTGAACTTCTTCATTATTTATTTTCTAGCCCCTGTCAATGGGCAACCTAAGAAGTAAACCACGTTAGACAGAACCCATTGGCAGTGACTTGCGTTATTCCAGCAACTGCCAGTGTGCATGTATGCATGTGTGTGTTGTGTTAGCCGGAAATGCATTTGGCATGTCCTGCGAAATTGGTCAGTGAATAAGAAGAATGAAGCTGCTGTTTTGTTGCCTTTCCGCCTTTTACTTGCACCATTTTCTTGTTACTTTCCACTGCCAATTGCATTCGAGTTTCCTGCTAAATCTCGTTTCGGACATATGTCTTTTGTCTTGGCATTGTCACCCCAGCAATTCCCCTGTGCAGCTTAGCCCGGCCAAGTGGGATGCACTGACTGACTGCTGGGATGGGCAAACAAGCGGCAACCTCGAGGGGCGCATCGAACTCAAATCAATCAAAAGCGATTGATAAGAATGGCCACTTGAGGGGATTGAAAGGTGGTATAAAAACCACCTGTACCAGGCGGCGCTTCAACCACTGCTATCTAAACCATGCGTCTACAAGGTGAGTCCATTCCATCGGTGCAACTTCCCTGTTCTAAAGCTGATTATATCCGATTAGCTTTGCTCTGGCCACTCGCCTTTTGCCTGGTGCTGCTCCTGCTTCCGTCCGGAATCCATTCCCAGTGCAACGATACAACTCAGCCGGGATGCCTACATGCGGCGGAGCTTGGAGTCGCTCAGCGCCATTGTCTGGATCCCACAAAGTTCTGGCTCTGCACGGCCATTGGTCAGCAGGCCCTGCTAAAGAAATGCCAGCCCAACACGGGTTTTGACCAGGATATTAATGCCTGCGTGCCTTGGATCGCTTGGAGGTGGCAACCATGTGTTGAGCCACCAAGTCGACCACCCGGCTATAACCCCTGCTGGAACTGAACATATCAAAGAGGAATAAAAAACACTTTCTTCTTAATTTGCTGCTAAACATACTCAATTTAACTTCCATCTGGATTTGCATTTTAATAGCACTTAATTTTGATATTTTTGGTTCGTTCACGAATTGCCTTTTTATATATTGTGGCCAAATTATTGCTAATTTCTTGAATATATTTTTCATAAACAAATTTTATAAATTATTCTTTATTTTTGTAAATTTTTTGCTCATTACAATATATTTCAGCTAACCAAATAACCAAAGCCTAAATAACAAAAATAAAGTAAATTCACACGTAAATGGGTTAATAAGCATTTGCATTTGCAATAAAGAAAAACTAATAGGTATGCATGATGGGAATATTAAACACATGCTAATTTATTAGTTTTCCATGTTCAACTATTTGTACTAATACATCGTTTTCCAGAAATGCAGTTAGCCATTGGGGCTTAAATTGGGAAATTTGTAAACATTCAGGATTTTGTCACGCACTTTAACCTGAATTATGCGAATTAGGATATTTATTTTACAAAAAAACTTTATGATAACAAGTATTTATACTTTTGCAATGTGTTTGTGTTGTTTTAAATTTAGGCTTTTTACCTTATGGCTATAGGAGCTTATATGTGGTTTTATTTAATTATCATAAAACCAAATTTAGTTTATATTTTAATATGGAATAAATATTTGGTTGTTAGCTATTTGAGGAAAGGCAAACGCAAGCATTTTTATAGAGCATCTAAAGATTGTAAAGGAAATCGGTTTTTATTTCGAATAATTCACTCATTTGCTTATAGTAAACTTCTGAGATAAAACCTTCCCATTCACAACACTCAGACATATAATAAATAGTTTTCATTTCAAATGCCAAAAATAATTATATTTTCAAGTAACAATTTTTATAGAGCATTGAGAGCATCAAAAGAAAACGGAATGAATGTGTCAATTAGCTTGCTTGCTTTAGCACGTTGCCAAATATTTGTAAGGCACGAGTATCTCCAGGGGTGCTGGGGGCCCCTCGACTTATCTGGCCAATGTCAAGAGCAAGATCCACGAGAGCGATATCATATCTCTCTGTGAATCATATATTTATGATCTTCATGTCTGACACAAGCACTCTTTTCGCTCAGTGCCCGGATGGCAGAGAGTGTATTTTTATGGCAGCCGTGTGATGATCCGCCGATAGCCAGTTGCAATTACAGTTGCAATTGTTAACGTGCGGCTTCTGACGGCTGTTAAGCGGGCCCGAATGACAGGCCACGCCCCCTCTTTTGGTTTGAGTTTCGATGGCCGCCGCCAAAGCATTTGTCATAAATCAATATGTGGAAGCCCCTTTTTCGCCTGGCATGGTGGGGGGCGTAGGCGTGGGATCCTGGGTTCCCAGTCAACCGTTGGCGACCTCTACCCCAAACCCCATGCTCTCTGGCAATAAGTTGCACTATTTTTGATGCACTCGCCCGTGCATTTGGTGCGAAAGCATTTTATTTCATTTCACAGTTGTCAGTCAAACGCTTTGTCAGACCGGCGAGCACATCAATAAGCGGCGAAAAAATACGATTCAATTGAATTTTTATTTCTCGCTTTTGGCGCCGTGCGTGTGAGATCCAACAAAATATTTGCATGTAAAAGAATTTTACGCTAGCGAAGCAGAGCCAAAGGGAGAGGTAAAAATTGTGAAATGAAATTTTAGCATACGTGACGTATACGCAATATATTTAATTGCATTGAAGGCCCTTTGTTTTCCATTCCGTTAAATCCCGTGCAAGTGTGTTTTAAAGTGTAGTATGAAGTGACAGTGGCATGAAATCTCTATGTAAATTTTGGCTTGAGTGCGTGGGATGGCAGTTTAAAGTTAAAATCAGAGCCAAAATCCCAACCTGCGTACTGGCAAAATAATGGCCTTGTCTTTGAAAATCTCAAAATACTCGGGAAATGCTACAAATGCCACACGAATTAGCATAAATCACTCCGAGGCACTGGGACGAGGACAACGGCAGGAAGTGGGGACTTTGCCATGCAGCCAAGTGCTCGTCCTACCGGTAGCTTCATTTAATGGCAGACATTAATAACCCGATTTAATTTATGGCCCAAAACTAACAAAAGCCCAATCCGCAAAACTGAGCAACAAAGGCCAAGGAGGGCGTAAAGAAGGCCTTTTGCCCGACTCCCTACTCCCAACCAAATGCAGCGCTCTGGAGTGCAATGCAGTGGGCCAATTACTCAAGTGCGCCCGGACCCTAATGTGGCTTAAGGCGCTCTCTCCCACCGCTCGCCCTCTCTCCGCGCAGCCAGGTGAAATTTGTTGGCCCAGCCCCAAAAATGCCTTTGAGGCAGTGTTTTGAATTAATTAGCCAGCGTATCCAGCGTTTGGCATTGGCCAAGGCAACAACGTGGCTGCTACGCTTGTTTGCGGCCTGCCCCGGCTATCTCTGAAAATAATTTACAGCTGCCGTTGATGTCATGAATATGCAAGCAGGCTGCCTGGATGAGGATGTAGACATGGATGTGGATGTGAATGTGGACGCGGACCCACCTAGGAGACTGGCTCAACGGCTCGAGCGGAAGAAACAACGATTGGGCAAACAAACAGCGCCATAAAATGCCAAACAGAATGGGCTGATGGGGTGAGTCAAGATGAGCTTACCGCGACCACAGCATCACACCTCAGTTCCGCTTGATAAGGTTTCTAGCGTCCGTGGAGTGTATAAAAAGCGGCCTCTGGATTAGCATAGGTCAGTCCAACGAAAGCATCTCTCAGTTCAAGATGAAGTTCCTCCCTTTGTTCGCTATTTTCCTGATCCTCGGATGCTCCTCCTTTTGTAATGGAGCTGCTGTGACCAAGCCAACGGGACAACCTGGTTGCCAAACGGCAGAAGAACTGGAGGTGGGAGCATATCCTCATTTCTACCTGAAGAGTGCCTACTGGGTGTGTTCCACCCAGGGTGTTCCGGCCACGCTCGCTCAATGCCCTGTGCCCACTGCCTGGTTGGACTCTGCCAAAGCTTGTGTTCCCTGGCCGCAATGGGTCTGGTCACCCACTGTTCTGCCACCAAGTCAGCCTGAAACAGTTGCCTAGAACATATTTGAAATGGTTACAAAATAAATGAAATCTTAAGAAATTTTTATTTAGTTTAATCAATTGCAAGGGTAAAGCTTATGAAAAATATTTACTTTTCTATTAACATTTGCGGGTGACTTTTGCGACATTTTTGAAAAAAAAATTGTTACTAAGTAATGACAGCAATTTTTAAGAAAACAGCTATCATAATGACAAATAGTTGCATTAGTACATAGCTTTCGTAAGATTAGAAGTTTAAATTTGCTCAGGTAAATATTTTTGCTGTAATGTCATCTGGAGATTATCAAGAAAGATATCTAATGGAATTTTTTACGTTACGAGTATCATATAAAAACATTTTTGTGTCAGAGAAAGTTTGCTGATATGATATTATAAAAATTTTTCAAGAAATACCAAAGATTTATTATTTGTATATCTAATCAAATATAATTTAATCTCTGATCAAACATAATTTAATTCTGATAAATCATAAATCTGATTATTTCTTTCCCATTTCTGCTTTCCCCCTTTCAGCCATGTCCGGCCGGGACTACAACGGAGAGCCCGGCTGTCGCAGTCCGGATGAGCTAGGGCAGAGCTATCGTCACTTCTGGGACCCCACAGCCTACTGGCAGTGCGGCGGTAAGAAGGAGGCGGAGCGGGATCAGCCCGCCCAGCTGCGTCACTGCCCCGCCAACGAGCTGTTCTACGACCGGGAGCGGCGGTGCGTGAAGTGGAAGGACTGGCAGTGGACCGAACCGCAGGATCCGCCCACAAAGCCGCGCAAATAAAACAGGGCGCGCATGTATTGAAACAAATTGTCGAAAATATAATTAAAAAGCGCTTTCCGATTTTTCCCGGGTGAGTGCTGGTTAATTTATGCGTGGGCGTGGATAGTCGAAAGAGGAGTTGGGGGCCAGGACATAAGCCGCTTTTGGGAGGCCGCCTCGCATGTTGATGCTGGTGAGGATTTGGCCTTGTTTTTTTTGGTGGGGGAGGAGGGAGACCGTAGGCACCATACGTGCAACAATTACGAAATGTGCGTGTGGTGTGGCCTTGTCCATACGTACCACCCAACAGCCACGCCCCCTTTTGCCCTCTGTTTGTTTGCGCAATTTGGTAAATTGACATGACGGCAATTTCCCATGGTCGGGTCCTCGTTGAGCTCCATGGACTTAACTTCCCTTGCTAGTTTTAATAATTTTTAATTAGCTGCAGCGGAAAGCTCTCAAATGGACAAACAAAATGTGTAGCCAGCTTTGCGGCAGTTTCGGGTATTATTTCCGCCCTCCATTTTCCGACGACCGCCGCCTAATGTAATTGCTGAAATTTGTTTTGTGCCCCAATTAAATTGGGAATCAAGCGGTATTAAAGCGGCCAAGAGAATTTAATTAATTGTATTTGAATTTAGAGCGAAAGTGTGTTTTGGGGCATTCAATCAATATCAAACGGTTCATGTGATCCAGATTTTTGTAGCCACCACACTTTCTTTTTTTCTTGCAATTGCAGCGCAGATGTGGCAAAGCGGTAATCTTTTTGTTTTTGTTTGGCTTTCAGCTTTCAGAGTGAGTGTGTGTGCGCTTTTTTGTGCTTTGTTTTTTTGTTTGAAGCCCCACAATTTGATATACACAAATCGATTTACTTGCGCATGCAAATAACTTTATTTGCTTAGTGGGTAAGAAGGGAGAGACACAGAGCACAAAGGACTGAAAGAAGGAACAGAAACTGTTAACAAAAAGTCGACAGCCGGGCTTGGCTCAGCAGCCAAACAAATTTGCATAAATCGCAGTTGGTAGCACACAACACAGCCAACACACACGCCCCTATCCTGGCACCCACACATGTGCTTATTCACACTCAAACTCATACCCCATGACCATGCCCATACACACATACATATATATATATATATATATATATCCTGATCCAAAGCGACACAGCCATCGACGTCGCCATCGACACGAAGTGAAAGGCGCAAAGACTAAGTGCATGCTTAAGTGTTTTCTTTTCTATTTACGTGCCACGACGAAGGAGTGAGCAGCAGTGTCGTTTGTTTGCTCTGTTGCGGCTTGTGTGCCACCTACTCAACCACCCACACATCTAACCACCTAACCATCTCTAACCACCCACTCACTCCCCCCGTGCATATGTAAATCAAGGTAAACAGAAATCTGTTACAGCATGATACCATTACAATGACATGCAACGGACCCCACACGACACAACCCCTTCCTCCCCCTCATCCGAAAAACCCTCAACTTGGCCAGGCTAAAACCACCACAGGGTAAACTAGATACTTATACACGTGTCTCATATTGACTGCGATATGTTATACAAATGAGATATTGATGCCTCACCATTACAACTCGGTCTACAACAACAGGCCGCCGCCGCCCATTCAGCCGTTCAGGCAGCCAGACAGCGTCGTTCTCGAGTGACAGCAAACAACAGGAATTGGAGTAGGAATAGGAAACGGGACTAGGAACAGGACTACGGCCAGGACCATTACCAGAACCAGCAGCAACATCATCAGCAACAGCAACATCACCAAGAGCAACAAATGCACGAAAAGCCGCTGCAATGGAAGAGGAAGGCTTCAAAGTTCTAGATCAGGCTGTGGGCACACGGATTGTTTAACCCATTATTTTATGAAGCAAAGTTGCTTTTTACATACTAAAAACTCTTATAAAATATTGATAACAGATTTGGTGATCTGATATAGTACAGTAAATCAAAGATATATCTTGGGAGCATTTTTAAAGACGAATTGGCTTTCTTGGGAAGCAAACTAAATGATCTAACTTTTAATGAAATATTTCATTCAATAAATTGATACATATGGTTATTAACCTTCTTGGTCTTTCGACCATTATGCATTGATGGGTTAAACTGCGGCTCGCACGGCCATGCCGTAACTGGTTACACCACTGAACCATCGAAAGGTACTGCCTTACGTAACCAGATGCGGCAAACCCCGAGGAGAAAGCAGCACAAGGAAAGGGAAAGGGAGAATGGCTCTCCATGTGCGTGTCCAATCGCAAAGCAATCGAATAGCACGGAGGAAGATATGGAAAATGGAATGAGGTATCCAAGCTAGGCGGAGAAAAGCAATCTGGAAACAGAATGCAAAAGTAGAAAGATATGCAAACAAAACCAGCAAAAAAAACTGAGTAATTAGAAATTGAAGACCAAAAGTTGGAAACGGAAAAGTGAGACCAAAGATGACTTTTTGCTTGTTAAAAACTGTCCATCAGGAATTCTTCAGAGTTTAATGAGAGATTTATGAAGAAAAAGAATAAATAAAGCAAACTTTTTCTATTATAAAAAAGTAGAGCATGTCCCAGAAACAGAATGGGATGTTTGTTTAGTCACCTTAAATGCAATTACGATCTGCGCGAAACCAATTTTCAGATCAATATCTCAAAAACAACTTTGGCTGTGTGTGCACAGTGAACAAATTCGAACTCATCGCCTACGAAAGAAGGGGAAGTACCACCCCTGAATACAGCGATTACGATTGGGGAATCGGGCAAAAATGCAATAACTGAATACAAATTTGAAATGTGGCGGAAATTGAAATCGAAGGCGTTGAAGTGATTTCGTCTCGCAAAAATTCAATTGGAATGGCAACGGCAACGGCAGCGGGAGAGGCAACAATCGAGCACTAGCACCGCAGCAAATGTCTTGCACAACAACAAGCTGTTGTCGAACCACTTCGTCACCACCCTACAAATCACAATCACCTCTCCTCTCCAACCTCGCGGTTCCTTGCAGGTCCTTATTGTGGCAAGGCTTCTGGTTACGCGGTTATTTGGGCTCCTTTCACATCCTTTTTGCCCTCTGTTGGGTGCACAATTTTTCCGCTGCATGCAATTTTAATGCGATTTTGGATTTGATTTGTAACCGAAAAATAAGCCACACAAACTTTTCCCTCTCTAGAAAGTGGTGCTGCGGTGGGTTTGGGTTGGAATTGGAGGTTGTTGGCTGGAACTTGGAGTTGTGGTTGCCATTGTAGTCGTTGTCGTCTCCTGTTCCCCTTCTTGTTGTTGTTGTTGTTGTTGCCACTCGGTTGTTAAGTGCAAATATAAATTCAACGGCAACGAAAAGAGGGGCAGTGGAAAGAGAGCGGAATGCTTTTGCACCCTGCTGGGAGCTGGGGTCAAATATTTATTTGTTGCCGAGCACAAATTTTATGCTGCATACTTTCATGCGCCGCTGCAGGAGCAGCACAATGTGGCACAAGTCACCAGCACCCCAGTATCCTAGCACCCAACTCCCTGTGCAACTGGCAGTGGCACAGTGGAAGCGAGGCGCATAAAACCTTCCGCTGCCATTCAAGTGGAAAAGTTTAAGCCAACTTTTCCAGCCCGGAACCTCGTCCCCACGTACCCTCACAACCTCGCAACCTTCCACCAATTTCTGTTCGCCGAAACGCCAACAATTCAAGCGCGAAAATGCGCGCACTGAAAAATCATTCAACGGAAGCCGCAGAAGGGGGGTTGCAAATTGGGGAGGAGGCAGGGTCTTTACCGACTGTCACCACGAAGGCCTGCAACTCTAAAAATGCCAATTATGCCCAATGGACAGAAAATGCTTTGTACAATTTCCACTGAATGGATGAAAGACGAAGCAAAAACTCAAAATGAACGTCTAGCGCATTGCGTATGCGCTCTGTTGCCGTCTTTATTTATGCCGACCAGCGCGCCAAACTTAATTAAAGTAACAACACGTCAGCCAGGGGTCAGAGTTCACAGGCTGCAGGCTGCCGACTGCCGGCACTTGGGGCCACTGCCTAGAGTTGAGGAACGGAGCAGAGCGGCCGCACAACAATTGCAAACTCAATTAAATTCAAGCACCGCTGCGGCACTGCGTCCGCAGACTTGGACATTTAACTACAGGCCCAAGTTTTTAGCTGGAAAACTATGGAAGCCCCTCTATAAGTCAGTACCCTAAAAGCACTTGGAAAAAATGCTATTAAGTATATAAATTTAGTTCATTAGTTTAGTTTAGTTTTCAATCAGTTTATAATACCAGAAGTATGGTAATATCTTGGAAAATTCTCGGAAAAATATCGAATCGATGGAAGTTATGTTTGTAATTATTATCTTATTTCATGAGGTAGTCACTTGATTTTCCCTGAGTGTAGTAGACCCTATTGCGTTAGAAGTACTCTCTTAGGGTGTGCTGATAACATACGACAGTTGTGACTTTAAAAATCCCTTTTCGCAATTTTTGCACAAAACTTGTGCAGGATTAATGGCCCGAACGGCCCAGGCATCCATGCAATTAAAATGCAACAACAAGGGCACTGGCATAAGGATCGGAAGGAGCTGCAGCAGTGGCATGATTCTAGTATCTAGTGGCAGCAACAGCTGCAAGAGTGGGCGGAAATGGAGCAGAAAGATTGCTGTGACTTTAGAGCGTTTGAAAACTCACATGTGTGACGGCCGAGCTCCGGAGATAGCCACGCCATTTTAAAGTGGCTGGCGAGGCAGCAAAACGAGCAGCGGATGAAGTGAGGCAGGGTGCCAGAGTGCCGGGGGGTGTGGTATCCACACTAGTTAGTGCCACATGGGAGGTTGAGGATGCGGCACAGTATTGTCCGCATACAGACACACATACACACACACAGTGGATCCTGCTCCTCTTTTCGCTCACCAGCATTGTACGGTTTTTGCCCGCAACGGCCAAAGACAAATAATGCAATTTCCTGACTAACTCATTTGGGGTGGATGAACATCAGGATGGGGACCACAGACTGCGGACTGCAGTTCCGTGTCACTGACACTTGGCCCACGCTGCCCGCCCAGTCGGACATTTATTACCTAGTCGGATGTGCAATCGCTGCGAATGATCAAAGAGCTGGAAATTCTGTTGGTGGAACCCCCCACAACAACAAAAAACACACACATAAAACAGTCAGTAGTTGTATGGATCACTTGGATACCCAGTAGATCTCAGCAGCCGTTTGCCACGTGACTCCCTTTGGGGCAGCTGATGCAATCATTGGCAACTTCAGGTTTCATGTTGCACCACTTCGCACACACCAGCAATAGCAAAAGCAACGGCACCAGCACAAGATTAATGCGGTTCAGCATCGAACTTTAAACTCATTTTTAGCCCTGCGAGAACTGCCACCGAAGAGCAGAAGCCAGACGAACATGTGTTTGGCACACCAGGAGCATGTCCTGCACTTGGTCCTTGCTCCTTTCGCTGGCCCCTGTAATTTGTCCCTTTTCCCAAGCTCGTCGTCGTTGTTTGTTTGTTTTGCGCCAAAGTTTGCGGCGACAATTGTTTTGCGGTGTTGCAGGAAGCAGAAAGCAGCACAAACTCACAATCCCAATCTCACACACGCATGTGATTGGAATTTTCTTGGAAATGTTGCCCCACTGCCGTGTAATTTTGCTTTGAGGGAAGAGTCACGATTTATGGCACATAGATTTTTTTCCCGTTGTTGCCCCCGGAAATGTCGCAGCAATTTAATGTTACTTTCAATATGTCTCACCCGCTTATCATATCATCCCCCACTCGACCGCCGCTCATATATCAATTATTTTCCAATCAATTTAAACTTAATAACATTTCAATTCGGACACTTTTAATCGCGACAAGTGGATAGAGCTAGCGCTGGAAGAACTATAATTAAAACGTCGGAGATATCATCAACCGTCGGTGCAGTTGCGCAATGAGCGCCACTGGGTCCACACGAAGCATCCGAGATACCCATCCTGATTGACAAAGGCCTTGCCATCGGGACACGCCAACTCCGTGGCTGTGTCGTTGGCGCACAGATAGAAGCTAGCCACATCAGCGGAGGGCTGGGGCTGCGTCTTGCTGATTCCGGTGCAGTCTGGCTTTGCGGCGTCCAGGTTCACGCAGCTGGGGTTCATCTGGGCGGCAGGTAGACATCCACAGATGGTGGCATTGTTCACGAAATAGTAGCCTGAGTCGCATTCATCGGCGATCACCTTGTCATTCAGGCAGAAGTAGAACTTACGTATGTCCTCGCCGCCCCACAACTCATCCTCCGACTGGCAAACTTCGGTGACATTACTGGCAGTACCCACGGATGCGGCGGAAGTCAAAGCCAGGAGGCCAAAGAAAATCAAGAGGGCTATAAAAATAGTAAGACATTAACCAAAAAACAATTGATTTTAATTAAGATTTTTTAAGGAATTTCGGTGTATAATTTATGAAAGCAATAAGACTTTATAGTTTTACAGAATGGGTACAAGGATCCACCTTATATCGGCAATAAATATTTTTTTTATAATAATTACATTTTCCACGTGGTCTACACTTTAATAACATAATATTATTTTCCCTAACACAGCACATATAAGGATCCTTCCTTGCTTTTATCTTAATATTAAAATATTTTAATTATGGAGTCACTGAAGGCAATAATAACGTAGCAGTCGATATCGAAAACACATTTCCTGTCTTTAACACACACATTTCACTTTCTACACTCAATAACCGGATGCACATTAATTAAGATTAATATTTAACTTGTATACCTTTCAGCATGGTGAATCCTTTAAAAACTTCTTTACAATTCAAAAATTTAAGACATACTAAACAGACTAGGCCAACAGACTTGGCTTTTATAACATTCTATCCGATCGGGCAACTTATCGGGACTCTTGAAAGCGCCACCATATCATTGCCATTGCCAATGACTTGTTGACACCTCCGTTGATGATGAATGTAGTTCGAGGCCTGTTTTGGCTTCTGGTCTTGTCCAAAATATTGCTTATCGGATGTTTTCCCTATGCAGATAATGGCAAATTCTTGGCTTAATTTGCTACTCTGCCTTCTAGGAGATAGCACGTCTCAAGTGGCTGAGGTGATGAGCACTTCCACGAATCGAAGTAACTCTGATTTCGGGGTGCCAAATGTTGGGCTCTCAGTGTCACCTGGTGCTCACGTCTGGGAAACTTTTAATTGAATTCCCTGCCAGCAGAAGACAACATCGATAGCAAGCCTATTGGAATTTATGTCGATTATATTGTCAACTTTGCCAGCGCTCCACGAAGTTTGCCTATTTAAACTTGGGACTCGCGTAAATAGAGTGCAAAAAGTGGAGAGAGTGGAAGAAAGTAAGGAACTTGAATTGACAACGTGACTCAACAACGAAAACTTTTTCAGTTTTTTTTTTTTTTCTCCTTTGCGAGCAGGTTATGGCCTCCGTGTCCTGGCCGCAAAGTGACTTCTTTCCCGGCGGCAGCTGAGCTTCTTCATTTTAGGCGCTCTAAGCCAAATCAATTAGAACTTTTGACAGCATCTGTGCCTGCAACTGAACCCAGTGAACCCGCTCTGGGTAGCTCCATTATCGCAGCAGTAAAGCGTAATTAAATTTTCAACTGATTTCTCCAGCAATAATTTCCAATTTGGCTTCATTTGAAAGGCAATTAATGTATGTGCTATCGCTTAGATAAGGTCATGATATGTGTGTGTGTCTATCCGGTAGTCCAAAATTTAGTGTGTTGTGATTTTCATGGCATTGTGAATCATTTAACGAAGTTTGCAAAAGGGAAATTCTTACGAACGACAATCGAACGATGAGAGTAGGAAATTTTTGGCTAACGGCTGATTGAAATCTTCTCGCGTGCTATTAATTTCAGAACTTATCAATCGAGAGTAGAAAACTTTAAACCCGAATGAGTTATCTAATCAACAAATTGCTAGAAGAGATCGAAGTCGCTCTCCGACGACGACGTCACTTTAGTCCAAAATAAAAATGCCCGAAAAACCCGATGAAAAATGACTGTAAAAATAGCGACGATAAGGTTTTGTTGGGGGACATGGAAAGTCATGCTCATTGCATGAGTATAAAAACGAAAGACAATGGCGACGACATCAATCAGTCGAGTCGAGTCGAGTTTTTCAGCAGGAAGCAGCAGCACATAAATTTATTAACGAATTCAGCTTATGGCCAAATGATGAGAAGCGCGGAAAAATAGCAGAATTTTCATAGCGATACGAAAAAAGTAAAAATCAGACAATTGGACAGTGAGCGAACGAAGTTTGTGTGTGTCATAATAATAAATGCTCCGCTGGCAGCAGTTCGTGATGAAATTATTTATGAAAAATAAATGGAGTATTTCCCTCTGGATGCTGGTCCTGATGCTGCTGCAGGGTGAGGCCTTCACCTCTGACACAACCACGAATGCAACATGCAGACATGCCACCGACATGTGGGGAGATCCGGACCCCAACATATTCTACGTATGCTCTGATGTCGGACAACCGCTGCAGCTGGAGTGTCCGCCAGGTCGGGGATTTTTCAGCGGTCTCGGTTATCTCGGCTGTGTGCCGTACGCCCAATGGCCAGCCTGCCGGCCCTCGGAGGAGCAGGTGACCACCCAGTTGTCAGCTGGCTGTGACAGGGATACGGCTACCGTGCCATCGCCATGGGCCTCTCCGGATCCCAATCAATTCTACTTGTGCCCCGGGATAAATGCCACACCTCTGTTGCTTAACTGTGCCACTGGCAAAGGATTCGTGGCCAGTTCCGAGGTGGTCGGCTGTACAGATTGGACGCAATGGCGCCGCCAGATGCAATGCGAGGCCTTCTACTGATCCAGCTGCATATGTATATGAACAAGCTATTTCAATAATCAAGCAACACTGGCCGGTCATGTCTACCCCCCAACCTCGAATCTTATTTAATTTATTGGGTAGTCATACTGCGCCATTTGACTCACAAGTTGTTCGATTTGTAAATAAAGTAAAAAGTATCATTATATTACTGATGTGGGTGTTTTTTGACCGATTGGCTTGTTCAGAACACTGATAAGACAGGCAACAGGTTGATAACAAAGGTAATTTGGTAAAAGTTTCTTTCTTTTTGTGAAATGGTTTTTGTTTCTAATAATAAAGGAGCTTAATGCAATATTTAAATTCTATTTATAACACTTGAGATATTTTCTCTTTCTATATTTTCTCTAAATTTAATAAGACAATGACCAAAGGCATTTGAGTGAAACTATTTTAAACTGCAAGTTTCCTTCCACAAAAACCCACTCAATTGTTAATAATCCAGGCTTCAATAGATGAAACTTTTGGTTTGAGTTAATGCCACTCAATTGGCTTTGTTTTGCGACATTATATATTTAGAACATTTCCACTGGCAGCTCATTGTTTCATTCTACTTATGGGATTAGTGAATTGCAAATAATGCCTCCTCTGCTGGCATTGCTGTTCATTGCAATTATTGCTCATTTGAGCATATTAAATGATGATGAGCTCTAGTTTGCGGCACATGGGGCAAATCCTTTTAGTTCCCACACTCCCGCAATGCCACGCATTATCCTTGGCCATTACTCTCTTTTATGCCGCCTTTGCTCTTCTGTCTTCTGTCTGGTGGAAACTGGAGGTCAGCATCCCCGCCTTTGATCTGGCCCTTTTACTTTGTCACATTCCCTTATGTGGGGTTATTTTTTACCATGATGGTAGCAGCTGCTCTGCTCCGTGCGGGTTACCCGGCTGCCTGGTTGCTTGCTGCTCTAACCGGCTCTCAGCCTCGTTTACAGGTTTAAGCCTTTGTCCTTGCCGTCATAAAGCATTGCCCAGGTACACGGCATAAGAATAATGACACATGCAGCTGGGCGCCAAAAAAAAAAAATGAAAAAAGAAAGGAAAAAGCCGTGCTCTCCATCGGAAATTGCATTTCGTTTTGAGCGCGTCCAGATGCAGGAAATTACTGTCAACTGTTAACGCCCGGGATAGGATCACGAACCCATCTTCTGGTCCGGGCTTTAATAAATCTTCAATTTGCATATTCTTTGGTTTTTATTTTTTTTTTTGCTTTGCTCTGCCGGCCATTAATCAATGCCCATGGGCGATGGCAGACAACATCACGTATACGCAATTTTAATTGCCGCTGATATAAAAGTGTTTAGCGGTTGGGGGATGAGTAAATTTAATTAAATGTTTACTTGCTGCTCTCAGCAGAAATCAATGAAAGCGACTTCTAATTTATTGCGTACCAGAGACCGAAAGGACCCACAGGATGGGGCAATGTCGACATTGGCAGGAATCGCATCTTGCTGACACAGACAGGGGAAAAGTAATTAACCGATTGGCAACTGAAACACAGCTGATAATATCCTTGAGAAATACTCGGCGAATGGCTTTAACTGCTGTCCCTCTGGGAAGGTGCTCGATAAGTATGTAATAAATATAGTTTAAGGCAGAGAACACAATCAGCTGGGAAATCAATAGACCACCAGCATCATCGATGTGGCTAATAGAGAGCACAACCCAATCTCTGGGGACACATGACGCCCCGAACATCAATATCCACATCCACATCCATATCCACTTCCTTTATGTGGAGTCATTGTTAAGGGACTCTCCATTTCGTTGATTGCCCCACCGCAGGCGCAATAATATTGATCGTCTGCAAATGTTGTTCAGTTGCCCTTCAATTTATGTTCTCTCCTAGCTGCAAATTTAACCGAACACACGGACGAACACCAGGGTTAATGTGGCAATGCAAATCCCAAATATGGGCAAAAATGCAATTGCAAGTGCTGCCGCACAGTTTGGTCCTGCCCTGCGAATGCGAATGTGGCACCAAGGCCAGCGCCGGTTAAAGCCTACACAGGATGCAAACAAAGAATGGCTGAGGGTCCGTTGCAATTGCAGTTGCAACAGATATACGGGGTTTGGTGCAGGAGCGGATTCCAGGTTCATCTGCCGGAAATTTCTAACTAAAATACATTTTTGCTATTGGAAATGCCACTGTTTTTCTTTTAAAATTATGCCATTTTATTTTATTTTTAAAAATGTTGATTTATTCTGATTTATTTTCGTTTAGTTTTCTGCGTGTTTTCGATGCCAATCTGTAGATAATTTCAAAATATTATTTGATTAAAATTGCGTTGTTTTTTTGTATAAGTCTGGAAAATAATTCTATGTTTTTGCACTTCATTTATTTGCATGTTTTAGTCAAAAATTGTGATAAAAGTAGATTTAATTTCTCTCCGAAATTTGAGATTGAATTTAATATAGTATTTCCTCTTATACTGTAAGCTTGCTTCTTAAAATATTTGGCTTGGAAACATTTTTAATCAAAGAATTACCTAGTTATTGAACCCTCTTAAGACCTTTTTTATGCCAAGGCTAATCAGTGATGAGTCACAGATTTATGATTTCACATTAAGAAGTGGTAACGTGGTGTGAAATGAATCTATTCCCTTGCCAGCAACCTCCGCTCCTGGCCACCTGCTGTGGCTTCAATCCATTTACAGGTGTTTGCCCAGAGTCAATGCATACGCAGCCAGCCGTAAAACATTTGTCACATTTGCATTAAAAGCGGCAGCAATCCGGGGACCTGCTTTATGTGTGTTTGCATTTGCCCACCAGTGCTGCAGCAGCAGAAGCAGTAGCAGAAACCAGACCAAACCAAACCAGAACAGTTCCCGATCCCGAAACCCACACCCGGATGGCTATGCAATTTATTTGCACAGTGCACTTGCCAATTAATTCTTATCTCAGCAGCAGCCATGCAGGTTGCTTTCCCGGCGACTGCATAAATCAATGTGCCTGAAATGATAACTCATGCGAAGGGTGCCACTGCTACCCGTACTACTGGTACTACTGCTCCCACGATATATACTCGTATATTCCGGCACACACAAATCCTGCTCTAGATCGGCCTTGCTGTTACATCCCGTGCTGCCCCTTCGATTGGATTGGAAGGCCCGAAATGAGACGTTACGTGGTACCAGAGGGCAAAGGAGGAGATGCAGGAGGAGGCATTGTGTGTCTAGGAACTGCAGCTCACTCAATTTCATGCTGTCAAATGTGCTGGCAAGATTCGCATTCTCCGAGGGCACACACACCCGCTGGTCGGGATCCTTTGTCCCGATTCCTAATGCCCCCCTAACCCCATACCTCATCCTCATGCCCATGCGAAACCTGCCGCCTAGCGGCGTCTAATTGAATTGCATTGCGATAATGGGCGATTCAGCTTTGGTGGCACCTCCTAATTGAAAAGTGTTGTTCCCAGAAGCAGCAGCAGCAGCAAATTTACGATAAAAGTTCCATCCGTCTTGTGAGTCGATTGAGATTTAAGCTCAGTCCAAAGATAAATGCTCAGTAAATTGAGAGTATTTTCTGAGGTGATAGAGTCCAAGGGGGATTATTAACTAGAAAGTCTGTCAACCGGCAAAATGAATTCATTTAGTATTCCATTTGGGGTCACCTGTGCATATGACTCGCAAGCCATATTGTCTGGCCATTATTCATGCATTCTAATTTGATACAAAAGCCAAAAGGAGACTTTCTCTTTCTCTGCTGTCATTTAAATGGAAATCTTTTGGCCAAAACTTGATGCCGACCAAAAGATTTATCGTACTGTCTGTGTGTGTAAGGATTACCCAGGGGCAAAACACAGTCGCCACTCATAAATTCATATAATTAAAGCGATCCAATTATAATTGTTCCAAGTTGCTGCCAGGCTCTATTTGGCTCCTCTGCCTGTCAGCAAATCTGGGGACAAGGACAGGCCGCTTCCTGTTTTCCAAATGCCGCCATCGCCATTGCCGCCGCCTCAGGTGAGGCACACAGGAGGCCGTTGGGAAAAGCTCGCGCGCCCTGGTAATTAATTATGTCGACTGCAATGACGGCGCTGAAAATATCCGGTAAGGTAAGCCTTGGCCAAGGAGGGCGAAAATAATATAAAAATGAAGCCAGGGTCGTGGGGCAAACGGAAACGGAAATAAGCACAAACAGTTGGCGACAGCGAAGGCGACGGCGGCGGCAGTGGCGGAGAACGTAGAACCGAAAACAAACAAGTCGCTGCGCGCCTTTGCCGAAATGATTTATTAGAAACGACATTTCAATTTTTCATCGCCAAGTCTCAGTTCCGCCTTGCGGAATAAGAAACGCGTACAAATAAATATAAATTTGCCTGTTGACAAAAAATGTAGCAATTTCACATGCAACTAAATGCGTATTTCCGGCCGGAAGAGCCCAACAACGTTTGTGCGTGGGCTTGGTTGGGTGAATGACGGATGTAGGGACGGCATTTCCGCTTTACCGCCATTTTGCTGTTTGATTGAGCTCGAGCCCTTGTCTAGATCTCAGAGGATCCCTCCTTTTTCAAAGGTGCCATGGAGCGCCATCAGGCTCAAGCAGCGCACAAAGTGTCCCTGCAAGTGTGCTTCAAAAGAAGAGACACGCAAAAAGGACACCCACTCGTACAGCCACACACACACACACACACGCAAACCGCAAGGAAACAATAAATTTGCAGCAATGCGAAACGGAAATGTTTGCTACGGAAATAGAGGAAACGCAGCAATGCAGCCATTGCCCCAGTAGCAAAAGTCGCAGTTGTCCTTGGCAATTGTCGCACGGCGAACGGCAAACAAACAAAGTAATTGGTCCACACAAATTGCCAGCCAAAAGAAAAGTGGCAGGACGAAGAAGATGGCAGAACGATGGGCAAAACGATGGCCAGAGAATTGCCACTTGAAAAGGGGAAAGGGCAGAAAGAGACCGAGTAATGGCTAGTAAATTTTATTATGACCATGACGTGGCTCCTTTTTCCCACCACTCACCGGCACATAAATTATGCATATTTAGCAGAGTGAAATTGAAAACTAATTAATTACACTTGCAGCCCCGAAGCAGCGGCTAAGTGAGGTGGACCCCCCTGCCCCTCCTTCTTCACGAAGCTGGAGAAAAATGTTGTTCAACTTTTTAATTGCCAGCATCAAGTGTTTTTCAAATTGCTCTTGGCTGTAATTATGGTCGAAAAGTGGCTGAAACGTGAGACATTCTGCGCTGGGCAAGGGTCGTCAGCATTGCTAAGCTAGTAGCCAGGATGAAGGAGCTGGAAGGGGGCAAAATGGCCGGTGGACGGGGTAAAAGGCGGAAGTGAAAGCTCTCGGCGAAAGTTCAGACACTTGTTGGTTGTTGCGACTCCGCAGCAGTTTTAATGTTGCCTACTTTGGGGCGGAAGCTAATAGGATACAGTGAGCAGTGCTTATAGGAGCTTATGAATTAGTTATCATTTAAATGATGTATCCATTAAAATAGTTTTTATTTTACATTACTTTGATCTGACTTTTAGGATTACTAGCTTAATCCATGAAAAAACTCAGAAATATAAAATTTCGACTAAAAGATATTCCAGAAAATTAAGCTACATAATCATTAAAATCTGTTTACAATAGAAAGGACACATTAATTTCAATTTTCCATAAGTATTATGGTTATTCTTAAGTGGCGTATATAACCAATATTTACTGTATACCTCTTACATGGATGCTTGGTTCTCAGTTGCGTGGCTGCTTAATGAATTAATGTAAGACGGTTACGTCTGATGCTTCTGCGGCTCCAGTCAAAGGAAAGGAATCGGCTTAGTGTCCCCCGGGCAACTTCAACCAGGTTCAGATACCCGTTCCCCACACCTGACGGCTCCCACGGAAGCCACTGTTTCGAGGATCCCAAAGAGCTAATTCAACGCTTTAAATTCAAAGTGTCAATCAAAGTGGGTATTGATTCTCGTTTGCCCAGCCACGCACGGCTAAGACAGTTGGAGTTTGAGTTGGAGCTAGGAGGGGGGAATCGGGAAACGGGAAACTCAAAGGCAAATGCCAGTCGGCAGGAGTCACGTACTCTGACTGCCAAAGGGCAACCTTGCAATCGGCTCCAGCCATTTTCCATCACCTGTCTGGATGCGATCCAATTCGATGCCGTAGGCATAACACAATTTTCCTGGCCAACGCTAAGCCTTTGGCTTCTGGAATGTTTATCCGAAAAAAAAGGGTTGGGACTCGACTTGGACGTATATTTCACAACCAAATGCCGGGGAGTTTTATTAGTTGGGCAGGTCACAGGAGGTTGCAACCCTTCTCAAAAACATGATACTAATAAAAATCCATGTTAATGTTGCATGAATACCAAATAAATTGAGGCAGCCAACACGTACCGGAGCTCCTGCTCCATTTATTGATTGAACATAAAATTGGGCAATTTCATTGACGTAACAATTTTTTATGCCCTAACCGGCGGACAGGGAGCAGTTGTTAAAATTGGCTAAGATGCTCGGGGCAGAGACAATGTCTTGCGTAAATTATTTATACTCAAGTTCGAGTGACAAATGAATGTTGTATGTATGTACCGCTTAAGCAGCTGTCACTTTTAAAAGTATGTGTGGGTGAGAGAGTGTTGTGTGCTTATCGATTCTATTTCCGTTTCCCGTTTTTATGCAACCAAATGCAACCAGATACGAGGATAAAATCAAGTTGATGCTGCAGCTACTGCTGCGGTTGCAACATTGTTACCCCTTTTGTCACCCAACCAGACGTCTGCCAATCTCTTCCTCATTTTGAGCCGCATTATTAATGCCGCTCTGCGAGTGCTGGATGTGGCGTTTGTTTGACTAGGGATTTTTAGCGCGAATCAATCAAATCACATGACTGCTTGACTAACAGCCAGTGATTTGATTGATGAACTGCGTCAACAGGGGGTGGGCCATGGTGTCCTATGGTGCTCTTGCAGGTCCTTGCCTTGCCTTCCCACTCGATTGCCACTCTCCGGGATGACACGCACAGCGCAAACAGGACAGACAGGACTCAAAGTCGTCCTGGCCCTGCGGTTAACTGGCTGAATCGCAGAATTAGCTTCGTGACGTAAAGAGCGCATTATTGATTAGTGGCTCGTGTCCGTATCCTGATGGGCCATTAAAGATCCCAGTATTACGGATGCTTAATCAAAATCCGTGACATCGAACGGGGGGCGTGATGTCTGCTGCTCGCAGCTAATGAATATTTAATTTCTAGCAGAAGGGCTTTGGTTTATTTAAACGCAGAAAAGTCGAAGTCTCACAAGTTCACTTCCTTCCCAGTAATGTGTTTGCTTATTTCCGTAGCAATTTCTGGCGTTTCCATGCCTGCGTGTATATGCAGTAGTAGTAGTTTTCTGTGAGTGTGTGCCGTAATAAAATATTTTATTACTTTTTAAGTGTATTTGGTACTCGTAAAGTTTTTTTGCTTTCGCTTTCTTCTTCGGGCTCCTTGTAATATTTTCCTTTTTTTCGTCTTTCATTTTCCTTTTTTAGAATGCGGCATGCAATGTCACATGTGAGTGAACGACTTGGCATCGTTCTTGGGTATTTGGCATGCAAATTCCAAGTCAAGTTGGTGAAAGTCGGCAAAATGTCATCGCCTGGCAATGTCCTGAAAATGTCATCGTAATCCGAGTTCTGATGAACTTAACACGATTGCACCGAAAATGAAGCCTCATTTGGGACCTCTTTTTCGGGCTGGGCTTCATTAGTGACTTAGTTGTGTGTATCCAGGTTAGGGCATTTACCTTGGTCATATGAGAGCTCCTGCTGAGTCTTCGCCGCCCTTTCCTTTTCGGCCAACATCTCTTTTATGTAAATGTGCGAAAATTTCATCACACACATGCACATCAAATGAAATTGTATTCCTGCGGCGGGAAAAGTACGAGGAAAGTGGAACTAGTGGGTGGTGTTGGTCTTTTGGCGGAAAAGCAGGAAAATGTCTTACTCTCCCACCGGTGGCAGCTGGCATCCGTGTCCATGACAGGACTCCGGCGACGTCGCTCTGCTCCTTCTGCTTCAGTTGCCGCTGCGGCTCATCATCATCAACGGGCGACGTCGACGTCGTTCCCATTTCATCATTGTCATAACTTTGTGTCACAATTTTGTCCTCCTCCAGCAGGTCCCATGTGTCCACAGGGCGAGCACAATTTTTCGACTAGAATGTGGCCACTTTTTTCTTGGGGGCTTTAGCTTGACTTGGAACCTTCAATTTTGACACTTGGAGAAATGCTGAAGACTATAAAAGGTCCTAGAAGGACAAAACTATTTCATTAAGTAATTTCTTAAGATAAACTTGAATTTGTTAACAAACATTGTTGGAATTAACATTTTATTATTTTGTTTCAATCGAAAAAGAATAAAGAGTTTATTTTTATTTTCCTTTTAAGTAAAATATTTAATAAAATGTGCTATTTTTTTTAAATTTTTAGTCTTTCTATTTTGCTCAGTGTCTATTGGCAACCTTCGGTGCAAGGAATTCGATTTGTTTTCAGTTGCAGGCCAGCTATTTCGGAGACATATTTACTTTATTTGAAAATACTTTCCTTATTGTTTGTACACTTTGACGATCGGCCTGCGGGCGGCATTTTGCACCGACTGCGACTGACGCCAACAAAAACTGGACCAAAAGCGAAAACAAGAAGCAAAGCGTTGTGAGCTCTTTGGGGCATATTTACACTTCACTTTTGCCAGGCAGTAAAAAATATTTCACATCGCAAATAAACAATTTCAGAGACAAAAATCGAGTAGGAGGCGAGGAGAAATGCTGTTATTCACATTCAGCATATGTGCAGCAGCTAGAGCAATTTATTATGTCATCAACTGGCATATATAGATTTATATATATATGGTATTCTTCTGGCAAATGTGCTTAGAAAGCTGGATTTGAACAAAATGCAAAATGTGTGGCAAGCGTGCATCCTTAGAAACTTTGTTGTCACACCGTATAATGTGATGATTGAAAAATTTGAAAGTAAACTGTGCTGTGCAGGAGGACTTTCTCAGCCAAAATGCAAGCTCCGCAGAATGGCCAAGTTAACGCTCCAAACGGACTGACAAACTGCTTTAAGTGGCCAAACTTTTGCCTCGGCTAAAAAATGCCGAGCGTTGAGAACACAAGTTGGAGTAACTTTTACATTGTAAGTCCACAAGGCAGGTGCCCAAAGGGAAGCAAACGAACGAAAGAGAAAAAAAAATGGAGGCGAGAATAAATGTTAACAAGATGACGACGAGCAAAAAGAATGAAAAGAGGGCTCGGAACCACTGTCCGGGACATCTCATTGTTTCGCCTCTGTGAATGGAAAAAATTAACTGAACCGGGGGACTGTACTGGAGTTGCTCAAACTGAATTCGAGGGATACATTAGGACTTTTATTTGCATTCGCGGGCCAATAAAACAAAGTTGGCCTGCGCATATTACGCGCAAATGAAACGCCCGGACAGTCAATGGCTTTGCCGATTTTCTTGGCCACTCTTTTTACTTTACTTTACTGTACTGTCATTTGGCCAAGTTCTTGGCGCATAAACTTTTGCTGCAACATTTGCCTTCCCATTGTTTCCACGGTGGTTCCAGGATCCACCAAAACAATTTCAGGGGCAAGAAGGGTGGTGTAACTGCTGTGCTGCTTCTGCTGGGGGAGCCAAATTAAAGTGCATTGTATGCTAAAAGTTTTCTGCCAGCAAACCGGAACAATGAAAAGTTCATGAAAATTTTTGCTTCAACGCATAAACAATAAACATAAAACTTTTGACCATTAAAAAGGGCGCCCCCTTGCCCGAGTGACAGTTGGTCTGCTTTTGGCCTTAAGTGTGGGTGCTGGGTGTTAGCTACCAAGAGATCCCAATGCTGGCCAAGAGGGAACCGGTAGCCTCGAGTGCTTGCTCTCAAAAGTTTTCTGTTGCTCTAATGACAAAAATCGGCGTGAATTTGATGTTTGGCCAAAAAGTTTTGCTTCCCCTTCAGTTTTTGTTTCTTCTTAGCGCGGCGAGTGAAATTTAGATCTTGAAAACTACAGCAGATTGTCCTTGGAAATCTTTAGAAAATTACTTCAGATGTCTCATTAACAACCAAGAGCAAAGTTTTTCGTGGACTTTTTAATGTACTCTTGAAAATTAGTTGTCGAAAGTATCAGAAATGGTATTACAACTAGAAAAATATATAGGAAATTGAAAAAAGGTTCTCCATATATTTCAAAGCTGAAAAAATTGAGGAACAAAGTGCGAGTTGTTATGTATTTTCCCTCATGTCAATATTATTTAAATGAGCCTAAAAAATGTAAAACAATTAACATGTAAATCTCGCAGTTTTTTACTGTTTCAGTAAATTCATAATAATTTTTTCTGATTCTGATTTATAATTCAGTTTTAAATGTCCCATAAATGCAGAGTCAACCACAAGCAGATTTTACATTAATTCGCTTGCAATAAACAAAACATCCGCTCTAGAGAGATGCTGAGAAAGGCATTTGATCCGCGCATGCGTTCCTAGAGAGAATATTCTCTTATACCAACAGAGAGATGTAGATGCTGAGAGACAGCTAGAGAAACAGAGAATCAGAGAGAGAGAAATAGATTTTCTCACTTTTGAGTTACCAGTATTATTCAGTTTGTGTTTACATTGTATACACAACAAGCGACGACAAAGCCGATTTACACTTGCCAGACACTTGGCACTCGGCTCAAACCGTCTCTCCAGCATTGCCACAGTTCTCGTCTCCTCATCTTCCGCCAGAGAAGATGGACAGCGAATTGCCGGCAACAGCTGATGAAGTCTGGAGGAGTGGCGGCGGGCTTTACGGGTTTTATATGGGGGGCCAACTTGCACAGTCATACGGATTTTATGCATGGAGTCATAAAATTGTCGAGTAATTCAGCAGGCATGGCACACTCGGGCTGGGCTATTTAAATTTGAAATAACAATTCCAAGCTGCTTGGGTGAGAGAGAAGAAGGAAGTTTTCCGGGGAAAACACGGCAATTCGAGAAGCTCTTAAATTTGCTCACAATGAAGCAAACTTTTCATCTGACTCAAAACATTTGTAACGTGCCAGGGGAAAAAATATTTATTTCAGCTCGTATGTCATGCGAGTGGAGGAGCCAGGGGGGCGTGGCATTAAAACTTTGCGCCATTTTTCAAATTTGTCGCGGTTGCCCAACGCCTCCATATCCCAACCAAACCCACTCTGGGTTCAGTGGAATCAACTTGATAATATTACACGGAAAACCCGTGGAAGTGCCCGGCAAGTTAATGCCTTATGACTACAACTCCAACTGCCACTGCGACTATGACCCGACCTGGCGCAGAAACTTTCCTGCCATGTTATGGAATGATTAATGTTTATTCCGACCAACTGCGTGCGTCTGCGGTTCTGACCCGCCCTATTCCGCTGGCCAAATATGTGCGCGCCTGAAAATATGTTAACGCTTTTTAAATCATCTTGTCCCGTGTCTGGATGAGTTTGAGTGCCTGGCCGTTGTTTTAAAACATTAATGATTCTTGGGTAGGCAGTAAAACTTTTGTAGAGATTTTCGTGCATAAATTCCATTAAAATTTAAAGAAATATTCGGGGAGAGATTAGTTTCATATTGTGGATATCTTTTCTCATTTTCTATCTCAAACAAGTTTTAAACTAATTTTTACTTAACTGACGGTCGCTTTTTATCATCGAATATTATTGCATTTATCAGAGCTTTAAAAATAAATCTCTAAACATTAGGAAAGTGTAGTTTTAGTTAAATATTCCATAAAATTTCACTCAATAAGAACTAGTTTCTTCTATAAAAATTAAACTTACTTAATTAACAAAAAGTTTATTTGTTTATTTATATCCTAGCCCAGAGCTATTTTAGCTTTCTGATTGCCAGCAATCAACAATATAATAGACCCCTTTTTGGGGGTCACAGGGAAATCAGAGACTGCATTAGATGCAATCAGGAAACAAACTACTGCAAGACTTTGAAATTGGAAAGGGATCTACTTTTTGGGCTGGCCAAGTTTATAAGATGCTTTACCCAAAAAAAAAAAGAAAGAAAAAACCTGAAGCGAAATTGAAAATGAATATAGTTCTCGGTTCTTTGCCTCAGTTGCAGCTTAAACGTCTTCAAATAACAAGCAGACAGCATCCCACTATGATCTCCGGCTCCAGTTCCACAGCCAATCCCCCCCAGAATTCTCTAGTCTCTAGTCTGCCCGGGCAAAGCGCATTAAAGCAAAGTATTTTTGCCAGGATTTTGTTGCTTTTGCTTCTGGGTACACTTAAGCCTTGGCTGGGTATCAACAAACAGTACTTACCAAATCGTTTTCAGCAGCGCTGCCAAAAAAGCCAGACAACGTTGGAGACCGGAGGAGCCGTAGCCCAGGCGCCCAGTTTGCAGGGTTTGTGCGGATGATTGTAGGATGTGGGACTCCTCCGACTTTATAAATTGCATATCGAATTTAGTAATTTTCTGCATTGTGAGAATATCGTGCGTTGCCGGAGGCGCCACAGCACATGCTTTGCTTTCTGGTCTGGTCTGGTCGAGTCTGCTCTGGTCTTTACTGGTGGTGAGTCATGGACTGGCTTTGGTATGGAGCTCTGAACCTGGACTGCCGCTAATCATGCGATCGCCGGTGCATTGTTGCCTCCTGCATTATATTCCCTAGCCAGGCACTTGCTGACAGGTTCTGTGCGCTTCCTTCCAATGCCCTATTGCTGCTGCTCCTGCTGTTCCTTCTGCCCATTTTTCATTTTCATTTAATATTTATGATTTATTTATGTGCGGATGCTTGTTGGCTGTTCTCATATCGTACGAGAATTTATGCTTTCCGCTTTGGCTCGGATTCAGGCTGAGGCTCAGGCTTAGGATGAGTTAGCAGCTCAGGTCCTGGGTCAATATTCCCATACCCTGTACGGCAGCTACAGGCTCTTCTAATTTGTAAGCCCGACCTGAGGCAGACAACAATTTCATGCGCCGCTGGCCAGTGACTCCGTAACAATAACCATAACAAGGAGCAGTCAGAGTCGCAGTCACAGTTCCATACACAAGGCTTATTATGCAAATGCCTCACAAAACTTGACCACAATTGCGTTCTCGTCCCAGGACCCATAGTAATAACAATTTTTCCTTTTTATTATTTTTTTGGCTTATTTTAATTTTTCTTCTTTTTTTTGCTTTTTCTGTGGCAGCAACAATTTCTCGTTTTCCACTGGCTGCGCACGGCACAACAACAGGAATGCAACTTTTTCAATTAGCCAAGCGGCCAGCATTAGTCTTATCATGGCCAAAAAATCACCCCGTCGACCTTTCCCAGCTTCCATTCAGCTCCAGATCAGCCCGGGGAGCTGCTCCAGTCCGGTTGGTACGGCAAACTTTTTAAACACGCTAGCTGACAGCTCAGCGCCATGGGGGCCATTTCCTGTTGAAAGCGGCCAAAACGTTGCTTACACTTGCTCTCACCTGAACAGGTATAATCGATATTTATTTATTTGGCCATTAAAACAATAACAATAACGCAAACAACAAAGTTTTTCCTCGTTCGGAGCTGATAGCTGTGAATGGGAGATAGCCAAGAGAGAAAATTATTCATAAAAACATAGAAACATATTTATATAGATAAGGCTTATTAAAATAAAGGAGAAAAGGAAATTTAACTTAAATATTGAGTCCTAGAAATGAATATATATGTAAAATGAAAAAAGAAGAAATTATAAATACCAAAAGCCCGTAAAAAGTCAATGAAAATTTGAAAAAAGTGCAACTTATTTTTAAAATTTTAGTTTTAGTTTTAGGTCATGAGAATGATATTGTCCGAAATAAAAACCCAGCCCTTGATATAGCAACACTAAAAATACTTAAGCATCTAATTTGTTTTTTGTTCGCTGCACTTGAGGTCAGACAGGATTTTATACCCAATTCCCGTTCGATTCGCCAACATTTTCCCATTGCTATCGCTGCCAATCAAGCAATTGAGCTGCACACAAGCCAAGAGAATAAATAAAACATGAAGCTTATGGCCTGAAAATTACCCAACAGCCACACTGACCTGCCTGCCGCCACCCTTCTTGGGCGTAATAGAAAAGTGAAGCTCATCTAATATTTAGGTTTGCTGAACTTGGGGGCTTCCCCTGACCGGCGAAGCCAACCGCTCGCTGACCGCTGTCAGCCACAAGCTAGCGAAACATTAACGGAATTGTTGTTCGTCGGAGGTGGTGGAAGACAACGGAAACATTCTGCAGCCTCATCTCATCCGCAGAGCAGAGCCAGCGGGAGAGATATGGCCAAAAACGAGAGGCCAGGACAGGCCAACGATGTCCTCCTAGACTGGCTCAAAGCAAAACGAAAATTCCAATAAATTCAATGCGACACAGCAGACACTTGGGAGGACTTTGGGGCATGTCACAGCAGTAGTGGAAGGAGAAGGACGTCGGTGCAGGACGAAGGACCAAACCAGACTAACTGGGGGCGGGGTATTTTGGGTCTTGGCAGTGGGGCGTGGCTGTTTGTCTCTGTCCGGGGATGTCGGTCTGGGCTGTGAATGTGTGGCAAAGTTCAGACCTTTGACATTTTTGTTTCGGCATGCATTACTCATACGCAACGTAGTCCGGAGTAGTCCAATATGAACTCAACTCCCCAAACAGATGGCCAAAAAGGAAAACTTTTCTAATATGACTTGGAAGAAATCCGCTTCTACACTCTGACCGGGTATTTAGATATTTTAATGAAAATCTCAGCTAATAGCTGCGCCCGAACATAAATAATGTGTCGTGTCGTTTCTGCTCGCGCTTTCAAGTTCCTTTTTCAGAAATATATCCTTAGTCGTTTTTCTGGGTTGGCTTTGGGGCTCGTAGCATGTGTCACAATTTATATGCAAACTTATCAACGTCTCAGTGTCTCCAGAGCATCGTTTGCATGCATACTAGCTGCACATGTCTGGGCCATTGAAACGGGCCAAGAGTAAGCAAGTAAGAGGGGGAGGGGGACAGAGCTCGATGTGCTGTTAATTCCCAGGGCCATGCATGAAATGCTTCTACTTCAGACTTCCCAGGACTTGCCAGGATCAGAGGCAATGTCAGCGTCTGCCGCTTGGCAACATAAGTTTGGGGATTTTTATTTGGCGTCTGGCAGAAAATATGGCTCACAGGCTAACGCATGGCAAACGCAGCTGTTTGTCAAACTGGCTGAATAGGTCTTGCCCTCTTTCCTGCTCATTTTTTCTTTCTTTCGTTTTTTCTCTTTTTTTTTATCAAAAACTTGACTAGGGAAAAGTCTTTTGTTTTTTAAAGTTTTCAGGCTCTCCTAATGGGATCCATTTTAAAGGAAAAAATAAAATAAAATTGCAATTATTGCTTACGCGTTGCTGGCTGCCTTTTCTGTTCGCTCCTTTCGTAGTGCAAAGCCCAACAAAGTTTTGCACATTAAGAAAGTTTTAAAGCCCTTTTGCCTTCGCTCTTGTTGCTTGTTTGTTATTTGTTGTACTTGTTGTATTTTCCTTTTCCCAGCCATTGTTGTTGTTAATGCTGTTAACTTGAAGTTAACCCCAAAATGCTACTTTGTACAATTTGCTCCTGGGCGGGCGTAAGCAAAGCAGCTGGAAGTGCCCAACTTGGGGGAGCCAGAGTGTTTAAATTTAAGTGCGGTAATTATTAAAACATTTGTAAAAATGTTACGAACCCCGGCGTTGAGGAAAAATCCTTGACTTGAAGTGAGAGTCGGTCGGTCGGTCGGTCGGTCTGCCTGTCTGTTTGTCTTTTTGTCCAAATTAACCACAGCTTGAATTTGGCGTTTCCTGTTTTCTCGGGTGGAAACGCGGTCTTGTCCCTTTAAAATTTTAATGCCTATTTGAACGCAAAAATTTCACCTGGCCATTAATTATTTAAATTCGCCCAAAATGCTTTTATCATCATCATCGCTGGCCGTCGGGTGACAGCCGCCAGGTGGCGTTTCCACGCCCCCTCTTTGCTGCCCTGCAGGCTGCCTCATCAAGGCGCGAACATCATGCATGCAAATGAGGCAACATTTCCACCGACTGGTAGCCATTTTTGCGGCATACAAAACTATTTTGCATTTCAAATGCACACACACGGGCATACGCACACAGCCGCAGCGGCAGACGCAGTCATCACGCATTCGCACCGTTGTCCGTTGTTTTTGGGCCTCCAGAAAATCTCGCGTCTCTCTCGTTCTCTCTCCCAGGTGAAATTGAAAATAAATAATGTAAAATGATGGAGGCGCTGGGCTAAGCTGGCATTTTGCATATGCTTTAGTTTGGAATGGTTGTCTAATGAAGCAGCTCTCAAAGGATTTCAAGTTGCGTATCAAATTAAGGCTCTAACCAGGTGTAACGGGAGCCTTCGCATAACAATGGCACACAAAAAGGTTCAAAATCTGTAATTTTAATACACGAAAAAAGGATGAGATTTTATTACACACAAAGCATTCGCATTCGCATTCAAATTCGTATGCCCATTAACATTAACATACAAATGCGAGGGAGCAGAACTTCAAGCCGTATCCTCTTTCATCTTCACATATACATTCACGCAGGCACCCACACCACTGAACTTGGCATTTAAACAAGGATTTGCACAACGGAAAATTGCTTTTAATGTTACGCTTTCGCCTCGCTGAGTTTGTCTTAGGCTGGCAAAAGGATGTGAGATCCACTTGCCACCTTCGCCTCGAGGCGCACTTAAGAAGTCCTTCCTGAAGTGGATAGTGAAGCTAAAACTGAGTCAGAAACCCAGGGTGATTTTAATAGGCTTTGCTCTGCAACACTGCAATACACACGATACAAACTTAATTTAAAATCAAGCTGCAAATCTACTTAATTGAGGCAACCACATATATATATATAGGATATATATGTTAAGGGAAGTGCCGCTAACAGTAGCTTAAATGGTGCAGTAACTACCACAAAGGACACCCCTTCGCACACCAAACCTATTGATGGCGATCATTCTTGTGTGATTATGGAGTTGGACAATCGATAAGCACTTGACGAGCGCTCAACGCACACAAGGACTCCTAATTAGAGCTCTCATTCCAGCTACGAATGCGTTGTCCTGGCAGCTGGCAGGGAGTCATGCAAATGGCCACTGAAATTGAGAGAGAGAGAGAGAGAGAGAGAGGAAGCAAAGAGATGGACACTAAACAGCGACAAGTGTTTTCGGACTTAATAGCCCAGTTTGGATTGCTGCTAATGAAAATTATAAAACCGATTACGATATTTACCGAGCTCTGAATTAAGCATTACATGCTTGTCGGCTCTTATTGTTGTTATTCAACCAGCTTTAGGCAATGTTGAATAAAACCTCCGAATCCCATAATATTGTAAATTCATTTAAATTTTCATCAATTAAACGGCTTGTTTCCATTGCATTAAGCTCAGTCTGGCCGAACAGGACACGGCTGGTTTTAAGAGCATTTAAATGCACAGGACATTAAAAAACAAAAAAAAAAATCAACAGAAAAGTGGCCTATTGTGATGTCCGCGGGTGGGCCGGGGCTTAATGTCCTCGTGTCAGGACAATGAGATGTGATTGCGGCGTAATGAGCTCACCCATAAATTTTAATTTATCGCTCTTCAAGTATCTCTCGCCCCCCAAG
This sequence comes from Drosophila eugracilis, assembly GCF_018153835.1. NCBI lineage: Eukaryota > Metazoa > Arthropoda > Insecta > Diptera > Drosophilidae > Drosophila > Drosophila eugracilis. The sequence continues at coordinate 5,164,398 of NW_024573224.1, forward strand.
AGGAACTATTTCCTTCATGGATTCCCTGTCTCACTGACGGACTCATTAAAAATAGCATTTCAATTTGCCAGACGGTTCTGGCTGCTTTAATAATTATTAAATTACGCACACACCATGCTGGCCGCAAAATCAATTAAGTTTCGCGTGTGCGAACTGCGGAAGCTGAATGTAAAAGATATCCTTGGGGCATTGTTGTTTGCGGCATCAGACATTTTTTGGCACATTTAGTTTTTTATGAGTGCACATAAATCTGGAAAAGTTCCGACCGTTTACACGATGTAAATTAGTTTTTAATAACGAAAATATATCACTGGTCGAATTTATGGCGGCCAGTGCGAAAACCATTTTTGCAATTGCCTCAACGCATTCTGCCTTGCCATTAAATTTGTTACTTCTTTCCCACGGTCACGCTTTGCTTTGTTATGAATAAAAATTTACCCCAAAAAAGCAAACTTTAGTTCCAAATTGAAAAAGTTCCATAAATATAGAAATACATATATACACAGCTACAGTGCAGAATACAAAAAAAAAACACAAAAAATTGGCGGGAGAAACGGACAAAAAGTTCCAGTTAGTTGCCTCCTCTACTGCCTTTTTTTATTTTTTTTTTTTTTTTGTTGTATTTTATTTTTCCCGTCGACCAGGCTAAAACTCGATTGTGAGTTTGCGGGAGGATGTGTGTGTGTATGTGTGACTGGCAAAAATGTGCGGCGGCGGCGTCGGCATAAAGTTTGCTACTTTGTGAAAATTTCATGTCTGCGGCACTCGATAGTGGCCACAGAAATATATAGCCCAGCAAAGTGCTATGTCTGGATCGTGCTTTAACTGTTGCCAACTTATTTAGAGTTTGCTGCTCTTGCCAAAGTTATATTTTACATTTCTATATATTTTTTCGGTAGGTTTGATGAGACTGTGATTGCTGCTGTTGGTGCTGCAGAGTTGCAGTTAGTTAGTAATGAAGGGCTTAGTTAAGCTTAACTAGGGGAAACTTAAGCGGTTTGTTTACTGTAGTACCTGACTGAATCAATCATTGCACTGTAACCCTAACTTTTCCTGCTAATTAACCCCGACATTTGGCCAATAGCTAACGATGCTTGCTTGATTAATATTGACAAGTTCGATTTGATTGAACCCAAGCAAACATTGAAAATGCATTACGACAGCTGATTAAGCACAAAGTTCACCGCAATGATTAATTACTCGGTTCTGCGGAAAGGCTAGAGTCAGCTACTATTAGCAACATTGTAAAATAATACATTTTAGAGGTATAAATTAATAATGTTTCAGATATTATATAAAATAATCAATTTACTCGTAAGAAGGTTATAAATTATAAATAAATTTAAAACAATATTGCCTTTAACATATATCATAATAAAAATCAAAACGCTTATATTAATTTCATTTGTGTTAATAAAAACAATTAAGTTTGTTTGTTTATAAATCAAAATGGAAGCCTAACAGAAGTTCAAACACTGTTCGTTTCCAGGGAAACCTTAATGAAATTAGCAAGGTCCTTCAGAACTCTGCCATCTGAAGTCCTGTTTTTATAATTTAATTTTTTGTTCAAATCGCATAAATGCTCTAATAAAATTCTAACGCGGATTCTAACGCATACAAATACACTCTTTTGGCCATTACATACATACATACATATGGCTGGGTCGGCCACAACGTAATCGAATTACCCTGGCATATCCTGTTGCACTGGTCGCGATGAAAGGAAGTGGCAATGGCCCGCTGCCCGGACATTCAGTGTTTGCCGTGGGTGCAGTAGACGGTGGGGCGTAAGGGAGGCGCTTGGCTCTGCTGAAACAAATATCGCGGCCAGGGAATTTAATTACAAGCGACTCCCGCACTCACACACATGTCCATTCGCACTTAGCCTTTATGTGCGGGTTTGCGGTTACGCTTTCCATCCAAATGGGATTTTTCTCTGTTTTTCACGAGCGTTTTTTTTGGTCTTTCGTTTTTTTTTTTTTTTTTTTGTTTTATTCGGTTCATTTTTGTTAAACAAAGAATTTAATTAAAAGTGAAACTGAAATTTTATATTTTCAGCTTGTGTGCTGATAATATAAAAAGCTCTCTTAATTAAAACTTTTGTCACTTTTGCCCGCTGAACGGCGAACAGATTAAATATTAACTTTTCGTCATATAAAGAGATAGAGAAAGCAGGAGAGAGAGAGATAGAAAGAGAGATTAAGCCGCAGCTTTGGCACAGCTTGACTGTGCTGAAATCAAAAATGTCAACACAATTCCAACTGGCCGACTTTGGCGGGTTAATGCAGTGAGTTAATACAGCCTAACTCTCCAGCTCGCCGACGTAATGCAATTTACTCAAATATCTTTTATTCATATTTAATCCACTTTGTCGCAATTCCATTCGGTCCCGGGCCATCTGTGCTGTGTCACTCTACTCTTCTTATCACCCTGCCAGCCAGCCCCAGCCATCTCAGCCTTCCCAGCCAGACATCCCAAGGAGTCAAAGTCAACCAGGCAGGCATCCAGTCATCCTGCCATTCCGCCTCTTCCGCTGACATCTGCAGCCCCATGTAATTGGCATTCGAGTCAAGTGCAATTTTGCCGGCAACTTGGCGTTCTCTTCCGAGATGCCCAAGACGTTGGGTGGCCTGGGTTTGGGGTTTGGGTTGCAGTTTATTGCGGTAATGGTAATGCAACAGGACCGCCAGCTAGTCACCTCGTTAAAGGTAATTCCGCACAAATAATGCTCATGACTCCATTCTCCATTCTTTTCATTTCCATTTACAGTTTTTCCCACCCGCTGAAAACCCAGCCCAGACTGCCCGCTGGCGAACCCTGAGGTTGCACTTTTGAATCCTGGTGTCATTGTCGTTAGCCGTTGGGTTCTGACTTTTGGCCACCATCCAGCCCTCATAGCCATGCACATTGATTTTTCAATCAATGTTGTTTTTCCCAGGCAATGGCTGTGCCAGTGGCAGTGGGCTCCTTATCAGCAGCTAATTTGCATAAGTGCCTGGGCTTACTCAGCGAAATTGTCATCCTTTTGCTCGGCTCGTAATTCAATTACTTAGCCATTTGTCTTGGGCCCAGAAGTCGCATAAATCATAATGAAACCCCCACACAAATTTATGGCTTTTTACTTCGTACCTTCATCGCTCGCTGATTGTGTGACGTGCTTTTCATTACACAGCTGATTGCGTGTAAACAATAAATTCTCTGCAATTGAACATGCATAAGACTTCGCTACTCTTTGAAAGGGGACATAAATCTTCTCCGAAGTGGGCGATAAACAACGAACAAAACGAATGAAAAGTTGAGTTGGCATTCTTGCACCTCAAAATGCTGGAAGGTATATCTGCTTGATCTAAGCTATTATGGCTGGTGGGTTCAGAACTTAAGCCGCTTACGATTGCCATGGCGTCAGTAATCCCCCAAATTGACATGGTCATCATCGCAGTTACTTACCATCTAGATTGGCATAGCTAATGAGCCTGATTGCCGGGAATTCTTGTTAATGAAATGCCGAATGTATATGCTGGTTGGAGTGCCAAAGAAAGGTTTATGTTTTTCCCCTTGTTCCCGCTTCTAGCATTCTCTGTTTTTACCCGATAGTTGAGCTGGTAAAATTGCTTTAATTGGGCTAACGAAATTCGCTGTTGCCACGCCCCCATTTTCCCCTGATAGCCCGTCCGCGCTGTGTTACCAGGGAGCTTTGTTTGTTTGCTTTTGTCTGTCTGCCTGACTGCTTAGCTGGTTGGCTGCCTGCCGTTTTTGGCTTTCCGCACATCTCCGCTCCAGCTTTTCCTGCTGCTGTTGCCGTTTTTGGTGGAAACTTTTAGGATGGTAGGGGGATGTGTGGGGTTGGAAAAGCTGAAGCTGACAGTCGCGTTGGCTAGGTAGGTGCTAATAATCGATATTATTTTGTTGTCTTTGGCAACAAAAGTTTACAGCGCTTTTTGCTGGAGTTTTTGGCTTAAAATTTAAACGAAAATTCAAGGTAGTTGTATGTGTTGTCGGTATTAAATTATACATGGCTACATTGTTTTGTTAAAGGTGAATAATTGAGAGGAATCTAAAAGTAGTCAGCTTAAAAGTTAAAAAATGTATTTATCTTGAAGCTATATTTTAAGCTGAGCTAAAGGAAGCTGGCCAAAACTTTACATATTTTTATTACATTTTATATTTCCATTTAGAAAATAATTAAAATTTCTGTTTATTTATGTTTACTAACTTCATTTAAAACAAATACTAAAGTTAAACAAACTTAAAGTACTAAAGTAAAACTTGGAAAGTGGAAAAATGAAGAGCACTTTTTCTGTGGCTTTTTGTTCAACCGTTTGCTTTGTTTCCGGCTTTCCTAACTGTCAGGGGATCATTTCCCTGGCCATGTATCACTTTTTGCCTCACTGTACAGTATGCACTCCGCTCTGTGAGTTGTGCCTACGCAGGCGTTTTTTCTCTTCTTTTTTGTTGGGGTTGCCCCGTTTGCCCCTTATGTCTTCTTTAATTGCTTTTGCGCACCAATAAAGCCTAACAAGCAGAGGTCATAAAAATACTTTTGCCCAAAACTCGACTTTATGTCCTTTTTCGAGCCCATCCCCCAACACTTTTTTGTCCCATTCCTGTGGCACCGACTTCCTGCTCTGTTTGCTGCATTGCTCTCTTTTTGTCAAGCGCTTATCATATCCTGGCTTTTGCTTCCTGCGAACGTTATCCTGGCAGTGCCGTTGCGCTTCCTGTGTTTGTTGCTGGGTGGTCCAGCAAATGGCTTGTTCCCTGCAGTCTGCATATGTTGGCATTTATATCCATCTATATGGCTCTGGTATTTTAAATTTGACTTGGCCATCTTTTTTCTCTCTCTCTTCACTTTTCCGCCTACGGCTCACAGTCTGAAAAACGCTTACTTAATGCTTGAAATTGCCTCTTGTGCTGAAAAAAGAGCCACATCATAACTTGTAGGAGTAACTGAGTCCCGGATCCGGAGATCCAAAGGCTCAGCCTTGGCCATGTTTATGATTCCACATCTACGTTGCATTTTTTGGATTTACCCTGAAACCGGCCCACCACTTGGGCTACATAAAATCCAAATTGAATTTTTGTCATCCCACGCGGTGGCCCAGCTTTTTTTTTTTTTTTTGATTTTTTATTCGCCAGCAGTCGCGTCTGAGCCATTTATGCAAACGCAGCTGCGGCGGCTCAGGCACGTCCTGCATTCCAGAACTATCATAAAAAGGACCAGAGCAGGACCCATAGCACGTGTCATCATGGAGAATGCGGTAGCCATAAATCATGACGAGCAAAAGCAAAAAAAAAAGGCGTACAGTCATGTCCGTGAATGAATCACTAATTACAATATCAACACTGTAATTGCAAATCCGTCAGGATGGTAGGGTCCTGAAAGAAGAGTGGATCTGTCAGCTGCTTTGCGAAAAGTCTGCCACTATATATCCTAGCATATCCTTTATATAGAAAAGTGCCAGTCGCCTTGGGTCATTGATGTTGCCACTCCAGCAGGTTCTCGCGTTTCTGCCATTTCAGCATTTTGCTACCTTTGGTGGAATTTTTAGAAAAGCGCATTGTTGTCAGCGCGGAATGTCAACGCTGCTGGCAGGCGCCATTGTCACAAGATCTGGCTAAAAACAACACAAACAAGTGGCAAGTGAGAGGAGAAGGAGGAGGGAGCAGAATGGAAGCAGCTAGAAAGGATACGAAAGGATTCTGGCTGGCCGGCAAAAAGTAGTTTTTCATTTGCACCATTTGCCGCTGCCGGCGCTCTGCTGCCGAGTGGCATCAGCAGCGGAAACGGAAACGCAACGCCATTGTCAGAGGCAGTCCCCCTTTCTATTCCGCTCCCCTTGCCCCCTTTGGTGGCCACCATCTCCGGCCACTTTTGGCCGCTGTTATTGTCATTGGAGCAAAGCATTTCCGTTGACATGAATTTCGCTTTAGCGCTTTGTGTGTTTATCCTTTTTTTTTGTTCATTTCCTTAGACCTAGTCGGTTTATTTTTTCCTAACTCGTATTCTCTTTGTGGGTCAGGGCAATTACCAAGCTGCTCACATAATTAAAATTCAGCTAAAGAAACTAGATCCGGCTGGACTAAGGAGATTGAGTCTGTCATCCGTTTTAGCCACATATTTAAAAATTAATTTGACTAAATTGAAACAACATTGGCCAGATTCCAAGCCAAACCAGCCACTCACACAAACACACACACACAAACACAGCTGGCACAAACCTTTTTGCCTGATTGAAATGCAAAAACCCAATTTGTTGAAATTCGAATTGGCAAGCGAATGCAACAAATCAATCAGTTTCCATCAGTATATAGTTGGTCCGCAAGTGAATGTGAATGTGTCTGTGCAAAAACACACATTGCACACCTGCTCTAACCCAATGTCCATTCAACCAGGACACGTAATGTATCAATCTATTTTGCGGTTTATTCTATGGCCCAGACATCCACCGCATCCTTCTACCATCTGCGTGGTCGCCATTCCGTATTGGCCACTGGCCAGGGCAGGGGAATCAAATTAGCAAACTCCTCAGACATCATGTACTACAAATGTATAAAAGATTGAAATCAATTCGGCAGTGCCACTTGCACTATCCAAATACTATATTTTTTTATTTTTAGTTAGTGATTAAATGGGAATTTTAAAGTCATTTCCATGAAACATTATGTTATGCTTTTTATAATAACATTTTATGCATTCAACATGCAGTATTTTTTTAGCAATTATTTCCGGAAGCTTTCATTGAAATCATTTTGCATATAAACTCTTTGCGAATATTTTATATTTTACTAAAATGTTGAAAATTATTCAGTTAACTAGCTCTTTTATTTGCAGGATTATTGGCAATGGTTTTGATTTTCTATTCAATAGATTTGGTTATTTAATCTGTTGTTAGTCACAAAAGAGCTTTTAAGATAAGATAAAATATTTATAAAATATTTAATCATAAGGGTTGGAAGATCATCAAAACTATTTCTACTTTTTTGACATGCATTTACTTCTTGTTGAGTTAATTTTTAATATTTTATATAAGACTAAAATTTAATTATGTATTTTCAAGAATGTGGGCTTTATGGAGAACCCATCATAGACTGAGTAACAGACTTGTTAGCTGAGCAATGACACTTGCCAACACCATTTTGTTCCGAGAGTTGACAGACATTGTTAAGCACTCGTTTCATTGTCCCTTCACTTTCAATCTTTGGCAAACGCCTTAAATATGCATATTTTTGTAATTAGAAACTGGCGGAGTAGGGGCAGTCGGAGTGGAAAGCCCTGGGCCAAGTTAGCGCAAAACATTTTTTGCCGCCTCAATTAGTGGCAGGGCGTGGCTGCTGGCCGGGCAACACCAACATCCAACAAACAACAACCAACAGCCAGCTCAGGCACGTAGTCAGCCAGTGAGATCTCATTAAAATTAAAAAGCTCGGCAAAGCCATCGCAAAAACCCGGGGAAACACAGCGGCGGAGTGGGTGATTTCTTTTAGGGGGAAGTAACAGCATACTGGGTAAAATTTGTATAGACAACATGGGGGCGTGTAAGCTGTAGCAACACTTGAGGTCCAAGGGCTGGCAGGCAGCATTTAATGACTGAAATTGCACAAAGCAATGCTCGGATGGGCGGAAAAGGACAACAGCACCCATATATCTCACACTGTTGCTGAACCAGCACAGGTCCTGCAGCTCCTCCTACTCCTCCACCTTCTCCATGGTGCAACTTTAATTAAGTTCCGATTTAAGGCAAGTATCGCCGACACACACACACACACTCATATATACACACATCGATTGTGTGAAAATCAAAATATCCTGCAACGGGGCGGGAAATTGGCAAAGCCAGCAATTTTGCTCCACACTTGGCTTGTTTTGCAGGTGGAACTGCACAAATTTGCATAATGCAAAAGGAGTCCCGGGCGAGGAAAGTCGTCTCTGGATAAATTGACGATGTAGTCGGCAGACTGTTGAATCAAAGATACTCTTTAAGCGATGCAACAAGTAAAATTCTTTACAAAACTAAAAGTTTAAAGCAAACGAAATGAAGATTTATGACCGTGGGCCGTGGGCAGATAAAATCCAAATTAATATGCAAGTCGTCATCATTTGCATTTAGGACACTCTAAGTAATGGCAAAAGTTTTTTCATTAAACTGTCAGGCTAACTGAATCTTTTTCGGGCTGTCTGCTGCAGTTGTTGCAGGCGTTGCCTGTGAAGAATTGTGGCCTGCAATTCGTGTAATTTCGACTTCAATAGTGCTTCCTCCTCCTTGGATTATTCTAATGGGCCACACCCTGGCTGCAGCACTGGCTGTTGGTGCCTTGTAAATATGACACAAATGGGTACAATAAATTGAAATAAATGCAACACGGGGGCTAACAACAAATGGTAATGGCCCCGACCACAGGGGAACTTCAACAGCATTCGTCGGTTATTAATACCGGTACTTGGGTTTGGGGTCACCGGACTATATGTACCGCTGTAGTAATATAAATTGGTGTCATGTACGTACGGCCAGCAAACACTCACTCAGCAAACGTGGCAACAGCATTTGTGGTTGTATAACCAGCAATTATAAAGCCTGCTCTTGCCGTTGTAGCCATTGTTATTTCGGTTATTGTTGTTACTGCCAAGTTCCCTCTCTTTCTCTCTTTTTATGTACAAATGTATGTTGCAATTTTGGAATAGAATGAAATATAAATATTAAAAATTGCGCATATGCATAAAACACAAAGACAACGAGAGCCCTGAAAAACGCCCTATCCCTATCCAGGATTCCCAAAACGCAATGTGCAGCTGGAATTGTACCAAAAAACCCACTACGAAATCCTCTTCGCATTTCCGTAGAAATGCGCCAGTGTTTCGCTTTCTGTTAGTGTTTCTGTTTGTGTTTATTTAGATGCATTACGGTTCGTTGCTATTTGCTGGCACTGTGCGTCCTGTCCGGTCCGGTCCCTTTTGCCAGTTGTTTGCATATCCATTAGCTTAGTTTTTTATTTGTGTTTTATTTGTGTGTGGTGGTGGTGGTGCTCTTCGGTTTTATTTTTAAGCTACCGCATGTCCTGGGACCTCTTTCGGTTCGGTTGCAGTTCGTTAAAGCTGTGGCAAATGGCCAAGGAGTGGCATAAATGCTATGAGGAAATATTGCCGTTGCTAGCCAAAGTCAGCACATCATCAATCTGCATATTAATATCCTGCCAAGGAGACTAACCGAAATAACAGGCTGCCTTCTAAAACCGGAGTATGAAATCAATACGTTATTCATTGTGCATTTCATCGGAGCGAGTACACTGGTTATAGCAGCATCATTATCAGAATAGATTCATGAATTAATGATCGAAATATGATTCCATCTAATTATGCTATGAACGTATACGTAATGGGGAATATTACGCATACGCCATGTTTGATTTTGACTTGTAGCATAGAGTCCTGTCATAAATTACGCATACGGAATGTTTGATTTTGCAATTTCAGTTTCAGTAACAGAAATCCCCTCAGAATTTAATTTACTCCCGAAGAGAAACATTCTTAATTATCTTCGCCGTTTCTGATTGCTGGCCAAACATGGCGATGGGAAAAGTTTCAAATTGTATTAAAATATATATCCGCGAATGCTGAATGCATCAACCTCCGACTACTTTTGTCGACCGGCCGCGGCCAATGCATCCGGTCCTCTTCCGGCGCCAGGACCAATTCAAGCTGCTGGCCTGCAGCCTGTCATCCTGCCATGTCATGATTGTGATAAATGACGTAAAATGATGCCAGCGACAACGAGAACGACAGCACTGTCGGTCTTCGTTCTGCTGCCAGGATACCCCAGACTTTTCATCCTGTTTTCTTCCTCCTTTTTCCAGCTGCACGTCTCTGATATATTTTTTATGTTTGCACACACAAAAACACACACATATACTCGTACATACTTTGATCGGAGGCTGTAATTTCGGGACATATAAAATGCAGCCTGCAATTTGCCGCCGTCATCCCTCTGCAGACTCTCTCTCTCTCTCGTCTCTTTCTGAAGAGATGCAGCCAAAAATTGTACTTCTTTGGCTTGTTTGCCTTAACGAAATTGAATTTCTTGTTGGATCGCCCCCGCTTACCAGACAGCCCAGACGGCCCATCCCATCGTTAATAATTTAAACTTGTCGTGTTAAGGCAAACACCAAGGCACACCAAAAAAAAAAAATATCATCGTGGAAGTTTTTCCGATTGTGCAATTAAATAAGCAAACACTCATGGCTGGCGCCTTAATTAAAATGCAAAAGGCTTGCAAGCCAACATATTTACACTCTGGCTGCGGGTTGGTTGGGTTATAGGGCTGGGATATTTGGCTTCTGCTTCAGCCATATTCCGATAAGAGTGTAAAAACAATAGGGACCCGGGCGGGGTACAAAAAGTTGCCCGGGAAAAGGCGAGCTAGCTGCATGGAAACGAGCACATTACGCGAACGGAGCCAGGATAAGCGCCAAGTACTTAGGAGCTGGGGCTGCGTTCGGGAAATTGGCTGATAATACACCTTAACTGGCATCTGGGGCGAACTGAGAACAGGAGGTCGAAGGATGCACATTAATCTGCTGGCTAATGGATATTGTGTTTGGGCGTCCTTGCAAAAAGGGAACTGTAAGACTAAGATTCTTTCCAATAGTTTTTCCTTTATGTTAGACCAATTTAACGGAAGAATTATGCTAAGAAAGTTTGTAGATTTCTTACAAAGAGTAAAATCATGCAGATAGCAGTCAAGTTTATATAAAAGTATTTAGCATGAAGTGTCAGAAGAGCTCTGAAACTTATTTTGAAAGATGTAAATGTAAAGTCTTTGTCTGCAATGACGTCTAAATTAATTAACCAGGAAGACCCACATCAATCTGCACTAGAAATATGGAAATCACGTACACTAATTGAAATATTTATGCCCTACAAAGGACATTTGTCTTTTAGAGGACCATAACAACCGGAATCGAAACTAAAGTACCCTGTGTGGCTGTGTGGCTGGTGTTTTTCATATTTATAACCCCACTCACAGGTCGTCTCTTTTGCTAAGTACTAAATAGTCAATGCCTGGTGGTAACCAAAGTGACAACCTTTCCATAAATCATTAACTACAATTTATTGTTGGCAATTTGCACCTTGCAGAGGCCAATTTATGTCGCCCGCTTCGATGGGGCGTAAATAAAGCGCAGGAATTGGCTGTGGCAAGGATACGCCAGGATGATGGCATAGGGTGACTTGTTTACGGCAGGCAGCCAGCCCACTGAAATATCTGTTGTCAACAACTATTTGTTGTCTTGGTAATTTCCCCTAAAAGCCATTGTATTACTATTTCCATGCAGCACAAGTGTGGCAAATGTAACTAATGGCTTATTAATCATAGTGAGGCTTATGCCTTGCGAAGCATAATGAAAAATTCAAGCAGAAAACTGAATAACAAACGATTTCTAGCAGCTCAACTAGAAATTTATTTTAAAATATTGAAGTATCCGACCTGAGGGCCTGAATATTTAATTATCGCATAATTGAATGTAAAGGGAAACTGTTCGAATTTCCAAAGAGCAGAAATTAAATATTGTATGCAGACGAAACGCACATGAAACGTATGAATTTTTGCTGCTCTCGTTCGGTTTCAATTGACAAAATATAATTTGTATGCACACAAAGGAAATGCAAACTTTCACATTGTATTCCTAATTGCATTTAAATGTGTGTGAATGTGTTTACAATTGTCATGAATATTGCAATTTATTTGGCTTCTGCCGTCGTTTTTGCACCCAAAAACATTTGTTTAACAACAATTTGTGGCCAGGTTAGCCAGCCAGCTGCAGTCATTGCCAATGGACCAGCACCTGTCGCCCGCCTCTCCTCCGCTCTCGCCAGTGTTTCGGTGTTAATTTGATATTTTATTTATTGTTGTTCAATATTTATACATAATTGTGTTTGCGCTTTCACTTTTATGGCCAACGGACGACGTGTCTGCTCCAGATCAGGGTTTTAAATCAATTAAATCCAGGAATGGCCACAGAAGTTTCTCGTTTATTGACCGGTGCAGACCCCCCGTTAAGTGAGTTCAATTAACAATGAACGGTGGCATTTTTAAATTAAATATGATTTGTTCTACCTGGATACAGCTACTCAACTGTGAATTATTTCATATGCATACTGATTGAAATCAATATGCAAGAAAGATTGAATCAAGAGGAAATTTATTAATAAAAATAATGGTCGATTTAATAAAGAGAATATGAAATAATTTGACTTTTGGAGTTATTTTTTATTGGTTACTATAAATCTTTATGTTCCACACTTACTACTTATAATAAATAGAGTTTATATATCCTCGAAAAAACAAAGCCGTGACTTGAAATTTTCTATCCTTCTGCTTCACTAATAATAAACTCAGTTAATTCCCGTAAACACGATAAAACAGTCAACATAAAGCAAATACTAACAACGGCTTCTCTATAAATTTTGCAATCGATTTTCGTTGTAAAATCAAAAAGGTTTACTTAGCGTGGTGCTGTCAGCAGTTGAGTAGGGTAAATACGGCCCCAATCAACTCGTCTACAACACTATCAACATCAACGTTGCCCGATTTAGGGGCATAATTTTTATAGACCCCTCGTCGCTTTAGGGTCGCGCTAGTAGTGTTTGGGGGGTGGATTTTTCCAGGGGGGCTTTTCGGGTTTTTTTTTCTGTTTTTGGGAGAAAGGTGGCGGTAAAATGGCGCATGTCAAAACCAACCAAGCAGAATGTGAATGCATTTTTATAGCCAGTTGAAAGCGTAACGTGATAAAATGCTTTGGGAAATTTTGTTGTGAGCCAAAGTTTAGACGCCGCCAGCCCGCAGCTTGCCCTTGGCTTTTCCAAAACGATGATGATGAGGTTGAAGGCATGAGGCGGTATCCACGGGATCCACTAGTTCCACGGCTTCTGTGTGCATATTAAAAGTCCTCACCTACGCAGCCATATGCCAGACTGCGTTCTCCGGGATGTCTGAAAGTTTTGCTGATAAGGTGGAAAAGTTGAAACGTTCATAAATCACGACACCAGAAAGTTGTTTTCACTATAAATATGCAATGGCCCCTCCAGCTCTGCCGTTTGACCCAACATTGTTGTGCCCGTTCTTGATTTGCTCATTTCCAAAGGGGCACAAAAAGGATGAAAGGATGAGGGCCGGGCAAAAGTCAAACTGTTTATAATCCCCGACACTGTGTCAGGCAAACTACTTTTCCGATCGCACCGTCTAAGCCAAGGACTTACACTTGGCCAACTTCAGCCCCGACTCCATCGACTTTTGGGGCCAACCGCAGGCCTGGGCGGCCAAAGAGATTTTCAACACTTGTAACACTTTGCCAACATGTTTACCTCGAAATGCTTTTGCATCCCGACCGGCTTTTGTTTGACTGAGTGCGGCTGCAGCTGCAGTTGCAGGTGGAGAAGCACAAGGAATCCTGCCCCTTTTTGTTGACCTCTTGGGCGGTTGCTGGGGTTATGCTGCTAATGGCACTTCCCAACGGCTCACCTCAATCCACCAACCTCCAAGGCTCTTGCACCAAATCCATTGTCCTGCTTTGTGTTTTTGTGCTGACATAAGTAATCGCTCTGATTCTCTGGCCTGGCTTGTGCCGAGGCATGTTCTACACTCACTATACAAAGATGTTACTAAAATTGTCAGAATGTGATTGCCACTTAAACGAAAGAGGGTTGGACTTAACATTTTTTTAATTTTAAGTTTAAAACACAGGTTATAGACCAATAATTATTACAAAAACGAGATGATCTTTTTTAATAATAGTGATTATACATTTATATTTTATCGATATCTTATATCTAATCTATCTTTATCAGTTCATTTTGTCAATCCAAAACCTGTAAAATTTTCTGTAACATTTTTATTTCTCACTCCTTTATTTTTCTCAGTACACTCTCCCAATTGATTTATGTTCGGAAAAAGTGTTGTCGTTCACTTTTTGGTTTTTGCAAGATCCCTTTTGTATGCCCAGAGCAAGCCGTATCAAAATCCCAATCCCGGTCCTCCGGTTTGGCCCCCGGATTGCTATAAAGTTTCTTTACTTGCGGCTTGCCATTAAGTTGTTAAGTTATCTATGTAGTATCGGCATTTCGTGCGGTTGGAAACAAACATTACATTATATTGTTGTAAATGTTCGAAATTAGAAATTGGCCGGCACAAAGCAGTGGTTGAGGATGTCCATACGAGTGAGATGCAGGCCCATCTTGGCCATCTTGACCGCAGTTTGTCTGTCTGACGGCTTTTGTTGTTTTGTGGGAGCCACTTTTTCTGTCGACCAGGCCATAAAGGCCAAAAGCACCGTGGAGGGAGATGTAGTAGGAGGTTGTAGAATGGTCGGTAATAAAGTAGAAACGTGCAAAAACTAGAAAAATGTGGTCGGAGCAAATAATAGAGAGAACTTAGCACAAAAATGCACAAAGAAGAAGGAGAAATATATAAAGAGAGAAAAAACCCCAAGTGGAACAAAAAGAAAACTGAAATTCGACTATGAGCAAGTACGAGCAAGTTTTAGATACGTGCAATTCCTGCTCTCAGGTCACTTTTGCGGCATGTCAAGGGTTGAGTGGGCGGGGCAGGGTGTTGGGGCTGTGGTGTTTTGTGGGTGGCGGAATATGTGGGTTGTGGGCTGTGGCTTTTGGCCATAAACTTTCGCCTGTTGAAGCGAAAAGCAACAGAACACCACAAGGTTTTAGTCGTGTGCGGAGAAAGCTTTGGGTAGATTAGTGAAAAATATCTTCTCGTATAGTTTATAATTCTTGAGTAAAATTTTAGCATACTTCCGCTTTTGGTAGAGTGAAGACTTAAGGCTATTCTCTGTGCCTTTTGCCACATGGAGTCCTTCTGTTTTGAGTGATTTCTTTTGGGCATTCGGTTCAGTCAGTTTCAGTCAAGTGTGTCAGTTAAACACTGCCAAGTGTTGTAAGTCAATTACCTGCCACAGAGCGGAAATCTCCGACCACTTTCGAAATGCTTACGTGTCCTTCTTCCCGGCTCACTCTTACCACCCAAATGTTGCCTACTTTTGAGCGCACCACCAGCAACAGCAACAGAAGCACCGTCTCACTTCGTCGCTTCGACTGTCAGATACAAAGCAAATTCCCAATGCAACGACTGCATTATGATTGTCACTTCAAATCCTTGAAATGCTGATTGAATGGACGGCAATTCGCTTGGAAAAGCCAGGAAAAGGGTGGGATAGTTCAAAAAACCCCATCGGCATTCGAGTGCTGACGCACAGCATCAAACATGGAGTGCAGCTGAACGTCACGCACTTGGCTGTCGCCGTTTTTATGCTGCCAATAATTCAAACTGCTGGGCGAATGCAAAAATGACAAGCCAAGTTCTCGACTTGGAGTGGAATCGATGCGAGAGAAGCACTCAGGAGTAGATAACGACCGGCGACACAAACGACCGAGGCACATCCTCATCCCCCATTCCTATCCACATCTACATCTCATACCATCATGAGTCTGGCATAATAAATGAACTTCTATTCCCCAGTCACGTCATTTAATAATGCAATCCCAGCCAAGAATAGAGTTGACTCGCAGGGCGTACAATTAATTTGTCATCATAAAATTACGCAATAAATTTTGGAATGGAAATTTCTTGACCGCTGTCAAAAGTTTCAGGCTTAAACTACCTAAATTATTCATTTCGCTACCCAAAGGAAATACACAGAAAATAAATATGGTTTAAATCAAATTAAAAAAGTTAAAAATTAGAACAAGTTTTTAAAGACATTTCAATGTTAGTAATTCAATTTAAAATCTCAAATCATCAAAAAAAATTTCTACTAAAATCAATTTTTTATCGGTGCATTGTAAATATAGAAACCCACCAATTTCGACCAGGAAAATCTTTAAGAAAGTTTACGTTATGAATAGAAAGCCGAAAAGAGGTTGTTCGCCAATGGAAACAGAATGTCGGACAAGGTTGAAGTTGAGTTGGTCCGCCTGCGTCAGACACGAAAAGTTCTTAATTGAATTCTATGGAAAGTAGTGAGAATCTCGTTATGAATGGCCAACTCAAATTACTTGTATCAGTTCGAGGAACTAACTTGAAATGTTTAATGATTGCAACTTTTGTCTCGGGTAAATTGTGTTTTTAAAATGTGTTTATAAAATTACGACGGCAAGTCCTTGGCAAAATCAATTGGGGAAACTTTTATCAACTTGATTCACTTTGCTGTTTGCTTAATTAAAGTCAACTTAGTGTTCGTTTTGGAAGGTAATGAGAGTGAGAGCTGCAACGAAATGCAAACAAAGTCAGTTGCAGGAAACTCAGTTTTCTTATTTTCCCTGGCAATTCGCATGTCAATCATGATTTGCCCAGAGAAGTTGGCAACTGAATAAAAAAGCAGTAACTGCATAAAGGCAAAGTGAAACAGTTAACTCCATAGCACGTTTTTCATTTATGCTCATCGTGGCAAAAAAAAAAAAAAGTGGCCAACTGACACTCCCAGGTTGACATGCATTGAAATAGAAGTAAGTTGCCCAAGTCCTTGTCGCCACCTGCTAGCAATTGGCACACTTCAAGGGAAAGTTTGACAAGGTGTTGACACGACACCTGCTGGAGTACTTTATACAGTTCCTACTGAGACGAATGCAATGCGATATGGTAGTGCTTACCATGTACATATAGATATATATAAGAGTTTTAGGGAGTCTAAATTTATGGCTACTTAATTTAACTGAATATTGCGAAACTCAATTGGCTGATTCATTAGCGGCTACACAGGCAACTGAAACTGCTAATTTTCATTTCGAAAATTGATTTGATGTAATTAAATTTCAATTTGCAAGGCATTCATCTGGAAAACGCATACATAACTAACTAATTTGGCGCTCACCTGCTGTCCAAACACGTATATTTCATGAATCGTATTATTGACACCTTAATCGATGCTAATTATAAACATTTGTCCACTAATATTGCCGGAAAAGCCTGATTTGATATGGTGCCATAAAGTTTGCTGTAAAACATATTATGCATGAGCGGGAAATGAAACTAGAATATTATATGCATTATTTTACGCTTATTTGCATTTCGATTATATTTCGTTATATAATAATAGGTGTGGTAGGTAGGACACTTCAAAGGCTTAATTCGGTTAGAACGCTTGCCACCTCCAGGGTCCTGATTGACTCTGGCTGGCTGGCTGGCTGGTTGGCAAGGCAGGACCTTGTGAGCTTGAAACCATTATTTTGATAAATAATTGAATATTGTTTCATTATACAGCACAAATGCATTGCGGCTTCTGCTGCAGCAACTGCCATACTGGTTTCAGCTGCTGCCGACATCAAAATGCAATTGACTTTTCACTATATTGCAACTTTGAGGTTTTACCAGAGTCTCTGGCATGGAGAGCATGTGTGTGTGTGTGCTCGACTATGGGTGTTGATTACAGCAGCAACGACAACACATTTACAGCCCGACGTTCTCGAGTGCGTGTCTGCATTTCCGCTGACGAAGCCCTGTTGCCAATTTTGCAACACGACCACAGCTGCCAGCGACAATTTGAGGCAACCAAAACTAGAACCCAGCCAGAAGCCAGCGTTGCCTGTTGTCCCGACTGTTTTGTCTTCGAATTTGGTAGCAATTCAACCCAAAAACTTTGCCACTGACTTGGCTGTGGACCACAACACTTTGGCTTAATTTACCGGAAACTTTCTGCGCAGCTCTCACATATGAGACGGAGTTAGAGCTGAAGCTGCGGGAACTTTTCCATTTTCATTCCGCTTTCTGAGCGCACATACACACACGCGCGAAATGCAGGCACATAAATTAGTCTCGTCTATTTTCAGCAGCTGTCAATTGACATTTTTCCCGCAAAATGAAGCCATTTAGGCAAGTCGAGGGCAAGCCAATCTTTTTCTTGGGCGAAAAGTCATAAACCTTCGGCGCTGCCCCCCCGTTTGGCTGTGCAGCATAATCGTTATTTATGTGAGCGCGTGAAATGTATAAAAATGTTGCCTTTAACAGGCCATAAAATTCAGCCAGTGCCACGCGATATGGCGACCCGTTTTTCGTGCGCTGGCTTCCATTTTGTGCATCAGGCCAACATGGCGTATGCGTAACGTTGTATAATGCAAGGAGCGAAGCTTTGCCAATGATTGTTTTTTTTTCGGTATTTAAAAAGCATTGAACTTATGGCGGAAGCCAACAACGGCCAATGGCAGCACATAGAACCAACACTTAGAAGAAAGATTGTTCTTTGGGAATGGATATGGCAGAAGTTTTTGGAAAAAGTATTTCCTAAGGAAGTAATTTGACGAAAACTGATCATTTTGTTTGGCCTAAGCCTTTCTTTTTTCCATACAAAAATCTAGAAAACCTGTTTTTAGATTGACTATTTCATCTTGGGAATTTAATGGCTTTATTTTTTCTGAGTGCAGAAGCAGCTTCCATAGGTTTGGCATGGATTCCCTTGCACACAAACACCGCTGCTGTTTTTGATATTCCAGCTCCTGTTTAGCAACATTTATCGCCGTTTTGACATAAACACACATACGCACTCACTCATGGGCAGAGAGGGGTTTGGTGAAGGGGTGCGGGACGACAGGCAACACATGCTTGGCAGCCATTTTCACATTATTTTGTAAACAATTTTAAGTTGAATGGAAAATGTTTATGTTTTGCCAGCGCCATCGTCGCCCGCTCATCGCATGCTGCACCCTATTTAACTTGTACTTTAACCATTTGCCGCCACCGAGCGAGCTTTTCTTGTTTTTTTTATTTTTCTTTTCGGCGTGTGCGCGTCTGTTTAGGGTTTTTAGCATGCGTTATTAAATTTATTGGACTTGACATGAGCAGCCTTCTAAGGAATACGGATGAGAACGTGCAACCGCACCACGCCATATAAATTATATACATTTTTTCATAATGTTTATTGTGATTGTTGAATAACTCAACTCTTTTCCGCCAACAGCGGCTCACTTTTGGTAGTGTGCAAATATTTACTCTGCTTTTCATTATGCCAAGGCACACCCACACAGCCACACACACAAGTAGCCGTGTTTATGCAAATGTTTGCTAAATAGTTTACATCTTTGTGTTGGGTGTGCGTGTGTATGTGCGTGCATGCGTTTGCTTGACTGTGTTGGTATCGTATCAAGACTGGCATGAAGCCCTGGGCATATTTGCATAAATTACCACAGAATGACAGAAAACAATGGACCGCCACCGCCGAGAACTGGTCAGGTTCATCTACACATATATGAGTTTCTAAGCAGAGTAAATAATACACTTAAGAAAACACTTCAGAGCTGTAAAAGCAACAGGGTCAAAAAAAGAAAATGAAATAGACTTCCTATTTTGGCCAAAACTTTCCAAAATATAATCACTTGAAGGTGTCAAAAACTTAAAGTGATAAATGAAAGTTCGCCTTTCTGAATAAATGAATTATGACATCTGATTTTAAACATATATTTACATGCTTTATGACACACACAGAAATTCCAGTGAATTCTTCCACAACAATAGGATGCAAACCCATTTTTAGACAATAAAAATTTGGTTGCCCTTGTAATTTCGCTCTGTGAGTAATTTTGTTGAAATCCTTTAGAATGCCTCCTTGCGACACGGGCAGTTACCGACATCCGACGAATGCGTAATATTGAAGTGGATTGATTGATCTGGCACATGCGCCAACAGCACTTGAACGCTTTTGGCTCAAAATAAATTTGATTTTTTCCACACTCTGCCTGCCTCTGTTTTTGACATGGCTCCAATTAAAGTAACGTGCCACGCCTCGCAGCACGATTATTGATTGGTTGGTGGTCGGTCGGTGGACGACTAACTGCAGTCACTGGCGGGGCACTTACGATTGCTAGGAGGATGTCATGGCCCATATTAAATCATTAAATAACCCTTATGACGACGCCTCTGTTGACCAGGACATTATTGTTGCATACTTTTTAGCATGCGCTTAATTACATGGCATTAACAATGTGTATGTGTGCTAGTGTTAGTTTGTTTGTGTGAAAATTATGCGCGTTAGTAACGTTTTACATGCTGTACTGTTTTTTCTTCCTGTTTTTGCCTTTCCTGTTTTTCCCTCAAAGGCAGCTCATATTAATTGAACAATTTTTTAGCATATTTTTTTGCTCGTTTTGTGATTATTATCGCTGGAAAATTTTATGTTGCTGTTTTTTTTGCTAGCGCTGACCGCTGAATGTTGGCTGCTTATTAGGAGCCACCCCGTGGCGAGGTCTGCGTGTTTATAATTCACACTTTTGTTGAATGCCATTCGGGGAGTGCATTGCGCAATGCAATTCCTTGGGAATAGGGATGAGGATGTAGCCACCAGATGTTTCCTTCTGGCACAAGGGGAGTGGCGAAATGAAGTCATTACCTGTCGTTATGGCATGACAGACTTTAGTTGTCGTAAATAGCGACCTAAGTCAACGCCTTTGCCATAAGGCAACTTATCCATTTCGGGCCCCATTAAAACATTAAGGCTAGAGTTACAGGAATGTGTGGCGAATCACTCACATAATTCAGCGGCCTTTGCGTGTCTCCAGGTACCAAGTACATAAAATATTAAATCCCGAATAAGTTTCAGAGTTGTTGAAAGCCTAGTTGGTTTGTACACACGCACCCGCTGATATTTAATACACAGTGTATCCTGTGGCGTTTTAGATTTGCGTATTTATTGCTCAAAGGCTCGGCATTATTTTGGCTAGCATTTGGTGTGGTAAACAAATGTTTATGTGGGTCTTCCTTTTGTTCTTCATAATTTGCGTTTGTTTCCCGCTTCAAAATGGTTCTAGATTTTCACAATTTTTTGTTTCATTTTGCCATTCTATTCTCGTCCCACGTGTTGACACTCGCCAAGTGGCAGAGCCCGCGGCCATTTCACAGGGCCATTGTGCAGCCGCATTTGGAGCCATTGTTGGGGTTCCACCCACATCTCAGCTCGTTAGGCATAGCACTCTCAGCACAATCACAAGGACACAGAGAAAAAACAAGCAACAATATTTAAACTCAAAGTAATATATATATATATTTCTTATAAATATAATTAGAGAAATAAAAGTAAATTCTTTTTTGTATTAACTAAATGATTTCCGAATTTATTTTAGCATTTTTTTTTAATTTCTAAAACTAACTTCTGCTGTAGCTCACTGTCTTTTTTCTGTGCATAGTCACTCTGCGAGAACGAGGACAAGGATGAGTGTGGAGGGCACTTGAAAGCGACACGACTAATTGGAGTCGGCTTTCTTACATACGATTAGACGTTACGTATGCGCCCCGTTGTTCGGCATGTGCCAAATTTATGAGGGCCTTTTTAACCATTAGGCGCGAACAGTAAGCTGTGAAGCGAGACCGGAAAGCCCCTCAAATGGGTCACAAAACTGTCGTCGATGGGCGGGTCATCGGCGGACAGCCTTCAAATGCAGACTCGTTGGGTAATTAACGACGAGCGAGGAAACTGCTGAAATGGCGCTAATTGCAAAGCAATCGTCGCACGTGAAGGTCTGGCTAAATCACGGCCCACACGTTCCCGTGGTAAATAGCCACCATCCGATGGCGCTCTCGACTTTGCTCAGCATTATTTGCTCTCGACTTGAGGCTGCGTTGCCCGCTGGGAAATGGTCAGGATCTAAGGAGCTGACGAAGGTCAATATGCCTACACTTAGCCCGGTTTGGTTTCCCATTTTCGGGTCACCTTCCAGGGGTTGTCCTATGTGTATGTGCGTATTCCGGTTTTTATTGACAAACGCATAAAATTCGCTTGAACCTTTTGTTAACCCAGAGGACACCTTTGGGCACCCGGGTGTTCTGGGTTGCTCGGTGCCATTTCCTGCCCTTGTCCTTTTTCCGGACGGGGCGGCCGTCTTGGGTTTTGCCTTTCATTTCGCTTACTTAAGTATTTATGAGCTAGCAATCCCTGGAATGCTGTGTGTCTTTATTTGTGCTGCTACTTTGCTGCCTTCTGGGCGTTAAATTGAGTTGGCCCACACATGGCCACACCTGAGCGATCATGGAGTTTCACTTAAGTGGAAATCTTTGGTTTTTTCTCATCATTTTGCCTCTTAAAGTGTCACCTTGCCTGACACAAAACTTTAAGGTCTTGTCGGACTAGAAATGTAGCCATCGATTACACAAAATATACCTTGTAATTTCCAGGGGAGAATTTAGTGCAGTTGCTAATTTCGGAGCTGGGAGAAAAATAAACGCTGTAAGCCGAAACGGTTAGCGTTTTTTATCGCCACTCCAGTGCCATAAATATGCCTAGATGGTTGGCAGGACGAGAAGGGGGGAGGGACCAAGCCCAGAACCGGATTGGACCGCACAATGTCTCTAAGTAGCTACAGCACTCCGGGGACCAATTACCCCATAGAGCCGAATCGAGTCAGGTAACAAGCTGGGTTTGACCCGCAGCCCTTGCCTTGTCGCTGGAAAAGCCAAAAAATTAAGTTACGTTTAGGCAAGCGAAAAAGTTTGGCCCCAAGAAGGTCCATCCAGCTCCGACCGGCCATATGTTTCACTAATGGTCGCGCACATTGCGGCCATTAGGATGTGGCGCCCAGCAGGTGGGTCCTGCCACCCCGCGGGTATCTGCCTGACGTCCATCCAAGGATTTTGGCAGCCCAGCCAAGTCCTCTTCTCTCTTCTGTCCTATATCGAGAGCTTTTTAGGCGAACAAGAGGAAGTTTTCCCCAACCATATTTAAAAAGAAATAAAAAGATTAAAGCTTGAAAAGTTGTTGGCAAAATATATAAATCAGTTGCTATGCCATCAGATTTAAATATACGATTTATTTTTAGCTCTCAGTTTATAGAAATATTATTTGTTATAATATCTGCTAAGGATAAAAGCTTTTCTTGAAGCACTTTAAAACTTGTTCTTAACTTATGTCAGCATTAGTGACTTAAACGGTTGGATTATTTTGATCGTCTACAAGGCTAGGCAACTAATATTTAATAGTTGGTAAATACAAAGTTTAAAGCTGGAGAAGGCATTAAGAAAATGTGCAAATACAAACAAATTCTGGCCGAAATTGGCCAAATAATCTGAAATGTTTGATTAAATCGCAAAACTGTTTGCATTTATCGTAGAACAAAATTAATGACATTTAGGACATTATCTGTGTTGAGCACAGCAGGCATCTGTGGAAATATGCCGATATGCGTAAATGCCGGGTGCACCTGCTGTTAAATGTCGCTTAACATTTTCTCATTAGTTATAAAATCACTTATTTGCCATGCAAATTGATTGAAGTAAAATGTGGTTGTATGCGGCATGAACTAATGGCGCAAATTTCATCTCCAGCAGTCTCAACGAAATTGCATTTGTGCATGACCAAATTACCAAAACTTGAGCAATCATAATAATAATTATGCAAAGCAGGAGACACAAGCGCGCAGGAAACACCTGGAATTAAGCACACACAGGGAGGGAGGGAGGCATTTAGGTTCCAAAAGGACGAAAAGGGGGTGCCCACAAGTGCAAATTACTTTGGCTTTGTTTGGTCCTCATGTCTGTGTTTATTTACTCAGGCTTGGCTGCCAGAATTATTCAATCCGAGCGACGACAATAACCTTATCAATGTCTCTCTCTGTGTGCAATTGCAATCTGGTCAAATTGAAAATGCTACCCCTTTTCGGCCCCTTTGTAGTCGACAAGTCAACTCAAGTTTTCATTCAGTCACATCATCAAATATCAAAGTTTGTCAAACTAATTTCCGAAACTCTTCTCCGGCCGTGCCGTGTCTGGTCTGTGTATTTTCAATTAAATAATTGTCATTACAAGTATGTGTCAATAAGCCCGACAACGAACTGCACTCGAAGTCAGCACTTTCTGCCTTGTAAGGCACTCAGCCAATCCTGTCCAGACATTAATCAAGCCAGGCAATCTGGGTCTTCTTTTTTTCTTCTTATCCCAGCAGCACAAACCCAAATCACAAAAAGTGGAAATTTATGTAAAGAAAAGTCCGATAAGGATAAGGCAATTGCTCAGAGTGAAGGACGAAAGAAAAAAAGGTAGCACCAAATTGTATGCAAATTTGTTTCCTTTTTTTCAGACTTTTGATCAGCCATTCTGCCATATGCTGAACCGCTGACCCTCTGCTAATTATGATATATGAAGGTTAGCCATTCAAGGAGAACACATAAAAACCCATTCAAATTAATATTAATTGCGGTTCTAGACCATCCCCACAAGTCCTGGGAACTTTGCCTTATTGTTTTTTGTTCATTACATAGCGCCGGTGGACTTCCAAGGCAGACAGCAAACATATTTCCACAACGTCATTAAATCACGGGAAGCGAAGTAAAAGCACATATAATCATTTAATTGCCTTTTCAGTCCCGGCTTGAGTCACAGTCGTTACCCCAAGCCGGCAAAGTGTTGCCCATAAATAGTAACTACTGTTCAAAAGTGAAGGGCTGAGCTGTATCCTGCAGGAATGCGATTTCGAGGTGGCATGTGAGGTGGCCAGGATGTCCGACACACCAAAGAGCATTTATACACTTGGCGAAAAGGATTGCATTGAAAAACTTTCAGAAAAATTGATCCTAGAAAAAGGATATTTTGTTTAACTTGAATTTTGGATTCAAACTATTTTCAAATTTAAATCAAATGTTTCATACCTAAAACATCAAGTTTATGATTAAATTTCTTCTACAACTTCTTTTCCCTTACTGCACATAGAGCTCACTGATGAGTGAGCAAAAATGTGGCTGCTTAATCATGGGGTTGGGCGGGCATTTTGGGTGGCAAGGGAAGCGGAAATGATGCTCGCTGGCAATTTATTTGAAACCGCATAAAACAAGCGACGAGTAAAAATGTATCCGCCGCTGCTG
This sequence comes from Drosophila eugracilis, assembly GCF_018153835.1. NCBI lineage: Eukaryota > Metazoa > Arthropoda > Insecta > Diptera > Drosophilidae > Drosophila > Drosophila eugracilis. Next base: position 5,189,230 of record NW_024573224.1, read on the forward strand.
GTGCTGGTGCTGCTGCTGCTTCTGCTGCTGCTCGTGTTGCTGATGTTGCTGTTGCTTTTGGCATGGAACCGAGCGGCTAATGAACAAACAGAGAAGCGCAGATAGGGAACGGAGATGATGGAAACCTCAGTAAACAACTGCAGTGCTGGTAAATAGACGCCGGCAAGGACTTGGCCCGTAAACAGGCTGGGCTGCATAAGCAAAAACAGAAAGGAAATGGCAAACCAAAGCTGCCAACTAGAGCAACGTTATTAACTTGAATAAAAATATTTACTGCCCGTCGAGCACTTCAGTTATCAATGGTGATGCAGAAGCAGCGGCATCAGAAGAGGCAGCTGCAGTTGGCTCTTTACTGATGACAAGTCGAGGAGCATCCAGGATGATGACAATCATGATGATGATGCTGCTGATGATGATGATGAAATGGAGCACTTAGTGCGCTGCCGGCATTTACTTTGGCACTCACTTTTTTCGTCCTTGTTTGCCCACCCTGATTAAAGTTTATTTTAATTTGTTGCTGTTGTTCTTTGCCGTTCTGCTGCGGCTTGGCTTGATGCTTTTTTTGCTCTGTTATTTTTTTTTTTTTTTTCATTTTTGTATACTTTTTTACTTTTGGCTTTTGCCGCACCCCGTTAAGTGGCACAATTTGGTGCCGCTCAAGCTTCATCCCGCCCCCAAACATTTCAGCCGTTCTTCATAACGCATCGGCGCTCAGGCGTGGCCCAAAGTGCACCCAAGTGAGAAAAGAAACCGCGACGCCAGATGGCGGTTGGCTGGCATGGTAGGTGCCAAAAAGTGGGCTAGCACCCCAGGATTTCACCTGGCATTTCACCAGCATCCCGGCTCAAGGTGCCGCAGACCGGCTATACATGCGCGAATTAATCTTAATTGAAATTCCTTGCCGGAAAGTCCCACAGCCCACCAGCATATATGTATGTACGAGTATATACCATATGCCATTTGCTCATGCGGATGTTGGGCCATAATGAAATATTAAAGGATATTAAAATACTCAGGCGAAACACGGATCTTAAAAAGTATTTGCACCGCATTAAATTTCATTTCCACATTTCTTGCCGGCACCCACGCTCAAATATTGACAGTGATGGTAATTCTTTTGAACTTTTCAATCTAGTTTTTAAAATATTTTTAAATAAGCTTAACTTATTTATAAACTTTGTAAGTACCTACACAATACTCAATCAAAAGATTTTAAATAATTTCTATAAAGACGATTTTTAAATAGCAAAAAGGAAAAGATTTTCCACGCTTAAATAAACTTCTTCTTTACCCATCACTGAGCATTGAGGAGTTGGAAAAGCGAAAGCAAAAGCTACAGCAAATACCCAGGCGAATGGATTCCACCTCCTTAAGCTCAGTTTATGTTCCATTAAAATGTTTTAAAATTCAATCCCACATGAATCCCCATACCCCGCTCTCAGCGCTTTGCCAACAATTAAGCAAGATGCTAATTGTTTCACAAAGCATTCGCACTTCGTCGCTTTCCAAGCACCACAGCAGAGTTTCCCCATTATCCATATGTCGGGAGCATGCAGTATGGATCCCCCCATATCCTTGGAAGCGTCCAGCTTAAATTGAAATTTAATGCCAGGACATAAGAAGCTTAAGCCCTCGCTTTTACTCTCTCTCTCTCTCTCTCTCAGCTGGATATGGTTGTACACATGTTAAACACTTTTTTTGCCACCTCCAGCAAGGCAGAGCCTGGCCAGAGTTTTTAGTTTGAAATCCTTTGGCAGATTGCTAACCAACTGCCTGGAGAACCCTTGAACCCTTCCCCTCTCTATCCTTCCTCTCCACATTCAACTCCTACACCCACTGGCACATTCCCCAGTGTGGCTGTGCAGATTCTAATTTGTATGCAAATCAAAATCAATAGGATTAACCAAGTTACATAGTTGGAAGCATTGTCGAGTTTTTCCAGTGCCAGAGAGCTGTTTGCAGCAAAATTGTTTTCTCAAAAATATTTCACCTCCTTCCACACTCGAAGGGTGTATGATTGTATGAGTGTGTGTATGTCGATTGCAGATAGTGTTGGGCTTACCAAACTTTCCTACTTTTCCTCATAAGTGCGAATTTATGTTCAGATGAAGTTACCTGACTTGATTATTAAAACGAGCAGAGGGTCTGAGTATTCAGAAGTGGCCCTGACAAGTTAGGGGGGCCACTGTAGAGGCTGGGCTTTAAAAACAATTGAACGATAGTTAGGAGGATTTCTGAAAATCTGGCACACAAAAATATGGCTTGTTCTCTGGAATATACAAATTAGTTGAAATTGAAGGGCTACCTTAAAGATATTTTCATAATCAGAGTAAAGGTAGAAATATTTCAATTTTCTTTAATTATTTCTAGTATAAAAATGAAAGTTTAAATGATGTTGAAAAGGTTATGATTTATACATTTAATCAAAGAAAGTTTACTTATTGAAACCCCAATAAATTATTATTTTTAAAAGACAGTTAGGAAAGAGAAAAACTTTTCACTTTATTGCGAATTGTTCTTTACTTTCCACCATGAAAATTAAACTGAAAGAGGCGACTGTCGTATATGTGTAAATATTTAAAAACTTTACGGAAAGAATAAAGGGAATTACTTGTGTGTGCGGGTATCTGGCTTATGTTTAGCCAGCGGTTCTGCAGTGCATGTGGCATCCTGACACTTTGCGATTCCACAGTGCAGACATAATCCTCCGGCTATATATATCTCATCCTGGGTCGCATGTGGGTCGCGAATTTCAGCGGTTCCTGTTCCTGTTTCCGTTTCGAGAACCATAATCGCCGATGTCGTCGCATCGGGTGTGTGGCAGTGTGGCAGTGCTTTTGTGGATTCGCGCAGGTGTTCCTGGTAGTTTTCACCATGTGTCATGTTGAATCAGCAACTGCAGCTGGCCAGGATTATGATGCCCGTGCTCGGTAAACGTCTATCGAACCCCGACGAATGGTAATTAATTAATCTAATTAGAACAATTTTTGGGGGTGGCAAAGAAATCTCTCCAGATGAAAACACTTTTACTAATTTCATTAATTGTTTACTCGACTCGCGCAGCCGCATGCCATTTTGCGTACAAGTGGCGCATTTAATTAGACTAATAAAGTAATTCAGGCAGCGAGTGTAAATGAATCAAGCGAGGCGAAGGGAGAACGGAGATCCTGCAGGAATTTCCCGCGCGAACTGCTAATAAAACAGTTATAATGAGTTGCTAGTAGTTGGATATGGCTTTCTCTATATATATATTATGTATATATATATATCCTGGCTGTTCGTTCGTGCCTGGCTCAATAAAATTAAATTACGCTTATGTGTGTGCGTGAGCGCGTTGTTGGCTGAATTTTGTTGCAAGTGATAAAGTGATTAGCACTCTGTGCGCGCCTATGTGATATGCAACACAATTTTTACCCAATGCTAACAACCCTACGTGGCCGTTAAATTCCCGTTATAATTAATTTCATAAATCAAGCTCAATACATGTATATATATTTATGGGTATAAATCATGTAATTAACTGGAGCATAGTCACGACCTGGGTCAACATATGGCCAACGAGCATTGGTCGAAGGACGCAGGACGTTGGCCAATGGAGAGACCAGCAGCAGTGCACCAGTGGAGGCCATGATAAACAAGATATTAACGACTTAATTTACTGCAGACCGTGTGCCGCGGCAAGTGTCTGCGTGGCCATAAAGTGCAGGCACGCAACACAAATATAAATGGTTGAATAAATATACTATGCTATAAGTGAATGTGAGCCAACGTATGATGGTGGCACCCTTCGGATTTCCACATGCAGGATAATTTTCTCGAGTGGCTGAAATTATAATTATATGTTGTTAAAAGCAAACCTCAGGATAATGCTTACAAGTGTCAAATGGGAAAAATATTATATCGTGTTGGGTTTTGTAAAAGAATTACTGTTTTTTTTAATGATAGTTATTAAGAGGTTTATGGATTACAAAACAAACTTTTTCTTGCTAAAAACTTAGTTTTTTTGGCTGGTTTTCAGGGTAATTCTGATAATTTCTTAGATCTTATAAATCACATTAGTAGCCATAACCCATATACCCCAATCAATCGACTGTAGCGCATTTAACTTTGCGTCTCTTGTGTGAAATTAAAACGCTTAACGGTCGCGCAAATTTTCCCGTCCTGACGTCCCTTTTGCTCCGCTTCTCTGTGTACGATAACCGCCAATTTTTCAATAAACTGCAATAAATGTTTATCCATTTATATGCTTGATGCAATTCTTCTTTATGTTGCTACTGTTGTTGTTTGTTTTTAAAAGCAAAGGTTGCTACAAAAAAAAAAAAAGGAAACCGACCGAGTCATATTAATGGCTGTTCTGCACTGTTGGGTAACCACGAACTCTCAGCCTCCCGCTTTCCCACAAAGGAACTGCTGCCAGTTCTTTTGATGTTAAATTGCCTGATATAAGTAAAATATTTTATTCACTGCCAAAGTATTATGGAAGTTGAAATGGGTTTAAGTGGTTTAAGGATGATGAAAATTATTTTTTAATATTTTTCAGTATCATTTCGGGTCGATTATATAATTATATTTTAAAAATTCTTATTATTCTTAAATATTTGTTAACATTTAAGTTTTAGTATTGTTAAGCAAACATTTCAACGGAGCTGTCGATTTTATTCAGCTGTTCTAATAAGACATAGGCCTTGCACTTTTTTATAGTGGATCTAAAGCAGTGACCATAGAAAGGCGCCTCTGTAAATCCTGAAAATGATGTGTAACCTTTAGTGTTTATTCACTGTACTGCCTTAACTTACTATATGAATCCGGTAGCTTGCAGTTCATCATTTCCATCTCACAGGAACTCTTGAAACTGGTGTAGCATCGATTATTAAAGCCGCAAACTGGTCGATCAACCCACGCAGAGCACACCGTACAGTTTGTTTCGCTCCTCACTGCACCCAAATACAAAACTGAATAGCTTGGCTTAGACTAGGTTTTAGTGACTTCCAAATCTGGCCAACTTACCCAATAGAAGCCACCCGAGAACCTTCATGGTCGAGTCTACATGGGAAATGATCTCTTCCACACAGAGCCCAGTCATGAGCTGTGGAAATGATTGGGTGTGGCGAATGGATTTCAGAGAATTTGCATAATCACCGCATGACTCAAGCCGTGGCGAGGCCTTTTACTTTATTACAAATGAAATTAGAAGGAAATTATAATTGCAGTGAGGCAGGAGCCGGGAAAGCAACAAAACTCCCTGGATGTTGCATGTTGCTGCCGGTGGCAAGGAAATGAAAACGCCCCCATGTGAGGCAAAAAGCCAACGACCTGGGCAGGGCAGAAGTAAACTGCAGAGCAGGACGCAAAAAAAAAAAGAAGAAAAAATAAACACACCAGAGTCAGCGGAGGACACCGTGCCATACCAGTGGTCGTCCTGCCGCAGAGCAACTATAAAAAGGACTCCCTGCAACTGTGTGTGTCTGTGTACCGGAGTCTCTATTGGTGTCAGCCGGCAGCTTACAAAGTCAGACGCATGTGTGTGTGCTCGGAGGACGCTCCCAGCTTTTAAGTATAATTTTCCAGATACACAGGCCGAGTCCCGGAGTCCTGTAGTCCTGGAGTCCTAGAGTCCAGGTGGCAAGTGCTAGACAAAAACGATGTGCACGCCCCCCACAAAAACACAGACGCACGGCACAGGAATCAGAAGGACGAAGGACAGCTAAACGAGTAGGTGGAGAAAATTTAATATGATTATGTTGAAGTAAATTGCTTGAAACAAATGTTGCATGGGCATCCGCCCACCGATCTCCACCTGTGCAGAATATACACCTGTCTATATATATCTGGCAGACAGACGATTTCCAGACCTTTAAAAAGCAATTAAGGACAATACGATTTGGCCCTCAAAGGCTTCAAGCTGTCAACGAGTCAAAGCCGACGGGTGGTGGTAAGTGCTCCGCTTATTGTGTGGCCAATGGAATACCTTTCTGGGCTTGAGTGATAAACTTGCAATATAAATAATAAATTTGTAATGGCTTAAAACAAAAATTGTGGGGCCTATTGAAATTTTAACAGAGTTGTTCAAAAGTTTTTCCTCGAGAAAATTGGGGAAACTATGTTGTTGTTTTTTTTTTTGGTAGCTAAGAGGGACTTCCTGGGAAACTGGGTGATAAGTGGCAGCCGGCACAGCATGTGCTATTGCACCAGCCAATATTCACAGGCATTCAATAGCATCGACCGGGTCACAAATTCCTGCCAACATGCCTCTTTGCCACGCCTTCTTTGGGGCGGTCTTACATGCCGCACAAATGGAATTTACAGCAGCGGTTATTGCTACACAAAAATGCACATAAGTTTGCACTTCCACACAGTTTCTTTCTACACTTTTTTCCTATTTGGCTCTACATGGCAGAGATGTACACTGAAAGGAAACTGTGGAGTGCTTATTTCTACAAAAGGAAAATGAGAGAAAAACATTGAGAGTGTTAAACAACTTATAATTCATTTCTTGGTTGTGGTAGGATATCTTTTCTTATGCTGCTTAAGTACTTCTGAACTTAAAAGGCCGCAAAAATAGGATAAAATTCTAATCTACCAAAATGGATCTCCTTTTTTTCACAGTTTGCCATATCAAATTGATTCTAATGAGCATTTCATGTACCCAAACTGATGAAGAGTGATGTTGATGGCTCGAAAAAAGAATGACAACAAATTAAACGAGAGAAAAACGCATCGTTGGACTCATTATTGCAGCCTCATTTGCAGGCGACCAAATAGTGATATGCAATTATTGCAACCATTCGGGGTTTTGTTGGTCAACGGAGTTTGGAATTGGTATCGAATGCGTTGGTGGTAGTGCACTGGCACTGGCTCTGGCACTGGTACTGATACTAATTACCAAATGATGTGCACACGGATCCATTGGCAATAGCGGTAGCGGATAGCGGATAGCGGACACAACAATGTTGTCAATGTCTGCAATGTGGCATGCCACCGTTGCCAAATCAATTGGTTGGCATGCCTGGAAGCCGTCAACAGCCCTTTGCCAATGATAATTAAATTGCACATTGAATTTTAATGCAATTCAATTAAAATATAAAATATTTTTCAATTGGATCACTGAAGCGGTTAGCCCTCGCCAGGCTTCCACGAGCCACGTAATTAAATTAATCAACGTTGCTTTCACTCATTGCCACCGAGCGCTGGCCAAATGGAACGATTCGGCAAAATATATTTCTCATGAATTATTTATTCAAATTGTGACTACTGCAATTTCGTTTGGAATTTCCAAGGCAATGACAGATAGCAGACATGTTCGTACTTATATAATTTGATTGAAATTGGCTTAAGTTTGTCTATTTTGTGATGATTTCCTTGAAATATGGAATTATGTAAGGTTAAATAATGGCAAGTTTGATATATTAGGTTATGGGATTATAGGCATAAGCTTTGACATTCAGAAAAAACTTATTAAAGTTGTCATTTTAGGATTTGTGGTTCTTAATTGTTCATCAAATAAGAAATATTGTTTAAGGGAGATAAGCAATAAGTTGTTTTGATTCCTAAATATTTGTTTTCTCTTCTAAGAGCTTATCTTCTTAGCTGATAAGACACCTCACAGTGGAATAAATTAAAAATTGGAATAAACAAAACAAATTATCTGTGTTTTTCCCTCTCTGGGCTAACCCAAAATGACTCAAAAAGTCCCCTTTCCCCATCGTTAAACTGAAGTCAATGACTTTGGCTTAAATGATTGACTTATTCCTTTCCCAATCAATTGGTTTTTCAGAATTCATTTTAGTTTTTTGTTTTTACCGGTTAACCGCAACTGCAATTGAATGCACAAAACCAAAACCAAACAGAAATTTCTGATGCCGTCTGCGGCTTTGCCTAATCGAAATTAGCTTTGGCCTCAAATAGGCGGTGGCAATTAGCAATTGCCGCGACCAGGTGGGTGATGGTGGTGGTGGGATGATGATTGGTGGGATGTGGTCCTAGGACCTGGACGCCTGATGATGTCACATTCAATTGAGAGCAAAGCCCGACATCCATTAAGCCACTGTGTCACGTTGGAGCTCTTTTTTTTCGGTGGAGTTGCCTGCACAAAAGCGAAACAAAATAATTTAAAGCCTGGATGGATGTTCCATCCAGAGCACAGAGCAGCAAAAAACAATTATCTTCGCACTAAAGCCAGTTACTGGCTGCCGCAGTGGCAAATGATTGACACAAGGCTGACAGGCATTGCAGCGTCTGACATGAACAGGATCAACGGTGGGAGAGGGAACAGAGGAGGAGGAGGAGCCAGTCCCATACCAACTCTGATGTTTTGTAATCTGCTTAAATGTAAAGTTAACAATTTCGCCCATTTGGTCAAGGCAAAACAAAATGCAAAACATTCCCAGTGGCAGTGGAAAACTTTTTGAGGAATGAATGCATACATGGGTTGGGCTGCTGATGTTTTTTTTATTTTCTATGCCAGCAGCCCTTGGCTAAAATGCATTCAAATTGAGGGTCGGGAGTGCTAGCCATTTTAGGCTGCTAGTCTAGTAGTGCCACTTTGGTAAGACCCTGGGGTTTCAGGTCAATGGTTGGGCCAAAACACACAAGCACCTACACAAAGAGCCACTTGAGAGATATCTACCACGGGGCGTATGAGTAATGCACAGCAGGCGAATCGGTGTGGTATGGTGGCAAGTGGGGTAGGTGAGAGATACCAAGACGTTGCGGGCTGTTAATTTGATTTCTTGTCAAAGCAAACGGCAGGTGCCATCCACCAGCAGACAGTATCCAAGGCATCCACTTTTGACTTTCTCTGGTTTGCCGTTGCCGTTGTCGTTGACGTGACAATTTCACACGCAACGCACACACAGAGTCGCGTTTGCTCAACATAAATAAAGCAATGGCTGACAGGAGACACGGGCAGGAGTAATTTTTGGTCCTGTCGCATCGAAGCGTTAAATGGTTAACTCATCTCATTTAGAAACATTAAAGAGGCATCCATGAAGCTGTGCTGTAAGGCACTCAGCAAGATGGTTTCACTGCTTAAAAGTTCCTCCAAAAAGTGCACTTCAAGTGCACTGGTTAATTATGCAAACTGCATTATTAAATACATAATTAAATAGCTTGGCCATTGCATTTGCATACTACAAAAAAGAGGAGACCAAAAAACCACCCACAATCCACTGGCCAATGGCAGCTTAAGTCTTCCGCTTACAAAACCGCTCTGCGCTTCATGAATTTCAAACAAAATGACAGGCGAGTTGGGGGATGGGTTGGACGTCGAGGCACTATACCATGAGCTTCATAAAAATGGCCAAAGCGCATTAAAATCGTGAGCGCATAAAAAGAATATTTTAAGCTAACAAAAATGGCCGCATTCGGAAAGAATGGGCGCTTAAGCTAAAACGCTTCCGCAAAATGGCCGGCAGAAAAGCGAATGATAAGCGCTGTTTTTTATGGAGCCCGGCGGAGCGAGCGATGCATGCATAAAGCTACAAAATGGTGACACATTTCAATTGGGGGAGTTTAAACAGAAGTTCAAGTCGATAATGAAATGCTCTATTAATTTGATTGAAAATAATATAATTATAAATTTAAAGACCAATTACGAATAATTTTAATGACATTTTTTAGATAAAGATTAATATCTTAAAGAAAAACGCAAAGAACAAGTCCACTTACCCTACACAAAGTGATATAGAAAATTACTGAGCTGATAACTTAATTAAAAAAAAAATGTTTTGTAATTTCCAAATTATAAAATTTTAAGGCAAGAAGTTGCAAAGTTCGAAGTTATTTATTTTTAATAATACAAAATATTTTTAGGGCAAGTTTGTAGGTACTGTAATTCATTATGAATTTAAAGATTATGGATTATATAGATTACATAAGGAAAGTGTTTTTATCAACCGATCACATATGCCTTATAAAAATTTCAATGATACCCTAAAACGAAGGAGTGGTAACTCCACTAAATCTTGAAAAACTTTGGCTACCTGGTAGCACCTGGTTGGTTCTCTTTTCAGGGCATAAATCGCTTGGTCTAGTGCGGGGATAAAAATCAACACCGAAGAGCTGCGCTTTTTAGCCTTGCCACCATAGAAAGCTTCATGGTACACACAAGCACACACATGTATGGCTGTGAAATTGACAATATTTCACTGGAAAAAGCCGAATTTAGTTGCAGTTTGGGATCCGTTTTGCCCCATTGAACTTTGCCGTTGATTGCGGCAGCCCCTCTATAAAAAAAAAGAAGAGATGAGAGCCCAAAAAAAATATATAGCCAGCCGCAAGGGGTTGGCCTTTCAGCTGGGCTCTTTAAAAGCTGGCTAAAAGCAGTCAGAAACGGGTCAGAACGGGCCAGAACAGGTCGACACTTGGCCCTTTAAGATGGGAAAAAATAAAGCGCAGCCAGGCGTGTAAAATGTTATCGCAACATCAAATTTCATACATCATAAAACATATTGGCTTAGAAAGTAACAATTTTGATTGCGGTAAGACGGAACACAGAGAGACGGGAGCCCTTTTGGAGCAAGCAGGCGTGGCATGCAATGAGGCGAGCACTGAGCCAGGGTTCCAAGGACCTTAAGCGGCTTTTCCTTTTATACCCAACTGTCGACCCACCCACAGTTTGTCTCCTTATCGCCATCAAAGGATCTGTAGCAGGCTTCACGGCGCCTTTAAGTGGGCCATTCCGGACCATTTTGGGTCATGGCAATGGCGACGCAACATTCATGTGGTAGTTTTCTAGGGCTAAATTCGCTCAGACATTCGAAATGACTTTATAACTAGCTGCTAGCCATAAAGCTCGATGCTGGTTTTCTGCTAATCATTGATTCGGTCTCCGGCTCTTTGGCGGAAAACTTTTCACTTTCCACAAACTTTGGCTGAAAGTCATGAGCCAAAAAGGGCTTGAATAACTTTCGCTACCGGAAACAGGATGCGATCGTCTTCAGTTAGTTGGCCAAAAGTTACGTGTAGACCAACAGATGCCACTCCATTCGAGTTTCAGGTATAAATCAGTGAGTAAAGATCAAGTGTGCGGGCCATGTATGCAATTAATTTTGGCCCAGTGCGTGGTAACATGGTAACCCGGTAACTGCAGCCGGCGGAAATAGTTCAAAAGTTCAGCTCACAGTGACAACAATCGGGTCGACAACCTGCCAGGGAAAAGGGGGAAAAGACGGCGGTCTACTTGCCCAACCACAGCATTGTCTGCCCGCATTGTTGTCAACATTTTTGTCGTTATCCTTTTGTCTGGCTGCAAACGTGGCCAAGTGTGGCTCAAATACATATACACACTTGCTGGCAGAGAAACACGCGCTGCAACTTCTGCTTAGAGACATTCACTTTTACGTCAGTCAAATTGCAGTGGTAGTGGTGATGGTTATCCCACCTACAGTTGTGGTCAAAATAATATTCCAAAAGATCACATCGCAGCCTCTGATATAATTCAATTAATTAATGTTAAGCACATTAAGTATTTAGCCATCGCACATAACCAGCTTAATGGCTCTATGTGGTCGTAGTTATAGTGCAAGTGATGTCGAACATAAATATTTTATCAATTCCTGCATACCTATTAAGAGAAATTAATAAATAATTAAGATGCCAAATTAGATAATTTATTCCAAGATGATTCTCCGGTTAAGTTCAGACATAAAATACTGATCTATACGTGTAAATATAAGCTCTGATTTATACATTTTATTTATATTAAAACCTAGTTAAGTTTATGAATTAACTTAAATCTAAAACTATAACCTCAACTATACACGGCATATGATGCTCAGTGCTCAGCTCAGCTGGCTGTTCATTTGAATATTTCATCTGGCTTTGAGGCTGCACTTACTTTCGTTGCTCGTTCCGGGTGCACTTTAAGCAAGCTTCTTGCCAGTGTTTATGTCACCGGAAGTTAAGTTTTTACATGCGGTTAACGTCGCCTGGAGAGGCATCGGCATCCCGCACCGAGTCGTCCTCCTTTTTTGACCCATTTGCCAAGCCAAGATGACAGAAGACAGTGAGACAGGGCAAACTCCGGTTCGAGGGATGTCTGGGCTAAGTTCCTGTCTGTGGCTGAATGTGATTCTGAATCTGAAACTCCTGCCATACCCCAGCTTGAGTTTCAGTTTCAGGCACTTTCAGCCATGCATCTGAGGCCTGTCTCCTGCATAAATGTGAATGCAAATGCGGGATGTACATACTCGTACACACTCGGCAACTCGTTCACCTGGCTTATATATTGTGTAAATATGAAAAGTACTTAGTGCAACAATGCCGGATTATAGTTAAATTTATTAGCTAGTGTGTGCAGCTGGCAAATGGGTTGATGCACCACTTTAGCCCCATTCCCATTTTTGTGGGCCATAACTTCCAGTTTGTTTGGATCGTTTTGGTGGTGGTAGCAGCGGTGGCTGACTACATTTTCTTGACTGACTTTGCTGCTAATTAGTTTTGCAACTTGTGCACTCGGTCGGATGCAGTGACTCCTCGACACCGCCTGTTTCGTCCTGTCTTTGCTTTTGGCTCAGCCAAGTGATAAGTGATAAGAGAGCTTTAGCCAAATTCAATTTGCAATGCAACCACAAAACGTTGTTTATCCAAGCAATGCACATATCAGCTTTTGTGGCACTGCCAGTCGCTTGTTTATTTGATGCCCAAACAAAATCTCCGCATTACGAAACAAAAACCAAGGCAGCCATCGAGCTGTAATTAATGATAAAGAGATTGAGAGAGAAAGAGATGTTTCCTGCTAATTGACATAGAGGTTGGGGAGGTTGGGATTCCAAAATCCAAAAGATACGTGTATGCTTGCCCAGGAAACGGCTCCTCCTGTTCAGATACTACTACATTAATCCCAAATTAATACCTATACAGACTGCATAAGTGATAAAATATAATTGGAAAATCCACTTCACATGCAGCAGCAGCAGCTCTCAATGATTATGTATCTCTCAAGTGGCTGGTGGTCTGGGGGGTCTGGAAATGATCAAATCGAATGTTTGGCTTAAAGATTTCGCCCCCTTTAAGAAGCCAAAGGAATATACATTTGCAAACGTTTTCAGTTTTTCCGCTCGCTGCGCTCCATTTGTATCTTTTATTCTGCCAACTGTCAGCAGCAGAATCAGAATTTCTGTGTCACTAAGCACTGAATCCTCCCTCTTTGTAATTGTTGTGCAATTGTAGTGGATGCTGAGTCCTGATAAACGGGGTATATACATTATTCTGAATTTAAGGGATTAACTCAATTTGCCACGGAAAGGAGTTTAGTTTGATTCTTTTAAGGGTGAAAATATATGTAAATTTCTTACCAAAAGAATGAGGAAATATTTTTAGATATCTTGTAAGTTAGTTAAGTTAGTTAGAAATCTTATTACAATCTATATAGTTTACATTATATTATAGATAATACCCATTTTCTATATATATATTCCATTATAAGCGCACCACCAATTCGTTGATCCATAAATTTTCCTTGGCATTTTCGTTTTACTTTGATTTCTGTTGCGATTTATTGTGTGACAAACGCAAGTTTTATCCCTGACATTTTTTTCCTTCCATCGACCATTTTTTCGTTATTGTTGCGATTATTATGATTCCTCAGTTGACTGCCGGTCCGTTTTTTAATAAATCATTTCCGCTGCTTGAGCTGGGGAATATTATTTCCGCTTCCGCTTGGCATCGTCCGTTGTGCCCCCATTCCGGCCAGTATTTTGCATGGCTACCCGACCGCCTGCCTGCCTGCCTGCCTGCCGCTTCTTTTTTTTACCAGACTTTTCAGTTTACCAGGACGACGAAGGAACTTTTATTGGAAGCCAGACCAAGAAGAGAACGGTTTAGAATCATTGAAATAATTGGCAAATCGATTGAAGTTACCATCGACAAAAGGATAGCCATGGGGCCATTAGGAGATTAAAAACTAGCCAAAGCTCGCAATTAACCAAATGGAGAGAGAGAAAAGGAAATAACCGGAGCCATCTATAGATGCCATCGGATCTATCTATATCTTCTGCTAACTACCATCTACTATCTGGTATCTTCTATCCCTGGGAAATAAACAACTCGGGCGGAGCTCAGCATGCGGTGGCAAATGGCAGTAAAGCAATAACTGTAACCATTTATTTTTTTGGCAACCAAACACTCACACACACACACGCACAGTGGGTGTCCTGCACTAATGTCACCGCAAAAAATAAAAGCAGGAAAAACGCCATACGATCTGACCTCAATGAGTGCTGGGATTTGTTCGCTGCTTTTCACAAAAAAAGAAGACAGAAAAAAAAGGATACTGTAAGGATATAAATAGTTCAAGTGGGTTGCCGTCTGCTGGAAATTTAATTCGTTTGTTTGGCAACAATTTCTGAGAAATTCCACCAAAGAATTGGAGCGCCAGTTGCTGCAGACAAAAGGATACAAAAAAAAAAAAGAAAAAAGAAAAGTGCCACGAAAACTCCGACAAGACAATCGACAGATGGGCGGGCGAAAAGTTCTTCGCTTCGTTTCTGCCAATTTCGAGGGCTGAAATGTAAGCGTTAAATGCATTAAACTTGCACAAGACGACTCCGAGGAGCAAAAGGATGTGCCAGCTGGAAAGCGGTAAGCGGAAACGGAAACTGCTAAATAAGCTTACCAGGCTAAAAATGGAGGTGGCACTGAGACAGCAGCAGCATCGCCTGCCTCTGCCTCTCGGTTGTTCGCAGGTGCAAAAGTAGAGACTCGCTATAGTTAACCACCCATAACCACACCATCACCATGGCCGAGTGCTTCACTCGCAGTTTGATTGTTTAAATATTTCATGAGATTTTATGGCAAGTACATGCCAGCCCTTCTGCCACGCCTCTTTTGCTATATATATATATATATGTATAATATTGATTCGAGAGTCGCGTGCTGCACTCGCTGGAAATAAAATCAACAGCTTCCACTTGAGCACCAGCAACCCAGGAGCAGATCGCACATAAATACCAAACTGACGAGATGGAGGGGAAAATGCATTTAAAAATTAACAACCCGTCATAAAACAGGGCCAACAACTCGGAACAAGTCCTGGCCATAAAACAGCGTTTTGGCCCTTACTGGCCAAGTACTTTCATGCCGCCACTCAAATAAAATATTAATTTATTTATTTCACTTTTTTGTTTTTTATGAAACTCGTAAAATGCATGAAGGGCATAAATTTGAATTTTAGAAAATTATTTTGAAGTACAAGGAAAGTCTATACAAAAGCTTAAATTAAAAATGAAAATGTGTTATATAAATTTTAATAATCTTTTTTATAAACATATTTAAGTCTCCCTTCACTAAGCAGCTTAACCCACAAAGTGAAATGACTTCCACAAATCCTTAAGAACTTGCAGGGATTTTATATAGCCAGTGGCTTGATCTTTGTTTGTCTGATCTCTCGCTGAAAGTTTGGCCATCAATTTCAGTGGCTACCTAGCTGGAGATGGCCACCCGCGACCGAACATGAACCAATTAAACGATTAACTCAAGTGCAGTTTCAATGGCAGCAACTTAATTTACCGCAAACAACCGCAGCAGTTGCAGTTGCAGTTCCAGGAGCAGACCAGAGCAGTGCAGAGCGAAAGCACAAACAAACAACTCAGCAGGAATTGCAGCAGCAAAGGACGCGGGAGTATCCTTGGCAACTGTCCGAAAGTTGTCGAAAAGTTTTCAAGTGAAATAGCAGCAGCAATGGCAGCGAGTGCACCGCTTCCTGTGTGTCCTGTGCACTTTCGAACTCGACTTGGACGGCTAAAAGCCAACTAAGAAACCCGGTCACGTTATGCACATTTCGCTGCACTCGGCCAGGATAACTGCTGGGTGCTGGGTGTGGGTGTATTGCAGAAAAGGACGAGGCAGGATCAGAAGCAGGGAAAACAATAAGCGGACGGGGCCAAAAAGGACACCGCTCACGTACAAAGGCCAAAAAACGCATTTCATGCACATGGAACGGGAATGAGTGAAAAACAAAAACAACAGCAGCAGCAGCAACATTGCCCCCGATGAAGACGCGGCTAAAATCAACGGCCAACATGGCCAGAAATATTGGTGGCAACAGTTTCGCCAACGTAAATTACCTGGAAAATACGTGACTTTACCGCGGAACGTGCGAGGCGGACAAAGAGGGCGAGGTCGTCGACGTGCGGGAAAGGAAAGTGCAAACAGGAAAAAAAAGGACAGGCAAACAAGCTGCATATATCGAGGAGGCCAGGATGCCAGGATGCGAGGATGCCTCGCTGCGTCGGACACCTTCACAGTATCGGATCTGTTGTTCTCGGGTGCACCTTTTTTGGTACT
Organism: Drosophila eugracilis; assembly: GCF_018153835.1. Classification (NCBI taxonomy): domain Eukaryota; kingdom Metazoa; phylum Arthropoda; class Insecta; order Diptera; family Drosophilidae; genus Drosophila; species Drosophila eugracilis. The sequence goes on from NW_024573224.1 coordinate 5,205,514, forward strand.
ACGTTGCACGTGATTTTAACGCGGCCAGTGCACTTAATTCAATTTGAGCCGATGGACCACTGATAAGCCACCAACAGTCCACGTGCCTCCTTCTCATAAAACACAAAAAAGATGGGAAACAGGGAGTTTTCTGCTTTTTCCATAATGCGTTTCGCCCCTTAAATCAATTAGAGCCTTCATAAACGTCAAAAATAATCCACTCCATTCAGCTGCTGGCCCCCAAGTTTCTTCTATTCGTATTGTTCTACTCCATCCAGCAGCTGTAATGACTCTTGAACTTGACATTTTCCTTTCGGGAAATCCCTCGTCTACGTTGTGCTGTCACTTATATTTTTAATCTCCTCCAGCAGCAGCAGCACCAGCACCGCCAGCAGCAGGCGACACACTGGGAAAATGCCAGAAAAAATATATATGTATATTTATATCTATATGAGGGGAGTGAAAAGTCAAGTAAGTTTGCTGCCATGGCTCCCTTTTTTTAGGGCGATTAACGCGAACTCGCAATTGAAATTAATTGTCAGTCAAAGTGGAAGTCATGATGGGGGGATCGTGAAGTTGCATGTCTGATTGCGAGAGTCTGAGCTGCTCTACCTCCGCTGCCCCCTTGGAAAAACTCCTCCACGCACGTGTTTAAAACGGATTTTTATTTTTAACTTTATCCGAAAATGGAGTCTTTTGCCCTGGCAACCGCTGAAACGTCTGCCACAGTCTGTTGCTGCTACACATGTGGCGCAAATTATGTCAACGTGGATTTGTGAAGTCAACTTGGCTTCTTCAGATATCACACACACAACATTCCCCATCTCCTTTCTTTTTTGTTTATTTCCAATGGCAAGCGTAGCATCAACTCCACCCAAATGGGGCATGCAACACAATTTGAATTAATAAATTTACGTATAAATTACAACTCCTTCGACTGACTGTCGCCAATGTTTATAGAATGTGCCTTGATCTTTTGCCTCCAACGGAAGCATCAATTAGGAACCGGAAAATCCATGAAAGCCACGCGACAGGATGTTTATGTGCGTTGGAAAAACCAAAACCAGTTTGTGAAATATTTGATTTTGATACAGAAACTTGAAATGCGATAAGCCCTGGCACCTACATAACAACTAGTTGCAATGTCATCGAATACTTGCAACCAGTTTTGCACTTTCTGCTGCCTCTTTTGCCACACGCTTCAATTTATCCCATAATTTGCATCTGCTGAGGCAAAATTATTTTTACATTTGCAGAAGTCAGCGACGAGAATACGCGGAATCTTACATCTGGAATCTGCCCAAGCGGCTCAGAGATGCATAAACTTCCGGCCAAGCTGCAATTGCAAACTGTAACTGCAACTCCAATTGCAATATGCAACTGCAACAGATGTTGCGCATGTGCCGTTGCAGCAAATGCACCGCTGCCACTTGAGACTGGGAAATGCGGCTCATATGCATATTTCAACGCCTTTTTTTGGGAAAACAAAAAAACAAGAGACGGTAGCTGGTGAACCAAACGCAACTCACACAAAATCATATCAAATATCGAAGGAAACTGACAGCGTTGGGATAAACAAAGAAGCAAAATATGAAATAACAATAATGCCGGAAAATGGGAAAAACGAAAGGGAAAGGGACCCAAAGTGGGAGTGTGTGTGAGGCCAAAAAATACAAAGGGAGTTCAACGTTAAGTAGACAATGCGGATACAAGTGTAAACTAAACATTCACTGGGAGAAATGGGGAGATATTTTAAACAATTTGGAAAAAATTAGAAAAAATGAAACTATCATTTAGTTAACATACAGCTGATAGCCGAGTTAAATGAGCCATTAACATAATATGACTAAAGGGATTTTAGTTTATAAATTGAATGTTTCTTAATTGTGCATCCCCCTATGTTTGTCAGTGTTTTTCCCCTATGGGTTTATTTCCAAGCCTTTGTTTGTTCCTCTCTCGGCATGTGCAAGAGTGTTTGTCCAAAACTTGGTAACTTCTCCATCTTGCCATTTGCATTTCCCACGTTGTCAAGGGAGCGGGGGTAAAAACTTGGTGAGCGAAGGAAAAGCCAAAGTCAACGTCAAAGTTGAACGTGTCAGATACAATTCCATCTCGCCATAGCTGTTGTTTTTCTTTTGGGTTATGTCTTTGTTGTACATATTTTGTTTATATATTTTTTTATTTTTCGTTTTAGTTTCGGGCCAAAGAAGCTGCCAACTGTTAATTGGAATTCGGACCGCCCTAGACCGCTAGATGCCGCTGTCATCCCCGTTTACGATGAAATTCACATGTACATATCTTTCTATTTGGCAGGGCAGCTCAGGGAACCGAAACAGAAAGATAAATATACAAAATTAACACGTACTCAGGTGAAAATGAGCAGGTAGTTACCCATGTGTGTGTGTGTGTGTATCAAAGGACGCCTCAGACAGACTTACGTATAGACCATCCACTCGTAGAGCAAATAACCCTAATAAATAAGCCAAGTTGCCCGATTCAGGTGGAGGAGGAGGAGTGGGGAATCAGGTTCCAAGCCAAGATGTTCATGAAAAAAGTTAATTAAGGTGTTTGCCCAACAACAACGCCGGGCATTATATGCTAGATATTTATCTCCCAATGGGGGAAAATGGATCTGGTTTTGGTTCTGTGTTGCATGCCACGGAGTGTTTGCTTTTGAAATGTTTGTCATTATCATCGTTAACTTTTTGATGAGACGAACGTGTGTGATAAAAGTGTCACAAGGATTGAAAAGAGAGACCGAGCGAGCGACCGTCGAGTGAAAGGAAAAACTAATAACGCTGTTCGAGGGGAAGGAGGAGAGAAATAATTCCTGGACGTGTGAGATACAGATACAGATACATATACGAATGTATCTTTCAGATACCAATTGCCATTAGTTTATTGAGAATCTCGAAATTTATGGCTCTGCGTGTCGTGGCCAACCACGCACAAATGGTCACAAATCTGGGCCCGCAACATATGTGGGCCTCCTACTACCGCTCCTCCTTCGTATTCCTTTTTGCCTCCGCTTCCTCCGGCATTTGTGGCACGTACAAAATTCATTTGTTGCACTATTTATGTCTCCCTGATGAAAATGAAATCAAATTAAATTTTCGGCACAATTCAAAGTGATATTTTGCAGCTACCATAAAACATGGCAAATGAGGTATAAATCTCTCTGAGAGTCATGTGTGTGCTTGAGCTTGTGTGTTTGTGTGTGTTTTCCCATGTGGGTAGATTGAATGGGAAATTGCTGGAATTTCCTTTTGGTCAGAATTACATGCGCATACTTAGGTAATATCTTAGATATTTACAACGTATCCAGGGGGTTTTAATAGAGACTGGGGATGGTACGAGATGTGCAAATGTGTAATTATAAGTTTGTTTATTTATTTATCCATATTTTATGCTAAATGTAGAAATATTTGCTTGTACCTTAAGAAATTAAGGTGTTAAATTTAGTGATAAGCATTTATTTTTGTTAAATAATAGATAATTTAATATTTATAGGCCTTTCTGAGGAATCACAAATATTACAAATTAAATAATTTCTTAAAAAGACATTAAATAAATGTTAATAAATGTTAAACATTTGTAAATTAGAAATTTATGCATATGCATGTTCCATTTTCCATCAAAAGGTATGCTATTTCCGTTTTGCCCTTCCCCTGCCCTTTCGCACTTCACACGCTGCTCCCCCGGGAGCTATATCCCATCCTTGTTCCGCATTAACCGAACACACTTCCACTTCATTTAAGTTTCAGGCGATAGAGCGAGATGGGTGATATGGAAGTGCGGTTTTAATTGCCAGCACAGCAAGAACAACAACAACTATTCTCCTACGTGCAGGCAATTATATTTAACAGACAAGGAAAGAGTGGTAGAGACAGAGAGGGGAGTAAAACTGCGACTAATCAACTAATAAATCCGTAATCACTGTTATTACGTATGCTGCCTGAGATGTTAAAACTTAAGAGTTAACCGGTTAACAAGAACAAACTAACTGACCAACAACAACTGCCGGCTTTTCCCCCGAAAATGAAAACAAAACGCTAGAACGCTCTCTGCCTCTCTAAACTTTCTCTTATACTCTTATACGCGGTACCTGTATTTCAGTTAGTTTCTCTCTCGCATGATATTTATAGCATGCGATTTATATACAGTGCAACGACCACAGACACGAAGACAGTTCGTGTGACTCTCTCTTACTCTCCCTCGCATCTTTTAACTCTCCATTTATGAAAGGTATTTATAGGGTGCTGGGATATACTCGGTTTTAAGGGAAGTTTGACACAAAGATACATATATATTTCTCTTCAGTGTATTCAATTTTAAATGTTTTTTATTATTTTTTTCATAATTTTTTATTTTTTTCTTCTTGAACTTCAGTAAATGTACTTATCAGTTAAAGCTCGATTGAACCTAAAACCCTGCTTCAAGATTAGCGATTTTGTTTTGTTGTTTTGTGGACTAAGTTCTAATTTCGTCTTATCGTTAGCTGATAATGTGTCAGCTTTGAATAAAACGGAAAAAGAACTTATAGTGACTTGGCAATCATTAGAAATAACATATAAATATACTATATCTTAATCTAAATACACTTAACCCCTATATAATTTTGATTTTCTATCACATTTCTTCAAAATTTCATCCATAAAAGAATATTCATTGCTTTTTAATTAATATTGTTTTTAGGAATTTAGTGTCATCATCTTACATAAATTAATAATAGATTATATGCTATATAATACGATTTGGTTTTATATTAATTTTAATAAACATTAAAATTTTTGTTATGATACTTCATAAATTATTTTAAAATTTTAGGAAACCTTAATATTTTGATTACCTATGAATATTTTCTCATCTTTTTCACTTTAACTAAATAAGGGGTATCTTTCAGTCGACTACGCCGACTACCCGTTATTTTTCGTCAGTACTAAGCGCACTTGCTAGCAGTCTCGTCTCTCATTTCTCATTTCATGTCCAGTCTCGAGCTCAGTTTGTTCCGAAAAGCCGACGTGAACACACGTGCTCGCTTGTCGCGCTAGTCGATGTTGGACTTTTGATTTTCCCAAGCCAGAGTCGCGCGTAGTGAGTTGTGGGCCGCTTTTGTTTGTCTCTTTTTGTGTCCAGCTATTTGGCAACCGATGCCAATAAGCCAAGTTAAGAGCAACGCACAAGAAACAACAAAAAAACACACACAAAGCGCAATTAAATGCAAATGTGTGAAAGTGTAGCGAGTATTTAGCAAATAAAAAAATAAATAATAAAAATCGCAGCTTAAAAGTGCGAACAAGCGCGAACAGAAAAGCTAAACAACAGTGCCAGTGCGTGTTTCTTCATGGTAGCTAAATAAAACAGCATATTAATATTAATATTTGCTTAAGAGTTGGAAGCAGCGCTAACCTCACATTTACTAAAATACGTATTAAAAACGGTAAGTATTTACGCCTTCTTGTTCAGTTATTACACTTTGAACCTCGCCATCTCGCTCTGTCTCGTTATCTCCCATTCGATTTTGCTTTGTGCTAAGCTTCGCTTGGAGCGCGCGCTTAGCCATGCTATCTCTTTTCCACTTAACGATCAGTCCAATTCCCCTATAATTGCACGGAAAAAAAAGAAGATCTAATTGATTGCTCATCACTAAATTGAGGCATTTAAAAGATCAATCAAAATGAAAATGAAAAACAATTTAAAGTTGAAAGATAAACAAAAAATAATAACAATTTGTTTTTGATATAAGAACCTTAAAAATTAATGTTTGCTTAGGTGAAAATAGGATATAAAATTCTTTAATGATAAGTAGTATTTGTTATATATGCATCCATAAAAACTTTCTAAATCTTATAATCATAATGATAAAAATATCTCTAAAAATTAAACTTTAATAAAAAACTTTTCTTTCTGTGCAAATAGGTTACAAATAACTGTTACAGCAATTGTTACCGTTGTAAAAAATTTCCCCAGTGTTTGTGTGTGTCACTTGTTGTTCATGATTTCCGTGGTTTTTCTCAACGCTTTCCTGGGAAATGTGAAAAATGCTGCACAGCAACTGCAAGTGCTCTTCGGCCTTGGATTGTATTTTGCTTTTTGGCCAAAACAAAAACTTACAGAAAAAAATACCCGAAAAAAAAAGGAAAACAAAGCCACACGCACTTGGCCCGAACTAAAAGCTTCAAGCCAAGCGTATTAGCACTCCGATTTTGGCCAAAAAATAAAACCAGTTTCGATACGAAACAAGCAAACAAAACAAAAGTTTATTTACTCCCAAAGAGAGCTTCGTTCAACAGGTTTTCATTGCGGGGACTTTTATTTGTGAAGAAGGTGGGAATTTCTGGGCAATGCAGTTCGGCTTTGTGCAATTAAACGAACGTGATTTAGCCGATTATTTATAGAACCTTTCGATTGAGAGTCAAGAAAGTTTCCTGTTAACTGGTTAAACCATGTAAGCGAAGGGCTATTGGCTTTACTAGAGCCACTTAAGTGATGGGCTTTTGTTTTTTAGGTTACGTAAATTTATTCAAAGACTATCGATTGAGAATTCTGAGTAAAGAGATATTAAATGCTAAATTTATTGAGAAAAAGTAAAAATGTCGTTTCCATTTCGGATTTTCCATAATCAGAGTTCAATAACTTACAAAAAGCAGGCTCCTGGTTTATGTGACTAAAATAGTCTTTTTTTTTTAAGTTTAAGCAAGCCAACAAAACTACTTTAAAAGTTAATTGGAATTAAAAATTTCAAAGATAGACTTCGTCATCTGTTTAATGGCATTCTGGTTTTTCCATTCAGCCATAAATCTCTTCTCAATTGATAACATTTTAAGCTCAAGCCACAGCGGAGACCTCGAGATTATCACAAGTTTAATGCTTATCAGTCATAAAATGGCGCTCCTTAAACTCAAGAGCAAGAGCAATATTGTTTTAACAATAATTATACCATATTTATAAATACAGAACATATTCATTCCGATAGTCAGCAGACGCCGTTCAAAGCTTCTTCAGAATCGCCTTTGGCTTTTCCGAGTAATTGTAGTCTGGATTTGGGTTAAGATTTTTCCTCTTTGGCCCAGATCAAAGGCAAGAAGCTCTCAAAGCAGCTACAACAATGGAAGCAAGCCAAAAAGGAAAAAAAAATGTGAGTCTCCGTCTGTGAAGGTAAAACTGCGGAAGTCATTTAACAGTCTACTTAACTTCTGCCAAAAAAAAGAAAAGAAATTCCCTAAAAAAAACAAACGAAAAATGAAGTAGAAAACGGCAAACTGGAAACATTCAAGATGCTCCTAAAGTTGGGCTTTTGGTCTTGGCCACGTTAGAAAGTAGCTGTAATTGTGGCTCCGTTATTGTTATGGCCAAAACTGCCACTCGTTCAACTGCAGGCGGTAAAAGTTGCCCAAAATGAATTGTCATACACGTTTTGTTATAAATATTTCTGCACTAACCGACAATGGGACAGTCATACTCGTACATAAATATTTAAAATTCATTGTTGTTTACTGGCTTTTTCTTTGTTTTTTTTTCCATCTTTTTTTTGAGGGCGTTTGCCCAGCAAGTTGATAACGCGAAAAGGCAGAAAAAACAATATTTAAACTTAACTCCGGTTTGGTTTTTACATCTGCCAAGTGTTTTTTAGCCATTTTGCTATTTCACTCTTCGTTATTGGCGGCTGGTGTTTCTAATTAGCACGTCGGCTCTAAGTTTTTCTATGACTTGTGCTCCGCTCAGCGGGATGAGTCAGCTACCCTAAGAGAGGAGAGCGTTATAATCGATCCGCCAGATGTCTTACTCTCTCGATCTCCGATCAGCGGGCGGTTAAACCCAAAGTCAAACCAGATTGATGACGTGAATGGGAGATAACTACACCGAAATATATAAGATCTAAGTTTGAAATTCGAAGATATGACAGGAAAATTGTGATCAATTGGTTTAGAAATGAAAGTTCAAAGAACTTAACTTATTTTCTTCCCACTATAAAGATTATAGGATATAACATTATTAATCTTATTTTACACATTTTTATATCTTGATGAATATAAAATTGATCTATATTTCTTAACATTCGATCAATCTTAATCTCTTCTTTCAAACATCTTATTTTCTATGTGCATTTTCAACGTGTGAGGTTTTTCTTTCGCTCCCCGATCAGTATTAGATTGAAATGCGATAGACCTGTCTGGTCAGTTGGAGGGTTTTATTGCGTTGAATTCAATTAATTAATTCCCAGTTTATTGCCTCAGCTGACCATAAAAACGTGAAAGGAGGAAGAACCATAGGTTTCCCACTGCGACATTCTGTGGAGTGAAATGAAGTCGTTGCACTTGCTTTCACCCTAATGCCTTCATCAGCTGCACAAACGAAAAATCTCATTAATTTTCCACTAGTCTCTCTATCTGTGGGTTATCTCTCTATTGTTTGTCCAGGTCCTTTTTCCACCTTTGTTTTTTTTCCTTTTTTGGCCCTACCTGCGTGCCGGAGTTTTCCCCTTATGAAGTTTTTCGGTCGCGACATGTTTTCTGATCCGTGTCCTGCGCTCTGCTCTAGTTCATTAGATGGACTTTGGCTAATCGATTTCCATAATCAAACAGCTGGCGCCAGAATGTTCTACTTGGTCGAGTGAGACATACCAGAATTAAGCCGAGTAAATGTTGATATAATAAACCTCTGGCAGGGCCAATTAGGCCTCACTCCTCCTCACCTGTGACAGACCCACATATTTTCTCATTTGAATAAAGAAACACGGCCACAGCAGGGGAAACATTAGACGCGCCTAAACGTGGAACTTAGCGGCCACAGAAATTCCAAATAAAAAAAAAAAAACAAAATACAGAAAAAAGAGAAATTTAATTAAAGCCGCATAGAAAAAATGCATAAATTTAGTCACCCCAAAAACACCCACCTGGCCATGTAATATTTGTAACCTCAGAGCGGGGGCAAAAAAAAAAAAACGTGTAATTTTCACGGTCCCCGAGCTGCAGCTTTTCACCAACTTGGCGGGTCAGTTCGGCACAATGATTAGGGTCAGCGTGGGGTGGAAAACTCCTGGCCATCTAGCTGGAAAAGGAAAAGCAACAGCAACAGCAACAGCAACAGCAGCAGCAGGTTGCCAACAATTTTTGCTTATAATTTTCCGCTTTTCATCATCCTTCTTCTTCTCGCCTCGCTTTGTTCTGGCCAAGATAAAAGCATTTGTCATTAGCATAAAATGTTCTGGCTCAGGTTTTGATCTGGAGTTTTGGCCCCTAAACAAGGAGGAAAAAAACGAAAGAATATTTGAACTTCATTAGTGGGCCAGCGAGCCCTAATGGGCACTTGGCTATAATTAAAATTTAAGCTAATTTTAATGCTTAGAAAGGAGAGGATAGCAGAACAGTAAGTCAGCCTCAATTTGGGCCAGATATTAAAAATACCTCAAATGGTGAATGTTCATCGCTTGATTTGACTTTAAGAACGGCACAAAGACACGAACCCAAAAGTGAATGATGGCATAGGGAAAATGGAAAAGCCTACGCTTGCTTACCCATTGATGGGCACTCATTGATAAGGCAATGCCCACGCAACATTAAGAACAGGAAAAGCCTCTTTTTGTAGGTGCAAGAAAAAGACGATCGTCTCTTCCTCATGCCTCGCCGAGCACCCTTGACAAAGAAAGTACCCTCGCCAACGTCTTAAGATTTAAGACGCTGATAAGTCAAAAAAAAAAAAATATATACTTAGATGGCCAAGATGGTACGATAACATTCCCAAGGGTCAACACTTAACGCTTCGCGTGGTAGGCTAGCAATTAGAGGGACTTTCATTGCGACTCCTCCTCGTTAATGATTGATATCCGTCTAGTGGGCCTGGGAAAATGTTTGGGCACATATTGGACTGACATGATCCCCAATAGCCGAAATGTCAGGAGCCAGCCCCTTGAATTTACATCAATGGCATATCGGTTGAAAATTTAATAGCACATTAAGGACGGACAAGGACTAACATTTGCATTCCTAATGAGACAGCCGACCAGCCGACGCACACACATTCAGACTGCAATTGGTGGGGACAGTCGGAATTATATAGCAATCAGTCGCGGACTCAAATGTGTCAATATGTTCCACACAGACGGGGCTTTCCATTGGTATATGGAACTCTCTCTCTCTCTGTATGGGACTGTCTGCAATTTTTATGCAGGCTCTATAAACAATTCACTTCCCAGTGAAATCGGAGCAAGACTGATGGCCAGGGAACATGTAAATCAATACACAAACAAATTATAAATGCAAACAGGGACGGGACAGACAAATCAGACGGCCAGACAGGAGCGCAATATCAGACTGTTTGCACAGATTGACGCCATTAAAATCAACATATGACAGTTTTTTTATGTGTATATATATATATATATATATTGCCTGTCCTCTGCCATATTACATACGTATATATACAAATCCAGGCCACCTCTTAGATGGCAGTCAATGATAATCGGCCAGCGACGGACCCACGACCAGAACTCAAACCACACGAAGCCAAATCTTGCATGTTTTAAGCTGCCCGCTGTGTGGATCCACACAAGAGGTCGTAAAAAACAGAGTGTCATAAACATAAAATTGATTTTGATTTTTTGTTGTCCCCAGCTATCTTTCGGGGTCTTTCCCACTCTCTCTCTCTCTCCCTCTGCCTATGTTGTATACTAAAATCTGGTTCTGGGACAGTTTTAGGGTGTGCTTAATTTTTAATCGAGTCGCGTGGGCAGACCTCTACAAAGGTCTCCCTCATTTAATATTGATTTCTGATGCCGAATCCAACATTCCTGTACACATTAATTGCTGTTATTATTAGGACAATGGGCATTAATTATGGAACGAGCAAGCGTAGATTATATCACAAGTGTCTGAGCACCACTGTCCGGAGTCATAACCATAGTCATACTTTTTAATGGCCCCTAAACCTGGAGGGGCAGAGAACATTATCGATATTCCCTCTCTCTATGTATATGTATATACACATGTATGCCTAATTTATGGCCCAGTCAGCACAGAAAGTTTAACGAACCTGCAGCTTAAAATCGTAACTTCTATGGCTCCCGCCCATGGTGATGGTACGCCTATCTGCCTCGCACCAGACGAGCTATTAAAACTGACAAGTAACTCTGTGAGAGGCCGCCGCTGCCGCCGTTGCCGCCGCCGCCGTAGCTAAAGTCCAGACCCCAAAAATTGAATCTTAAAAAATATTTTACAAAGCGGCATACAGTGCGTCACGCATTGTTAAGGCCAGAGAGGCTTCACAGCAAGTCGGTTAACATAAAAATTAAGTAGCGAAAACACAAATAATGCAGAGTAATGGTTAGGTAATAAATATGGAGAAAGTTTAAATAATATTTCCAAATCTGAGAAACTCTACAGGAAATTAGTTGTTTGTTTTATCTTTCAACTCAACAACAATATTAATGAATAATTTAAAATATTTTTAAGCTCGCAATAGCTAAAATAAAATAGTTATACAGATAAGGCCTGAATACTAAACATAGTCAGACCGCATGACAAATATTTATTAATGAATTAGATGGATAAAAATAACTCTGTTTTTAGTTGACTCAATGGAAAAACCTAAAGTGTCATATCTAGCTAAAATTTGCCTACTTAGAAGTCTTATAGCCCCGTAACGCACTGTACCTTAAGCCATATATTAGACATATGCCAGTAGGAAATGACTGTGGCTTACTCACACATAACGGGGTCGTCTTCGGTTGGATACATCGTGATTGCCGCGTTGGGGCAACACCTTTGATGCGGCTGCGCATGCGCTGTGAAAAATAGCCGAGGAATGCATTTTCCAATAATGTAGTTAGTGCGATAAAGTTGGAGATGGAAAAAGAGGCATACCACTCAGACTCGGACTTAATGCGATTTTGTGGCTGACCAAATTACTGATGGATCCACCTCGATTATGTTAATCGAGGAGGGAACCTAGCGTGGGAATCTGGCCAGGCAGTGCCTTATAGCTGAGATTTCCTTGCCACGTAAGCCGCTTAAGCCAAAGAAGGATGGGATTTCTTTTCTATCTCCACCAACGCCACCGCCGGCAAGTAGACGAGTCCAATTTTGGGCTCTGAGCCATTTGACAAATAAGACTTTTCATGTCGACATCATCGCGCTGTGGCAGCAGCGTGTTTCTCGTTTCGTTTTGTAATTATTTTGCCAAGCAGCAAAATGAAAAGGAAAATTCTGTTTTCATGAAAACTGTCAGAGGCCAAAACTAAAAGCAGACACAAGATAAATAAAGCACTGCTTATTGCTGTCCTTTGGCTGTGTGTTTGTCATGAAAACAGGACCGAGGACCGGCAAAACAACAAAAAAAAAAAAAACAGAACCAGGCAAAAAGAAAATGAAGCTCTAGAGAAAAACTTTCATCATTTGGTCGAGAAAATTAATTAAAAGATAATGACGAATTCGCTGTTTGAGTTCTACAACAGACACACACAGATATTTAGTCGGAAAGCAATTAGAAGCAGCAGCCAATTATGCGAAATAGTTTACCCAGGCAAAGGCCTCTCGAAGTTGGGGGAGGAGCAGGGTTCAGCAGGTTTAGCAGGTTCAGAAGGTTCAGGGGTTATGGGTTGCTTGGGTTTTTGGCCTATCCCCCAATCGGTCATATCCGTGTCAGCCAGCCCCAAGTCACCCTGATGACCTGTTTGCATGTCTGCCACTTTGCCTGTCGACACTGACGCGCTGCCATGCTAAATATTGATCAATTATGTCGGCCCTGTGGGGACTCTTGGCAATTTCAGCTGTCCCCGGCAAATGCATTCGACCAATCCATCAAACCGAGTTTCTTCTAAAATCCAGTATATAATGTTATTATTCTCCTTTTTTTTGCAGGTAAGTGGAAAGCACTGAGAAGCTCAACTTTAAGTATGCGAATTTCGGTATCCCCTCTTTGAGTGTGAGTATCCAAGGATTCCTTTCGAAGATGGGTCGCTTCCTGTCTATTCAAAAGGATGGCATTTGCTTTGTTTATCGCTCTTCAATTGTCTGCAATTCATTCTATTTATGAGAACTCGAGAGCATAAGCTGGAAATAAATCGTTATAAGCGGAAAACTTTCCCACACAAAATCGCCTTGTCATCCTTGAGGGGGCATAGTTAGAAGGCTTTTGGATGATGTGGCCCCAGGATAAACGGCATAAATATGGATATAATATGAATATTTAAAAAGCTTTTTAAGTTTTATTTAAAATCCCCAACCAAATCCCTCTTGGCTCTTGGCCTTCCATACATGTAGCAGGAACACTCTGGATGTTGCAAATTAACATTCTAAACGCTCCGAGCTCTACATTTGAGTGTGTTTGCAGGGCATTTAAGTTAAGTCGACCTAAAAACTTCTTCTGACATTCATTTCTTTTCCGCCCAAGTTGCTGCCGCTGTTGCTGTTGGTGTTGTTATTGTTGTTGTGGCTGGAAAAGCAGATAAGCCAAGTTAAGGGGATTTTATGAAGATGCAGAGGCAATACTGAAATTTCACGCCTCAACAGAATATCGATTAGAATTGTTCAATTTCAATTATCATCCATTCAGCCGGAGGAAGGGAGGACGGCGGTGGGTAGCCTCCAGAAAATGAAAAGATTTTCCCAGATGATGACAACGATAATGAGCGATGGCCGAAAATGGGAGAGGCGGGCATGGGGATTTCGGGTGGGGATTTTCGGCTGGAGTTGAGAGTCGTTCGAGCGGGAAACATGGAAAACGTGAAACGTGAATTGCATAAAATTTAACACTAAATAGCCTCCCAAAATAAAAAAAAAAAAACTGCTGACTTTCCGTGGCGACGGCAGTGGAGTCTCAAATTGGAATTCTCGAACGCGCCCCTTTGTCGATTGATGCGCCAATAAAATGAAATAAAACAAAATTAATGAGCAGCCGTTCGTGCTGAGCCAGCACAACATTGGAAAATTGCGCAAAATAAATTAAATTAAGCGTTTGTTTCTCAGGATTTTCCCAGGCAACCCCGCTCCTACCAGTCACACAAAATCGAATCCAGCCGAAGATGTATGGCATTTTAAAAAGTTTTAGCCCAATTTAGCCCAGTTGATTGTAAATAAGTATATATATATATATAGCCAGACGACATCTTCAAAAGCAAAGCAAATCGAAAATCGTGACAGGAATGCATGAGAGAGCCGATTTTCCCAGGGGCCACAAAACTGGCCCTTTTCCACTTTTCCACTGGCTTATTTATCCTTAGATCGCCTTAATTGCAGCACACAACGGCACACATTTGATTCAATCAAACACAGTCATTGATTTTGTGTCTTATTATTGCGCCTTTTACTTTGCCATCTTTCCTATTTTTTTTTTTTTTTGTGAATGACTTCTTCGTATAATTGAAATTGCTTTTACTTTTTCCTTATTTTTCGTTAAGGGTAAGGGCAATCCGAGCTTGGAAAATTTATTTAAAGCGAAAGCATTTTCAATTAATTTGCCAGCAGCGGTTTTGGTGCCAGCCGGCAACACCGCAAAACAGCCGCAAAGAATTTTATTTATTTATATTGAGCTTGCCGGAGCAAAAGTGTCAAAGGAGAGAAGAGTTGGGTAAGGGCAGGAGGCAGGGCTGCAGGACGAAGGACCCCTCTGAGTCCTTTTCTTTTTGCTTTTCATGTAGATTTTATTTGCGACAAGCAGCCGCGAGTCAACAAACATAAGCACATACCCATACCCCTGCCAAGAAATTGAATTTTACATGTATTTTTAATATTTACCAAGCGGCAGCATCAGCAGAAGCGGCAGCAGCCACCAACAACAATAAAAACGAAAAGGACTTGTTTGTCTTGTTTGCGCCCCAAAGGCTGCTACAGTTTTTGATGTATGAATACCCTTGCTGTGGCCCGGGGTCCCCAAACTTACAGCCAGAGTTTACATTTAAGGGGTAAAGCTGCTCTGGGTTTTATTTAAAAGAATAACTTTTTATTTTTCTTTTAGATTTTCTATAGATACGTTGGCAGTTGCTTTGTTTTAACTTTTTCCAATCGATAGTTTCAGATTTTCTTAGTTTAAAGGATGGCTTCAGTGAGCAGTTCCTGGAATATGAATATGATTTTAGATTTAGAAGGACGAGAATATTTAATTTGAAGAAAAGAAAAGAATCGCTGAGCAATATTCTTGTTAAGAAAAAGTTTTGAGATATTTTAAAAAGATTAAAATACTAGTAAACTTAAGAAAAGGGACATTTTTGACACAGATAAGTAGATAGTGATAGTCCTTCTTCTAAAGGATACTCTGAATTCGAGACCATCTTTCTTAGAAACCTGCCTCATCTGCATCCCTTTTATCGTTGGAAAACAAAAAATGAAGACAAAACATATTGAATTTCACCGCTGTCTTAGGGTTCTTTGCTGCTTGGCCCGCGCTTTGTTATCATTTTTTTTTGCGTTTGGGTTCTTCTTGCCATAATAAAATGGAAAATATTTGTTAACGTTTTTATGCAAATCAATGACGCTGGCGTGAGCTAAGCAAATGCGGCAAGCCCACACTCGAACGGGAGAGAGGGGGGTGTGGAAAAAAAAGAGGCAACGTTTTTGGGGAGAATTTATAATAAAATTTTGACATGGCGACAGAACAACTTGACAGCCATAAAACATCAAAAAGTTATCGCTCCATCGCCATCCGCACCGAATCCCTCTGCATCAGCCGCGGGCGGATGGGATGGACATGTGTCCTGGCTCCTTGGAGCAAACGCTTTTCCTTTTTTTCTCTCGTCCTGTTTCTGGTGCTGGTTGGAAAATTTAAAATCAAGAAAATGCGGGAATTACGTTTGTTTTTCCCTTCTTGACTCTCCACTTTACTTTTCGCTTTTTTTTTGGTGTAGTCCTTGTTTTCATCATCAGCAGTGAAATGCATAAAGTTTTTCGCAAAAGTTGTTGGCTGGATTTGTTTGTCGCAAAGGGTCGACAATGGATGGGATAGATGGAGTGGGATCGAAAGGAAAAAAAATGAGAATGGAAATGGGAATGGGTAAAGAAGTCGAAGGATCTGCGAATGGAGACTGCGAAAGTTTGTCCCGCTGTTCGGTGGGATTTTCCTGGGGTATTAGCGTTGTTAGCCCCACGTTTTGCCAGTGTTATGCTTGATTTTGCCTTCCTTCTTTGCCTTGGCCCTTTCCCAATTTCCTTCTTTTTTTGTCCCCCTTATCCTCCAGCAGACTTTCTCCATACTTTTCTTTTCCCTCAGTTGACTTGACTTCACTTCGCCTTTGGCCCCGGCGTGAAATTTGTTCGAGTGCGTATGTGCGTTCGTCCTGTAAAGGGGGGAAAAGATTTGTCAGCGCAAGTCAAAAAGGCTCGGGAATCTTTTTCTTGCGGTTAGAGGCGAAACCAATTTGTAGATTTGAAAAGTTTCTCTTGAAAACCGTTAACAGGACACTTTGAATATTCCTAAGGATGCGGGGAAAGGCCATGGGGTGTACTTTCTCGACTTTATGCCATCTACTATTCTTTTTTATATGCTTTTTGGCACTTGGCAGCGGGAAGGACAGGCGAATAAGTTGGCAGGCAGCTGACAGAGAACGAAGAAGTTGGCTTTTATTAGCTGCGAGAGAGACCCTTCAAGTATCTGGTAATAAGTTTTCAAGATTTCCCCTGATAACCATGATAATAGAGAACAACTCTGTGACCCTCATCGGATTCCTGAATTCTTTTGTGCCGCGTCACTTTCGGTTCACCTTTTTATCCTGCCATTCAGGCGAGGCAAATATAAATTCCAAGATTAAAATCTATATGGTGTGTGCATATTTCGCGCACCTTGACTTGTTTGTTTTTTCACCAGCTTGCTCCCCTCTCTGTGCGGTTCTTTCACTTTCAATAAAAAAGCATAATTCTTGTTTTACAGCGCGAGGCCGCCAAGGATAATACCTTGAATCGCCATGCCAACGCCAAACACATTCCCTCGCGCTTGCTAGCTGTTTTCATGTGTGTGTGTGTGCATGGCTGTGTGAGTGTGATAAAGGGGATTTAAGATTCACCAAACGATAAATTGCGGTAAAAGGTGTCTCTCTCACACAAGGATATGAATCCGGATCTGTATCCTGCGGCCGTGTTTTGCTGATAGCCAAAATCTTTCGCATTGAAAAACATGATTTTTAACTGGCAGAGCTGAAAGGCGAATCCGACAGCCTCGCTGTACCTTCGTATGTATGTGTGTGTGTGTGTGAGGGAAGGCTGTTTGCATGGTGCACAAATGAAATGAGATTTCCCAGCAGAGATAGAAATACTCACTCACCTACAGATAGAGAAATTAATTTAATGGTTTCCTTTTTACATTAAAAAGTGCCTTTAGGACGAACTGCGTAGTAAACTCACTGCCTTGGGCGGAATGTTTTAAAATTTAATACATAATTCTGAGATTATCTGCTTATCATACATCGATGTTATACACAATATTTACATAACATAAACATAGTCTTAATTTATCATCAAATTCCTTTTAAGAAAAGTATTAAAAAAATCATTAAAGTCGATATAAATAGAAATGTTTCCTGATCATACAGAAACTTACTTTAGAGACACTTTTTGTCACAATTGTTGACCATCAAACTTAATAAATATTTTTCACAGTGCACACACGCACACCAGCGCGGAGGGAGACAAACGCACACAGAGACAGGGGCGCATATACGTGTTCCCATTCAGGTGGAGCATATGAGAAATTCTCAATTTGAATGCAAACATGTTGGATTATTATGATTTTCTTCCTACCGTTGGCAGTTTTTCTTGTTAGTTTGCTTGCTGGCTGGCATTTCGTTCTTTTTTTTCCCTTCTCATTTTTTTTTTTTTTTTTGTGCCCCAATGTGGTGGATCCTGAGGCAGCTCCTGGGTATTTTTCTGTGGGCGGAATGCCTTTGCTAGGAATCTTTTTTCACCGTGCTGTGTGACAAGTATTAAGTGCAATCAAAAGAAGATTTACAAGCGTCATGAATGAAATATCTGCACCACATATGGCCGCCGCACAAACGAATGGCTTACAGATTGTATCTGTGTCTCTATCTGCATCCTCATCTTTGTATATATGTACTATATATGCCTTTGCACTTGCGTGGCGAGTGTTTGCGCATAAAAACCCATTTGATATTTATGGTAGCCCAGCCCCATTATCCAAAAAAAAAAAAAAAGAAAAACAAACACTTTACCTATCTTGATCAGTTGCAGGTGAGTTTAATTATTGATTATGGCACAAAGAAAACAAAGCCAGCAGAAAAAACAAGACAGAGGGGTCAACTGGCAAAGTGAAAGGATGTGACATCGAGTTGCAAGTTGTGGCAAAAAGTCGCTAATAAATTTGTAGCTCTTCTGTCCGTGAAAGCGTGGCTTTTGGCTGGTTCGACGTTGGTTTTTGTTTCAACGTTTTTGGCTTTTCGTTACATTTTCCCAGGCGGCGGTAGTCGCATGACTTTTGAATAACCTTTCCCACAATTGTTTGCGCTTGTTGTGCACCAAATTGCACAGACAATTGCTGGAGACTCACTCGTGTATCTAGTGGATTCACAGCTTTAGATTCAGATTCAGAGCTTGGAGCTGAAGCTTGGAGCTGGAGACACAGTTGATTGGCGCAACTCGCTATCGCATTCGCATATTCATGATGACACACACATGTGCATGCATAACTAAGCAATCCAGCCGGCAAACTGGAGTTCGCCTCCATGATTTAGCAATTGAGACGACGATGGAGACTACGAACAACGATTAAGATGCGCCATCTGGCTGGATTACATTGAATTGACTTTGGGGCCATAATTGATGGCTTTCCAATTCACAGGGGCAAAAATGGTAGGGGCAGGCAGGCAGGCAGGCAAACAGGAAGGCATAGTAATATGGCTTAGAAGTCGATATCCACCCGAGCCTTTGATGTAATACAATGAGCGCTTCTCGCTTTTGACACTCTCCAAAAATTAATGATCTGGCAAGCCGCAAAAACCAAGCGAATTCGAGTGTGGCTGCGGATGGCAGTTAATAAACGAGTACCCTCATGAGTGGCGGTTCTACTGGTTTCAGTTTGGTTTTAGCTTTCGCAGCAGATTGTTCATTTCGAGTGGCACTTCTTTAATTAATAATCCATTGGCTGCTGATAATTGCTAAAAAAAAAAAGAAAAAAAAAGAAGGGCACATGAAATCATTAGCATACAACGGGAAAACCAATAAAAAGATTTCAACTTCCTTTCTCATGAATCATTTTGGTATTTCTATATTCAGATATTAATTTCATTTTGAAACAGAAAATGAAATACTAATAGATTGACCCAGTCAGTGATCTATCTTATTTTTATTATATATAAAATGAATCACTGTCTAAAAAGATTCTTAATAACAGACTAACCTTCTTTCTTTGCCATAAGAAAGTTTGACTTGAGCATTTAGAAAGCGATTTGTTCAAACGCTTTTTTGGGGCAGTTATCGGAAGTTAATGGCTGCGCTGATAATTCCCCAAATTGCTTTTCTTGTCTTTAGAGCATAATTTACGCATCGTCGCAGGCGAAATGATGTGTAATATGTGTAGATATATATATATATATATATATTATGTACATGCGTCAGCTGGCATGTGAGTGGCTCGTAAAATGGTCGTCCAAAAATTGGCCCGAGAAGGCAGTAAAAATCGATGCAAGCCAGATATATATACCGCTGGCATGTGTATTTATGAGCAATTTGCAGGAGTGCTTAAAAGTGTGTTCACTCGGACGAGGACCAGCGCGAAATGATATGCTAAGTTGGAGGTTGGAGGTAGGAATAAGGTAAAATGCTGCGAGCTAGAGGGTATGTGGCAAACAAACATTGCGCATACGCCGTGTTAATTTGCATTGTTATCAGACGCCGCCGCCACTGCGGTTCGCTGATGCGCGTCTTTATAGAAATCTAAAGGGAAAGGCAAAGCTAGAAGCAAGGACCGCCTGCTAGGCAACATTGCCACATCCTCACTGTTTGGTCTGCCAGCCGCACCACGTGGCGTATGCGTAACTTCATACGGTTTGTTTTTATGCCGTATGTGTATGCGTTATTAAATTTATTTGACTTGACGTGCGCACACACACACATACACAAAGCATATTCTAGAGATGAGGCTGAGGGCGAAGATGAGGATGAGGATGAGGAAATGGCTACAGCAAACATCGACAACAGACAGAAGGAACTTACGTCCCAAGGTTTCGGGTTCCGAGTTCCGAGTTTTGCGGCTGCTGGTGGCTATGCAACTGCCCCAACTGTTCTGTACGTTCTGCTTTACATTTCTCATTCTCATTTAATATTTAAATTGCTTGTGGTTAAAATATCTCATGTGCTCTTGTGGCAATTTATATTTTAAATTATTAATTCTGCCTTATTACGTTACATATAACATCAACTCCTGCCTCTTGCCCTTCGTTCTCATTCTCCCATTTTGCCAGCTCAATTTCAAGCTTGACTTCATATTTATTCAAAAAACATACGGCATGCCCAAGCAACAGCCTCCTCACATGACTTAGATTTTTCGGTGGCGGGGGACGGATTTGCTTTTGGGTACGCAATTGAATTTGGTTTCTCTTTGGATTTTCTATTTGCATTTCAAAAGGAATTTTCAATTAAAATGTCAACATAATTTAGAATTAATTTTCGCATCTTTTTCTATTCGCTCATGTAAATAGGTTTTCTAGGCCAGATAATTTCATTTTAGTTTGTTTTATTTTCTTTTAAAGAAAATTGTCCTGCTCCTTGGAGCTGAAATAAAATTGCAAGTTGTGTAAACAAGAAAAATTACAAAATTACTTTTCAGCATTTGCATATGTTTACATCATTGCCGTTGACTGACTTCCTGGCTCTGACTTTGACTTTGATTTTTCATTTCGTTTCAGTGAGTCAGCCTTAAAGTTATTTATAAATCTTATTTTATTCGCCTCTGACTGTGCTGGCTAAAGAAATATTTCGGTTTAACTCAACTACTTTCTTGTACTATTTTTATTTCCTCTACGATAAGCCATGTTAGATTTTATAAATACCATTTTATCTTTCTTGTGAACTTGCCTTCTGTATGAGAAAGTAAAAAATATTCTTTGATATTCATTTAAACTGAATAAACGCAGATAAGCACTAACTGCTGCCATGTACTACTTCCTTTCTCTGACTATCAGTCGTCAGTCCCCCTCATCCAACCTCACGACTGACTATATTCATATCGTTCCTTTGTGCCTGATGGGTATTAAAAACAAATACATTTTATTCATGGCTGCGTGTCAAAGTTTTTGGGGAATATTTATTCACAGTACATAGCAGCACATTTTTATTTAATTTTGTTTTTGTTTTTTTGGATGCAAACTTTTCTGGCTTTTATTTTATGAGTCGCATGTGAATTTTATATCCTTTATTTACGCATAACTTTTCCTCGCGCGTTGTGCAACCGAAGTTGGCGAAACCGCTGAAATGCAATTCGCGTTCGGTGCTGCTCGCTTCTGCTGGCTGATGCAAATAAAACTTTCATTTGTTTTCATAAATTTACAAATGTATTTGCGTTGAGTTTTTCATAAGCGGAATGCCACAAAATGGTCAACACGTTAAGTTTAAGGGATTTGTTATTTAAGCATATAAACACGCTAATTGCCTGGCATTATTTTAAGCAGCTTAAATATGTTCCCTACTACCAATTTGGCATTAAAGCTCATCAAATGCTTATCTGCTATCAGCACCCAGCTGAAACTGCTAAAAGCTGCAGATCCTGGCAGAGCATTAGCAAGCCCTAAGCTCACGTACAACAAAAAAATATGGGAGCCTTAATAAAAAAGGAAATGTCGCATAATGTTATGTGTGTGTGTGTGTGAGTGTGTGTGAGTTTGAGGTCCTGACAAATGATACGTAGCCCCTCAGGGAGAGAAGGTTTAGCAGTTCATAGACCCCCAGCCAAGCAGCCACCCAGTATTTTTCATTAGGCGCGAAAAATATTAAACAGACGACAGGCAGAAATTATTATCCTGAATCTGGCAGCCGGCGGTGGCGATGATAACAAATTACGTATACGCATCACACATACGCCGCGTTGTCGCTGGCAAGCTCATCAGAGAGATATCTGGCATTTCGCATTTCTGTTTTTTTTTCGTTGCCTTCTATTCCCATTCCGCCTCTCTTAATATTTAAGCATCGTTTTAGCCCCACTCGTGGCAACGTCTGGCTGTGGCAGTTGGCCCTCTAAGCTGTTGTGATTGTCAGTTGCGTTGCTAAGCTGTTTCTCTGAGGAGCGGGAAAAACGATGAAGGAGGATGAGACGGTTCCATCAGCAGCAAACAATTGTTTACTCTAGCAGCGATGCGTGTGCTCGGGTCCTCGGGCACTTTATTATATTTGTAATATGTATTATGACATTTCTTTTATGGGCTTTTCCCTCTTACTGCTGATGATTTGTCGATCGAGGAATCGGCACGGCACAGTGCGTTAAGCATTTATTAAGCCCAAATGCGAGGGTGGCATAAAAACCAACTTATGTGGCCCACAAACAACTCTCGCAGGAAGTGGGCGTAATTGCGTTTCTATGTTTGCTATTTGTATGCCTTCATGTGTTCATTTCCGCACGCAAATAAACAGAATAAAATCAGGCAATGGCCAGAGATTGAAGCCAAAGCCCTCACACTCCAAGCAAGAAATTATTGATCGAGGGTGATGCCATGGGGGAGAGGAGGGTTAGAGTTTCCTGCAAATGATCCCGAGGCCACATAAATTTATTCTTTATGAAACCCAAGCATGCCAGATTGAAAGGGGTGTTGACAAATCCTGGGGCTCCAAAGCCTGACCTGCGGCACTTCATAAAACGTAATCCGGCTTCGTGGCTGCCAGGGCCGCTTATGACAAACATAATCATTAAGCCATTATTATTATTACACTTATGGCGGGAAGGCGTTCGGACGGTTTTCCTCGCCGCCACCGCCCACGCCCACACGCACATAAATTACTCGAGGATATTGTGGGTTGGTCTGCCGTGCGCCAGCCCAGGCAATTCTCAATGATTTACGGTCCATATTCCGATTGCTGGCGAGAAAAATAAAAAAAAAGGGAAGAGGACACGAAGGCGTCGCCATTGCGTTTCCATCGATAAACAACTCGAAATGAAATGCAATTCCGAGGGAAATGCAAAAGAAAACTGGAAGCTCCTGGCTTCCAGGAGTCCCGCATCCTGCCGATGTCTGCAGCAGACCTTCCTGCGTATCAAGTGTGTGCACAGCCCGACTTGTCCATCTATCTGTTTGTCGATATTGGAAATCCGATTTTATGGGTTTTTATTTCGTTTGACTTTGCGTTGATTTTCAATTGCTATCGCACCCGCTCTGCGCTTCACCCCTTTTTTCCTTTGGGGGTCATACTTTTAATAATAACTTTTTCCAGGATGCCCGGGATGCAGGACCTTCTCTTCGGGGTCCCTGTTCCCTTTATCATCCCAGTCTGGCAAATTGTTTGTCTTTCATTCTCTACGCTCTCTCTTTCTCTGTCTCTCTCCGCCAGTCTGCGGTCTCTGGCTTACTTTTGATT
Source organism: Drosophila eugracilis (assembly GCF_018153835.1). Taxonomy (NCBI): domain Eukaryota; kingdom Metazoa; phylum Arthropoda; class Insecta; order Diptera; family Drosophilidae; genus Drosophila; species Drosophila eugracilis. The sequence continues at coordinate 5,228,994 of NW_024573224.1, forward strand.
TTATGAAATATTTATGCCTGGCTTTGGTCAACAGGGAAATTGATTTTTCTTGCCACCTCATGGTAGCCAGTTCCCCAGTGTCCCCTGTTATTCCCCACTTCTCTATATCCTGCTGCCTGCTGTCACGTACGTGTCCTGCGACAGCCTGTTGAGAAACAATTACAGTTACGCCCAGCGGCCAAAAGAACCACGCCCTGTCGCCCCTTCAACGAAACAGGTGTTGACATGTGTCGCGGCAACGAATTAATAAATATTTTATCATTTGTATAAACACAACATTTCATTAATTTTTATATATTTGTATTTGTGGTGCGTCGGCCGAGGGGAGTGCGAGGCGTGGAGTCCTTTTGTCTGTGACTATGCATATTCTTCTTAATTAATCGGCCGTGTCGCGCAGTCCTTTGTGTAAAATTATTGGTAAATGCAGCCGGCAATTAAATACTTAATGCCAAAGTGCAGAGTTAAACAGCCGCAGCGGAGAAACCAGAGGCATTGTCAACATCATCATCAACAACAAAAGCAGCAGCAGCAGTAGCAGTGGCAGTGGCAGTGGCAGAATCACCATAACCATCAACACCATTATCATTATATTAATGGAGTGGCCCAAAAAAAAAAAAAGATGGCCATAATAATAATGATAATAATAATAATAACAACAATGATAATGTGGACAATTCCTTTTTGCATATTTTCAGTATTTATTATCAAATGCTTTCAATTGGGTTTCAACCAATTAATTTTCATAATGACCGCATAGCCAGCCAGTTTCGTTGCGTTTCATTTTCGTTTCGAGAGCGACATGCAATTTTAATAATTTTAATTAACCGTCACCTACAGACAGTGCTTAATGTGCCTGTAAATAAATTAATGCGGCAAACGATAATGCCGTAATGCCGCTTAACTTGTTAATCCTTGCATAAATCTAAATGCCAGAAGGCATTAGCCAGTTTGACACTTTTACTCACTCTGCCTGTCACTCGGTTACTTCTGCCTCTATTTAGACTTGCATATTAAAAACATAATTTTTCATTTCCACCAAAAAATGCTAAGGGGGTTTGGTGATGGGGGGTTTGTGTTAAGTTGGGGTAGTGGGCGAAGGTCGCACGCACATGACGACAGTCATCAGTCAGTTGGTTAACTCGCTGCGGCCCGCATTTGGCCCACTCTATGCGTTTAAGTGCTTGTTTGAGGTTTACTCGCAGTGTGACCATAATCTGCCACAGACACTTACACGCGCACACACACACACACAAACATAGCAACGTCAACAGATAAATAAACAAGGACGACAAGGACAGACAATCGGAGAAGCACACAAGACAGAGACAGACACAGAGAGCGGATATAAACGATGTCCTGGCATAGCCTGATTAATGATGTTGCGACAATAATTAATTATATGCCTGCATCGGGGGAGTGATGTTGGTGAACGGTGGCTAAATTCTGGGTGGTTTGTAAATTGTGTGAGTGTGGGTGGGAGAGATGTTTTAGTGTGGCCGATACCGCAAGTATTTCATTTCATTCGCGCCGCATTTTACATGGCTTGGCAATGGTAAGCCACAAAAGCCACTAAATGTTGCCTAAGCAATTGTTTTGCTGGGCAGTGGCGGTGGTTTAGTGGGTTTTAGGTTTTAGCTGTGTTAGATATTGGAATTTTGAGATTGCAATATTTCCTTTGAACTTGCATCTCTTAATAGAAGACCTTAAACCTTCTCTTTTTCCCACTTCTCATGTTTCCAGGCGGGTGCTGGTATGATTTTTAGATTAAACCAAAATCCTCTGTGAAAAAAACCCCCTAAAAATACCTTATGCCACACCACTGTTCTTTTGTGGCTTGCTGGCCCGTCAAAATATATTAGACTCGATTGTTATCGGGCACTCCTTTAGCCACTCAAGTCCTGGCAAAGCTTTGGGGTAGCAATTAAAATGCAATTTAAGATATTTCTGCACATATCCCTCGCCTCGAAATTCTTGGCCCGTGTTTTTTCGCGTTCATTGCCACCGCGTTTTTCACCGTTTCCCTAGCGTATGTGTGTGTGTGAGTGAATGATTTAGACATTTCAATTTGCATGTGTTAACATGCAATGCAAAAAGGATTCGATTCTTATCGCTGCCACATGCCAAAGGCCAAAAAAAAAACACTGGCGGGAGCAGTGCCCGCCCGAGTTCTGTCTGCAGATCCCAGGAACCAGTTACCAGTTACCAGTTGGCCAACATAGAAAGCACTTTTTTCCACTTTCCTTCGAGTCGGAGCTTTATAATGGCCCAACTTCCATGGCATGCAATGTGCTGCACATAGTCCACCCACTCAACTGAACACATATACGAGTATATGTGTTTTTCGCTATCCTTACCTCTCCGCAATGTGGAAATTTGAATATCCTGCGGTAATTTCCACTATTTTTAGTACTTTGTTGCCCTTTTGAACTGTCATTACTGCGGCTTGCGGAGTTGAGTGAGGAAAAAGTGAGTAGGGAGAAGGTGTCGCTGGGGGGTTCGCAGAAGGGGTTAAGTGACTGCCTGCTGGGGTGGCTCATCTTTTGTTCCATTCCCTCTCCTTTCCTTTCCTCCTTCCGTCCTCACGTTTTCTGGTTTTCCTTATGCCCAGCCCCCACAATCCTTTATTTGCATGCGAGTTGAGTTACTTTTTATGGATTCCTGCATAAGCGTTTGGGTTACCAACGAAAAAAGAAATGCCACATAAATATATATATATATATATATTCGTATATATCCAGCAGAACTTGGCGAACTGGCATAACTTTGATGGGGATTTTTGATTACTTCTGAAATGGCTTCCAGCTCCATCAAGTGCCCCTCCAACGCCGCCTTCTTCTCTCCTCTTTCACTCTAATGCGCAATTAGAGCGCCATTCGTTGATTGAGAAATTAGCCAAGTTTGAGTTGCGTCCGTCAAAAGACCGTTTTCGGCGTGGCCAAAGGACTTATGTGGCATTAAAACGTTCAGAAGCCATTCTTCATTATGCTGGCCGAGAACGGACGACTGCGAACGTGGCCATTGCGTGAGCCTCCATATTTTCCCACTTTCCCAAGGACATTTGTGTGCGTGACAATTGTCCGTAGTTGGGCAAAAACTTGGAGACTCACATCTTTCGTCGGGACTCGCTTCTATGTGCCATGTGTGCCACATAACGCTGTTATGGCACATCCAGAAAAATACTAATTTCAGTTGATTACAATCTGAAGGAATTAGTTTTTATCTTGAGGGAAATAAACCATGGATAAGGTTCTTTGATATTCGTTAACTAAGCAGGAAGTTTCTATAAATATGTTAATAATAGAGATTATTTTAATAAAAGTCTCACATTTTAAATATATTTTAAATATTTTAAATATTTTTTAAATCACAGTAGTTAAATTTTTGTTCTGTGTATTTTACCCATCGAATTTTCCGCTTCAACCTAATGAAGTTGCGCCTTGGGGTTTTTTTTTTGGAGGGGAAATTGACCAAACTAAGGCTCTGCTCCACTCAGGCGATTTCCACTCGCACATTAACCCCGAATCGGTTAAAACGCAGCGAGAGCCCCACAAAATTGGCACGTTAAAAGCGTCTATAAAATGCATGTGTAAACAAGCCCCGAACTCGTGTCCAATTATGGCCGGCACACACGGATGGCGGAGGAAAAGGAGCTGAAGGATGAGGGTCGGAAGCCGAAAGTAAACTTTTATCTAAACAAACAGCTCGTTTGGGCCAGGCCAAAATGGACGAGAGAAATGGCCAGAAGAGAAGTGAGGCGCGGCATGCTAAAAATAAATGAAGACATTAGCGACGCTCAAATGACATGTTATCGACTTTGAGGGCCAGCGGGCCAAGCGATGGCGGACACCGCAATTACCGTTAGCAGCACACACACACACTCACACACACATACATATGAGCATGTATGTGTTAACCTGGATCATAAATAAAGAGCTATAATGGAGGTAACCTTTTGGGGGCAAAAACAAGACAAAGAGAGTGAGGAAGAGTGAGTGAGAACAGCGCGGCTGTGACTGCGTTTGCCTTTCAGCTTTTTTAAGCGCGCTTCAGATTCTTGCGAATGATATAGGAACATGCAAACTTCCGGCGGAAGTGCAGGCGTGCGACAGAGACGGAAGACCATTTCCCCCACCCAAGCTACCAAACACACCGATACACCGACACGAAAAAGCCATTAACACACATACTATATACACACACACACACACACACACTCATTCACTGGGTTTTGGGTAGCCGTTTTTTATGTGTTTGCGATAAATTCTCATTTCGCCGAGCTGCGCTTTTTCGCCGCAATCAGTTGGGTGGAAGCAACATAAATATTTTACCATCCAACCAGACTGACAGACAACCAGGCAAACGGGCAAAAGGACCAAGGACCACGGGACAGTTGGACTGGGAAGGCTCGAAGGCGATGGCGAAAAGGCCACCACATAAAGTTACAAAATATGCGGCATTTTCAAAATGCAAATTACCATGTGCGAGTTCTTTGGACTCCTTACCCTCTGCCCTTTCACCCATTACTCTTCTCTCGTCTCACCCATCCCGCTCGACACCCGCTGGCACTCAATCAAGCCACACGAGCCCATCAATTAAAGGTCATTTACATGTCAATGCAGCGACCGGCGGCCAGCAGCAAATAACGAAAACAACAGCAACAAACCGCAAAGTTTTACACCCAGCACAACTTCTCTGTAATTGAAGCATTTTAGCCCACGTCATTGCTCAGATTTGTATCGGCGCCCAAAGACAGGGGCGTAGATTACATGGGATCCAAAGGGATAGAGTATGCGTATGTAGTATAACTAAGGGGTTATACCTACAATAAAGTTTGACATGGACCTTATTTCCTGCTATAATATTCTTAAAACTCAATTACAATATCATAAAATTTAACAAAAAAAAACCCCTGCCTATTGACGCTCTGGTTTGATGGCCCTTGCATGTTTATGGCCTCCATTTAAGCTCTGCTCCTTTGGTTGGGTGAAAAAGACTTTTGTTACGAAACTGCAATTACTGTTGCCAAATACTTTGCAGTTTGTAATTTTAACTGCGTTGCAATTTGTTAAGTGCAATGGCCGAGTGTGTTTATTTTGGTGAATTTAAGTACAGAGTGATGTTGTAACTATAAAGATGAAGTTATTAAAGTCACGAAGAGTGTTTCTAGAGGTAGTGTGAATGAGAAACTTTGGTATAATTATTTGAAATCGCTTTAATATCAACAGAATTAACACGCAAACGCATATCGACCGCCAACGCACAAACAGAGGCCAACAAACGAGCCTTTGTTTCGTCAACATCATAATGTCGCCCGTTGTGCTGCTTCCGCGACAGCGGCTAAAAGTTCCCATCCCATCCCTTGGGCCTAAACCGCCCAACATCAACCTCCCACTCACTCAGACACCGAGTGTACTTTGCTGATTTGCATTTTCGACATTGTTTGGCCCGATGATGACTGCCACGCCTCCGTCTCTGATGGAACCCATTACCAACCATATCCAACCAGCCCCATGCCCCGGCACTTGCCATCGACGGCAATTTATGTGTTGCATTGTTTATGACAGATTTATCGCAAGTTAATGACATGCGACCGCTGATTTATGTAGCCAACACAAATATGCCAGCGAAATGACGCGGATCTGACAGACGAACGCATACTGAATGGCAGCTGAATGGCAAGGATCTGTCCGCCGCCCGAAGCGTTAATGAGCACACCTCTGAGGATCGAAGGGGAATATATTCCATTTGATCCGCAAGCATCGGATGATTGTGCTCCAAGGAGCACTGCCAGGGAAGTAAAGAAGCTACCGGGGAGTGATTATTTTCGCATTCACACAACTGCAGATAATTTGTTGATTCTTTTCCGTTCTTTCGCGTTTTTCAGGGGCTTAAAGAAGGGTATATCCGGTTTGAGATGATGTTTGTAACACTTCAATTCTGGAACTATATTAACCTTTAATTTCTGTTAAATGACTATCAGTATTACAATTACAAGAAACTTATATTATTTAAAAGGTAATTTAGAAAAGGGCATTTGTAGTCGACTTACCTTGTAAGTTTCCCTTGTTCTTATTGCAGTTTCCTTTGCTCCTGTTGCCTGGGTGCTGTAATTTTAATAATGAGAAATTGTCAGCGCATAAAATGAAGTCCAGACAACGACAGCTGACACAACAACCCACAATGGCAGTAGTGGACCAACGAAGCCAACGACCATCCCCAGCATCCAATTCCCAATCCTCCGCCGCTTTTAATTTAAAGCTTTTGCACATTTACGCGTCAGCTGCCCGTCTTGTTGGTGTTGTCATTGTTGTTGTTACGCTCTCGTATATAATAATAAGTGCGCGGCAAGTCCTCGCTCTTCTTCTTGTTGGAACTTCCTTTCTGGTCCTGGCCATGCAAATATTTATATGCCAACGTTGAACTTTGTTGATTACAAAAAAAAAAGAACAAGAAAGTAGCGAAACGAAATGGAACGGAACACGAAGAACGAAGGAACAAAAGTGAAAAGATTTTTTTGTATCCTTCAGATAGGTTTTTTTTCCAGTTGGTTGAGTTATTTTCATTTTTTGTAGTACATAGGGAAGTAGGTTAAGAGAAAACACAATTTTTTTAAGGCTTTCGTTTGCTTCCTTTGTAGGAATAAGTTTATTTGGCCAAAGGTCAAGAGTAATATACCCGAGAGTGATGTACTCGTATATATATCATATATATATATATATATGCACGATCCTTTGCGTGCTATGAGAAATGGCCCAGCGAATTCGGGGCTCCAGTTTTTTGAGGTCGGTCATATATTTCAATTAAAGTTGAACATGCAAAGCATAAAGAATAAAAATTCCGGCGGCTTGAAGTCAAATAAATTTTTTTGGCTTGTGTGAAATCCGAAACTCCAGAGCAGAGCTCATCGTGTGTTGATGCTAATAAAAGATGATTTATGCGTGTGGAAAATGAAGCGAATATTCTCGGCCAACTTCCCAGGGAACTTTGTTGTGGTTAATGCGTGCGACTTGCTTCCTGGCCAACCAAAACAGCATGGCAATATCGACTTTCCAGTCGAAGAGGAAGAGCTAGTAGAAGAGGGTAATTAACACGCTGCACAACAGCAGCAGCTAAGGCAAGGGCAAGAGGCAAGAGGCAAGAGGCATGAGGCAACCACAACAGAAAAACACCACAGAAAACAACACCTAGAACGTCAGCAAGAACAATGCATAAATCTACTTTCCTGGTTCAATGCGCCGGCTGCGGTTGGCTTGAACGTGATTAGAAAAGAAAAACCAAAAGCGAGGGAGCCCCACACATACAAGAACTAGTTTTTCTTTCTTTCCTTACCTTAGCATAATGGGAAATCGAAGCCGCAGCAAACAACGGTAAACGGTAAAAAGCAGCCGCAACAGTAGAAATAGTAGAAAGAACTTCAGCTAACCACGATGGTTAGCAATGGTTAAACCGGGGGTGGAGAGGAAAGGCATGCAGGCAGCCAAGCTGAGGAGGAAGCTTAGAAAGTGCTGGAAACTGAAGCAGGGCAAGCACAACACTGTGAAATGAATCGTTTCGGCCTTTTAGGCTCTTTTCTTCTCTTCTGCAAAGAAAAGCCAAAACAGACTGGCTAAAAGCAGCCAAGCGCGAATTATGCCCATGAAACATGTGTTGTAAAAGATACACAGCGAGAGAGGGAGTTAGCAATTGAAGTAATTACAAATGCACAGCCATTCTGCATTCTACATACATTCTAAATGTGCCGAACAAAGGCACAAATTTTCTGAAAACAACATCATACAAAAGCAACGAGGTGGAGTTGCATGAATGAAAGACCCAAATGCATATACAAATAAATTAGCAACTAAACAAAAAACAAAGGCAAACTGCTGGGGGAAGCAGCTGTGCGATGTAATTATGTAAAAATGGAGGGCGCGTGCATCCACACATGTGTTTCTGTGTGTGTGTGCTTGCTACCTCTGCCTGGCAACACATTTGCACATTTCATTATTTAACAAAAAAAAAAAAAAAGAGGAAAAAAATAAAAAAGACATGGCAATAAAAATTCTGCCTGGCTCACTTTTATTAACATCCATTGAGAGCTCCCTGCCCTAAGCAGTGCTCATTATGCCAACATCAACGGAAAAGCTAAAGCTCCGGCCTCATGTCTATTAAAATTAAAATGCGCTCAGCTCTTTTTTTTAATCTTTCCATTCGTAAAGTAAGAGAACCGAAATTGCCACACAAAACGTGGAAAAGGGGGGTTGGGTGGTGCTGAGGGAAGGGAAACTGGTCTGCCACTTCAGTGATTTTCAATATGAAAATGCAGCCAGACAGAGCTGACAGACAGACAGACAGCCGGCCAAAATGAGGGGAGTTTGGGGCTGGTCTGAATGCATGTTACCGCATGCTTGGATGAATACGAATGCAGGAGCATTATGTGGCAACAGTCAGGGATTGCGGTTGCAGGCCTATGCAAATTAGCAGATATATATCTCAGCCATTAACGCGATACATAGTAGATAATAGATAACAGATAACAGATTGCTTGCATTTATCGCAGCAATTTAAGAAATTTCACACTAAGATAATGTCTTTTAAAAAACAAACTTCTCATGAAATATCAATATTCATTTGCATTTTAAATTGAATAATCAATTTAAAAACTATAAAACGACTCTTAGAGCAACCTCTTTATAAAATTAAAAATATTATTAAAAATATCTACTTGATCTAGAACTCTTTTCTGCTTAAATAATCAATTGAATTCGAGCCAATTAATTATATTTCTCTGTAAATTTTCCCAATCACTCGAAACAGCTGTCGATCCATGAGAAATATTAAGTGGCGTGTACTGAGGTGGCGAGGTGGCAAGCAAAGTGTTTCGATAATCTCTGCTAAACATGCCATGTAAAATGGTGAACAGATTGTAAGATGAGGCGGAGCCCAAAGCATGGAAAGTCAAATAAATATTTGAGAAAATACAACATAACATATTTGGTATTCATTCAATTTCGTACTGGGGCCCCCTTGCCCTGGCCGGCCTATGGACACAAAAAGGCAATTGAATTAGAAATTCTTGAGAAGTTGTCAGTTTAGATAACTGGCAATTTGTATGCGGCGAGCAATTAGAAAATTTTGGGCCTCAAAATAAAATAACAAAATAACAGACACACACGAAAGCGACAGACAGACAGAGATGAGCTGTTGAATTTAGTGAGCCAGATTTGGCCATGCATACAAAATAAACAAAGAAAATACAAAGATGTTTCCTTATTTATGGGTAAAGCCCTAGTCCTGCAGAGATATATATATATATATATATATTCGAATATGTAGATTTGCCAAGTTTATTTCTCTTTCCTCTTTTTTTGTGCATGTGGCAGGCAGGAAATAACCGAATTACAGGACACGACCTTTACCATTTTGACCCAGGCAACTGCAAAGGGTTGAAATTTGTTATTTATTTGCAATCTGGGCTTAGTTCTTAATTATTTTCTTGAAACTGTTTTGTAACCAAACAAGAATACATTTTGAATTTTATTCGATTGCCCGAAATGCTGGCAAAATTGAATAATATTATTCTACAAATTTGAATATACTTTTTGGTAGCATTCTCTTTTTTTTTTACATTTCTCTTTTTTTTCTGGCAAAAGCATTGCAAGTGATTCATGTCAAGTTGCATCACTCAGCCAACGTAATCCTTTGGCCGCCTCTTGTCTGCATTATACGCTCTTGACTTGCAAATTGTTTGCGGTTATGGCTTGCATTGCAAATTCTAAGTAACAGCCAGCTTAATTAAATTAAGCATACACATCCAGCCACGCCCTTAAGCGGCTATGATGGGGGCGACATCGCTCATGAATAGGCATTACGTATACGTAATTTAAGTGGCTTACACACACGTGTCATCTGCACATACACACTTCACATGGACACGGCTTGTTTGCCACTTTTGCATATGTATGACATAATTAGTGTCATAATGACACACACACACCCACATATGTATGCTGGGCACTTGTCTAGCAGGCTAAAAGTTGAAAAGTCTCTGAAGAAATGGCACCGCCCTGCCAGTCATTTGGAATGCTAATAAGATGCCCACCCTACTTTACGCCCTCACCTACATTCATTCTCACTCTAATTTGCATATTTTTCACGCTTTCTTTTGCAGTAAATTACTTAAAAATACATTAAAAATGTTCAACCGGCTGCAGCTGCATCTGTAGTGGACGGCAGAATACTACGGAACGGCGGAAAGGATAAGGCTCTTCCCTCCCTTTTTTTCTTCGCTCAACAAGGACAGTTCCTGAGCAAGGTAAGTGAAAACAAATATTATTACTTCTCTCCTTCATTTGCTTATAAATATTCATTAACAATTTTATAATTTATCTCCGGCAAGCATAAGCGGCAAATAGAAAAAAAGAATCCTTTGGCATTCATTTATTTATATATCATTAAATATTACAAATATCAACTGAAGCTCAGTTTTCATTTAACCTTTTTTTGTTGCGGTTTTCTGTTTAATTGAGCATAAAGCGAACTACAAATATAAATAAATTGCATTAAATAAATATGTAGGGTTGCCAAGGGAAATAGAAAAGGCAAAGGAAAAAATTACTGAAATGAAAACCGCAATTATTTTCATAAATGTGCAGCGCACTATAAAAAAAATAAAACTAGAAAAACGATCCAAAAAAAGAGCACACACAACACTTCTAAATTTTCACCACTTTTCCCAAAGAGTTCATAACTTTTCTCACTCACTGTCAGCCTCACAATAAAGCCCCATCCAACCTCCATACACACATACACAACCATTCTTGGCACTTGTTGTTACTTTTTTATTACCACCTCTTACCACGCTCTCTTTTCCCTTTTTTTTGTTTGTGAAATGCAAAATGCGAAAATGCATTGTGACAGCCATTTTTTTTTAAATGTCAACAGGAGGAGCATAAAAAATACGTATACACCACAAACACTTTGTCGTTGGTGTGTTGCATAAGGAAAAACACTTTTTAAACATTTTCAGCTGCACTTTCATGGGCGTCTAAAACAAAAACGGGGCGAGATGGAGGAAAAAAACGGTTGAAAAGCTTTACGCGGTGGCGGCAACTATTAATGTACTTCTGTTTTTTGCAAAACACTCGTATGAGGGTGTGTGATATTAACAAATCACAACGCGCAATTCTCGAATTGTCACCAAAATAAAAAGAAGAAAGGATGTATAAAGAAAAACACTTTGCCCCAAGCAATATGCAACACTTTATCAGTTTTTTTAGCTTAACTGCAGTTCCAGCAATTTTTTACCACATGCAATACAGTAGTTATCCCAGCTGAAAGACAAATTATGCGTTAAGGCTGCATCCCTGCGGCTCAAAAAGAGCTGAAGAATTTAATTAAATTTGCACAAAGTTAGCAGAGGGCATGAAAAACCTAGATGACCAGAAACTCTGGAAAAGTCCGAGCGCACTGACAACCTAAATCTGAAAAAGGACAACCGAAAAAAAATTGGTGAAAAATGTTTAAATTTTGCACATGGTTTTCAATTTGACGCGCTCCTAGAAAACACGAGCTTTAGAGCGAACTTAATTGGTTTTCACCAGGCAAAAGCAATAGCAACGGCTGCTAACCGCAAATTAAAATAAAAGCGCTGGCTGGATAAAACCAAAGGCCAATCTCGTATTCCGCCCAGCCGAAGAATAAGCAAAGCTCTGACTATGGCTATGGCTATACAAAATTTAAATTGCATTGGCATTGAAAATGCCAACGCGAATGCCCCCCCATCGAATGCAGTGTGCAGCACGTGGCAAAGGACAAACACACAATGTTCGGTGGCTTATTTGACTTTATGCAAATTGATTGCATAAATAATTTATGATTAAGGATCGGGCAATAATTTGCCAATTTAAATGCACAATTAGTTTAATTGATGCGCTGTCACACGCCCACCAAAAAATCAAAAACACAAAAAAAAAACCGAAAGAGCCGGAAAAAAGTAAATACATACAAGAGTCGACCCGTCAAATTGCTGCAATCCAAGCGAAACAAACTCGGCGACTCTGTATTTGACAAATAAATAATAAAATGTTTATTTCCATTTCGAAAATTGTTGCCATGTTGACAGTCCCGGCCAGTACATAATTATGCAAAATTCAACGCCATTGCGAATAAATAAATAATATAAAGTTCCAAACAAGCGACTGCAATTAAAATTAAAAATTAACAAAATATTTTTGCCAGCATTATAATCGCACACACGCTGAGACAGGCACACACACTAACACTGAGTAACATTAACACCCGCACACATGCATGGCATCGAGTTAAAGCTCATTAAATTTGCATTTGCATACGAAATACATAGTTTCAACACCTCCCTTGCTATACCAAAAAGTTACCAACCCATTGGCAATCCCATGCAACACCACCAACATGCCCTTCTTAGCCAGAAATTATATATAGTATATATTTTAACGAAAAACCAATTAATGCAGCCAAGCGGGATGGCTGCTTCTGGTGATGTTGGTCCTGCAACTGAAATATTTTCTATATGAAGGAGCCCATTTGCCAAATATGTAAATGTACAAATTTTATGTGAATTACCAACAAATTATATGATATTTTTATTTCGTTGGTTTTTCCACGTCATTCCGGCCAAAAACTCACAGCCAACAATTATGCAAAATATTTGTGTGTGCTTATGGCAGCTGGTGTTTGAAATATTAAAGTCTAATTAAAAGGAAATTACCAGTTGGAGTTCGTCATAATAAATAGTTTTTATAGGAGGAAAAATTCTAGTATTCCCAGAGTATTCTTAATAATCGCTTTAATCCAAAGAAGACTGAGGAAATACTATACTGGCAGTCATTTTTAAACCTTTTAGTCTTCCACTATCTCTGGGTCCATCAGAACTTTTTTTATTTACTTGTGTTCTTTATGCAGTTTTCAGTGAATGTGGAATCTGGACTTCCCCATGGAACGGTCGTTCATTAAGTTCGAGTGTTGGTCACAAACGTTGCGCATAAAGTGCACTTTGCGAATTCGCGCATTTTTATGACAAGATTTCAGCTTTTCATTTTCATTTTCATTTGAAACCAAAAGGCCACGCAACCAAACTCGGCACCCACATCCCGTCCACCTATTAAGGCTGTAACGAAATTTCTTCTTTTTTTTTTCTTTTATTTACTTTCTTTTATTTGTACTTTGATTTAATGGCCATAAAAATGCGGGGAAATGCGAAGGAGCAAAGTGAATGCGCGTGCATAAAAATCACAAGGCACGCTGTGAATTTTAATACAACGCTGCGTATACGTAATGATTTCACTTGGTCGTCGCCATTTTGATTTTTCATTTGTCCAACAACTGGCGGTAATGTTGTTGTTGTTGTTGTTGTTATTACTATAACTACCACCATCAGGCGAACGAACTGCTGACTTTAATTCTCCCTTTTTCACCCTGCAATTGAAACATGAAATTGCATTTATTGTGCGGCAACAATGCAAACAGGACGAACTGGATCCTGGATCGTGACAGGGGAATCCTGGAATATTGCCTTATGACACCCAAAAAGTAGGCAGAGATTTTTGATTTATCACCACAGCACCGCATGCGTATGTGTGTGTGGCCTTGCATAAGGGCATTGGCATATAAATACTTATGTACATAAATTGAAATGAAGTGCCAGGCACTTTTGTGACCGTTTCAGAGATTTTAATCTTTATTTATCGCCATTGCGGTTGGCATTGTCCCAGGGCTCATCCTGCGCTTCCGCGGCTGAATTTATGTTAAGCAGCGGCATTACTCTCTCTCCCAGTTTTTTTTTTTTGATAAATGTTAATGTTTCTATAAAAGCGTGTGAAGCATATATCAACACAAACGTCCATTTTAAATGTTAATCAAAGCGGGGCCAAAATCTATCAATATTTATACATATTTAATGCTTAGCCCTAGAGGCCAGCAAAAGCCAAAATAAAAAAAAAGGAAAACTCTGAATAACAATAAATAACCAAAATCAGAATGGGGAAAAAAAATCCCGAAATGGTATGGTTTTGGGCCGACAATGAAGGGCAATCAATAGTTTTTTCTGGCCAATGCGAAAACCAAGTCGGACATTCATCGGATGTGGTGACGGTTTGTCGTCCGTGTGCAACGCGTTGCATAAAGCAATCAGTGCAAACATACACACAAAATTGTGCTCTTACAAATAAATATTGCATTGGGGGATTGGGATTAAGCCCTGTCACAGATAACTCTATTCGCCTGGAATGATTTGGTTTTTTGTATCTTCAATTCGGAAGCGTTACGCGGAAATGTGTTTTGTGTTTGTATAAAAATGTATAGCTTATGCCAAAAAATGTTCAAAAAAAAATCCAGAAAAATGTCAATTAGGGTATGCATACAGTTTTTTAAGTCAATTAAGCAAATGGTTCGCAAAATATTTCCTGGGTATTGAAACAGAGCTTAATAACATTAACTTTAATTTGCTTAACTTATTCATATTCTTGAAAACCCAAAAGCTATTCCTAAGAGAAAAGTGTTAAAGTTTTCCGACGCCAAACCAACAGCAAATGGCGCCAAGAAAACTCACTAAAGTGTCTTAATTATCAATGCAACTTTAGGATTTCCGTCTGTTGCCAAAAAATTATGGCCCCTATTGAACTTGGCCGAACCAACACCCCGACCAAAAGGCGCAATAACCAGAGCTTAAATGGCCAACTAACAGCAGGGTCGTGTGCGTTTATTTATAACAAGCGCAAAATGTGCACAATTAGCGCTATATATGGTATTGGGCCTATGGAGGGGATATTCTGCCGCCATAATCATGGCAAGCATGCCATTTAAGGCCCCAGAACTTTAAACGTGACTCACATTTCAAAGAGGGAAAAGGGAGCTGCTGGTTTTCCTCTTTATTTGGTTTGGTTTGGTTTGACTTGGGGCCTGCTGCGGGCTGCCGGCGAATTAAGCTGCATACAATAAAACAAAGCGCAAATTATGAGGGCCAGCAGCGGCGGACAGGAACAACAGCAAATAAATGGAGACGACAGTCTGAATAAATAGAAATCAAGAAAGCATAAAAATGCCCAGCGAGACAGCGGGCTGGAGACAAAGCCAAAGTTTGAATGCAGCGGTACGAAAAATTAAGTAGTTGCCAGAACCTGTCCCCAGTTTCCCCAAGATTGAAGACAGCTCAAAAGGGAACTGGGCGAACCTGGTGCTCCTCCTTCTCCATCTCCATCTCCATTGCTGTTGGTAATTGAAGTGTACGCGTTCGTCCCCTGGCAATCGGACTTGGCCACACTTGGCGGATTGTCGGTGGGTTGGACACCGACAGAATGGATGGTTAGGGTTTAAATAAGTTGAGTTGGCCAGCAGAAGGCACAACAAGGAACAACATTATGCTGCATTATTTACAATATGATGAGGGCCAGCGGTTTGCCTGCCACTTAAAATACATACGTACTCGTATATATACATATATATATCTGAACCATATAACCATAGCATTGCTCCATAAAACGCTGTTTAAATGAACGCTGGCCGAGCGTGCAATGGACGACATTTTCATTTACGATGCCAGCGGCTCAAGGAGGTGAAGCCAAATTGAATGCGGACTGGGTGTCTATTATTTTATTTCTATTCTGCTGCCGGCAGCCACTATAGTAAAGAAGAAGAGGAGGAGGAGGACACAGGAGGAGGCACATCCCGACCCCATCCAACCGTCTCGAGTTGTTTATTTATGTGATGGACTGTGCGTGTGTGGAAGTTGCAGATAAATTTACTTAGCCGCCCGAGGAGAGCGCTCTAGTTGAGCAACTCCAGAGCTTAAGGAAATGACAAGTTGCAAGTGGAAGAGTGGACTTGGCCGGGGAGATTGATGGTGCTGGCATAATGAAGCGGGGTAAAGGCGTGCAGCTGGCGAAGAGATGTCCCACCTTTGTCCACCCACACAGAAAGAAAGAATACGATATAAAAATATTTTATTTTAAAATTCAAAATGCTATTTGAAATTGATCAAAGTTTCTATTTGACTCTGAAGTTAATTTAAACTTTAAAATATTATTAAAAAACTTTAAAAATGAATTAGAAATATTTTTAAAGTCATAAAAAATCATTTAAACATATAAAGCTCTTTGCCTGTACGCTCTTGAGCTTGTTTGCTGTGCGTCATCGCCTGGCGAGTGGAAATCAATTTACGTTAAATGTTTGCCCATCCACCGAATCTAAACACGGCTGGCCACATCAACCTGGCCTGACAGGATGTGGACTAAGTGAGCCAAGGAGTGGAGCCAGTGGAGTGATGGAGTGGAGAAGGTGGATTGGAGGAGCAGTCAACCGCAGAGTATCCATTTGAGTGACTTTGGGCTGGGCTGTGCATGAGATCGGAGGTTGAGCCCCCCTAAAGTAAACAATCGACCACTGGCGCTTCTGCGTTTTCAGCCACGGCAAACAAAACTGGCTATGCAACAAAAACATCATCATCATCATCATCATCATCGTTGTATACCCATCGACCTGGCCAACAACAATAGGGGCCTATTAAACTTGAATGCGTCACGCATGCTTGCTGGTTCTTTTGCCTCAAGAGCTGCTGCTCCTCAGCCACATCCTCACTCTCATCTTCACCTCCTTCCTTGAAATTTTCCATGGGCTCAACAAGTTTTTGCATTTGTCTCGGGCACGAGCGCATTATGCTAAAAACTTTGCGCAAAACTTGGGACGACAACATGATTAACAGACAAATGACATTACAAAGCCTTTCACTTGGCGACTTCTCCTCACTTTGGCAAAAAAAAAAAATAAGTAAAAACTGCAGCAGCAGCATCGCCTTACTGCCTTTCTATTTCCCAGACAATGAGCTGGCTTTCAACGAGATCTGAAGAGGTTGGCCCTTTGCGAATATGTGGGAGAGTTTTACGGTGGGAAGAGGGGAATCGTCTCGGGGTGGAATGCGCAAATCAGGTCTTAACCCCTTTTCTTTCATCTGCTTAGCTGCTGTCTGCTGTAACTTGAACTTTCAGTGAGCCGTGCAGCTGGCAAGAGTAATGAGTGAAGCAAGCATCTTATGGATTTGTCGCTGACTTTGAAGTTGGTTTTTTGTTCACTCGCGCAGTAGTTGGCTCGCCTTCTACAGCAAAGTTGAGCGCTCTGCTGATGCATTTACTAATAGAAATTTTAAATTTAAATGCCAGCGAGCATTTCTTGCACTCATCCATCTTGAGGAAACTCGTGCCCTCCTTGCTTTCGGCGGTTTGCACTTAACTGAGAGGCGTTACAGCGTAAGCAGCTTCGAGATATTTTCAATTCACTGCGGCTCGAGCACTTTTGAGTCCCTTCTTCTGCCCTTTTGGAATTTTGATGCGCTTTAGCGAAAATTCTGCAGAAAGTGTAAGCCATAAATAATGAAAGCGGGACTTAATATATTCATCTGAAGGATGTCTTAACCTTGCGATGTTTGTGCATAATTAGCTGTTTGAGCGGCAGCTGGGGAGCAATTCCAGGAAGATGTTCAACATTTATCACTGCGTTTCCTGTTCACAGAAAGCAATAAGTATTAATTGGAACTTGTTTATGAGAGGTTTCCTAGAAGAACTTAACATTAAACATAATTAAACTCTAATATCATTTAGTTTTTCTTAAGATATATAGTTTTTGGATCGAAAGTTTCTTATGAGATTTGTTTCTTAAGGTATTTATTTTATACACTTGCTGCTCCGAATCCCACTATTCAATTGTATTGGACAGACAAACGCTGCCCCATTGCCAATCACATATTGAACAGTTTCCAATTTTCCGATATTAAGACCCGCTTAGAGACTCTTCACATACCGCCAGCCCCCTCTCAAAAAACATCTTGAGTACTATTGGCGTGGCGCACTTGAGATGGAGAACACAGATGTTTGCTTAAAGCTTCGGTTTGGCAATACATTGGCCCATCTGGCTGGCTATATAAACATGTCTCGGCTGCCTGTTCACCAAAGTGTTGGAGGCGATGCCTGTAAAACCAGAAACATGGGGCCAAAAGACTTGCAAAAGTTTTTGGGGGAATTGAAATCCTTTGGCAAACAACCAAGCACACACATACACACACATATGTATTTCGTACACACACACTTATTGGGAAAAGGGGGAAAATGAAACATTGCCAGTGCAGTGGGATACAAAAACCGCACTTGGCCAGACTTTCCGTTTCCTAGGTTTCGTATGAGCTAGGAAATGGAAAATGGAAAATGGTCGAAGGACCCCCCTAGTTTTCCCACTCTACAACAGTACTTCACATGCGTGTAAGAACTTTTCTGAAGCATTTGTAAGTTTTTAATAAGAAATTGTTAAACAACTTGTTTTGCTTTTTTTCCCATTGCCTGTTTCTGCTACTCTTTACGAGTTGGAGAGGCTGCCGCTTGGCAGGAATTGTAGTAATTAGTCATGTTGATTGATGAACGGGCGCAATGTGTGTGTGTGTGTGTGTGTGTATGTGGTGGCAATTTTACTCGTAGTTCCTCGCTTGATATTGCAAAAATTAATTTAAAGGGCGAACAATATGTCAACGCCATTTAAACACTTTGGCATTTGCCGTAATCCCGACAGTCGAGCATTAAGAAAACTTAACCATTAAATGGGTGGCGTTGGTTGGTTGTTTCAGGCATCCGAAAGCCAATTTTCCAAGAGCACACGGCGGGCGGTACGACTATTAAACATCAGTCTCACAACAACACACAAGCACACACGCACTCGCACATACCAAAGTTGAGTTGCCTTAAAAGGAAGGCTTACATTGTGTACTCCTTGGGTGAGCAATAAAAATCTAAGGTGGAAGCAAGGAGCTTCGCCAAAAACTCAGAGTCAACCCACACAACCTCATCATGCCATGCCTGCGGTTGTAATTTAGTGTGCCTAATGAATTTAGTACCGTTACATACCGGAAGTGAGCATGTGAGTGCAAAAATGCGCACTCGACTGGAATGTCTGTGAATCTCCATGGGTGTACTATATACATATATAAACCCATATGTTTGTATGTGTGTATGTGTAGCCACTACGTGCTGGTATTGAGGTTTTATCCCCCAGTATCCTGTGCTGAGCTGTGTGTGAAAATGTGTGAAAAATCTGCGCTCTGGCAAAACTTCGTTAACCTTTATTAACGACACGGAGCGTCTAATTAAACAAGACAAAATTTTAAATCGAGCGTAACGTTTACGTTCAGGTATGTGTACGTAGTAGGTTCATAATTTTCCAACATGTGTGTTGTGTGTGTGAAATGAGCAATTATTTTTAATTGCCTGGCGGGATTAAATTGGGTGCCAGGACGGGATTCAATTAATTGGCAAGGCACCCATACCTGAAACTTGGCCAAGGCAAAGGCAACACTTCTGACTTGATTGCCCAATGTAAATGTTGGTTTTCCAAACAGTAGGAGTAGTAGGTGGCGTTGGTTCCGCTTCAGGCGAGATGTCAACAAACGGGGCACAATTCGCCCAGATTAGATTGCATAAACAAAACGCGCTCGGGATATCAATGCGGATTGAAGGAGCCAGGTTCCAGCTCGTTGCTGGATATTTACACGGCCAGCGTGGCATAAAAGCGAAAAGTAATTTTCCTAAGTGAATATAAATGTTTAAAATCTTGCCAAGAAAAGCAGCCAAAGCAGCAGTGGCAACAACAACAATAGCCTGAGCTTTCCAAGCAAACTGACTGGCTGGATGGCTGGCTGGCTGGTTGGATGGCTGACTTGGCTAAGAAGAAATTTAAAAGGCAAAAACACTGTAAGGCAAAGGTAGTTTGGGTCCACACTCATTGGGTGAAAAGTGCTTAAAGTTTAATGCGAAATTAAAGTTGGCCTGGATCGAGAAAACCTATACTGTTCCACAAAACAAGGTGTCGAGTTTGGCCAACAAAGCGTGTCTATTTTGCCATCTAATAGCTTAAGGGGAAACACACTGGAAACTCAAGACTCGATATCTGCAATCTGATGGCTGGCAAAACACTTAGCACACACAATGCCTTCAATTTGCAATAACTATTAGCATAAGCATTCAGCAATATTTCGTTGGCCAAACACTTTTCAAAACAAAACAAATAACCTGTCCAACTATCCGGTTTTCCCATCAAAATATCTAATGAAAAATCTCCGAAAACTCAAAAATGGCCAACAAATGCAGATTTTTCGGTTGGCCAGAAAAAGTTGATCAAATTTTGTGAGTTAACAAAGCGCAACTTGGATGGAGGAATGGTCGGGGGTCGAAAATCAATATAATCTTGACAGCCAGGGGCCACTCGGCAAAATTTCATCATTGTTCGTTCCTAATTAATGAGGAAAAGTCACCAATTTGAAAATCAAATTACAGCGCGCATAATTAAATTGCCTTATCAAAATTTCATTCAAAAGCGTCTGTGCGTCCTTAGGAGGCCTGGGGAAAACACGAGACTTCTTTTTATCCGCCTTCTTGGCTAAAAAGGGACAGTTGACAGTAAATGCAATATGGCCTAAAGTTGCCGTTTTTGGGAGCGACAGCTAGAAGGCCAAAAACTTTTAATTGAATTCCTTTCAAATTGTACGTAATGGGCACAATTAAATTGTCACCATCAGATTGAGAGGTCTTCAAGGAGAACTCAAGCTGGTGGCTCAAGTTCTGCCAGAGCTTTGCCAAAAATCCCGTATTATGCAGCACTCGAGCGCATGACAAATTCATTAAATGCACAAAGACCGTAAAGTGCCCCACTGTCCACACGGAGCGATGGAGGGATGTAGGGACGATGACGATAAAGTAGCAGCAGCAGAAGGAAAGCGTTTTACAAAATTTTATACACTCCCTGACCGTAATTACACCACACACATACACACACACACACATATACTGTGTAGAGGGGAGCCCGGGATTACAGGGTATGACGATAGGAGCTAGGACCTGGAGAACTGGGAAAACAGTAGTTGGGCGTGGTTTCGAGGTGAGCCAACCATGAAATGCAACATGGCCCAGGAAGCGAGCGAAAAGGATGTGTGTTCGTGCCATATTTATACACGAGTTGTGTTTGCCACACTAGGTGTCGCCGTGCTTTGTGCATGTCCTTTTTTCTCCACCCAAGAGTCGGGATTTTCCGAGCCACAGCGTCCGCATTTAAATTAAATTCATTTTTCGGCTTTTCCCGCTCACACACGGCGTATGCGTGCTGCTAATGAAATATTTTGAACGGGCTGTCAAAATTTCTGACTCGCGCTTAATTAACTGTCCCTGATTAAGCCGCATTCAAAAGACTTTACGCACCGCCGTGCAGTGAGCACATTTGCCAGAGCTTATTCCATTAAGGAATGGCAAATGTTTGTATCCAGTTTTATTTTACTTCCATATAATTACGCAAATGCTAATAACGCCTCCGAGTCGCAGCCCTTTTCATTACATTCCGAACATACGGCGTTCAGTCTGTCATTATGATAATGACAAATGCGATGAAGTTTTCAGCAAACTCAACGTTTATTAATTACGGAATGTGCACTAAGAGAAACTTTATTATATTTTAGGATTTCTTTTATTTTTTAGAAAATTTCCAAAAAATTAATGCTTATTAACCTCTTTAATTTCCTCTTTTCCAGACCTTATACAAAGAAGAAGGACCACAAAAGTTGACCATCATGAGTCGACAAAAGGCAGCTTCCGAGCTGGCGATGCTCCTGCTGATCCTGCAACTACTCCATTGGCCAATAACAGAGGCATCTTTCGGTCGTGATGCATGTAGTGAGATGAGCATCCACGGACTTTGTCAATGCTCACCCATTATGTCGGAATATGAGATCACCTGTCCGGCGAATGTGGAGAATCCCACCTTCAGACTGACCATCCAGCCCAATGAATACGTCCAGATGATATGCAATCTGACGGACACCACAGACTATAGGAAATTACCAAATAATATGCAGATCGGAGAGGTTGATAGGGTTCAGATGCGACGGTGCATGTTGCCTGGTCATTCGCCCATTGCCAGCATTCTCGAATTTCTGGGCATAAGCTCACCAAAAACGCTGATCTTCGAGAGCGACAACTTAGGCATGAACATATCACGCAAACATTTAGACGGATTGCATAGTCTCAAGCGATTTAGGTTCACGACCCGTCGTCTTACCCACATTCCAGCCAACTTACTAGCTGACATGCGGAATCTGAGCCATCTAGAGCTAAGGGCAAACATTGAAGAAATGCCCACAAACTTGTTCGATAACCTAGAGAACCTGGAGTCCATCGAATTTGGCTGCAATAAGCTGAGGCAAATGCCACGCGGCATATTCGGCAAGATGCCCAAGTTGAAGCACCTGAATTTGTGGAGCAATGAGTTGCACAACCTGACAAAGCACGACTTCGAAGGTGCCACATCGGTGTTGGGCATAGATATTCATGATAATGGAATCGAGCAGCTACCGCACGATGTATTTGCCCATCTCACTAGTCTCACGGATATCAACCTCAGCGCCAATCTCTTCCGTTCACTGCCAGAGGGTCTTTTTGAGCACAACAAACACCTAAACGAGGTGCGGATAATGAACAATCGTGTGCCCCTTGCCACACTCCCTCCTCGCCTATTTGCCAATCAGCCGGAACTTAAAGTTTTACGCCTTAGAGCTGAACTGGAATCATTGCCGGGTGATCTCTTCGAACATTCCACACAGATCACCAATATTTCGCTAGAGAATAACTTACTAAGCACTCTGCCCGCCAATTTGCTGAAACATCAGGTTAATCTTTTGAGCCTAGACTTAAGCAAGAACAAGCTGACACATCTACCGGATTCATTTTTCGAACATACCAAGAATCTGACAGATCTGAATCTGGAGGATAATCTGCTCACCGAGATTAAGAGGTTAGTAAATTGATTTTCTATTTTCTATTTAAAGCATGTGTGAAATAAGTTTAATTCCCATTCATTTTTATTTACTCATGTTTATATTTGTACTTTTTTTTCATATCTCTAATCAGATTGATTTCTTTCCAATTACAGCGATTTGTTTAGCCGCCTGGGTAAACTAGTGACCCTTACCATGAGCAGAAATCGTATACGCACCATCGACGACACAGCCTTTGTTGGCACTTCTGGACTGCGGCATCTTCATTTGGATCACAATGTTATAGACTTGGAACAACCTTTGCTGGCTAACGGTTACAAGATTGATCGCTACTCCCCATTCTCTTACATGACCGGTCTAGTGACCCTCAATCTGCGCAACAACTCGATCATATTCGTCTACCATGACTGGATGTTTGTGCTGACCCAGCTGAGGGATCTGGACTTGAGTTACAATAATATAAGCTGGTTGGGCTACAAGGATATGCAATTCCTGTCTAGGAATAGAGTGCACGTCAACATGACGCATAACAAAATAAGAAGAATCGACCTGCCCGAGAACGTAGATTTGGGAAAGGACGCAAGTACGAGTCTGGTTCATATTGATCTCAACGATAATCCGCTGGTCTGCGACTGTTTGATCGTCTGGTTTGTCCAGGTAATAAGGGGAAGCCATATGCCAGAATACGCCAAGAACTTAAAGTTGCGCACAGACCGACTGACTTGCAGCTCGCCAAACGATTTAATGGGCGTTTCCGTCCGACAGTTGAAACCGCAGCAGTTGATCTGTCCCATGGACACCTCGGAGGATCCACGGGAAAGAAAGTGTCCAATTGGCTGTACGTGCTGGGTTCGAACCTTCGACAAGGCACAGGTAGTAAAGTGCAACAGTGGCAACCTAACCCATGTTCCTCGATTGCCCAAACTGTATCCGAATATGAGCTTAATGGAGCTTCACCTGGAGAACAACACTCTGCTCAGGCTGCCTTCTGCCCATACGCCTGGTTATGAGAATGTAACTAGTCTGCATCTTGCTGGCAATAATCTTACCCACATAGATGTGGAGCAACTGCCTCCGAACCTCATGCATCTGGATGTTAGCCAGAATCAACTGCAAACGCTTAACGCCACTGTGCTGGGCTTCCTCAATCGCACCATGAAATGGCGATCGATAAGGTTGTCTGGAAATCCGTGGATGTGTGACTGTACCGCCAAGTCTCTGCTTCTGTTTACCCAGGATAACTTTGAGCGTATAGCGGATCGCAATGAAATGATGTGCATGAACGCCGAGATGCCCACCCAAATGGCGGAACTGTCGACAAATGACATTTGCCCCGAGGAGAGAGGTGTATTCATAGCCCTGGCAGTGGTGATTTCTTTGGCTGGTCTTTTGGCTGGTTTCACGGCGGCTTTGTACTACAAATACCAGACAGAGATCAAGATCTGGTTGTATGCTCACGAATGGCTCCTGTGGCTTGTCACGGAGGAGGATCTGGATAAGGATAAAAAGTTCGACGCCTTTATCTCGTACTCGCACAAGGATCAGAGCTTCATTGAGGACTATTTGGTGCCACAATTGGAGCATGGTCCTCAGAAATTCCAGCTCTGTGTGCATGAACGTGACTGGCTGGTCGGTGGACACATTCCGGAGAATATCATGCGTTCTGTGGCGGATTCAAGACGTACCATCATTGTGCTTAGCCAGAACTTCATCAAATCGGAATGGGCACGTCTGGAATTCAGGGCGGCACATAGATCGGCACTGAACGAGGGACGATCCCGAATTATTGTGATCATCTACTCAGATATCGGTGATGTGGAGAAGCTGGACGAAGAGCTGAAGGCCTATCTGAAGATGAACACCTACCTGAAGTGGGGTGATCCGTGGTTCTGGGATAAGCTGCGATTCGCGCTGCCCCACCGCAGACGTGTCGGAAATATTGGCAATGGTGCCCTGATTAAGACAGCACTGAAAGGTTCCACGGACGACAAGTTGGAGCTTATAAAACCGTCACCGGTGACACCGCCGCTGACAACGCCACCCGCAGAAGCCACCAAGAATCCGCTGGTGGCGCAGCTAAATGGCGTTACCCCGCATCCGGCCATAATGATTGCCAATGGCAAGAACGGACTGACAAATCTGTACACACCTAATGGCAAGTCGCACGGTAATGGCCACATCAACGGCGCCTTCATCATCAACACAAACGCCAAACAGAGCGACGTATAGGACTGGGAGAAGGCGGAGCTATTCCAGTTCGATCCCGACGATGAGCTATTGTTCCGTTAAAGAGAAAGAAGCCCCCGTAAACCACTGCCACTGAGTAACTAGGTGGTGAAAGCACCCAGCTGAATGTAAAAAGTCTAGAGAATATTATCGATTTCCTCGTGTTTGGTCAAGTTAGAAACGTCCCTTCCTAGGTTTAATTATCTTGCGCTTGTAGGAGCTCTAAGGAAAAGTTAATGAAAATTTCAAATTTCAATATTTCATGTGGCCTTTGTTGAAGAAAAAATGAAAAAGAAAATATTAGTTCGAGGATGGACGGAAAGGAACACACAAGCTAGTTTTACCACATCACTCTGTTTTAAGTGTTATATGTAAGCTTAGCCTAGATCCTGTGCAGACTCTTGTAGACATAAAAATCTCATTTATTTAGTAATTATTTGTACATTAAGATTACTTTAGGCTGCCGCATGCAAAACTGAGAGTAGCTCAAAATGCTAAAACAACCTTTGAAATGACCACTTTTATTTATATTTTTTTTACCTTTGAATGGAATCTCAAATCAATATTGGGAATCTGAATTTTGAACACATCGAGCTTTATTTCGAACTACCAACTACTTATTATTTGTTAAAACTCAATCTACCTACCACTAAGTAAAAAAAACCACTTGCAATACACATATGACGTATCCAAATAGTAGTTTAGACTCTGTAAGTGTGAACAAACATAGCAAAATCAGACGAAATGAAAAACAAATTGCCTTCTTTGTATGTATATGTATGTATGCTAGATATGTAGAACCCAAGGATTCATATTCGATTGCATAACAACACCGACACCCTGCCCCCGCCCACTCTGTACATAAGCTGAATAAGAATTTCTGTACTTTTCCGAAACGAGAACGTAACGCACCAGATTTCCTACTCACAACTAACACGAATATCAATTGTAATCTCACGCCCATTTAAATGACGCTATATAAATAAGTACATAAGAAGCGATTACATAATTCAACCGACTACACACACACACATTATCACATGTCATTTACCAAAACAATTAGGTTAGCGCCTCCTCACTCATATGAAAACAGAATATATCGTCTATGATACGTAAATGTAATTAAGCTAAAGTATGTGTATATCGTCTAAGCTATAGATTATCTCTGATATGTAATACCTAAGGTACCTACAAATTTATGCAGACACACTCATCTACTCTGTAATGCATATATATGAGTAAATTAAATCTAATTGTATATGGAAAACACATACAACGCAAATAAAATATATTTTAAAAATTTATTCAATTCGAGTTATTTATTTATCACTGTTAAGTCTATTGAAAAGGTAAGTTAGTACAAAGAAATTGGTTCATGTATATATATTTCCTTTTTGATTTTATTATTTATGTATACATTTAAAATTGTACATTTAGCCGTTTTTTAATATGGCTTGCCTTACTAAACTAAAACAACAGAAGAGACGAAACGAACATTAAATAAAGAACATATTGGCTTAGAATAAAATACAAATCGGTTCAAAAGGAATACCATAAAAATTGCACAAAAGCTGCACTTTTGTTTTAAAATTGTTAAAATATGAAATCACATATAGTTAATGGAAGGATAAAAGCTGCCGCGCTATATTTGGTTACATATTGCGAGCCTTTAGCGAAAATTATGTACGTTTTAAGCAATTGTCCTTGGCAATTCTCTGGCGAATGCAGGCCGCATTTATCTATAGCTATAGGTACGGGTTAGGTTCGGGAGTTTCCTTTACATACGAAGGGTATATAAAATATATAATGTGTGTATATATATGGTTCCGTTAATTGGTTTCTGTAAGTCGTCGTTGTAGCCTACGCGTATTGTACAATTTTATATCAGCAGTTCGCCCCCATCTTATCATTACTTTCTTTAGTTTTCCCTTTTTGTTTTTTTCTTTTTAGTTTTTCTTAGCTCACAATCAGTTTCAGTTTTCAGTTATGTCTTTGGTGTTCTATATTACTCACTTTGGGATCTTTCGTGTCTTTAACTAGCTACCCCTATTTCCGTTCCGACACCATTTCCCCCAGCCCCATGCTAATGGCTAATAAGGCGTCCGACGACGACTTGGTTTGCTCTGCACCCCCCTAAAGCAGCATGTCATCATCGCTCTCAGTGAACTCTCCATTGGGCTCTAACAGCAGGTTGGCTTCCTCATTGGACTGGACCTGAAAGGAGAGCAAACAAAAAATGATCTCTTTAGATTGCAAGAAAGTAAACTATCGACTTTATAAAATCAACCAGAAATGGTTTAATCAAAAAAACTTTTTTTAAACATGAAAGAAATACATTAAAGCGTAGTCTAAAAATCCAAATTAAAAGCTTATGAACGACCTACCTACCCGAGAATATCTCACCGCGGAGTTGCTGCGCCGGAAAAGGCGGCGGACACGCTGCCTTCGCGCTGGCGAAAAGGCAAACAGGCCCAGGCACGTTACACAGAAGGTCACCGACAGGATGGCCGCCAGGATGGCTGGAAATGAGGAGAAAACATGACCGGATAAGTGACGGATTAAGGGGAGAGTCATTTGGACCAGCTGCACTTACTGCCCACGGAGGCCGTTGGCCCGATGGGAGTAGCTGCCGGATCGGGACCAACTGTTGTTGTCGTTGTCGACGTGGCCGCCTTGGTTGGCTTACCCGCTGGCGATGCCGGAGTAGTAGTGCTGGTGGTAGTGGTGGTGGTGGTGGTGGTTGTGGAGGTGCTGCTGCTGGTACTGGTACTGCTCGAGGAGCTGGTAGATCCACCGCCTTGAGCATCCTGCTGGGCTGCACCAAGGGACAGGAACTCACAGATGCTCGGCGTTCGTTGCACATAAAGCAAATTGCATTGCTGGTCCTGCAAGTAAACGGATTCGTGTAATTAGAAACTTTCTTCATTAAGGGCTGGCTGGGCAAAAATAAATAAATAAATTGATATGGGAACGGGGGGCATAAATTCCAAGTAAAATACGAGTGGACCCAGGCACAAATTCGTGGCGCAACAACTGCTTGCAGCTTGTTTCCGGCATCCTGCCGCCGAGCAAAAAAGAAACCCTTGTGCTGTGTTCTGTGCGCTTGTAACACTTTCACCCAAAGACCATTTCCGGCGCGACCAGCGACTGCAAAATGAAACAGCAAATGTGCGCATAATTTAAAAACTTTTGCGGCACAACTGCAACTGGCAACTGCAAGTGGCGAGGCAAAAACGCTCACTGGCTGGCGAGCTGGCACAAACTTTCCCGTCACGGCGAGGCGCCGCACCAGACACGAACATGTCCGCGAGGAGTGGGTGGTTCGGATCCATGGGACAAGGACGAAAGGACGGAATGGCGGAAAAGGGGGCAACGCATTAAAAAGTTTGCAGCCATTTAAAATCCCATTTCATTGAATCGCTAATTTTCCAACAACGTCGCTGCCAGTAGCAGTACCAGGAACCTTGTACACAGATCCTTTTTGTTGCTACCCAAAAGTTGTCCTTCGTTCTGTGTATATATATATAGTTTACTATAAATGCACACATACACTTGGAAAAAGCATGATATGCTATTTAATCAAGAAGTTTTTATACAAAAGGTATGTCTTGTATTTTATTCTTGGAAACTGGAATTTTTCGGCTTTCCAAGATGTAAAAAAATAGTCTTAATATAAAATTGTTTTTTTTTTTAAAACTCAATAATTTTTTAAGTGCACAGCCGAGTGCTATTTTCCGCTTTGCAGTTAAAGGATTAAAGCGTTTTGGGTTCCTCCAGCGATAAGCTGAAACTCATTTCCCCCATTTCAACTTGCCTGCCAAGCTGACCAGAACATCTTGTTCGACTTAACCTGTTGAGTCAGCTGAAATATTCCGATGTATTAGCTGCCTGGGTATGAACCTACGAATTGGAAATATTAAAGATCCCAGAGAGCGTGTCAAGCAATTAACATCATCGGATAATACATATGTACAGGCACACACACAAGTGGCAAGCCAAGCTCGCAGGCAGTGGGTTCGATTCGATTGTTGGCAGACGACAGTCGGTTAAAGCGGGGTGGTGGGGGTGGCATTTGCCATGTGGGATACAAAATTTGGGATGTGAACTAAGGGGGGTCAGAGGCCGCAACCCGCATCTGTGACATAGCAACCCAATGGCGACGGCATTTGGAAACGTTTGTCGGAGGTGGCAAACAGCTTGCAGCCGCTTTAAATTTGGGTCAATTGCCTGGTGCCACAAATGCAAAATCGAAGCCAAACAGGACACCAAAACGGGACCTGCTGTCTGGATGGGTAAAACATAAAACTATCGATTTAGAAAATGGACCGGCAAATATTTTCAATCACCAGCGTTTCCCGTGGCGTAATTTTTGCGTAATGGACCTCAATGCGGTTGGCTGATGGTCGTCGAGTGCTTTTGGCATTTTATAGGAGGAGTAGGTGTGTGGTAGTAGGGAGTGCATCAACCTCAAGCACTAATTGCAAAACGTTTTTCTGGCAGCAAGTTAATGCAATTGGACCTGGGCCACTACTAATTACGAAGCATTGTACTTGGGAAATATTTCAGCAACCTGCGGTTAATTGTCGCCCAAGCAAAACAAACAATTATTAATTAGCTTAAAGAGAGTCGGGCAGCTGGCTGCAATGTATGCTAATGATTCTGCCTCCTGGAGAAGCCACAACAAAGTAGAACCCTTGGTCATTAGTCAAAGTGCTGCAGGCAAATGCAACTTAATTATATTATTACACACACATGCACTTTCTCTCTTTCTCTCGCTCTGTAGGTGCAGCATAAAAGGCTGGTATGTAATTCAATTTCCCTCTACCCACTACCACGACTGCCTGCTGGCATGGCAATTTCTGGCTAATACCACAACCAAAGTCCAAGGGTCACCTGGTCAATAGATGAAGGGGTCAACCCTGAACAATGCATGCATATCTCTACATCTGATCCGAAATGGGGCCAGCACCTGCATCCCTTGATGACAACAAAGACTTGGGCGACACGAATGAACCCGGGAAACAAAAGCTCCAACCAGCAGCTAAGAGCAGGTGAGGGTATTAGACAAGAAGCAAGAAATGCAAAGCGAACCGCAAAAACAGAAAATATGAAAAGACAAAGGACACAGCCACTGTTGAAAAGGGCTGAAAAAGAGAAAGATGCACAGGCAAAGCCGATTGCCAAGTGGTAAGCATAACAAAGGACACCTGCCGCACTCCGAGCTCCGAGCTTCTCAGTTCCTTTAGCTCCTCAGCATCTTCTGACCCCCTGAACCCTCAACCACCCACTGGCTAAGTCACCGCCCAAAACCACCACCACCATCATTCCAAGGTGGCGGTCCTGCTGCGTCAGTTAGTCCCTTGTTGCCCTTTTCCGCACACATATTTCCTACATTTTCGCTTTGAAGCCCAAGCTCTGTGCCTTGTGGCGAGACTTTGAGAACGGACCCACCAACTGCGAAGATTTCTTGTTCGCATTCACAAAACAACCAGAAGGTATAAAGGCTGAGGGGAATAATTTCAGGTAGTCGGAATTTGCATACCCTTGCTGTTAAGCTGGCTAACATTTCACATAAAAGCCAAGTCTGAAATGTTTTAAAGATATTTAAAAGCAACCAATAAAATCTGAATTTACTAATGTATGGGAATAAAACGGCCTGAAACGGTCTGATTATTGACTGTATAAATTATACATATATCCCTAAGAAACCTATATAACACCCAGTTAGGGCACATAAATAAAAAAAAAACATGCAGAATAACCCTACAGTTGCCATTCCCGCTGTGTTTTTTCTTTGATGCGCATTTTGCAGGGCGCTGAAAAGCATGCTACGCTTTTTGTAATCCTTCGTGGAGCCAAGAATAAGAACCAGATGCGTTGTTTACTGATTCAGGTAAGAGGATACATACAATACTTTGTACTTACACTCGAAATGGTGCTGCTGCTCTCCGTCTGGTTGCTGCATATCAGCCGGATCTGGACATTCATCGTGCCTGTAAGCAGAGTAAACATAATAGGGGCATTAGTTTCGAGAGCACTTTAATTAGTTCCAATGAACCCACATTCAAAACAATCTTAACCCTAATAAAAGCATACAAAAACCAGCAGTAGCATGAGTAACAGGAGTAGAGCAGAGACAGCCCCGAAAGCCAGGCTTTTCACTTTAATGGCCCAGACAAAGGCTGGCATCCTCGCACACAGTATCCTTATCAAAATTTCAAATGATACAGCACAAGGGGGTTAGGCAAAGTGGATTGGGCCTGGACACCGCAAAGTTATCGCATAAAAGCCAAAAATAATTATCACCACAGACGACAACACAGCTCCAGCCAGCTTCGGCTGTTGGTTGTCCTGGAATTCAGGCTGCTACTGTTATTCTCGGTCAAATGCTCAGCCCAAAATGCGTATATTTCTGTGTCTGGAGCGGGGTAATCAAAGCCACCAGCTCCGGTCACAAAGCCACACAAAATCTACAACTCGTTGGGATTTGGGCAGGCCAAGGTCTCATCTTCCTTCCACCAGCTTCATCACCCACACCCACACACACATTTCTGGTATCTGCTAACGCCTGTCACTGGGCATATTAAAATTGTCTGATCGTTTGCAGATTGCGCATTGTCGTCCCACAATGGCGAAACAGTTTGTGTGCCGCACAGAGTTTTAAAATAATTCCATTTTACGGCCAGGGCTGAAGACAATGGAGATGTGTCATAATTAAATCGTCGTCAGTTTTATTTGTCAAAATAAAAACTTTTTGTTTTAATGGCAAAGTTTTAAGTGCCATGCAATGGCTCGAATAAAAATCATTGTGCAAATATAAGGCGGCTAAACCCGGTGGCTGTGGAGAAATCTCGTCAGAGGAAGCCGTTTGCCTCTTAAGCCTCCACTCCTGGCCCCCAAAAAATAAAACACCCATCTACCATTCTGCCACGACTGTCTGCTCTCTGCATGCATTAAATATTCATGCAGTAGTATCACATCAAACAAAAAAAAAAAAACATAAAAAGCAATGTATAGAAAAAACAGGAAAAGCTCCAGAGAAAAAGAGAGATTTTCCCAAGTGCAGCAAGATTATTTTACCGCATTATCTCGTAGACAGTTTTTTCGTTTGCTAGATATTTTTTGTATAATTTCTTGTTGTTGTATAATTTCAAGCACTTTACTTGCAGACGGACAAAAAGAATCTTAGTTAAAAAGCAAACTACTCAAAAAAAAAGCCACGACAAGTGCCCGAAAATGTCGCAGTTGCTAGAACGGCGCCGCTATGAAAAAAATACGAGTGCCAGCGACAAAAATGACGCGATAAAATGCCGGCAGGATCCAAATGGTGTGGCGGTGCAAGAAGTGCCGGCAAGGAAAGTGCATTGGGCTGTACGCCAAATCTAATGCGATTCCTCCGTTTTCACACAAAACACCCGAAAGCATACCAAAAACAAAAGCAACAAGAACCAAAAAAAAAAAGGCGAACGGAAAGCCAGATAAAGAAGGCAAACAAAATGGCGGCAATGCGCGCGTGTTGCGCTAGCGGAAAGGGAAGCGGAACCGGAAACGGAAGCGACAAGCGACTAGCGACAACTCAGGCTCTCCTGCTCCTTGAACCTTCAGCCGGTGGAAAGCGACGGGTTATGTAAATCGAATTAGCCGGACTGCAAAAGGACACACACTCACCTTCTCTGCCGCAATTAGGCGACTCGTGTGTGAAGAATATGTTGACCAAAGCCTGTGAATAGTCCGTCATCGCCTTGCGATGCTCTCCGCAAATGTCTACTGACATCTTAGTGGCATTGTAGTCAATCTGAGGGCGGAAAAATGCAATTTAGCTATCTCGTTCAACAACCATTTTCAGTGCAACTCACCTCAATCTTGCCATCCTTGGTAAACGGTGCACTCTTGAAGTTGAAACTCCGTTGCAGCTCGTCATGCACCAGGTCGCAGGTGTCCGGACTAAAGGTGCACTCGTGCGGCGG
This sequence comes from Drosophila eugracilis, assembly GCF_018153835.1. Lineage (NCBI taxonomy): Eukaryota > Metazoa > Arthropoda > Insecta > Diptera > Drosophilidae > Drosophila > Drosophila eugracilis. The sequence goes on from NW_024573224.1 coordinate 5,261,994, forward strand.
GCAAAAGACATTGGTCTCCCACTCGAAACTGTAGGCACAGTCCTCAATCGAACGCAACACGGGTTGTCCCTAAATGGTAGAAGAGAAGGGACGGACAGCCATTAGGGGCATGCAAGCAATTTGCACCAGAAATGGGTCCAGTGGCCATGAAATAATCGCATATCTGTGCTCCAACCCAACCACTCAAAGCTGTCCGCAGAAAGCCTTGCAAAATGGCGACTCCTTTTGCAAAGGTCCTTGGTGTGACGATTTTCGTAAAGAACTACACTTAAAAATGTGCTTTTCAAAAATATCCTGACTTTTTTCTGGTGCATATTTAATTATTTTTAACTTTCTCTTTTGAACCTACGAGTTACTAAACAATTTAAAATTCACTTTATTTTTCATAATCTAATTTATCAGGCCATGTGATCCAGAATAGTTTTTAGCAGTGTACTTACCCGACCTGCACGCATATTGCAGTTGAAAAGGATGCGCGTGGAGAGGTCCGTGGTGTTATCTGTAGGACAGGGGTCTCCCTTCAAGTACAGCAACTCGGCGAAGGTGCGATTCCTTTGCGACAGTGACACCAGCGGGAAACCCATGCTCTGTGGACGAGGAAAATGTGGTGGTGAAAAGGGGGGCTTAAATCAACCTCGGCGAAAGCGAAATGTTTAACTTTATGTCTGAGATTGCGGCAAATAACTCGAAATCCCTGTCTGAGCCACGCACACGTCTCTGTGTCGCCCACTCCACTTCTGGCTATTTCTGCTTGTTGCTATCGTTGTCGTCGGTGTCCAGGCCAACCAACATCGTATCAGCCGGACTCAGAGTGGAGTGGCCGGCACATCGATGCGATGATAACTGGCATGCAGGACATGCTGGTCCGAGTAAGCACAAACGACAATTTAATGGATAGTTCAATGGCATAGAACACTCGACTAGCAGGAACTAAACTGATTTTCTATTGAAAATATATATGATATGAAAAGCACTTTTAGAAGATACCCGATACCCGATTAAAGAATCTGTTTTGTATATTTAAAAATATTAAATAATAAAAAAGATTTATAACTTCCCAAGCAAAAGTTTAAAAGATAGTAATAAATATCTACAAAATGAGAATGTTTTTATTCAAAACCATTATCGTTAAAACTTATTTTTGATTAGATAAACTTTGGAAATATTAATACTCATATTAATATTTTATAGAATATTTCCAAACAGCAAATATTTTTCAGATATTCGACCTGCTTGTCGCCTGTGCAGCTGTTGCTGCCCTCATCGTTGGAGCTCGCTAACTGCTGCTATTGGCAATCAGGCAGCTTAAACGCTGCCAGCTATCCAACTAGCCGGCCAACGACGTGAGCTTAATGCGCAAAAAGCAGGGATACTAGGACTTGGAAAATGGGCAATACGGGGGTCAGGCGCAAGAGGCAAGTGCATTGGCGTTCGAGTGGCACAAGATTTATGCTCGGGTCAACAAGGTCGATGGCGGCAAGCGTTGCACATGTTGTCGTCTCATCTTAAACGTATTAGGAGCAGGACTTTCCAGTGCCAAGCTCTTGGCTCCGATCTCATTTCGTATGCAGCTCAGGCGATGTTTTAGCAGTTTGCTCTATTATTTATTGCTGCCCGTTTCACTGGCCAGTTTCCTGCTCTTCTCTCCTTTGAAAATCCATTTGAAAATCAAAATCGCAGCTAATGCGCCATCAGCAAATACACAACGAGATTGTGATAGGAATGGGTATCCTGGCCTCCTGACCTTCAGTCAGGCATCCTCATTAGCATGGATGGGGGTATGGATGCTGTGAGCTGATCTAAAGGATATTCCAGGGGAAATAGGGCAAATCGAGGGGACTTTGTCGGCGCCAGCTTACCGACTTAAAACGCAGGCAGCAGTTCTGCTCGGCAGTAAGTTTTCCCAGTAGCTTGCTGTGCAAAATTTATTGAAAAACTTTCTTATCGCATTTGAACAAGCGAGTAACTTCTCTGTATGTTTCCGTTTGCCAGTGTGCGTGCGCCTGGATATTTGTGATTATTTTTTTTAAGTTTCGCAAAACTTTCCTCTCAAGGATAACAGAGAAAAAAGGAAATGCCAGCGACGACTGCCCGGCCAGACAGAAAGTAACTTAATTGTTTGCAGATACAAATAAATGAGTTGCACAAAAAAAAAAAAACAACCCAAAACACACACACACAAAGGACAAGGGCTAAGGCAAGGCCAAGCTCACAACAAGGGACAGGAAAACAAGAAGAAAATCTTGACTTGATTGTTGGAAAATCTTTGGCTCAGCCAGGGAAACAAATCGAAAACTTTAATGCGCTGCACAGAAACGAGAAAGCTGTAGAAGATTAAAAGAACTGTTTTGGATTCTCAAAAGGATTTCAGGACACGACATTTATTTAGGTAGCTGCTTCTAATTAGTGGCCAAGTTCTTAGCCCTTAACTTATATGTATTTTGGATTGCGAAGAGATTGTTTTCTTTTCTTACTTGGATTGAATTTAGAAGTGAGTGGTCAAAGAAGACAATGGGGAGAAATAATAGGGGTGAGTAAGAAAGGGATTTGAGGAATTGTGTTCCAATCTGATTTGATTTAATCTAAAATGTGGTACGAAGAAGGTAAGGTTTTCCTAATAAAACAGAATATTTTTAGATTTATTTCAAAGAAGTTAAGAACATCATAAATTAAAGCTGGTCAGTATAAATTAATAGAATCAAATGCATATCTCCCGATGTATAAACTCGTATATACAGTTTTTTTCCATCTTAAATCGAAGAAAAAAAGGACAAGGCCATGCTTGAGTTGAAAAGCAATAAAGATTTCCGCAAGTTCAGCGATTCACTAGAAACATGCCAGCGGACAAGGAACCCGGAGGACCAAAGGACGGTCTAGTGGGCGGTTCAACTGGCCTGCGGTCGCATTGACATTATAGCCGGGTCGAGACTGAAACTCACAGGAATCCATGGAACTACAACAACAATGGTAGGAAGGAGGCATGACATTGAGGGACAGGACAATAACTGGGATAACAATAAGCACAATGGGAGCTGAAGGACGAAGGACAAGGCAGGACGAGTTATTCCCCGCATTGTTCAGCTGCTGCTGCTGGCAAGGCATTCAGCTGTTTGCACAACAATTTGATCAATTTCATTATTAATCCGATTTGATGGGGCGAAGACCCCCATCGGCAGCCATTTTGACGATTTTGTGGTTATTGTCGGAAGTGCAAATGCAAATGCAAATGGAGATGCACCCACCGCAAGTTGGAGAGGGTAATGGCCAAGGGGAATGGTGAAGTGCTGGATTGGGAAATTGGGAAGTGGGGGACCAATTGCCATTCCAGTCACATGAACGTTGCCAAATTTGCACTGGCACAAGTCAAACGCCCCCATTGAGTTGACAATGGAGTCCCTGCATGCCAATGAATTGACTCGCACTCGCAGCAATCCAAGACGAAATTCCCAGCAAAAAATCAAACGTGTCGCTGATCCGGGTTTCCTTTAAGTCAAGCGAACCAGGCGACAAATGTCTGGAGTGCCATCCCTTAACCCCCTAAAGACAATTTTAGTGATTCAAAGTAAACACGATGAGAAGATTTGAAACATAGAGTTGATTATGCGAGATGTCACTAATGATTTTACGCTAAAAGATCTTCTAGTTTTGTATTAAGAAAACTCGATGATGTAAGAATTTTAAAACTAGTATTTACTCAGTAAGCCTCCTGTAAAGTTGGTGGAAAATATTATTTTCTCATAAATATCTAAAATTTTGGTGACTTTAGGCAAAGAACTAAAATAACTACTAAAGTTCCATTCTTACTACCCTTTTGCCTTAAGTCTCTTTTTCAATATTTTTTATTCTCTATTGTGTTACTTATCGGTGACTTGTGTACATAGTGGGTTAATGGAATTCCCCTTGGGATTTAGCAATGCTTCTTTCCATTGTAGCTGTTAGCCTGGGGATATGCAATGGCAGCACATTAAAATATGTGCATGCGATAACGGCTGAAGGGGTACTGGGAAGTTGGGGAGATGCCAAGATGCCAATGCAGGCGACAACGTTCGACAACTGCCAATGAGTGGGCGTGGCTGCGGGGCAGCTGGAGGCAGCAGAACAGCAGGAGAAGGAGCTAGGACACCAATCAGGGTGGGGAACTTGGGGATTGGGGTACGTTCAAGTGCGCGTCAGCAGCTACGAGCAGCACATTTCCGTTTCCGCACACGAAATGCTCTGGAAACGAAGCATTTTCAAAATGCAAAACGTGGCGCAAAATGTAAACAGGGATGGAGGTACCAAAAGGTACACAGAAAAAAGAATATTAAAATAAACAATTTGCATTATTAGTGAAACATTTTTGGGATCGGTTCTTGTAGTACTTTGCACATTTTTGTTGTCCTTCGACCTTTGCTTATCGATTAGGCAATTTATATGCATTTTATATACTTTTCTGCATACACTGGACTTTGTAAGTCAATACGAAAAAGGTGGCTTCAAAACTTTAATTTTGATTAAAATAAATAAGATACCTTTGAACATATTAAAAAAGCCGAAATCTGAAAATGTTGGTCAGTAAAAATATTTCAAAATAATATTTTTTTAATAAATAAATAACTTTTCAGCTTCATTACTTTTTTTCCTGTGATCTATTGCTTTATACAGTAAATGGAGGAAACAAAAATAAAGCAATAGAATTTTTATAAAAATATATTTGCCATGACTGCGTTATTTCTAGGCCAGCAGCATGAAAACAAAGCCGATGGCACTTTAAGCCGCCACCCACTTGGAGCCATATAGAAAAGCCCATCTGCCCATCCGCCCAATCAACCCCGCTAACGGAAATGCTTTACAGAGCACGTCGCCGGTAGGCACACCCCCTCGACTGCCCTCCCCCCTACACACACACACACACACACACAGATACATGCACACATGGATGCTGCTGGCCGCTAAAAGCTGTTTTTACAGATATTTTACCCCCCAAGCCGCATTTTGCCATTTCCTTCCGTTCCGTTTCGTTACGTAGCGCGACGTTACGTTGACTGACCTTACGTTATGTTCACATATTTCACTCGCGTGCTGCCAGCCACAAAACTCCGGCCCCCTACTGCCATTTAGACCAGAGGCTCCACCAATATTTTTTAGCAGGGGTTCGGAAAATGTTGTTATCATATTAAAATTAGTTTCTCTAATGTTTCTCTTTTATTTAAACCACTTCAAAATAATTGCTTCAGGGACATAGTTCAAAGGTATGATAACTTTACATAAAAAGAAATTAATATTCAAGACGGTTAGCCAAAGATTATTAGTGGTCTCAAGTAATTAAAACATGTTTTCCCCATAGAGAAGGGTCTTAGGACCCTAAGAACCCCTTGTGACCACAGCACTGCCTTCCCAGCAACTTAACTGCCTCCTATCCCTACTTTCCACTACCAACTCCAGCGCATTGCCATTTCCAACGCGTACGTGCTTATTTTTTAGCAGCTTGAACAATGTTTTTGCTCCCGGGAAATTTGTGCAGCTTGTGATAAAAGTTAGAGCCGGAAGGTGCCAGAATGCGGGGTCGGAAAGGAAAGGGTTCGCTCCTGGTGGCGCGAGAGGTCGACATTTTGGGCCTGGCATACGGAAAATACACTAGAAAGAGCGATTGCCTCCCCCTTGGCATGCATCCATTGTCGCATGCAATTATTGTGCTGATTGAAGTGGGGCGAGTGCGGTTGGCGGGGAAACTTCGCGGGGAGCCCTATAATTCATCCAACTTTCACAACAAAGTCAACCTGGCTGGCACTAAGCCGAAACTCAAGCTGCTGAAAGCCGCGAAGGCCACATAATCGAGATGGCACGCAAACAAGAAGTAAATTTAAAATATATGAATTCTACCCATAAATAAGAAGATCTTTAAATACAATATTCCCTTAGAATCCCTTCCAAATTGTATTGAAATAAATGTATTCTTTTGGTTTTCAAACTAATATAATGAAAACTCAGATTAAATCTGTGATAGACCCATTTTCTCGGATATGTGGAATGGTTAGATGAATGAATTATTGATTTCAAGCAAATCCTCTCCAATTATCTCATTCATTTGCAAAGATTGTAGCCGACGTCGGGCATTAGGGATAGCAGCAGCGTTTTTTTGACCATTTTGTGGTCCTGGCAGAAATCTCATTTCAAGCAAATTTCATTGCATACTTTTGTGGGCTTAAGTATTTAGCCACCGAAAACCCCACAGAGAGTTGGACAGTTGCTGGACTGACCCACTGGCCACATGCTCAGCGAGGAGATTTTTGGCATTAAACAACTTTTGGCCGCTGTCAACGGCAGACAGTGTGAGCTCGACTACGAATCCCCAGTCCCCCAGTACGAGGTTCTTCTTAATGAAGCAACCAAATCCACTGGTCAGTCCCTTGGGGTCCTAAGGATGCTGAGATGGGCGAGAGGTTCCTTTTTTTGCTGGTGGGATGTGGCCGAAGCTTAGCAATTAGATTGCTGCATATTTAATGCATGAATGGCGCCACAATTTTGGGCATTTGACCAAAAGGCCACGACCATATTGAGGCGTTTATGAGGTGGAAATACGAAAAGAGAGAAGGACTTAAATTACGAGCGTTTCCCTGGGCGTCCGTCCACTCATAGGTTATGTGCATGGAAAGAGTTTTAAGCACATAAGCGGCTTTCTTTCACGTGGCCAACACACCCACCCTTTGTGGCATTTTGTAGTAGGCATATACACCACTGGTCAAGATAATATGAGCTTAATAAAATTGATTTCATAATTTGCCATAAAAAACCTTAAGAGAACTCATAGTCAACTTATATTCGATAAATAAATAATTAATTTTAATAAATAATTGATTATTAAATCATTTTAGTATTAGCATTTAATAATTTTTCATAGTTCTTATCATTTCAGTCTTGAAAATATAAAATATGCAAAAATATTAAGAAGAGTAAAAACTCCTATACTTCCAACCTAATATCTTGCCCGCAGCTGTATATGTATGTATGCATATGGATTTTCAGATGGTACTTACACGCTCCTCCTCGGGGGCGCCGGCGGCCGTCACTTTGGCCATGCAGGCAGCAGATCCGCCGGCACAGCCTAATTGGTATTTGGGCACTAATGGACGGCACACATTCAAAAAGAACTGCGAAGAAATAAGAGGGCGAAACGGAATGGTATGGAGTCGGGTTGAGTTGAGTGGCAAAGACAAAAGCCAGCAAATTACGGTCTGGTTTTTGGGCTTTTTGCCTATGGGAAATCAGGGACTACAAACGAGCTCACCTTAGTTGTCTTGGGCACCAGGTTCTCCATGCTGGCCGGCAGGTCCACTTTTGCCTCATAGTTGTCGCTGGCGCTAATCAATGGCGTTAGGTCGATCAGCTCGTCACCGCTGCTGCCCAGACCATCCGTCGTGTGGTCCACGTAGATGGTGGCCTTGCATTTAATCGGCTCCCGGCAGGCAAGCGGCGTCTGATATTGGATCAACAGCTGACAATTGGAGTCCTCAATTATTTTCAAAGAATCGCTACCACCAGCAGCGTTGGCTCCATTGTCCTTCGTGGCATTGTTCGCACAGACAAACTCGATTTTCGTCGACCAGCGCTTGATGCCCGCTGCTGTGGAACATTCGGCACCATCCTCGTACAGCAAATACAGCGAACCGGTCTGATTGAATCGCAGCTGGGAGTTCGAGTTGCCCAGGCTGATGGTTGTGGAATTCTCCTTGTAACAGGCGCCTGCAAGTGAACGGAAAGCACGGGCAGATCAATTGAGTGTTCTACGGCCAAACGCCAAGTTCCAAAAAGTCAAAAAGAAAAACAGAGACCATCTCAAAGGCAAACAAAACACGAGCATAGCCGGCAAATCCTAGACGAAAAAAATATTCCCTAACTACACTGCACAAAATTTTGTAGAATTTCTGTATGCTTTTCCCTAGACTTAAAAAATATGTTCTAGTTAAAACAGTCTCTAAAGAGATTTCTTAATATAAGCTTTCCAAATGTGAGATATTGTTATTACAAAAAGATCCTTTTCTTGTATAGTAAAATCATTTTCCATAGTGCTCTTTTAAGGGCAGGTCTTTTACCTCCTGCAAATGAAGCGTTAGTCGCTAGGCGTTAGTCGTTAGGAATAGGGATAACAGGAAGCGGCAGTAGAACCAACTGGACATCAAAGGCGAAATTAATTGTTCTCGTTGTTTGTCAACTTGCAAGGAGGTTTTTTCTTGCTAGGCCCCATCTACGAGAATGTTCAAGCAACTGGAATGCTTTTAGAGCCGCCTCCTGCCAGGAACATCTAGTGTTGTCTAGTGGCATCAAAATCCAAGGACAACAGGCACGCATCAATACCTCTATGCATAAATGTAGAGGAAACATGAATCGATTCAAAGGCCTTGCTTTTCCAAATTTTGAGATTTAATTGGCTAAATATAACATTAAGTTGTTTGGAGAGCTAAAAGCGTCCTGACAACTCAATTTTATGGAAATAAACAGAATCTCCACTTTGCCCTGCAGTTGTCGTTTTTGGCTCTTCCCTTTTCAATCTTCCATTTCACTTGCAACCCAACAATTTTGAGCAATGTCACTCACATTTGCCGGATTTTGATTGAGCGCCCTAGAGCAGACAGCATTGTGATTGTGATTTGACTAGAGTATGGTAATTTCAGACCCCTTCACATCGCTGCTCCATCCTTCTCTACTCCTTCTATATTTTTATACTTTATTGCAGACATCGGACAAATATCCACACACACATGCAGGATCAAGAGCCATGACCAACAACGAGAAAATACCAAAAAAAAGGAAGAGAAAAAGACCAATTGAGGTGGCTTTTGGCAAATCGAAAAAGAAATCGACTGTCAACTAAATTGATAAATGACATTGTGGGGCTGCGTGACAATATATGTAAGAGTATGTACGGTCTGTACACTCCACTGGAGTAAGCATATATGTTCGAAACAGGACTTGCTGGTGTCCTGTGGAAGCATGCAATTGAATTTAGCAGACCACAAAAACTGAGAAGAACAGAAGACGTCCTCTAAGGACTTGATTGTACAGTCGGACTCAGAGCAGAATATTCACCTTTAAAATGGTTCTTAAAAATATGTTTTAAATTAGAAATATGCAGTTTAAAGGATATACAACTAATTCAGATGTCACCTTTCACCAACTTTCAGAGCTCCAAACTTATTTTTAAACTCATTTGAACTATTATTTCGACCGCAGCTGTGCCTGGCATCCGGACAACTCAGCCCATGATGTATTCTTGTACATACACCTTGGGTGGAAATCATTTCCTTGTCAAGATTATCCAACGAGATTGACCTGGTCACAAACACAGCAATACAACCCTCGTAAATTGAATCCCAATGCAATCTCGGTTCAAAGCAGCCTTGGGCCTCGCATTGCGGTCATGAAACAAAACATTGTTTAAATTCCGCCTATTGCTGAGTAGGGTTAAATATAAGGAGCTGACTTTGTGGCATTGATAAGGCGAGAGTGGCAACGGTATGCCGCAAAATATTTTCGGTCCAAAAACCAGGGGGGCCTGTAAATGGTTAAGAAAACCCCGGGCAAATTGAATTTCAATAAGAAAACATCGGAGGCAAAGGGCCAAAAGTATCCCGAAAAACATTGACCAGCAGCAGCAGCAGTTGGCAGCGAAGGGGTGGCAAAAACCCGGCAGAAGCGAGAAAAACAAATATAAACGATTTAGTAGCTGCCTGATGCCACTTTAGATGGCGCATCCAGGCCAAACAGCTGCCGGCAAGTGTTAGTTACGGCTGGCGAGAGCAGGAGAAGGAGAAGGTTCGGTTTTTGTCCAGTTCGGGCCAAATTGAATTTGCCCGCCAGCAGCAACAGCAGAGCCAACACAAATAACCAAGAAAAGCTGGGGTTGTCGGAGCTCCACATAAAAAGGAGTAAAATACGAAAAACAATAAAAACAGCAAATTGAAATTATAAACAAAGCAGCAGCAGCTCAAGAAAAACAACAAGCACAAAAGTGCTGTGCCATTGGAATTTGATATTCTCCAGATTTGCTCAAAATATGTTAAGATTATCTTATGTAAACTAATGCAAATGTTATTATCCAAAGACAACAAAAACCAAACACAAACTGAAAAATAAACTAGTCTGAAAATTAAAAGGAAGTGTCGTTCTAAGCTAAAAATAAGATAAGATTAAAAACAGGCTTTCTTTAAGAAAAAACTCAATAATTTAACGTTATATAAGTTGTACAAAATTTGCCAAATTTCCCCAAATGTCAATTAATTCTTTTATTATTGTTAATAACTGCGCTAAAATGTTTAATACGACCGAATATCATCTAAAATCACTCTTTTATGAACTGCAATTTTCAAATAAAACCAATAATAAAGCTCTTTATAAACAGTAAACCGAACTAAATTTGCTTAGGCAATTATTTTGACAAGGTGCAATTAAATGAGGCCTGCCTGATCATATCACATGCTGCAATACGTATGGCCATACGTATCCCCCCGCCCAAGCTGTATCCAAAAATGCAATTTGCCGGGGCCCGCCATAAATAAATATAAAATGCAGAACGAAAACGCAAATGAAAATTACACAAAATGACAGGGAAACGCATGCTGCATAAGCAATTAACAGCAGCAGTTGGGGAGGCGGGATTTTATATGGGCGGTTTTTTGAGGGGGATTTGATAGCTGAACGTGGGGCGTGGCCATAACTCACTTGCAGTCAGAGAACGGGCCAGGGCCAAGCCCCTGCCAAATGCCTTCAAATATTGAATTCAGCTATGCAAACCAGGAGATTTTAATGCCCCATCCGGAGGATGAGATGGGGTGGCTACAATATGCCGTCTGCCAGTGTCAGCTGGGCGCCAAATAGCGAACTTTTAACGCAGTGTGTGTACACTGGAAAAGGGATTCTTATTTCTAAGCTTAAAAATTAGATTTCCATAAATTTTTCTTAAGTTAATATGAACTTCAACTTTTATTGTTGTTAAGCCTTAAGTGTTTCCTGACTATTTATACTAAAACAAGTCTCAAGAATTATACATCCTTCAAATTTCAATACCTTTTTCTCAGTGTAATAAAGCGCCAGCTTGTTTACAAAAGCGCTAGCATGTCCTGCTCCCCACTTTCGCGCATGTGTGTGGGTCTGCTATTTGCCTAACAAATGAAAATTTCATGTAGGTCTCTGCCTCATGGCCTGGACATCAGTTTGGCAAAAGGGAGCACACACTTATTTATTTGTTTAGGCCCAGCAGTGGGCCATGATATCTCTGCATACATACTATATACATACATATATATGTAGCTGAGGGTCTGTGTGAGCCGCGTTATTCGCGAGAGAGAGAGCCAACCAACCGAAAAGGACACGCCAACGGATATGCGTCTGCAGTCAACTACGAATGCAGGACACCCAAAGCGAACACCCAGATACACATCCTGGCTCTGCTTGAGCTGCTGCTCCATGGATACCATATACCAGATACCAAATACGAGACACGTTTCACTTGCCAACAGCCCACATCAGGAAAAGTTGTTATTTGCCATGGCCAACCGTCCCCTATGTTGATGCAGCGCATATAAAGCACATAAATAGAAAAATATCAAAGCTGCGGATATGTTGGCATTATATGCTATATAGCATAAGATTATGCTCTGGACGGGCAGAGTAAACTATATGCTGATTTTTAAGCTTTTATTTTGGGGAAAAAATAGAAAAAGACTGCATTTAGCTTTAAAAATTTAAACATCTGAATTAAATTTCAAAGTTTATAAAGGTTTCTTGACGAGGATTTTTAATAATTTGATATTTGCATCTGCTTTTGAAAGGAATGATAAAAAGAATATTCAATTTTAAAAGTTCCCGGAAAAAAACACTGACAAGCAAATTGATAACTTGTTATGCCATTTTTTGTTTAACTTTATAGCCTTTCGGGTTAATTTTATTTTTTTCGAACAATAGGGCATTTTTGTTTGCCTTAAAAAATATAATATTACATTTTCACAGAAAAAGCCATTAATTGATAATTTGAATATTTTGAAATTTAAACCAACATTTTTTAACCTCACCTTTTATTAATGAAACTCAACGCTTACAAAAATAAATAGAAGAGCATTACAAGGGCGTCTACTACGTTAAACTTATTACTGACGTCAAAAAATGTAAATTGAATTTTCACGTGGAGCCAAAGGATAACCAGTTAGGAGAACGTTCTGACCAACCCACAGGCAGACTCGTAAATTATGTAAATATATGACGGACCACATCACAGATCTAAATCATTATCATCATACCCTGGCTTTTACAACGGCCAACACACGAGTGCGGGCGAATGTGTATGGACATATGTAGAGGGGCCTACAAATAGCCACTCGTGTGCGCTTTAATGGAAACCGGATGAAATGGTCAACACTTGACCGGACCCTTACCATTTTTTCCAGCATTCCTCTCCGGTTGGTTACCAAGACGATTATGGCCATGAGGGCCACTCGAGCGGAAGAGCAATAAAAAATCATTAATCCCGCACAACAAGAGTCCTCGAATCGAAAAGGGTTTAAAGCTTAAGCAGGCTATACTCTACTCTAACTTTGAGCCCAGAACGCCCGTTTTAATTACGACTCTTTTATGGCAAATAAGTTGTGCTTCAGCACTTAAATTCTATATTAATATTTAAGTGCGCAAATGGTCGACTTACCGCCATTTTCCTGGCAGGGCTGCCCAGCATGGGAGCACACTGCAATTGTATAGTTCTTGCCGTCCTTCATCAAAGTGTGGGCCGGCTTTAAGCTAAGCGAACTCAGGTCCAGCCTAAGAAGAGAAAAAGCAGGACTTAAAGTTAAATACTTATTACAGTATTAAATGATGGGGACCACCTACAGCTCATTGGTAGAAGTATATGCTGTGCAGGGATCAAGATCGTTACAGGCCAGAGGAGTGACAAAGTTGAACTGGTAGGTACAGGAATCGGCTCCCAGACCCGCGAACTCCGGATGCGCATTCTTAAATGACATTATAACTAAAATTATTAATATTCTTAAGATACCTAAGATACTCACCCTTATAAACTTGTCACAGCTGAAGTAAATCACGCTGGTGTAGTTGGCGCTAGAGTTCTTCGCACACGGTGTTGGTGACTCATGCCTGAGCAAAAGCTGTCCGTTCTCCACCACCGGCTGAGATTGTACATTTCCAAAATTGATAAATCTAGGGGGAAAAAGTTTGACTAATATTTTAACAATATAAGTCAAAAGTTTACCCACCGTTCTGTAGAGTTAGTAGCATTGGGACTATACAGACAAATGCTGCTCCCTGGTGGACACATGCTATTTTCTCCGTAGAGCACCGGCTTACATACATTGATCAGGAAGAAGGCGTTCTGTCGATTGCTGGTTCGGTAGTTACTATCACTGAGCGGCATAAGGTCAAAGGTGCCATTCGTTTTTGTGTCCCGCACACTACAACTATTCGATTGCAGCGCATCGGGTATGGGAAGGCAGGCCAGTGGAGTCTCATAGTTGATGTAAAAAGAACAGGCATTGTTGGCCTAGAGGAAATTAAGAAGGATACTTCAAAACTTATGGTCATAGCTTTAAGAAACCCGCCAGTTTCAAGAGATTTTCTTAATATTTTAAAGACAGAAAAAAGTATAATTACTAATCCTTACATAAGGCGTTATATGTATCGGCTGGGCATCCAAAGTATAGTCACAGCTGAGCATCACATGGAGCTGATAGTTGGGATTGCTGTCGGTGCCATTTTCGCATTTTGCACCGCTTTTATACTCGAAATACATTTTACCATGGTTGTAAAACAACTCATGTTGGCGACCTAAGATTTAAAAGAATCTTAAGGGGATTGCTTTAAAAATGTGCTTAGAATTAACTTACCTATCACATACTCCTTCCCCTGTTTTTTAAGGCAAGCTGCCACATTTTTTTCGCCGTTGCAGGTTCTGGAGAGATTGCCGCATACGTTAAACTCGAATTTTTCGCCATCAACGCTTTTCACCACATGAGCCAGATCCGAGAGAAGGCCATTGAAGTCGAAGGTGCTGCCATAGATGGGCTCCTTAATCTTACATCCTGGGGTAGAAAATTTCTAAGGAAAATGGATTAAAAGTTATAGGGTAAGCCAAAAAGTTGTCCAATTTTATTCTTTTTAAATTTTTGGACATAGAATTTTTGTTTTATATTTTTTACTTTTTTTTATGTTTATCAATTTAAAATGTTAAATTTAAGGTTCTAGTAATATTGTAGTTTAATAAGTAAATTATTATCATTAACGAACACTTTATATTTAAGAGATTAACGTAAATTCTGTATATGTCTCTCTATGAAATTCAAGGTCACTTCTGAAAACTTCTTGGAAAAAATGTGTATCCTGTAAATTTATTCACCAAAACCTTTCTTTCTAATTCAACACTATTAGGTTATAATACGTCCTTGGTTAAAAACTATTTCCTTCATGAAATAGAACATTTTTTTATGAGGAATTCAACTTTTATGTTATTTAGCATTTCAAGCTGACTTATATAAAAGTAATATGAACAAATTTGGGAAAATGTGTACCCAGCGGTAATTTCCATCTCGAAAAACTATATATTTTTTCAATATATTAATTGCAATCTAAGAACCAAACCCAAATGCGTATTACTTTTCTAATGAAGAAAGATACATTTTATGTGTTTTGGAATAATTAAGTTTTTTCAAACGAAAAAATATAACAAGGCGCTATGCACTGCTTACCTAGATTGTGAAATTACCAAAATTAAATTAGATATTTTTTTATGAAGATATTTAACATAAATTTTAATTCTTGTCAAAACACTTCTGCTAACTTCTATGGCTCCTTTATGACTGTAGATTGATTATTGGCCAAGTTAAATGACTTCTAACAAAGACTGGATGCGATAAGCGACTGGAAAACTTGCAACTGGAAAGCCAAATTCGAGGTCTCGGCCAAAAGGCAACAAGTGCGCAGTGGCAACAAGCAGATAAACTTGAAATAAAACTCCCACCGCTCACTTGCCACCCAAAGGCCGCTCGCCGCCCACGACTCACTTGCAACCAACATACCGCCCACTTGACACCTACTCACCGCTCACATGCCACCCACAAGCTGCACCACGGAAAACTTGCAACACACCACCCACCGCTCACTTACCACCCACCCACTGAACACCGCCCACTTACCAGCTGATCATTTGCGTCAACGGCAAAACATTCGCCGCAGCAAAACAACACTAAAAACAGTGTAAACAGAATTTGGCAACGCATCTGCAGAAATTTAAAATACATGTACATATTAAATTTAAAATTAATATTTTTCTCAGTATAATGGAAATGTATGCACCCACCTGACGAAATTTTTCCTGCGTGGGAGCTGCGCAGTCCTTTTGCAAACTGCAACGCATTTTGTCACCTGCAGGCTCTGAAATATTTATTTTACACAAAATGAGTCAAGCGCACTGGAAACCGTCTGCACTTTGCTTATAACTGTTTGTTAGTAATTCCCCTTTAAGATTATCACTTTTGTTTCGCGCACAAAGCAATTTGATTTCCCTTATCACAAGTTAACTGTTTATTTTGAGAGAGAGCCAAGTTGTTATTGCAATTCCAATTGGCTCTCTGCTTCGATTTTTCAACGATGATCCGATGGAAATTTTTTTCTACGTGCAGTACACCGAATAAACAATGCCCGGTGACTCAATTGCACGAAAGGAATTATGCCGCACGTGAACAATGGAGAAATGGCTATTATTACACTAAATATACCTTTTTATTCGCGGCTTAGTTACCTGGCCAAAAACACAACAGTACCAATTGGAACTGTTATTTTACGTTTACAAGCGAATAGTATGGGCCGAGAAGAAGTAAGCGATGTAGCAATATGGTAACACTGGACGAGCAGCTGTTGCGCTTTCAAATACACAAAGTCTACGTATACTACATAATCAAATGGTGAATGTATGCAATAGACTTACCTTGAATACCTGTTTTTATATCTTTGTAACATTAAGCATATAATAGGCGTAAAAGAAATAAATATCTTTCACAATGAAAACAATTCAAATAAAAGTTTACCGCTAATACTCACGTTAACTTGTGAATGGCAGCGGCTTAATCTGACAGTGTGTAAACACTGGCCCGGCAAACAGCTGTTGCGCTTGCAAAAACTACCTTTGGCTTATTTCTTATATTTGTCGGATTTCACGATGGCCGCCAATATTGCTGCTGCAGCTGCTGCTGCCCAAGAAGTTGACCCCGTGCTTAAGAAAGCCATCAAGTTACTGCACTCCACTAATCCCTCCTCTTCGATTGAACTACGTATACTTCTTGAGGAGGCTTTGAAATCACGTTATGGCCCGGAGAAGAGTTTGACGAACAACATGACACCGCGTATGCTGGAGGATGAAGCCAATTTTCCGGGGAGAGCGGCTACCCCACCGCAGCAGCCTATCAACCCGGATGAGATTATCAATTTGACCAACTCGCCGGACAAGGAGCCTTCGGATTCAGTTGACACTATTGCGGATTCGGACGACGGTTTGAGTGCCGTGGGAATCGTTAATACTGGAGACACCGGTGACTTTGGCGACCTCAATTGCTGTGTTTGCGGCGAAATGGTCTTTACAGCTACCAACCGGTTGATAGAGTGCTCCAAGTGCGGCGCCATGTACCATCAGGAGTGCCATAAGCCACCGATAACTAAGGAGGAGGCGGCCGATGACCAAGAACAGACCTGGCAATGCGACACCTGCTGTAATAAGCCGACAACCAGTGGAAAAACTACAGCTGCACCTGCAGTAACGCCAACTGTTTTCATAGCCGACGAACCCATGCCGCTGACTAGCAAAGCCAAGTCTTCAGCAGCCTCGTCGCGCTCCTCCAACTCATCCAATTCCTCATCGCCCTTCTACAGGCCGGAGCCCAGCAGCTCCACCAATGCCAGTAGTAGTAGCAGCAGTAAACACGGCCACAAGTCCTCCTCTTCGTCTTCATCCAAGTCGCACAAGGAGGAACGATCGTCTAAATCTACAGCGACGCCTTCTCTTAGTGCTATCGGGGGTCTCGAGAAGCATAGCAGCAGTGGCAGTGGCACCTCCTCTTCGCGACGTAGCAGCTCTAGCACCAAGTCCAGCTCCAAAAGCAGTTCCTCGAAACACCACGAAAGCGGCAGCAGCAAGCGCAGATCGAAGCAGTAACACTGTTAACTATTATGTACCCAGTTTAAGGCAAGAGAAAAAGGTATGGAAACTATTTTTTATTCGTTTATATTCGAAACGTGTAACGTATTCTTTAGTTGACTCCATTTTACTGTAAACTTTTACCTTCAAAAGTGAATGCCCTTTGTTGCATTTTATTCTCTTAATTTTCCAGAGATCTAAATATTATATTCAAACAATAAGAATTTAATCTACCAATTTATATTAAAATAAACTTTAGACGTATTTACACTTTGAAACATAATGAGCTTTTTTATTTAAGAGGTATACATGTAAAAATACAGAAAACAAGGACTATGGACCTATCGCTTGAATTTCCGCACAGTAACAGAAGGTGTCCGCGGACTACAGTTAGAAGATGGGGTATCAGCTTCGTTTTCCAGACCATTCACCTTGCGCAAGTTCACCCGAGTAGCGGGAGAACTTTCCTCCTTCAAACTGGCGGCCAAACTGCGTGAAGATGGTGTTCTTGACTCAACCTTCGCCGCCTTATCTTTATCCGCCTTCTTCTTGCGCTTAACATTTACAATCACGTTGGCATCCATGCTAACGTCTAGCTCGAAGTTAAACTCGTAGGTCTTATTGGAACGGGGCTGTGGGGTTAGACTGTCGTTGACCACAGTTTTGCCACCAGTTCGACCACGCAACGAAATTCCCGGGACTAAAATTTACTTTGGCACTGGCACCGGGAGTCTTAAGCCTCGCTGAACTGGGGGTATGTAGCTTAGGGCTAGCTTTGGGTGTGCCTCTAACCCTAGGGCTGGCTTTGGGTGTGCCTCTAACCCTAGGGCTGACTTTGGGAGTGCCTTTTAACTTAGGACTGGTTTTGGGCGTACCCCTTGGCACGGGAGTGGACTTGGGCTCAGTCTTGACGCGCTTCTGGCTGGGAGGTGTACTTTCTGTTGCTACGGATTGGGCAGATCGCTTCAAGGGCGAACATATGACGTTGCGGGTTGCCGGGGAAACCTTCCTAGCTGTATTCTTTCGAGGCGGTTTCTTTTCCTCCTCCTCGTCTTCACTGGCTTCAATTACCTCCTCTGTAGATGAGTCTGCACGAGATTCAATCTTCTTCACCTTTTTTACTGCGGCTGCCTTGCTTGTGCCGGGTGGGCTGTTGTTATTGTTGCTGCTGGTCTGTGGCTTTAACTTGAAATCTAAATCTCCACTATTTGGGATTTTTAACTGCTTGAGTTCACTTGCAAAGAAATTTCGACATTTATCGTAGTCCGGCTCCTGGTTGTGCTGTAATTTTGTAACATATTTCATGAAATCCCATATACAGGCGGGCACTCCCTTGGGGAACAGAGCCTTAAGACTCTCTCCAATGTCCTCCATAAATTCTTCCTTCGCCTTTTGAACTTTAATGGGAGTATTTAGTAGTTTCTTTGTTACCCAGGGTAACTCGACGCCTAGCCACTCAACAAGATTATAGCCAAGAATCTCTAGATCAGCCCGTCGGGTTGGTACACCCAAATGAGCATCCCTCGATGTATATTCAATGGTGCCATTATGCATTTTCTTGGGGTCCGGCTTAAAGTCCCCTGTGACAAAGTGTGAGGCCAATCCAAAATCTACGAGGTAGGCTTGTGCTCCTCCGCCCTTTCCTAGGCCCAGCAGGATGTTGGCTGCCTTAAGATCGGCATGAACATAGCCAGTGCCGTGCATATACTGATAGACGTCCAGCATCTGGATGGCCAGTCGGTAGACAGTTCCCTCGGGCAGACGCTTGCCGTTTTCCTCTAGAAACTTGGATATATCGCTGCCATAGCGCGGCATTACTATAAATCTGTGTTTTTCGCCATTGACCTCCGCCGAGCCATTGGCTAGTATGTACGGCATGCCCAGAGATTTTATGCCGTGCTTCTGCTTAAACTGTTTGATGTCGTCCAACTTGGCGTTGCGTAAATAGAAGTGCATCTCGACGAAAAGCGGGCCATTACCATGGGGCTCCTGAAAAAAAAAAAAACCGGGCTTAGAAGGGAACACCAAGAATGAAAACTTTAAATGCAACTCACGCATTTTATCACCGCATCGAAGGTTTTGTCCCCTACTTTGCAGGCGGCGTATATCTCGCCAAATCCTCCAACTCCAATCGAAGGTCCAATGCGCCACTGGCCCTTCGCCAAATCTGTAAAGACGGTACCTTCCTTCACCTTTTCCGGCATTGCGTACAGCTTGCTCTTGGCCTTCTTTGCCGGAACGGCCTTTTTAGCCGGAGCAGCGGCTTTGGGCTTAACTACACGCGGCATTTTCGTATTAAGTCGCGGATAATTGTACTATTCGCAAATACCGCTCGAAATGCCCGGCCCACAGGGTTGCCAATCGGGGCGAGGAGAAGCGTCCTGCAGGGTTGTCAGAGGGCAGAAAAAATGCTTATCCTTGTAATAGGACTTCTCTAAAAAACTACTTATGTTTTGTAAAATAACTGGTTCAACTATAACAATAGATCCAGTATAACTTTAAAATTTCTTTTTATAAAAATTGTTTTATTAATATAAAATAAACTGACTACTATAAACGGATGCTTGCATTAAAATTATTATTATTATTAATTTGAGAGTTTGAGCACGAAAGCCTGACATCCCTGAAAACTAGCGCCATTGGCTAATGCGCGGCAAAAAGAGGTCGCAGTTTAGGGATGTGCAGCTCTATACCGATTTTCGGATTATACCGATGAGCGCGGAAACATCGATGAATTCAGTTCCATCTCTAGCGTCCGCTGACGGCGTCTTTTCCCGAAAAAATTTCAAGAGGCGAGCAGTCGAGTCCAATTCCGCAGAAACAACCACACGCTTCGGTTTCGTGTTGCAATAAAACAATCATTCCCATCTCGGCCAAAACCAACAATAAAGTGCCCCGAGCATTTCGCAAGCGCAGTTAACGAGCAGCAGAAAAATCGATTGAATAAAAATGGTAATTTGCGGCGAAATTTGAGCGCAATGCGCGTGCCCTTCGCGAATTAAATATTGATGCCAAAATGTGAAAAATGCAAAATGCAGTGGCGGTTGACACCACGTAGCTTGTTAATCGAAAATCAAATAGCCCCAAAAAAACGGCGGGCATTTGTTATTGTGCTGCTGTGGGAGATCGGCCGTAACCTCACAATTGCAGCAGAGCCAGTGCCACCATTTTGTGTTTTTTACTGCTTGTGTTTTATACCAATTGTATATCTAAAAATTAATTGTGTTGTGCACTATTTGCAGGCTGGCGGTAAAGCAGGCAAAGATTCAGGAAAGGCTAAGGCGAAGGCGGTATCACGATCAGCGCGCGCGGGTCTCCAAGTAAGTTTACAATCTGTACCTCCGTTTTGGCGCCTTTTCGGTTCTCACCTCGCCAGCAAGCATATTCCACCACAT
Source organism: Drosophila eugracilis (assembly GCF_018153835.1). Taxonomy (NCBI): domain Eukaryota; kingdom Metazoa; phylum Arthropoda; class Insecta; order Diptera; family Drosophilidae; genus Drosophila; species Drosophila eugracilis. The sequence goes on from NW_024573224.1 coordinate 5,282,553, forward strand.
AAACAGGGTGCCTGTGAGCTGCTTGGTGGAGGGGGTGACAAAACATAAACAAGCCGGGTTAATTAACACGGAGCCATTGTGTTTTTGTTTTTTTGTTTCGCAGTTCCCCGTAGGTCGTATCCACCGTCATCTCAAGAGTCGCACAACATCACACGGCCGTGTCGGAGCCACCGCAGCCGTCTATTCCGCTGCCATTTTGGAATACCTGACCGCCGAGGTAAGTGCGCCCACTGATTATTCCCGCTTTTCCCCAAGGCGGGCTTTCTAGCGGTACTTTTTCCGCGCCAATGGAAAAACACAGTTTCCTATTGGCATTTTTGAAACAAAAGAATGATGAAAATGTACAGCATTACTATGAAATAAACAAGAGTCGTCCTGTTTTTAATAATAGCAATCTGGAATTTATTTTGTTAAGTACAGTTATATTTTAATTTTATTGTTAAATTGTTTTTTTTTTAACCTATTCCTATTTCAACTAGCTTAACAGAATTTTTGAATGTAACTCGTCTTAAAGGCAATTTTGTTATTGTTATTTTGTTCTCAATCAAAAAATTTTCTTATTTTTTTATAGTATTTATATAACCTTTCAATTACTAATTCTTCAATTTATTGTTTCAATTTTAGGTTCTGGAGTTGGCAGGCAACGCATCGAAGGATCTGAAAGTGAAACGTATTACGCCGCGCCACTTACAGCTCGCCATTCGCGGAGACGAGGAGTTGGACAGCCTGATCAAGGCAACCATTGCCGGTGGCGGTGTCATTCCGCACATACACAAGTCGCTGATCGGAAAGAAAGAGGACACGGTTCAGGATCCGCAGCGAAAGAGCAACGTCATTCTGTCGCAGGCCTACTAAGCCAGAAGCCAGCACATGGACGCCTTCAAAACATGCGAAACTAATGTTTAAATCAGATTTCAGCAGAGACAAGCAAACAAACCGACGAGTTGTAATCATTTCTGTGCGCCAGCACATACTTCTAATATACAACGTAATACATAACTATGTAATTCTAGCATCTCCCAACACTCACAAGCATACAACATACAAAAAACACACAAAAAAAATGTATTTACCCGCACGCAGTCTTGTCGAGGTTGAATATGAAACAAAAACAAAACTTAATTTAGAGCAAAGTAATTACACGAATAAATTTAATAAAAATTATAATAAAAACGCCAATCCTGTTATTTCCGAGATGTTTACAATTCTGGCAATGAATGTAATGTATTGAAACTGGATGGTATCTTATTCCAGATGTAAAAAGTACACGATTTTCAATGTGAAAAGTACAGTCTAATTTCAATGTCGTGAAGAAATTGATTTTTATTTAACGCATTTATCTCAAAACAAACATATTTGTAAACCTTAATAAAAATACAAATGCCCAAAGAAAAAATAACTGCTATATTTACAAAGTTAACACAACTGTGGATTTTTATCGTCAAGATTATAGATGTTAAATAATAGACTGTTTTTTTAACTGCTACTTTGACGAAAAATAACGAAGAAATAATATCAAATGCACATACTTTCAAAGAATTTATCATTTATTACATTAAAAACCAAGCACATAAGACAAAAACTTGCTAAAGTAGACATTTTTGGATTAGGGAAGCAAGTAGTAACTACTTATTGCATTCTACATGAGTGCAGAATGACCTTTTGGCGGGGTTGGTTAACCCAAAAGATGTGGCTGAGCACGCTGGACATCGTCGCATCTCTCATGGAGGTCCTCAGGATCCAGCTCCAGGCAGGCGCCCCATTCAACCAGGGTGATGCGGTGATCGTTATTGGAGTCGCAGGACTCTAGGAAGGGGGCAATGCAGTGTTCCAGGCTGACGAGCGGAGCCCGGATAGGGAACAGTTCGTGACGGGACACGGAGCGATCAGTATCGCCATCCAGATCGCACCACTTCCAAACAGCAGCATTCGACCAACGACGTGTGTTGTTAGTCTCGGCCTCCAGCTCCATCTGCATATAATGTTCAGTCAGCTCATCGCGCTCGGCCAGGTCCCGCATCACGTTGAACAGCCAGTCGCGCATTCGCCTGGGGAAGTCTTTCAGGTCCTCGCCATCGCAAGTCCTAGGCTCGTGGCAGGCACCATAATAATCGATGTGCATATGAGCATTGTCCGGGTTGGTACAGCCGGGTTCTCCGCTATCGCACCAGCAGCGCTGCTGATAGACGGAACAATCCGACGGCCAGGTCTCATTGGTGTTGGTGCAGACGAGGCGACGAGTGTCCACCTCTGTGGGACAGTCTGGGATGCACACGCACTTGGGTTTGTCGTCGTGCATCTGGCAGATACGACCGGCACCGCAAGGCATTGTCTCACAAAGATCCACCTCGACAACGGGATTGAGTAAATTGTGCTGGACTTCGGCCAACTTGCTGGCAATCTCGTTCTCCCGCTCCACGTCCTTGATCTGCAAATCGGAATTTGTGACTAAACTATTTACTCATTTACCTTAGAGTAACCAACCTTGTTCTTTTCCTCCAGCAGGCGCAAGAACTCTTCCTCGTTCTCATCGATTTCTGACAGGTCTAGGTCCAACAGATCGTCTAGATCCTCCGAGGAGGCTTGGCCTTGGCTAAAAGCCAGCAGCCCCAAGCAGAGCAGCAGCCAAAGGGAACGCATCTTGGCAGCGATCTCAACTACAGAGGATTGAGTAGGACATTAAAAGTGATCTCTAAACTTAGTTTAAAAACCTTTTTACACAAAAACGTTACTAATTATGATAATTTAATACAATGAATAATCTGATCTAATTTAAAACTTAGACGGTCATGTCAATTTCTAAATAAAATAGGTTATCAAATCATTTGGATTGGGAAAATCCAAATTTAAGATTAGCTTTGGCCTTGGCCTAACTAGCGTCTTATGGAATCCCATATAACACGCTTTTTTGGCTGTACCACTAAGGTTACTGTACTCCACAGGAAGTTTAACGGTCATCTTATAGGGTGGTTTTTATATCCCAATAGGCGATGCGAATGCGGCGTCTTTTCCTCATTGAAAACAATTGAAGAAGCCGCAAAAATCTTGCCTGCCTCTACAGCAGGGTTCAAAAGGTCAACGTGAATGTATTTTACACAAATACAGATGCAGAAATTCTCCTTTTATGAGGAAGTTAATTTATGGATCTATGCCAATCGGTTCGAAAACAATACAAACTCATTGTTGACAGGGAATGAGGCATGCAGTAGGGGAAGATACTTATTATAGATGTAGGGGTTTTGAAAGAGAACTCATGAGAGAGGATAAAATCTCAGAATTTAGAAAATTTGTTTTTCTAACTGCGAATAGTTTTCTTCCTATTGCAACCGCAAAGAAATATGATTTTTCGTATACAAAAAGTTTGAGGCATGTTGAACACATGTGGGCCAGTTCAAAGCTTTTCAAAAATCGTTTATGAAATCATCGCTAAAGCAAACATACATATGCATATAGTATTTGTATGTATAAAAATATCCCTGATTAAAGCTGACCTTAAAGCTACATATACAGAGTCAATTCAAGCCGAATTTCCATAGTCCCACCAATAATCAGTTCAAAACGCCGCCCTAGTTTCTATGCTTCGACTTAGTACATGTGCTCTATGGAGTACATTAATTGCCCAACGACACATTTGTCTTATCGCAGGCCCGACTTGGCCTCACCGCCTCTTATCAGGATCGCTCGCTTCCGTTTTGGGGACCAAGATGTGCTTAATCGTCGCTTTTGTGTCGCAAAATATCAAGTGAAATGCGCAGCAATGTATCTGGCAATTGAGAAATGTATATACGATCTGTAGGACTGGGGGTTCCAGGAATATCCGAGTTGGATGCAGTGCTGCTGCTGCAGTGCATTCCAGATGTATATGCACTTCACTATATGCACTGATGTGTGGGTCTGTGTGGTTGCAGTTTAATTATACCGACAAAACTAGAAACAATGACGTGATGCAGCATCCAAGATGCAATGTTTATGTTGAAGGGGCCAACGAATCATGAGTGAAATGAGGCCTCCAGTAAAAACAATTTATTTCATTTTGCGGAAGTGCAAATCACAAACGACGATGATGATGATGATGAAACCATTGCTGGACACTGGTGACCTTGCAAATCACTTAACTAGGTTTCTTTCCAGTTAACTTGCAAAAATCTTTTTGATTTCTGGCAAAGTAATTGGCAAATTTCAACGAAAATTGAGTCCAATTATTGACTATTTGCCAATATCGAAGAACATTGAACTTGAAGAATTCGAGCCAAAGCTGAACTAGCAGAAATTTGAGAAACAATTAAGGTATCTGTATCTGACACACACTTGTTGACAATCCACACTTAATCCTTTGTTGCACTGGTTAAATACTTACTGTAAAATTGTTAACTAAGTTTTTCCTTTTAAATGTCTAAGCTTGTTGGCGGATGGCGACTGACTGATCGCCTTTGGAAAAGCTTCCAAATGATTACGGATCGCTAAACTGGAGCATTTGGGGCCACCTCAAACATGTTGGCCCGCAACATGTTCGTTTGGAATAAGAACACATATATTTTTGATTTCAGCAACTCTTTTTATTAATCTTCCTTTTCAAGTTAACTTAATTTTTGTTTCACTTACCTTAATATGTAGTTGAATTTTGGGTCATCTAGTTTGGGCTTCTTCTCCAGCGGAGCTCAGATTTTTTTTGGAAAAGAAATATGCTTTAGAACTAAATAATTGTTGTGTTGTCATGCTACATATAAAGCAGAAACTTAAGCGCACTTATTGAAACTCTAGTGTATCCTACATCCGTTACTAACTTACCTTATGAATAAAGCTTGGCCCAAGCGTTTAACAGCTTAGCATGCTTGTTTATGAGTAGAATATGATTAAATTTATAGCAAAACTACATCTTGCGGTAAATAGTTTATAGATTATCGCTACTTAGACCAGGGCGAATGACAGACTTACATATCGGCAGCTAAAACAAATACATAGTGTTGTTTTAAAGTTTTATTTATTTAAAATAAATATTGATTTCGATATATAGTTCGATTAAGTGGTTAGTGTTGTATGCTGTATAAGAAGCAGAGGAGCTCTAAATGAAGCTGGCTAAAGGCGGACTAAGCCTCCTCTTATCTTAAAACATAATGTATTTCTTTTAATTCATAGATCAATTCAAAGCCCATGGCGTGCTCTTTAGTTTATATAGGAGAAAGAGAGAGGATGAATCGTACATCTAGATAATCTGAATATATAAACTTAACTTAAGTTCGTGTCATGGATCAGGTAAAAACATACATACAATCTTATCAGATTTTATTTATTCTTACATAAGTTTGTCATACAAATTAAAGAAAAAAAAAGAGTTAAGTAAATGTCGTGGGAGGTTATAGTAGAAACCTTTAACATTGTGTCAGTATATAAGCTTCCGATTCTCTCCTTATAAAAATTGACAATAGTTTTGATATCAACTCTTGTGTACATTGATAGTTAAGGCCACGCACCCGCGCCTGGCCTGCCAGTTCAGTGTTTCATTTGATTTCAGATCCGAATATTTTCATTATCTTTTGGACGTATATCATATTTGAATGGTTTTGGTAATACATAGGTATCTACGATTAAGCTATTCGTTTTGGGCCAATAAGCTCAGGCTACAGTTGCATATTATGTATCTAGTTATTAATTGATTTACTGCTTGCAATTGTCCGTCCACCTTTGTTTTAAATCAAATATTATCTCATGGTTGCCTGCTTCATTTTACAGATATAGAGATAATTGGATTGAGAGAGCTTAGTTTTATATCGTAATTGGTTGTTCTACGATTTCTGAGTTACATATATAGGTCTAAAGTAAATCGAAATGGGAGACGAACTCACTTCCTCCAAGACGATGTTAAAAATATTCTGTGGCATAGCTTAGGTCAATCGTAGAGTAATCATTGGTATAACTTAAGTGTAGAGTAAAACCATAGTTAGGTGTCCTATGAAAGAGAGACAATGCGTTAACACTCCTCTTAGAAACTCTAAGAGAGTGTGGCCTAGCTTATCAACGAGCTTATTTAACTGTATCTTGATTCTTGAGCATCTAAATCAAAGAAAATATTACACGTTAGTAATAATAAATTAACACGGACTTCAGACGTAGTGCATCTGTGGCGGGTAGTATATAGGTGGCAAGACGTATTGGGGTAACTCTTATGCATATGCCACATTTAAAAGAACGACTAATGGGCTGTGTCTGGTTGCGATTGCACCATCACAACCATACTCACCCCGTTTAGCGGCGATACTTGCTGTTGGCACTGCCTCCAGTGGCCACGGAGCCGTTAGAGACGCCCACCGCCTTAGTGCCAGTCGACGAATTAACGTTTCCATTCAGAGGCGGAGCTCCATTGTAAGACGGGTATGCTGGCTGTTGGGGGTTATCTACAAATCTACGTTGTTAGTTAATACACATTGTTATTGTTGGAATCCACTTACGGTAGTTGCTGGGCGGGGCTGCTGAGTAAGGATTCATGCGGTTTCCATTCATATTATTGTGTTTGGTTGGTCCGCCTCCATAGCTCTGTTGATATCCGGTGCCGAAGTTTGGCTGAGATGTCTGTTGCTGCTGCTGTTGCGGGGGTTGTTGGTGAGGTGGCGGACCTTGTTGAGTTTGTGCTCCAGGCACTGGTGGCGGGGCATTTGGTGGCATGTTCCAGCTGCCAGGAGCTGGAGGAGGCGGTCCATTATGACCCATAGGTGGTGGCACTCCGCCAGACGGAGGTATCTGTTGCACTGGCGGTGGACAACCCCACTGGCTGGGGTGCCATTGCTGGGCCCCGGGTGGCGGTGGTGGTGGTGCATTCCAACCGTTTTGGACCGGTGGATATGGACCCCAGGCATTCATCTGAGGCGGAGGCGGCTGTTGATAGTATTGATGCATAGGCGGTGGAGGAGCTCCCCAGTAGTTGTAGTTTGGTGGTGGGGCGTTCATCGGAGGGGGTGGTGGCTGTTGATTATAGGGCGGCATTACTTGGGTTGGAGTTACAGGTGGGCGGTAAGGAATCGCCATGTTCCCGTTATGTTGCTGTTGTGGTGGAGGCATTTGGGGCTGCTGCTGTTGTTGTTGGTGATTGACCGGCGGCTTGATGCCGTTGGTCATACCTCCCATCTGTTTGTCCTTCTTCTCCAGGTTGTAGATTGACTTCTTAACATCCACGTGAACGTACTTAATTGAATGCTGCTTTTGAACTGCAAACACAAGTTGGATAGGTTTTATATTAGTTTAACACCTAGACGTTCAGTACTTACGAATAGCCTTGTCTACGGCATCGTAGTCGTCAAACTCGATAAAAGCGAAACCACGGCGCTTTCCCGTGGTTTTGTCAGTAAGTAATTTAACAGAGATCACATTTCCGAACTGGACGAAGTACTCCCTCAAGCAATCTTCATCATGGTTGTCCTTTAGTCCGCCCACGAACAGCTTTTTTACAGATATATTAGTCTCCCGCGATTCGCGTTCAGGGCGTGGCAGAGCCCGCTTAGCCTCAACAGTTCTTAAAAAGTAAAAGTAATGATAGGAGTTTCCAATTAACCACGGTACTGAAGATCATGGGCTATACTTACTTTCCGTCGATGATGTGTGGACGGTTCTCCTGGGCCCTGTCCACCATAACGGACTTTGTATAGGTAATGAAACCGAAGCCGCGCGACCTTTTGGTAGTCGCATCGCGCATAACAACGACATCTACCACCTTTCCCCACTGACCATAGAACACCTTCAATCCCTCCTCGGTGGTGTACGGAGCTAGTCCGCCGATAAACAGCTTACGCAAGTGCTCCAGCTCACATATGTCCTGCCGATTGAGAGGGCGACATTAGTGATTTGTAGGTGGTATGCATACAGAAAAACACAATTAAATGCGTCACTTGCCGACTCACACACAGGCAGGTCTGTATGTATGTACATACATGCATGCATGTACATGAGAGCTAGTTTTCCTAATATCACTTACATCATCTTCGCGATCAGGTATCACAATCACATCATTTGTTTCGTCGGGCGATTTCTCTTCTTTCAGCTGTAAGCAAGCCATATTTCAGCGCGCGATACAAATTAACAACGAGAAAATTTTTTGTTGCAAGTTGTAGTCGAAGCGAGAAACGAAAAATTGTGATGTCACTTGCAAGCAATTGAAGTCTTTTAAGTAATCGATAGTTTTGTTGGGGGCATTCATGTAAACTCTTTTTAGTAAGGGATAGTTTTTTTGGGGGGCATTCATGTAAACTTTCTCTTTATGGCGATTAATTTTTGAGTCAAATATATATACTTTTTAACAAAACATAACATAATAAATTATGAATTTGATGTTATTGGCTATATACTGTGAAGTTTATTTAATTTTTTAATAAAATGTCCCAAAATTTACTTGCAGCTCTTATAGGATCCGCCTATATTGTATGTAGGAGCATTTTCATAGTTTTTAACTTTTTGATCTGTTTATTAAATAGATGTCGCTTATGCAAAGAACTGGCAAAAGAGTTAAAAAGTAAAATTATTTGCATTTGATTTCAATTCTTCGATTGGACCATTCCCATTCCAAAAGCAAGATGGCAGTTCGGCATGTAATACAAGCTTCACTAGGCAAAGACTAAAATTGTGTTAGTTTTGCCACTCCACTGCTTGTATTCCAACCCAATTTGTTTAATTATATATTAATTATATTTGTATATTATTATATATGTATTAATTTTAAAGTAAAAGGTGATAGAGCACTGTAAGTATAGACCAAAGCTATCAACTACATGGATTATTTTTAGTCAAAACTCCTTAGTCTTACGGTTGATTCTATTAACCTTAATTTCCCAATTCTTTCTAGTGGTCGCCAAAAGAAGCAGCGTCAAAACTTCCTCTTTCAACACAAGCAGTGTAAGCTAGCGGTCAGCACCCATACGTCTACATGTTTCGCTGACCAAGCTCAGTATAAAGCTCAGTATGTAACTGTATGCTCTGCTTTAATGGCGACCAAAACCACATTTTGTCCTATTTTCTAAATAGATATAACTAATTTAATATTTAACTGGAGCTATGGAAGATGCACAACAAGCGCCACAAGAACGTCGAATATGCGGTCTTGGAAATCATAAACTAGGTACTCCGCACTACCCAATCAAAAACCCCTATTTGTTAATGTTCGGCCAACAGATAAACTCGGAGCTCGGTGGATAAAGCGGGTGAAACATATTGACATTCCAATGCAATTTTTTATTACAATTAAATAATAAAGCATTACCTTTTTATTATCATATATCAATGGAGAATTGATCTTATTTTATTTACGTTAAAGTTCTGAAATGGAATATAAAGTTGGTCGTAAACATTTTACAAAAACATATTTTTTTTATGTTTTAAATAATATTTAGTCTATAACTAAATTTTTTCTTCTTGAGGAAATGTGCAAAATAGTAGGCGAAGGGGACGTACATATGAAAGTATTTTTGAACCTTGACACATTTCAACATAGCTTTTCATATTCTGTCCAGTGTTGTGTGTTAACATACACAGTATATGTCTTAACTGTCAAACATTATACTAGCTTTGGAAGGCAAACCACTGACTAATAAACACTCAAACTGCAGATATGCAGAAAGAAAGAGTCGAACCTGGGGAGCATCGAATTTGTGGTCTGGGAAATCATAAGCTGAGAACTCCGAACTACACAATCAGAAATCCCCACTTGCTAAAGTTCGGCCAACGAATAAACTCCGAACTCAGGTCGCAACCATTGTGCATGTCATGCTACAAGAATCTAATAAGCCTCTACCGGATCAAAAACAACAATGCCAAAAGACATAAAGAGTTCAGAAATGCGCCGAGTGTGTCCTCAGTGAGTAGCAGTCGGAGTCAGACAAGTGACACGTCGGCAGGTGCCACTTCCGTTGCTCCTGCATCAACGAGGGCTGCCACGACGACTTCCTCTGAAGACAATGACGATAGACAAACAACCAGTGCCGCGGCCGCTGCCAAACGGGCAAGGAGAGAGCTTATGTCCGAGGACGATTCAAATTCCGATCTAAGCCTCAATGCAGTGAATGGTACTCGATTGCCTAATATACAGCCGATACCAAGAAGACGCCAGTTCGTACACTTAAACAAGGAAGCAATGGAAATATACCTGGCTGGAACCACAGGAGGATAACGCGGATTAAACATATGAAATTAATGCCAAAGCATCATATTTAATAAGATTCAGCTTCAATTTACATGTTACGACTTTGAAATCTAACTTAAATTTTGTTATTAATAAAATTTTGACTCCTGCGAAAAAAAAATATTTAAAACAAATTTAAATTAAAACTGGTATCACTGGGTTGTTAAGTTAACAAGCCTATCGATAGTTTCATCGATATTAACTGCAGCAACAGCTGTCTGGCCACCAGGGCTACGTTATTGTTTGTTAGTTTCGCTGTTTTTGGTTTATAATAAATTTGTTGTCTTCTCTTTTCTCTTATATAAACAAATTAAATGCTGTCCTGCAAATTCTAAAAATGCTAAGTATATAGCATACTTGAAAAGTGAGTGTTTTTGAAAGGAGAACGTTAAAGGCTATACCGTTTTTACAGTTTTATATGTATTTATTCCAATCTTACTCTAAACAGTTTAAAGCTCAATTAAAAGTAAACAATTAGTAGGTATTAGCAAGTATTGATAAGTGTTGTGGTTTCTCGACGTCGTCGTTGTTGCTGTTGTTGTTGCTGCTGCCGTTGGTACTGGTCATCGATGTCAATAAAATTAGCATCCTGCGTGTTATCCTTGGGCAGCGCTGCCGGCGTCGCTGGAGCGGCATAGTAATTGAGACCCACGCCCACTCCCACACCAACGCCTCCGGGGGGCATGGTTGTGGTCGCTTGACCCATTATAGAGCTCATAAAACCATTGGCCACGACAAAGTTTCTGAAAAATTGATTACATCAAAATACAAAATAATTTCGAGCCAAACTCCTTCAGCAGGAGCTGAGCAACCCCTCAATTTCAGGACATCGTCTAATTGGGTCTGTGTGCGCATAAATGTCGTAAAATTAATTTCGTGTTAATTTTATGTTAGCCATCAATTAAACTGGTGACATTTCCTTAAATAACTTCCGTTTCAAAAATACACATATAAATATCAAGTAAAATCCTCTTCACGATCTATCCATCATACTATCTGTGTTAGTTACGAACTAGCAAGTCATTTATTTAAGCAATTATGTGTTTCCTATTTTTATTTTAACAACCAACCATTTAAGACTTACCTATAATGCTGATCGATCTGAGCCTTTTCTATACGCTTATCCTTGGCCCTTCGATTTTGGAACCAAATTTTGATTTGGGTTTCGGTCAGGTGAAGCGTCTCAGCTAGCTCGAACCGTCGGCTCCTTGAGATGTACTCGTTTCGGTGGAATTCCACCTCCAGACGAAGTGTCTGCTCCGTGCTAAAGGTGGTTCTTTGACGACGTTGTCTTCCCTCCTTGCGACGTCTTCGGGCCACTAAATTAAAGAAAAGAAGAATTTAATATAGAGCTCGGGAAATATCAGATTTTAATATTTAAAACAGTTTAAAAGTACCAGTATCATATCCTTTTCAGCCATTCCTAAAAAAAATAATAAAGACATCTTTCAGATAGACATAAATATCCCTATTCCCACACCACCCATTTAACTTCCTTCATAATACTATTCCTCCCATTATTCATTCCAAATACAATAGAGATGTTAGACCGAAATTAATCTTACATTAACAAACCATCAAGTTATGAGCTGGGACTAAGCGATTCCGAATGTGGTTGCGTGTTTGGCCAGTTAAACAAATAATTAACCACTGCGATATCCGTGGTCTTTCCTTCTTTTTTCGGCCCACCTGACAGGATTCGTGGTTCGCGTTTGTGGTGCACATTAGAAGTGCATTTTCCCTTGTTGAAGTTTTCTTTTTTTATTCATTTCGGCTGATCCGGGAAAGTTTTAACAATGCCAACAGCTGGCTGCCGCCCATTATCATCATCATCCTCGTCGGTATTCTTCAGCATCATCCTCTCATTGGAATTTTCGTTCTGTCGTTTGTTTGCATTCGCAGTGTCGCCAATGATGATGATGATGAAGTTCAGCCAAGCGCACATTATGCCCCACTACTCCCTGTAAAACCACCCACCTGCTTGTCATAAACACCCACTGCCACCCACTCCATTGTCAGTGTTGCGGTTTAGAGTCTAATTGATGTAACAAGGCGAAGCTGACAAGTTGTTTGGTTGTGGATGTGATTTTTTCTTAAACTGGAAAGGGGTTGCTTTGTGGGCGTTGTAATCTCTAGTTTTTGCTTGATTACCCCTTGCCTGAATAACTCGGAACGGGCTTAAGCTCTTCCCTGATCCTTTCTTTGCCTTCTTTTTCCTCAAAATTTTTTAAATCACGTGTGAAATTTGATAGCCAAGTGTCCTTTGGACATTTCGTTGTGGCAGCTCTGAGTCTCCCTCTATGTGTTCCTCGTTTAACCCTCTTCGTTGACTGTTTATATTTGCTTTTTTAGGTTTCCTGTCAAGCTCAATTACAATGTTAACTTTTTTACTCACTTGGTTTTTTTTTAGGATTTGCCAAAGATATGGTTGTAAGTTTTGCGGAAAAGATGGATATACTAGTAGAGAAACCTAATTTACTTCTAAATTCGAACTTAAACAAACCAAAAGTATTTTGTTAAGTTAATAGACGTTTATATTATCCTATATCTTAGCCATTTTTTAGTAATTTATATAGTTAGTTAAGGATTTTATTTGTGAAATAATTTGGTTTATTATTATATGATCCGCCAAGGTAGCAAAATAAAAAAGTATAATTTCTTCTTTAAGAAAGTGTAATTCCGTAATTTACCACTTATCAATTGGTCTATTCCGTCACCCTTAACCTGCGATCATTTTCATTAGCCAACGGATTTCAATTTTTTTGTAACCTCACCTTACCTCCACACCTGGCAAAACCTCATCAGCCGCAAATGAAAAAGCCGCAAGTAAACGAAAACTTTCACGGCTCAATGCATTTTAATTTTTTCTTGGCATTCAGTTTTTTCTTGGCTAATTTCTTTGCATTGGGGGTCAGCAGCAGCTCATTGTGTGGCATTGCTTGGTTTCCCCACCCTTTCTTCAATTTCGTTTTGTTTACTTTTTTTCTTGACTGATTTTACATAATCCTTGCCTGCACTTGGTGCGGGGATATTCAATATAGCACTTGCACTTAATCAGCCTTTTTTCTGTATCCGATTTTTTGCAGTTCCTGCGGAACTAAGTTCATCTGGGCTGCACCTGCGCAGGCGTGTGAAATGTTCATCACTTCCTCTGGGCCTTTTCAGTCGTAACTATCGAACTCTTTCGGGGATCGGGTGGGAAATGTTGGCTCCCCTGGGCTTTAGCTGTCCGCGATGTTTGCTACTGAGGCGTGGAGCAGAACGTTGGGCCTCCCTAGCCCGTCAATTGTCAGGCAACACCTCCCAGGATACTACCAACCAGGACAACGCCGGCAAAGATTCCACTAAGGACACAGCTTCTGATAGCAATGCAAAGTCTAAGGAGGCAACAGCTAAAGCCAAAGATAAGAACACCAAGGGAAGAAAGAGACTCAGGAACATCGAGGTAAATGTATAATCCTACATTTTGTTACTATTTCAAACTTTTTACAGGGCTTACTTAAAGAATTAAAAGCAGAACATTAAAACCCTTTCAAACCCCTATGGCTTCACCTGAAATTTGTAAATAATTTTGTTTATTCGAAAATCTAAATCTATATCGTTTTGTTTTATAAAGTCTTTACAAAACTACCGGAAGGCACAGGTAGTTTACAATTTATTGAACCACTCAAAATATCTAATTGAGACTTATGATTTTAATCCATTTTCCTTTACAGATACCCCCCGAGCCCACCACCTGCTGCATGTCTGGATGTGCCAACTGCGTTTGGCTAGACTATGCTCAGACGTTGGCCAAGCTTCTGGGCGACAACGATGAGGAGGCCCGCGAGATTGTTCTGAGCAAGATCACTGATCCAAACCTGAAGATGTTTCTCAGCCTGGAGCTTCGTCAAATGGCCAGGCAGCGGGAGGAGAAGAAGGCAGCAGCGGAGAAGGAAGCAAAGAAGGGGAAGCCAAAGTCACCGCCCTCAAAGTAGTACAAATGTCTTCACCCTATTATCTAAATATCTAGTTAGGACCAAAATCGTAGTAGCTCAAATTTACTCTTGTACTTAGAACTTAAGAACTGAAAAACCTCAAAATAAATGTCTAAGAGTTCAGAACAAAATAGTAAATCTGGGTGAAGGTGAATTTTTATACTTTGTTTGAGAGAATAGTTATAGTTATAATTATACTTAGTCATAAAGTGTCTACACGCCAAGAAAATATATAACTCCTTGATGACACTAAGATTGATGACAGTAAGATTCAATTCTTTTTTACATCATTTTCTTTAATGAAAAGTTGATATAGGAGTTAGGTTATGGAAGTCCACTTATTAAAGTAATCATTTTGATTTTTACAATTATGAGAAAAGTAAACTCACTTCTAATTTTAAAAAGATTTAAATGTAAAGGTTTATAATCAAGCACGTTGGAACTTCGTTTAAATCAACTACGAGAATACATATGGACAGGTAGCTGTATTTTTATGGACACAAATCACTTAGCTCTTCACGTTTATGAATGTTCTAGTTAATAATTTTTAAGATATTTTAGGACATTCACACAAAGAAATCATCCTCCCAAGCAAAAAATATAAATACTCACAGAAAGCAGTAAACCCGGCGCTAAAGTGTGGATCGCTTGGGAATCCAGGCGGAAATCCATGTGGCAGGCCAGGATTCGCTGGTAATCCGGGATTGATCACCGGCGGCGGACTCACATAGCTGAGCTTGTGCTGCACTTGCTGCTGCTGATGATGATGGTGCTGCTGTGTGGGATGCTGGGAATAATCCTTAGATTGGCCATAGAAATCGTAGGCAGGAAAGCTGGCAAGTGAGGTGCGTTCATCGCTAATGGAAATGTCCGGCGATGAGACACTTCCGCCGTCGCTGTGGTAAGGCGTTTCACAGGGAGGCGGCTTGTGGGCGTGTGTTCCGACGTCGATGTCGATTTCCCCATTTTCCGAGCTGCGCGTTTCCAAATGCCCGTAGAGTCTTTCGAAAAACTGTCGCGGCGACGAAGGACGTTGGGGTACGGTTATGTTCGTAGAACTCGATATCGGATTTATACTGTCGCTTCTTTTGATGGGTGACCCATCGGGTGACCCAAGTTCCACTTTTTGGCGTTGCATCTGAACAAGGATTTGCCGCGGAGCTCGTCAAACTAATCACTTGGGTAATCGGCGAGCGACTGAAGTGTCAGATATATTGCTACTTCCGTTGGTCAAGTGACGCTTATCCTGACGCCAACGGCGACGCCGGCAGACGAACTGAAAAAAAAAACAAAGCAAATTATGCGGCACATCAAAAAATTAACAGCAACAGCGAGGACGCCTAAAAAGCTGCTTAACAATAATAATAAAAAAATAACGTTCTCCCCCTTCCACACACCTGAAGTCTGGCTCAGGCCGGACCTTGATTGGCTGATGTTCTATGAAATTAACCCCCAATTTTACTTCCGGACAAAGTGCTCGTTAAGGGTGGCAAGCAGGTTAATTCGAATAAGCTCCGCCCTTTTGAGGGGGTTGTAAGCAGTGTAAGCAGTTGAACCAAGGTATTTCTTCAGCCCTCGTTTGATTTAGTGGAGTTCTTCACCCAAGCAGTGTTATCATCTTGTGGTTATCGGAGTTTTCCACCTAACAGAGAGAAGAGAGCGAGATCGATTCATCGATATACTTGGAGTATTTTTAAAACACCATGAAAAGGTCATACTAAATGTTGCAAAGTCTATATAAGCAACCGAAATGTTCGACTATAATTTTATATAGCGCGCGCGAGGGATCGAATCGAATCGAAAACGTGTGGATAATTTCACTATGGATAATGTGTTTCTAAAATCCCGATAAAAATACATATATTTTAGAAAAGATATATCGATGATGTGATAGTGATCAAAACAACGAGATCGAACGATTACGGTTATGTTTCTCATCCGTCTCCGCTGCGCAGTCGATTCGCAAATACCGTTAGTCCGCGCAGCTGTCTCAGCATCCGAAAGTGCCAATAAAGAATAATAACAATAAACAAAGACCAACAACAAGTGGTGTAAAAAAAGGTATGGATAAATGGAGCATCCCTTCGATTTTAGCCAATTTCGATTTTGTTTGTTGAACTTCAAAAAAACAAACAACAACAGGCAGAGACAGGCAACCGCACTAACATTGCACTGGCTTTTGTTTGTTATTTTCTGTTCGGATATTAATTGAATGGCTTTTATTTGGCCCGGTGTGTGATTGTGTGTTTGTTTTTTCGACGGCTTTCTGTTTGTGCAATGCAAAAATATTTTGTTAAAACTCGTTTTGTTTAAAGCTTATTTGGCTTTTGGGCCGCGAGTGTGTGATTTTGAGTCGCAGTCTTTTTTCCATCCATCAATTTTGGTTTTTGTTACACTGACATATGCAAATTTTTTGGCATTATTTTTTGAGCTCAATTTATAAATACCTTCTGAGTACACAGAAATATAAAATGGAGAGGAGTGCTTGAAAATCTACAATAAATAATGGATCTTGGACTTTGTCTGGTTGCTAAATAAATAACAAAAAAAAAATTTTCTAACTACAGTGACCTTCATTTAATTTCAACAAACATTGAAAATAATATTGAAATCGAAAATGTATAACAACAAAAACATTTTAAAATAAGCATTATAACCGAGTGATCTAAACCTAAATAATAACATTACCCCATTTGGATTTTATTTTTTTGCTCAGTGTATGCGTATGCCTCTCTGGCATTTCCTCCAAACGAAGTTTAATAATCCAAAACCCACATGTTATTTCATTCTGTTTTCCAACCAAAAAGAACGAGAAAAAAAACAATAACATCAGCCTTTCCATATTCATTGACATTTATGAGCGGCGCTAAGGGTGCATCCTGCTCTCTTGCTTGCACATTGGAACTCCATACTGAGGCGCACATTCAGAGGCGTGGGCGGAGGCATTCGAGGGGTTTGTTGTGGGATTTCTTTTGATTCCCTAATTCCCACCGCGGGATTTCTCGTGGGCTTGCTTTCATTATCCTGCGCATGCGCAGCATATTCGGGAAAATTGTTATGGAAATGAACGCGGATTTTTTTGATTGATAGAAATGTCGCGTACTTACCAATTATCAACGTAACAGCAATGAATAACAGCTGTTGGCAATGTGTGTTGTCGAATTTCCGTTATAAATGCGAGTGAGGAATAGTAATGAAATAGCAGAAAAGCAAAGAGTGACGAATGCACATGTGTTAGGTTTAAACTTTACTAACTAAGTTGAAGATATCTTAAAATAGGTACTTGAAGGATTTGTTTATTTCCTTACCATAACTGTTTCCCTAGGGATGTTATGAATATAACATTTAAATATTTAAATAAATATGTTTTTGAATCTATATTTTCGGTAGAATATATTTTAAACACTTTAAATATCACAAAACATAAAACTCTGTATAACTTTGTATTTAACTTGTAACTTTCCTTGAACTTGATAGATATCCCAAAGAATTATAATCTTTAAACCCCTTAGGCACCAATGTAAATTCTATTAATACTTGCACAGCAATTGCCAATCAGTTTTATAGCTTTTGTTACTGTTACTTTATGCCTCTGAAATGGTTGAAAAAGTGATTTGCATGCATATGTGAACTTCTGATTCGCAACGTACTAATCCCGCTCTTTATGTCCCTTATCTTTGCAGTGCCAGAAACGTCTGACACACTTTTTAGTGACTTGGACAGACGGTCATTTTCACTAATTGCTGACACACATAATTTCCCTAACTGGCGGAAAATAAAAGAGTAACAAGCGCGAAAAGAGAGCAAACGTCGAGCGCAAATTGAATTTACGGTGCCCCATCAAAGTCAAGTCGGCCGACTCTAACTAATTTAATGATCAAAAGTAACACATTTTTTTTCGCATACGGCGTCAGCCGCTGAGCGGTGTTAATTGAAAGTGTCACGCGTCGTTTAAATAAAATAATAATTCCCATCGACTGGTTTCGTCTATGTGACGTGAGTGACAGTGCCATGTGGTCGGGTGAAGTGGCCAAAACCAGAGGATCAGCCATATCCTGGCTGGTCCTTGTGTTATCCTCGGCGGCGGCACAGGCTGCCACGCCATTCGCGAAGGAGTACCGCAGCGTGGGGCTCTTCAATAGCAACACTCTCGTTGATCTGGATGGATCTACCACTCTGGACATGGGCTTGGAGAAGCCAACTAGCAGCAGCGGTCTAAATGGAGGCTTTAAGGCAGAGTCGTCGGTGGTTCTACCGGAAATGCATCATAATTCAGGTGGGTTTTATAAAATAATATAAAATCGGATTGGTAAATCTTAGATATATTTTTGAAGAAAATAAGTTATGTGTTTTGTTCTCAAACACTTTAAAGTTATTTTGGGAGTTTGTTTATAATTTGAAAATTTGTTTAGTTTAGCTGTTTATAAAAATATTGGACGCCTCACTTCGAGAGTTTGTTGTGTTAAAAGTTTGCCTGATTTAAAAAAGGTAACCTTTTACCCTTATCAGGTTAATGTTTTATTTTAAATTTCTTTTTAAATTTCAAAGTTTGTGTCTAACTTCCTTATGAAAATGTCCCCAAATGTGCTGACCCTTTACCATATACTCTGCTTAATGGAATGAGTAGGGTTATCTTCCCAAATTCTTCCCAAAATAATAAGAATACAACTTCCATTCATGCTCGCCTTATCAAGTCCCAAACGAAGAACTCCAAAAAAGTGTTTGTGCTCCACTAAGAGGAGAAGGAAGTGCTCAATGTTGGACGCCGTTTCAACAGGTATACAAGCATACATAACATGTATGCCGGCGCTTATCTAACCTTATCTCACAACTCTTTCCTGGGACCTTTTTCCTCCTCCCGATCCGTGTCTTTGGTTTGTTTATGACCTGCGCCTCGGCGGCATCATATTTCAGAAAAAAAACAAGCAGGGCCACAAATATGGGTAACAGATTACTCGAACAAGTGTATTTGCTGTCTGCCGGTTGTCTCTCCCTTTTGCATTGTGTTTGGCCTGGTTTGAGGCGGTACTTCCCCCTCTTCCCTGGTAACCCAATCACAATCTTGTCTGCACTCGAGATGAGTGCTGCCCAGCTGGCAACCAGGATGTCAACCACAGCTCCCATCCAGGTTCGAACTCCAGGCCCGAGACGCAGACACAGACAGAGTACCCATCCCAATTGCAATCTCAAACCCAATCCCAATGCCATTCCCGTTTCGGGCACGCTCGGCACATCCGCCAAGCAATTTTCCTGCCTCATTATAACGAGATTAAAGCGTAATCACGGGGAGAGATACACTATACTCGTACAGAGAGACGTGTGCTGGAATGGCTCTCCCCGGGGTTTCTTTATAGTTTTTTTAATTTCCATTCCTCATTTTGGGGTTCTTCGATTCGATTTTTGCCAAAGTGCGAACTTCCTGTCCCAACTTGAGCGCTCAGTGAAAGGGATCTTCAGTCTCGAGTGTCTGGGCCTTCAGTGTTTACCTTTCCATATCGCCTTGCATTTTGACCAACCAAATTCTGCCCCTCCCCTCCCCCACTGTGCTTATTTTGGCTGATTTAAATGTCATTTAAGCCGCTTAACTTGGCCGTCTACTGGGTACGTTTCTGATTTTAACGTTTTTACGGCAACATTTTTAAGTTTTATGGTAGTCCCATTTTATGAGCGTGAAAATGAAAGTACTTTCGTCAAGTCTCAGTCTCAGTCACTGTCTCCATCTCCTTTCTCCTATCCCTATCTCCCGCGGTCGGTCTTTTCCTTTGGAGTTTTGTGGCCCTCAACTTATGACTCGACAGCAATTTCGAGACTTGGGTTAACTCATTGACGTAAATTTGTGGCTTTCTTAAATGTGTCATAATTAAAGGCAACATTTTCGTGGGCCGATATGCTGGTTGGGATCTTTCCATAGCCCAAAGTTAGATTTAGATCAGCTTTAGATATGGGCAAGATCTGTGGGTGGCCAAAATGCCAGAGAAATATCAAATTTCTAGAGCTGAAAATCCATTTAAATTTCACAGTCCATTTTCCATTTAATAGGCTATTTTCAGGCATTTCCTGGATTCCTCAAGATCTGAATGGGAACCCAAAGACCGTTAAAATTGTTGCACGCCTTCGAGAATAATATTTGATGCACCATTAATATTGTATTTGTTTCCCCTTCGATCTCTCATTCATTCCAATTCCTGGACATTGGCCAAAAATATTAAAGGCCTAAGGCTAACTACCTGAATGTTCTCTGTGCTAAAAGAGTTTGTTTTTTTTCGGGGGCCGCTGGGTCCAACATAAAAATTTCAGCAAAGCACGCAAACTTTGACTCAGGCCAGAGACCAGTTTTTGGTAGTCTGAGCTCAGGCAGGGTCTTTTCTTGGATCTTGGTTTTTGGTCTTGGTGCGAGTGCCAAGTTCCCCAGTTTCAAAGTTCCCAAGTTCCCGAGTACAGTACGCAGGCGCAGAGATCTTGGCAGGAGGCTGTTGTCGCTGCCGTTTCTTCGGCTTGGGGTCCCTGGCACTTCAACTCTTCAGCATGTATTTAGATAGGCCAACGTCGAAAGATACAAGCGGCATGTATCGGTGAGTTCGTGTAGCTGTATATGTGTGAGAGTGCTTATAGTGGCGGTTAAATTAATAGCACTAAAAAATGGAGCTACGCCACGAGTTTGTAAACTGCGAAATTACGATTTTCCTGATCTTTATTTCTGTTTAATATGATGAAGTCAATGAAGTCAATGAATTGTTTACAGATTTAAAATCACTTTGCCATTTAGGATAAGTTTTGAAAATACAATTTTTGTATATTTATGTTATAAGATGAAATACTTTTCCGAAGGAATTATAAGTGCTATTACCTTGTCGCTAGCTGTACGTGCCTCCGCCTAACAAAGCCAGCCGACAATCGTAAAAACTAAACGACCAGAGAATTTATGAGGCCTCAGCCGGAGTGGAGTCTCCTCAGCATTCAGCATTCTGTTTGAGCGGTATATGTGTAGATCAAGTGCCAAAGTCAGAGAACGGGCATTCTTCGAGTTAGATAACAGGGCCCAGGGCCCGGGCCAGGTTTTGTGTCATGCAAATGCAGAGATACAGATAAAAACCGAATGCAGTTTTGCAGTAAAAATATATAAATCAAGGTAGCAGGTAGTGAGTAGCAAAAGGCAGGGCAAACGACCCGAGAGAACAGAACAGAAATCTAGTATGTGCATCGACGCAAAGTGCGAAATATCCCACAGAGAAGGTGCACAGATGTATCTGTTAGATGCCTTTGCCCTCAGCATCAGTCCATCGGTGCTTAGGTGCATCGGTGCATCGTTGTATCGGACCATCCATATCCATCCATCGGTTAACGCTGCCACGCTAATTTGACGAAAGCCTATTTCATGGCATTTTTCCAACACGGCCAGCGATTTCATGCTCCGACTTCGGGAATCGGACTCTCAGCATCGTACAGGTAGTTTTTAACACCTGAAAACCGAATCGTTTAGTGTGCGCAAGTGTCTAGCCTCCATCCACATGCACTGCTGCCTCCCACCTCAGGTGCCTCATGTTTACACCTTTTGCGAAAAGTCAGGAAAACTGAAACGGTTTCTTACCATTTTATGGCCCCGAACCTGTTGTGTTGAACCCTCCTCCTTGCTGCCTCCCTCTGGGTTTTTTTCTCTCTGTTTCTGTTTTTGATTTTCCCATTTTCTCATTGTTTATTTTACCAGTCGTTTGTTGTTGCTATTTATTTGTTTTTAATTTTACATTCAAAAAAGAACAAACGGGTACACGGATAATGGCTAAATTGTGCAAGCCGCTGGCCGTAGTATATATTCTATTCGATTTGTTTACCCGTTCGGGGGATAAACTTTTCGGTGCAGTGCAATCCAGCGACTTTCTATATAGTCAAATTTGGTAGATTTTTATCTACCGGCAGCATTGTTTGCTGTTTTGGCCACGGGACAAGACAAGCCAACACAGCTAACAACGGCACAACCGAAGCAAAGTGCAACAATTTGGGGCCACAAACGAGCCACCTACGTTGAATTTAACCCAGCTCCCCCCTTGGAATTGCATTGGCAAACAACAAAAGACAACAAACAACAAGTGTCTGGCAATGTTTTTCTCTGGCTCTTAATTTGAAAAGTAACCATGTGATTTTCTTTTTGTGTTTTTTTTCTTGTTTTTAAGCAGCGACCAACGCATTTCCCTCTCGATCTCTCAAAAAGAAAATATTTGAAAAAAAAACTCCTCCCACACACTCACGCAGCTAAATACCAACTTTCGATTAGAAAGAAAGTGCCAAACAAAAAGTGAATGTTACCCAATGAGTGGAAGACAACAGAAATTCAAAAGAAACCCAAAAGTGCCATAAAAATATGCCATAAACGCAACAAAATCTCAGAAATCAATTGTGATCTATTCGCGTCTCTTTCGTTCGCTATTAGTCGATCTCTTTTCCTACAGAATTCCGGCAAAATGTTGGTGGAGGCGATACGATTTCGATCCGGCGCCGATCTCTTGCGATCGTGTCGCTCTCAATGCTAATACGATTTTGTTAAGTGCACAGAGACAAAATTCTGTAGTCAAATATAAAGGGTGTATTCAAATGATTTTGGAATATGATGACAAATACTATATCTTTATTTAGAAATAAGTATACGAGGTGTGTTCAAAAAGTAAGGTGACTCTTCAAATTTCGCGAATTTCAAATTTTTCGATTATCGATTTTTTTGTTTTGTTATATTGGTACACTCTTCCCTAACATCTGTACCAAGTTTCAATGGAACATCCTCTTTTGTTTGGTTGTGAGAGGCGTAAAGTTACAAGTTGTTTTGCGAGCTCGGCGATTTTTTGCTATCGAAAAATATGGATCAAAGGATTTGGATTTTTTGGCCAAAAACAACACCACAATAATGCCTCAGCCACCATATTCACCGGATTTGGCCCCATGTGACTTTTTCTTGTTCCCAAAACTGAAGATAATCGAAAAATTTGAAAAATTTGAAATTTGAAAAGTCACCTTACTTTTTGAACACACCTCGTATAACTTCTAAAAGGTTTCGATAATCGAAAAATTTGAAATTCGCGAAATTTGAAGAGTCACCTTACTTTTTGAACACACCTCGTATTATGGTATACCATTAGCTTGTAATATAAAGAAATAACTCTCCAAATGGTTACCACAACTTATCTCTAATGTTCAAAGATATTCCTTAAAATCGCTTTTATATTACAAGTTTGATATTTGAATTTCAATAACTTTTTTTGGGTGTGCCTTTGTTGGTTTTAAGAGTGTAATTTGATTGTGACTCTGTTGGTTTATTTGGCTCGCTGATAGCTGGCTGGCTGTTTGCCATAAACATCTCGTAAATTGAAAAGCGAAGTCATTAAATTTGAATCTCGGCGCAGCAGTTGAAGTTCATTTGGAAACTTGACGAGAATGCAGCTGCAGATGCGGGCAGATGTATATGTATGTAGATACTGAGATGCAGATGCAGAGCATGTGCATGTGTTGCCACAAAAATACAAAAAAAAAAAAAAAACAGAAAAGAAACTTACTAAACTGAAAATTAACAACATTATTGTGTATTCATTATGGTTCGGTTCTGACGTCCCACATGCAGCAGTTCGTCTAATTGAAATAGAAATCTCTGGGTCTCCAGCAGTTGCACAGATGTTTTATTTCAAGTTTTGACTTATGTTCTGGCTCTGGCTCCCTTTCTCTACCTCTCTCTCTCTCTCTCTTTTCTTCTTTCACTTGACATTTGAACTTCGGCGTGCAACCGCAACATTCAAGTTGCATAAATAACTTTTGTTCCAGCGAACACATCGCTTTTTGTCTTCAGCTCGCTTGTTTGTTTGTTTTTGGCTTTTTCCTTTTTTGACTTCTTATACAATGACCTAGAAATTTGGCTTTCTTTTTTTGGCCTTTGTATGCACATGCTGAAGAAGATCCATAAATTAATGGGTACAACCTGAAGATATGGTTAAATGTACAAGCAGTGACATTGCTTTATGATGGCTCCCAAAAAAAAATGTTTTAAATCAAAGGAATGGGAAAATATCATTTGAATTTGTCATCGATTCGATATCGATATTGTACATCGTTGTTAAGACTTTTAATCGAAAAAGTCCAGACTCCACCCTCCCATACTATCCCCATTAAACGTTTAAATATTTTCTGCATTTATTTTAGCAATTTCCCAATCGTTTAACATCGCTTTGACCTCAACCCGAGGCGCCAGCCATCTCTCAAGTTTTCTGCAGTTTTTCAGCCGCTTTTCGCCTGGCACCCACACGGAAATCAAAGTCAAAGCCACAATTATTGGCTATAAAAATACAAGGGGGAAAAATTACCAATTTCGCAGCTGAAATGTTTAACAGAAATTGCTTCCGCACTGAGCAATTTGTCACGGCAACACACCCTCAGGGACTGCAGATCGAAGTGCAGATCGAAGTGCCATATGACAGAATAGGCAGCCAGTGCAAATTATAAACCGACTGATCGGATAAATGATCAAAAAGCCGAGAGCCGACGACGACGGGCTGTTGCCAATAAACAGTCAATTATTGCAGACAGCCAAGTGCATAAAATTAAATTCGAATGAGCTGGGGGCACATCCATCAGTCAGTCAGTCTGTAAGTTAGCCATTCCGTCAGTCAGTCAGTTAGTAACTCAGTCAGTTACGCAAATCTCGCCAAAAGGCGCGACAGCTAAAATTGCAATGGGCCAACACTAGAAAATAATAAAGCTTTTTGTAGTTTTCAAATTTTGTTTATAAAATATTATTACAGAAAAAAGATATATTCTTAATATTCTTATTCTTAAATAGAATAAAAAATTTCAATAACATCTATAATTGAACCGTTTAAATTAGTATTCATAAAATGTTAATATTTATTATTTCGATCACTGAAAACATCATTATTTTGTAATCTTAATGTTTCACTAGATTAACTAGAAGATCAGGTTTTCAACTAATAAGAGCAATATCAATATTTATTGATACTATTTCTTTACGGTGCAGCAGAAATTTGCATTGATGCTGTTGTTGGAGGCCGCTTACCTAGCTTCGACTAATTCGACGACGACTGGCTAATTTATGCCAATTTATGGCATGCAGCCCCACCCCTTGGGGCGGTTATCCGCCCAGTTTTCCACCCAGTTGGGTCGTGAGTGGTGCAGGGCCATATCTTATCGGACGATAACGCCATTGTTGATATTGGACTGAAGATCTGTGGCAATGCGATCTTCACTAAGCCGCTTACAAGGTAATCTCTTTGGACTTCGGTCGCAATATTTTGATCACCATTTAAATGCCACTGAACATTCACATTCAAAAATAACCCAAATATTTTGGGCTATTAAAAACTTTTCTTTCAATTGAAAGCCCCAAAATATCAGAGATGCTTTTTTTTCTTCTTCGTTTTCGTTTGGCGCCAATGAAAATTTCATCATCGGCGACAAATGCTGTTCGAATTATTTTTGGGATTTTCTTTTCGCCGCTCTCTTCGTCTCTTCGGCATTAAAATTAGTTATTTAAACGACTTTTTAGTTACACCGTCGAGGTCGGGGGTGTCCCGTGGTCGAGTCATAAAGTGGTTATTTTATAGACGCGTTTACATGCCTGAAAAGTGGCAGACAGGAGAGTAACCAATGTGCTTCATTAAAATGTAGTAACATTAAACATGTGCATGTCAATGTTTTCGTCGTGAAATCATAAAAATTCCACATGTGTCGATGGCAATTAATGGTTCTGGCCATATATGCATGCACTATTAATATGTTGTTACAGTTTAGATAAGGATATACTATACTATTATTATTTACAAATTATACTTTTTCATAGCTCTATTAAGTTTTATTTTTCAACTGATTCGGGTATTGCTGGTCTCAATTTGGAAAATTTGTACCATAAGTGTTGATTACAACTAATAGTCTAATATCTTCTGATTTAAAAAGCAATAATATCTTCGATATGCCTACATAAAATAACTTTTCATCATTCAATTCGGAGATTTCCACATGTAAAATGTATCTGTATCTGTTCTATCATTGATATGCAAATGAAAACTTTCCACAGCTTTATTCGATGGCTTATCAGCCCAAAGATCGTATTCAAAAACGATCAGTTTCAAGTGCCATCGATTGATATTGATGGGGATCAAGAACTTATCCACTTGATATGTACATTGTTCCACACTTCTCGCTGTGTTTTGTCATAATTTTAACCAATTTATGCACATTTTTCCACATGTACCGTTAGTCGGCGAACGGCTTATCACGTTTCTAACGGTATTCGTTGACTCCCCAGCTCCAAGAACCTCCCCGAAAATTCCCCGCCTCCCCCTTGGGTGCTTTTCTGGCTCTTTGTTCGCATACGATTATCGCTTGGGCAGGTGAACGAACCTCACTTCTTCGATGACTATTCGAAATGATCAATTTCATTGTTTTTCGCAGGCTGTCTGATTTACAAAAAAGATATATTTATAATTTATGAAATATATTTGGTGTAATTTATGAACGAAAACTTTTAGCTAATGAACCAGACTCCAGACTTCACACAGATTCCAAGCTAAATGGGGGGATAATTAAAGCGAAATTTATGGCAAGAGTTCCCTGAACCCTCATAGATATATTTTTGAGATCATTCTGAACTTTCACCGCAGGCAATTTGACGTCTGATGTCCCATGAAAATGAATTTATAAGCGTGCCGCTCTTTTTTCCTTGCCCCATTTCACCCCGCCCACTATTTATTTAACAAGAAACAAAAGTGTTAAGACCTAAAAAGAAATGTGTTCACATTCAGGCTACAAGTTAATTAGCCACAGAAATAGACAGCGAAGAAGGCGAGAACACATGAAAAGAGACCAATATGAAAGCTATAGATACAAGATACATGGGTATCCATGAGATAGCCGGCCAGCCGTCCATGTCAACAAACAGTTCGACACGCTCGATCGGCCATTAAAATTGTTTTGCCCAGAGATCGCTGAAGTGAATGTGAATTTCATGTTCCATTGGCCAGAACTCTTTCGATCCCGCTCGAGATCTCTTCGTTCTCCATTCCCAAGATCTGTCACAGATCTGAAGGGGCCTTCGGCAATCATAAATCTCTCAACACTTCTGTCAGATTTGATCTAAATTTACGCGTTAATAATAAACTCTCAGTTCCTGCCAAATACAAAAAATGAAGATATTATTCGCCGGTCAAAGACTTTTTTGCGTCTGATCGTCTGCTTAATGAACCCGCATCCGCACCGCTCTATACTTTTAAATAATTGCAATAACCAAGGCCCACATTCAACTTGGCTGACCAAGTGCTTGAGAGAGACATGGCCAAAACTGATTTTGGGCCATGTTGCGGTGATTGATCGTTCGTGCGCCACTCTAACAAAACGAGAAGCTCCCCAATATCATAAAGTGGGAAGGAAGGGAAAACCACTTCAGTTCAATCATGTTTTGTAGGCTTGTTTTCTCGTTTTATTGTCTTAGCGATCGTTGACATTCGATTGCTTTACCATGGCCAGCGACAAGCGATTGAAATTTTATATGTGTTACACAGTCAGTTTGAAAAGTTGTTGAAAACATTCCACAGATTAAGCTAGAATATAAACATAAAAATACATTTTTACTAAGACTATTAAATTTTTAATCACAACTTTTAAAAACTAGAACTTAAAACTTAATGTATACAAATTTAAAATGCAACCTTTAGGTTATCTTCAACCTAACACTTAACCAATTAACCCAGTTCGTCGCTTAATTTGTCATTAAAAATTATCATTAACAAGCTTATAACAGCTTGAGCTAATGACTAAAGAAATTCAATATATTTTTGAGCAGCACTGTAGCCGTGTATCTGTATCTTTTGATCTAAATATAGCGGGCGCCGTGACACTTGACTGTATCTCGCATCTTGGATAGCTTGACCATGTGCGCTTTTGCGACCAGTTGGTGGGCGTGCCGATCGCCGATCAATGAATGGCCAAGACAGAGGTTAATGCTAAGGCAACCAAGGTTAGTGCATCGAAAATGTGGATCAATTAAGCGCTGGGGCTCTATTTTGTAGTCCAGTGTTCACAGTTACACTTTCGTATCGGTTTTTTTGTGTTCAAAAGGCGGTTGTCTTTGAGCTTCGTGTGTCATTGCCGCCCGGAGCAGAGAACGCACATTAGCGGTACAGAGAGGCAGTAACAGAAACAGAGCCCATCATAGCCATATCAAATTTCGCGGCTAGGCCAAGATAATTGATTGGTTGAGTTGGCTGGAACTTGGCTTTCGGCTTTCGGCATTGGGTTTGGCTTGGCTTTTCTTGGCTCAAAGTCAAAGCCGCACGCCCGCAAGTGCTGACATTTGTTCGTTGTCACGACTCGGAAAACTTGCAAACTGGCAAACTGGCAGACGTAAGACAACTCCTGGCATCTTAAAGGCACAAACAGTTTGTGTTCTAAGTCAGTCGGTTTGTCAGTTAGTCTGTTAGTCAGTCTGGCTGTTAGTCACTCACGAACTGTGTGGAACTGTGGAAACTTTCTTCCGTGCTGTAGAATGACAGCGGCAGAAGCTGCAACGTCCAAAGGAGGCACAGCATCCACATCCACATCCACCCGAATGCTCATCATGGTGTCATTGATCTCGGGCCTCTGGCAAGTTGCAACACAACAGGCACGGAGCATTGTTCTGCAGGAGGCACAAGTCCCAGTCTTCGTGGGCTTTATCGCCTTTTGCTGATCGGCTGCAGCTTGCGGTACTTGCTCGGTTCAAGAGTCAGCACTTACTATCCACAGCGGCGGTCAAAAAAGTATCTTTTTATATAGGTTCTAAATTTGAAAGATTTTTATACCGATATTTTAGTCAAAACTATATGGGAAAGCTTATGTAATGAATTAATTTTAATTAATCTTCCAAATGATATTAAATAGACTTAAATACGTCTCACTTTTTATTATTTTTTAAGACTTTCTTCTAGATTCAGGAAGTAAATACGTTCTTGACCGCAACTGTATCTGCCACATGCAGTTGCCGTCACAGTGGCAGATGCAACCAACAACGAACAGTTGCTGGCTGCAACATTTTTGTGAAAATTAATTTAACATGAACTGACGACTAATTTTGAAAGTGTGGCCATGCCCCTCAATCGCCTCGCAAGAAGCCTACAAAATTTCATTATAAAGAAATTTTTTGGTTTTGGGTAAATTTTCTTTATGGCTTCATATGGCTTCTCAGACGGACAGCTGCAAGCTTTGGCGGCGGCGCTTTAATAGCCTCAACTTTTGGCAACACACGAAAAAAACAACAAGCCCAAACTTGTTTTGGCCACAGAAAACTGGTTCTTGGCCAAAGAAGAAGTTCTGCGATGTTATTCTTTTTTTTTTGTGGATTTTTCGTGAATTTGTTTCTAAGTTGGGCAAAGCGCGACTTTATCTTTTGGCCAGCGGCGCAGGCCAAGCCAGAGTTAAGGCTAAGAGAAGATATTAACTAAATGATAATGCTTAGCAGGTAGTTAAGGGCTCGGCTCGGCCGTCAGTCTTTAAGCCAGCTTCCTCCTTCTCCACTATTTTTGAGGCGGAAGTTTCCATTTGGGCTTTGGCTTCTATGGTACTTCTCAGCTACGTGCCTTTGGCTAAGTTAATGGCATTTTCTGTTTGCCGGCTTGACTTGGCTTGGTGATTTCCGCTTCTGTTTCCACAAAACTCTGATTGACACAACGCAAACTCATTGAACCAACAAGATCAGAACGTGAAAATCCACTTGGAAAACTGTCGGTCTGTCTGTCTGTCTGCATGCCTAACTAACTAACTGACTGTTTGAGTGCTGGCCCCAATGAAAATTCATTTTCATCGCCTCAATCAACAATTTAATTCAATTAAGTTTTGAAATGTTTGTGGCACGTCGAGCGAACAGTACGAAAACAATAACAACCACAGCCCAAAACGAAAACAAAGCCCCTGCAAAGAATGCAACTGCAGGCACACAAAATGTGTTTAATTATCAGAAACGGAATTTTCATGAACCACCAACTAAAACAAATGCCAATAAAAAAAATGTGAATAAATTTGAAGACAGGTCTCTGCTGCCGGCAGAACTTGCAATTGGCCACGCTGGAAAATTGTTAGGGAATGTTGGCGAAAAACGCAGGGGGGAGGCTCCTTGGCTTCGCTGGCTGGTGCCCCAATCTGGGCCAGCAAAACGTTTTCCCAGGCAAGTTCAAAAGTTGTGGACCAGCTGAAAAAGATAAACTATGCTAGATAGTCACTGCTATAAGTATGGGTACATGGTCCTTAATACTTGTATTTTTTTTAAATATAAACAAAATTCTGACTAGAATTATGGGTTTATATCTAAATATTATTAAAAAATAAGTTGATTTATAATTTCATGGAGTAAACAACAAAATCATTAACCTTTAAAGAACTCATCTATAGAAGTTGCCAAATAGGAACAGCTCTCATTTGCATAATCGTTTTGTCACTCCAAAGCGGGATTCTTTTCCTTTGATTAATGAATGTATTAATATAGAGTTAATGACTTAAACCGGGGACGTTCATTCCAGAATTAGCTCAGATTATGCCAATCCGTTGAAGAGCTCTGAGAATCTGGTTTCACAGATTTCTCCGCTAAGCCACTTGAGCCGAAAACAAGTTTGCTTATTTATTCTTATGATGGGGAAACGTTTTAATTTCGCCAACTGTATTCGGCAAGTGCAACTGCTGCAGTGCTGCAAAGCGATCTGAGCTAATCGTCGGATCTTGACTTGTATCTTATAAATACCCCACAATTTATGCATTTGCTCGCATTTGCCTAAGCAAAGAACCGTTAAATGTTCGCGAGCCTCTTAATTAAAGGCCATGGAATCCGTAGAATCAACAGCAGGGGGAGAAACTCTAGCAGCTAGCACTCTTGGCGGCGCAAAATGTTTTCATTTTTCCTTTTTTTTTTTTTTGTATTTTGCGCAGTGAATGGATTGCCACTTACTGAACCAATTTACACGGCCGAAAAACTTGCTCAATTTATGTGGTTGGATGAGCAAAAGCAGAGAGGCTACCAGATATCAGAAAATTGGAAATTCAGTTTAAACAAACGCCGCTCCGCATGACATTGAACGGCAGACGGGCGGAATTCTGTCCGTTTCCTCCATAAATTTTGGCCAGTTTTGTAATATTTTTGGCCATAAACAAAAAGAATTGAAAAATGGTTTCACATCTGATTTGTAAATTTATATCCCTCTGTTTCGAATATAGTAATTAAGAGTCTCATTGAGAGGATAATAAATCAATTTCGGTTGGCTTACCCTACTTGAGAAATACAGGGAGAAGCGGAGAATGCAATGCCAACAATGATGATGATGATATCATATGCGGGAGGAGTGTTTCAGCTTTGCAATTAGCCACCGAGCGGGGTGTTTTTGCATTCACTGGGTAGTCAAGCTGCTTATTACATAGAACACCGCTTGCCGATTGCAAATGCGATGACTTGGGGGCCGGACGGACGGGTTTTGCTTGATGTTATATAATCAACTGAGTCGTGAGTAATGGCCACCGATTTGCCAATGCTAATATGCATTGTAGCTTATCATTCACTTCTCAGTCTCTCAAGGGAAAGGCGGCTTGAGAAAAAAGCAATAGACGGCCCATAACTTCTAAGAATCTATTAAAACTATTAAATTATGCACTAAACATTCTGGGAAGAGGGTTCTTAATCTTTTATTGACATTAATCCATGCTCATCTTATCAACTGTTGATACAACTGCAGCCATTGACCTGAATTTAAATGAGTTAAATTAGATATTGCCAAGCATTATCTTTTCCTATGATAGAAAACAAGATAGTAAGTGACCTGAATAACAACTAAAAATACTTTGAATAAGTTTATAGATCAATGGGATTAAATGTTTCCCAAGCATTATCTTTTATTGGTATTATCATATATGTTAGTATAGATATTGACCTACATTTGTAATGACTTTTTAATATAAAAGTGATAATATTAAGAATTAATATGACGAAATCTTTTCTAGAGCATAAGTTTTGCTGTCCGATCTTCAAATAAACTTGAAACCAGAAGGTGGACTGAGAGGGGTCGCTGGCGATGTGATAAAGAGCATTGAACCTCTAAAATGTTGTTGTTTTTCTTCATTTTTATGACTGTTGGAGGTTTCCATTTTGAGAGTGTTGAATACTTTTTATATATTCTCAGCGTAACAAGTGGAATTTAAAGTATGGAATGGGAGATGGAAAATAGTGGAAAAGGTGTCTGGAAAATAATTAAATAATAAAAAGAACCTCTGAGTGGGATATACACTTAATTTGAATTCAATTTAAAACAAGAATGTTGAATCATCAAAATTAAGAAGATGACGAATAAAACTCCCCCAAGATTCCTAGAATGTTAGTTATAAAATATATTTTAACGGTTATGCTACTCAGATTGAATCACTTTTTGAGAAGTAGCTGTTACTGGGTCGGTTCTAGTCTTTTATTGATTATTTATGAACATTTTTACACAATTTATTTACGCATGATTTCATGCTTTGATGTGCCAGTTGAACCCAAGTTCAAGTTCGCTTGGCACAGTCGGAGACTTTAAATATAATTAAAAATTATTATGTCACGCAATGTTTACGAATGTTTGTCGGTTCATTGCGCAATTTAGGCGAACGTTTCGATTTCTTTCTACAATCGATGAAAATCAAAAATTGACGTAATGTGTTTTTGATTGAACATTTTTGGGCACGTTTCAATAGCAATCGGGCGCCGAATGAGTTGCCAAATCAAAACTACAAACAATTTGTGAATGAATAGCTTTAAATTGGCGTGTTAATGACAACAACAACCACAACAACAATAACAAGCAACTGTAAACTGTAAACTTAATTTCTGAACAATATTTTTCGCAATATTTGTTGGTATTTCATTGGATTTTGCCATAGCAGCAGGCAGGCAAGCAGCAGCAGTAACACAAGCAAGTCAGCGCGCGCTTGACCCCAAAAATGAAACTTTTAAATTGATTTTTATTATTTCTTCAACTTGTTGAACTCAATCAATTAGCCAAAGATAACTCGATGTGGGTGTCAGCAATGGCAAATTGTCGCCGAACGAAAATTGTTTTAAATTTTTCAGCTCTGACCTTTGGTCTTCAATCATGTCTCTCTCTATCTCTGCTTCCTTCATAAAAACTAACTATTTATCTTTTTTTTCCACTCTATTGCAGGTAAACAAACCATTTTCCGTATGGGGAAACTCAGCGATCGTGGTGAGCCATAATAACATGCACACTCTTATAGCCACAAGGAAAAGCTGAAAACTGAAAAATTATTCATTAGCCAAGTGCCAAAAGCGTATTCAAATTAAGTTGCTCAAGCGAAAACCAAAACCGAAACATGTGTCAGCCATGTCAATGCGTTTGGCCCAGACCAAAGAGCCAAGTCGAAGCTGGAGTGCATTTTCTTTTTGGCCAAATGTAGTTTTTCTTTTTCGTTTATACTGAAAGCTGAGAGACTGTTTGCTGCCCCCTTTAAGATGATCTCCCCTTTTACTCTTTGCCAAGCAATTTGCCGGCGGAAATTTCATAATCATGGTAGAAATGAAAATGTTACATTTTATGAAAATGTATTATTATGTCCATCATAAAAATGTCATTGAATGACACTTGCGCTTGTCCGCCGAGCTCCCACCTCCACGGATTATTTTGACAGCGGCAATTTCCTAGGCCCGCTCCCCGCTCTCCCCTTTTATTCTCCACCATGCAGTTGCAACAGCCCTCTGCTAATTTTTGTTGATTTAAGCAACTTTTTATTTTCGACTTCGTTGCGGCGCCAACGCAGATACACAGATAGAGAAACCAGGGAATTAATAAAAGAGAAAATCAACTGCGATTAAATTTAGTAATTTTTGCTTTTTGGGTGAACTGCAGCGTCGACGTGCGAACGCAATTATTGCCACAATTTGCGGCCATTTCCGCTTGGCTGCTGCTGTTACTGCTGCTGCTGCGCATGTGCCACTTGTTGTGGGCTGAAAATCGAGGGGCTGGGGAACGGAAATACCTTCTAGTTAACCGTGGGGCAACTCTGATGGGGCAAGTGCCAAATTATTGTTTTTATTAATGATTATGGTTTTTGGCTTGCGTCCATTAAATTGCTTATAATTGGGGTGACGATATCGTTTGATCACACCCAAAGGAAATTAAGACAACAGTTTTCTTGGAAGTTGGAATATATTTGATGAACGTTTTAAGGTGTTTTAGGAATAAACTAATCTTAAAGTAATTTAAAGCCATTTCATTGGTTTATAGCAATATGACCACTGTCTTTGGGTGTTTAACCAAAAGTGCCACATTTACTTCGCCCATGGTACTTTATGAACTTGTTGCTGGGCAACGTTCACTTTGAAAGCTCGATATCTTTGCTTTCAGTACCTACAAACTTCAGAGACCCAAAGCGCCTTTGGTTCTTTATTTCAGCATTACGGTCGAGTCGAGTCTCTTTTTGTTTTGGGTAATTAAAAGCAGCGTTCAAAGTGCAATTGCTGTGGGTTGCATTTACATAGACATGTGTTCAAACATTTGCGTTGCGCTCTCTGGGCTGGCAAGTGTTGTTTCTGTTTGCCACAGCGTTTTGTGAGTCGCGTGGGCGTTTCAATTTAAACAAAATTTCCAGTCTACGGGCTACGGTTTAATGGCATTAACAATATAGACAAGACACGCCCAAGCCAAACGGCTGACTGAGTGACCTACTGCACTCAAATGTTCGTCGACATGTTGCAGTCACAGCAGCAACAGCAAACAGCAGCAGCAGCAACACCACATGGACAGCATGTTTTCCGGCTGAAACAAATTCTGACACCTAAATTTGCTACGCATTTTCAGGGAATCATTAATTAGTCAAAGTTGGAAAGTTTTTTCATACACTCTTTATATTTTTTTGGTGAAAGTTTCGCTTTTGAAGATAGAAATTGAATTCAGTTCGTCCGGAGATCGCGGGTCAGGCCTAGATTCATTTTTCATAATTACAAAATCGAATCCGTACATTACCTTGAGCTCAAACTGCCAAATGGGAACAGAAAACGTTGATGCATCTTTCAAGTATTTTTCATATTCAATGCTTTGAAGAGCTTTCAAGCCTCTGTGGACCATATTTTTGAGTAATGCCATACCCTGTAAGATATTACAACCGGTTGAGGGTATGATGGACGTCTTTCAGCTCGTCTTGAAGATTTCGTTGAAGAAATTTGTTGAGGAAGTTTACAGGACTGGCTGTCAATCTTCACCACGAGTTAGAAATTTAGGAGATGAGTTTATTAACAGATTACAGGGTAACTTCTGACCAAAACGCCCTTTGGCCTGACAGCATTCTTTAGCTCTTTTTCATTGTATTTTTCTCGAAATGCACTTCAAGCTGCAAGTTTTGAAGGCTCAAGTGGCACTGGAGTTGTCAGCTGTGCCATTGGAGTTGTTGCCGCTTTGTCGCTGTGTGGCTTTAAATGCAGCTGCGGTTTCTTGGAGGTGGCCCGATCCGCTGACTTGGCCTGGCCAGCACCGATCCTATTCACTACGAATCCAAATCAAAGCTGGGCTTTCGAGCCATTAGAAGCGCATGTCTGTGGTCGCGTCGACAACAATCAATTGCCGGTGAGCGCATTTTATTGGCGTCATCAAATTGGCTTTCCGTGGAAATCCGCATTGCCAGAGCTAGAGATCCAGAGAACCAGCCTTCGACTTTCCCAATAGAACTTCAGAGCCAAAATGGTCATCATCATAATCGTGATATGCGATGGCGATGATCATCTGGGACATGGCCGATGAGATGCTCCGATTGTTGCTGGGAGCCATAAATACGAGCTGACATTGCTTGGCATCTTTTAATGCCAATGGGGCTGCCCGCATTCTGGAGCCAGAGTTTTCACCTGGAAAAAGAGTCCCCAACTCCCCGAGATGCAAGTCGAAAAAACAAAATTAATTGTTCAAACATACTCAAACACACACGCGCACACCTTTCAAGGAAGCATTTTCCGAGCTTTCCACATATATGCAATGTGCGCCTGCTTTATTTTTCCTTTATTTGCACGATTTTTGCCATATTTTTCCCCTCTTTGGAGCACGATCCTCGGCTCGGTACCTCCCGCCCCAAAATGGTGGCGACATTGTGACGTCGTCGTGTTCGCTGGCAGATTATGATCAACATATATATATATATATATGCATGTACGATGTACTTTATATATATATTTCTTGTGTCTTTGCTTTAACCATGACAGCGAAATATTTCTGTTGGTGCCGAGCTGCCATGTGTGAAAATATTTATTTTCCATCTGCTCATGCGGGCCTCCAATGGGGAATGCATTGCAATGGTGGCAAGGGGAAAAGGGCTAAGCTCTTGCCTCCAAAATCGGAACAAACAAATCTCTGGGTTCTTAAGTATATTTGGGCAAGACTTCAAATGGGCAATATGTCTCTAAAGCCATCAAATCAATTGAATGGGTTTTGTTTCTGGTGTGAAGTTTTACAGAGATGCTGTTGTTGAACTAGATTTTTATAAGCTCGAATTGAGCTCAATCGTTGTTTGAGGAGTGAAAATGGGAAATTGTTGACGTCAATTGGTTTGAGTTAAAGAGCTTAATCTGTATTTTAGTATGTTGACCGGCTTTTCAAGTGCCTGTTAACAAAAGCAATCCCTGCTAGGAAGATTTTATTTCCTCATTTCGCTCAGCCAAAACACGACAAAGGTCTAACACAAATAAAGTGTTTGGACTAAGAACCTATTGAAATCTAAATGTTTAAAGCCAAGTTAGTTTTTGACAGTTAACTATTGGCATTTCACGTTTTCAATTTATAGAAAATTGAATTCTATACATTTTTGTTTGATTTTCAAATTGCAGTCTTTATCCCAAGCTTAGCCCGTGATCTCTTGGACGAGTAGAGGCGAGGAATTCTTATGTGGTTTTCCACTGGTCATAATTATGCTGCTGTTGCGCGTTGCAAGTTCTTATTCACAGATTTTTTTCCGATTTATGTGTGTTTTGACTAGCTCTTAGGTTTTTTTAGCTGCACATTGAACTTTTTGTGGTACCAACTCTGTCTGTTTGTTTCTTGTCTGTGCGGAATTCGGTCAAGTACTCTCAGCTGGTTTTGTTCGATTTGATTTGTGTGACATGTGGAAGCTGTTGGCTGCCGCATTTCTGACACCTTATCTGGCGAGCAAAGGCCCTTCTTCTGCGTCGATGAATATGCATGGGGAGTGGGGTAACGACAAATGTTACTTTCCACGCATTTGCTACACTTTGGATCACGCTCTCCTGCCACTAACGCTTATCATTCGCTCAGAAATTTAATTATTTTGCCTGTCAGTCAGCCAGAGCCGAGTCCCGAAAAGAAAGAAACGTAAAACATTTTTTAATGAGCCGCCGTTGTGGCAGCTACCGCCGACCTTAAAAAGAAAGTCAGGCGACATGTCTGGGCTACCTTGGATAACTTTTGGACTTCGTGCCAACATGTTTCTGTGTCTGCTGTTTGCTTTGTATTTTGCTGGGGTCTCCCCCGGGTCTCCCGTGTTCGATGACTCTGCTCATTTGTGGATCTCTTGTCTGCCCAGGGTTTTCTTCTCTCCTCTTTTTTTTCATATATATTTTTTCAAAAAATTACGGAAGCTGTTGCTGCTGTCGAAGTTGTTACTCTCATTTTTTCGGTGAAAGAAAATCTCCAGCTACCGTTTGTCAAACAATTTCTATGGCCACAGCAAAGAAAGGATAACCATCATAATTGATTGAACCAGGTTTTGAGCTCAAACAAAGGTTTTTTGTGTTGTTAAACTAAACTGTTGGGTAGAAAATGTCTGTGTAAATAAATCAACCTTTTATCAGCACTTCGTCATCAGCTGGAGGAGGAAGCTGCTTCCATACAAAATAACTAATTATATTTCACACACAAGAATGTAAATTGCCCCCTAGGGAGGGTTAGCATTTGAATTCAGCCAGCTTTCATTTCGCTTGGACTGCAATTATTTTTTGGCTAATTGAACAGCCCGTTGACATTATCGGCCACTTTCCCCGCCAACTGAGCGCAAGACAGAGAAGCTACCGAACAGCCAACGGGCTGTCAACTTCATTAGATTTGATTTCAACAAGAAATATCATGGAAAACATTAAACGCCTCTGAATAAATTCAAATTAATTGATAAACACACACGAAAACCGGAATGAATGAATGGAGAGAGAAATAAAATTATCGGCCATAGAGGCAGTCAGCGTTTAGCTGGCCAATTTGCAGGCCGAAAACTGCAACTGTTTGGAAAGAGACAAAAAAAAAAAGTTGGTGGCTGCGCGCATGCGTCGCTGGATTGCGCAAGTCCACTCAGTGGCGGTGCAGTCAGTGGTGCAGAGTGGCTCTAACCAGTTGGACTTTTGCGTGGCGTGTGTTTAAGTTTTGAGCAGATTTTGTCGCATTTTTTTGTCCGTTTTATTTGCTGTGCAGGTATTTGTTTTCACAGAGCCGCTAACCAACTCCCCTTTCGGTATCCTGGCTCTATTTGATATAAACCGCCTGGCCGGCTCTTTGAACCATTTGAACTTTTGGCTTTTGTCTGTTTCGGCATTGCTTTTCTTTTTGTGTACCATGGCTCTTGCCCCATTCACCCACCATGGGGCATGTTTTATTTGATATTTGTTTTTTTTTTTTTTTTTTTTGATTTTTCTACTTACCAAATGCTACGACATTTCGTCATGCTAATCAGCATGGAGTCACTCGTTGGCTAATTGGCTTAGACGGGCTAACTCGCTGCTTTGGACTGGGCTTACGATCTGTGAGTGTGCGTGGCTATCAGATTACTTGACATATTGCAAAATTAGATTTATATATGGTCAGATGGGCCGAGGAATGGGGAAATTGAGGCTAGAGTGATGCGGGCTCGTTGCAGCTGACAAAGAAAATTATGTGGCAATTCAAACTATCACAGAGCAAGTTTTTACTTTCGAAAAATCATTTAATTAAAATGATTGTATTTTCTTGACCACTTTTTGTTTAACTTACCATAAGCATCTGAGAAGTCGGCCTCTTGGGGTACTAAAATTTAATGAAGGCTAGACAAGGAACTAAATGGATCCAAAGAGTAGCATTAATGATTTTCCTCTAATGAGCAAAGTACCCATTATAATGGAAAACCCCAAGGCAAAAGATATAAATTGAATTAAGATCGCTTAGGGCCAATTTTACTAATGACGCAGAAATATCTGAAAGTTTTCAAGAGTGATGGGAATTTCTTGTCTTGAAAGAGAAGCTTTAAAATTGACTGACTAAAACTTTGCAATTATAAGCAATAGTTAGTTGAATTATCTTGTTACTAAACTGTTTTTATGGTTAATTAATAAATTAATTAGATTTAGTTGTAAAGACTTTTATAGT
This sequence comes from Drosophila eugracilis, assembly GCF_018153835.1. Classification (NCBI taxonomy): domain Eukaryota; kingdom Metazoa; phylum Arthropoda; class Insecta; order Diptera; family Drosophilidae; genus Drosophila; species Drosophila eugracilis. The sequence goes on from NW_024573224.1 coordinate 5,322,062, forward strand.
TTTATGTAGCTATTAAATAAAAAAGTTATGGCTCAATGATTTTGAGAGGCAGCATATAAAATTTATGAGTTTCTGATCTTTGATAGAAATCTAAGCTGATTGAGTGGAGGATTACCTACGCCAAGTATTTCCTATAAAGATTGTAACTGTTCTTGTTAGAGATACCGGCCCATTTCCTCCCTAAACAGTTGATTGAATTTCAATGTAGTTTTCTCAATCAAGTCCAATGCCAAAGTCAAGTCAAAGTTGTCATTATCGCTTATTATTATAGTGTTTTTTTTTTTTTTTGTTGCTCTGCTTCCCCATTTGCATTTACTAATTTATTTATTTACTTGTCTGCCTATCGGTACTGTATCTTTTTATTATGCAAATACAGGTGGTGTGTGTGTCTATGTGTGTATCTAGAAATTATGCAAATATCAGTGGGCCGATTGCGCCTTTGTGAATTGCAAGCCAATTTAATTTGTGACATTTGCTTAGACAATTTTCTCCATAAGAATTTCGAACTTACTTGTCTGTCACTGGAAGTTTGTTCCTATACCCTCTATACGTTCTTCTCAAGATTTTTCCACTGTGTTTGTGCGTGTGTGGGCCTGGGACTTGAGCTAGTTGCCCCAAGGAACTTGCGTCTACATGAAACAATTAAACTCAACATGCATTTATGTCAAGTTATTCGCGCTGCGCCTGCAATTAGAGAGCAAACCAACTCCAAGTGGGCAAACTGCAACGCATGATCACTGGGCAGTAAATTAACCCGCACTTCCATATGGTTACAGCCACGGTGCGACAGCTGCAGTTGTAAATTTGATTTTTATGGCCAGAAACATGTTGCCAATTGCCAGCAACTGGCTTGGCCAGACCAAAAAAAAGAAAAAACCACCGACGACACAAAAAATAGCGGCAAAAAATCAGTTTTCCGATATCTGTCACCAGTCATCGAAAAGGATACCTTGCCGACTTTTGAGGTGTTAATTTGGCCACATGCCGAAAGCCATGGCCATAAATTCATTTCGTGTTCATGTCGCGTGCAATTAGCCGGGCCAAAATCTCTAGTTGCCGATTCTTGATCAATGGATTGTTGAGTAGAGAATTTTAGGAATGGATTTTTTAATGTTAATAGAATTTGTGGTTAAGATTGTTTAACTTTTTTGCTATGTTTTACTATTTTAACTTTGAAAAACTATTTACTAGAATTCTTTTCTTACTAGAAATATATATAAATCATTTCCAACACGTAGCATTGAACAATATTTCCTCGATCAGCTGCATCTTAATTACTTGGCTGGCAAAAGACAAAATAAAGAAATACCAAAATTTCAATTTCAAAATTCAAAGCTGAGGCCTGGGCATAAAATCCAGTCTCAGACTGAATCCCAGTCGAAGTCTGTCTTGTCCAGCAAGCAAATCGTGACAATCATGACAAAAATCGAACGGATGTTTGAAACGAACAAATGCAAAAAGTATTTTTGTTTGTGCTTTGTTTCTGTATATTTTTGGCTGGTAATTTATCACAAAATCTAAAGAAAATAAAAGATTTTGAACCTATAATTTTGAGGCTGGCGAATACAACAATAAATGCCATAAACAATAATTCATAATAAATTGTCATTTGACGTGTTTGAAATGTATTGGCAATTAAAAACGCAATTGAAACGAATGGAGTGAGTGGAGAAGGCTGGGACAGATCGGCGCTCCTTGGTGCAGTGAATCGCTTTTGGGAGTTATATATTTATGAGTAGCAGCAATATTTTGGAGTTCATGAACCTAACTTTGGGTGTGTAAAGTTTGGTCATGATACCCAGCCAAATCAAATCAAAGGCAAGGCAACTTGAGTTAAAAAGGGGCTAGGGCTATAGGTGAATTATCAGTTTTGATGGAAATATATATTTTAGATAGATATTTTCTGTTTTTAAAATGAAGTCTTGGAACTTTTTTCTTCAGAACTTTTTTTACATTTATAACTATAAATTTGTACGATATTAGATTATTTTGCAATTTATTTTATTTCTAAAGAAAACTGGTCTTTCAAGAAACTGTGCCCTTATATTTTTCTCATTTTTGTGGTGTCTCTCAAAAATGCTGATTAAAGGTCTTTTTTGTGTCGATTTTGTTGCTGATTCCCGTTGTCCCAGGCCCGCCCATTCTCAATTTATTTTGTATTTTTTTTTGTTCGAATTTTGCTTGCCCCTTTAATTTGTTGTTGTTTTTGAGTTGCATGTTGGGGACTGGAGTTGAGTGCAGTTTGCTTAGGGCGTACTTAAATACCGTTATTTTAATAAACGCCGTTTGCGCATGCGCAGCCTGAGTTGGCCCTGTTTCCTCAGTTTTTTTGGGCTACTTTTTTTCCTGTGTTGCCCCAAAAGACTTTCTTCACATAAAAGAAATTGAATTACTGCTGATGGCAAAAGGCCAAAGATTTGCTTTTTTTTTTTTATTTTGCACTAACTATGGATGTTGATTTGTGGAGAGGGGGCTGGTTGAAAGGAAGTGCCTCATAAAGTATGCCATTTGTTTTTCGTAATATTTATTTTCTTTGCCCATTGCATAGAAGCTTTGTTTGTTTATTTTCGCTGCGTTCTGTTTGTCGCCTTTTTGCATAAACATTTATGCAAATGTGAATTGCCTAATTGACGGACAAGAGCCAAGTGCCTTGCCTTTTCCTAAACGACAAATAAATAAGAGCCTAAAGTTGAGAGTTCAGACTATCCGATACCTGTTAGGTTAGCTGCTTGGTAACTAAATAAGTTGGATATTTTAATGGTGAAAGGTTACAACTGATGAATTTTGTGGATAGAAAGACTTATAAAGAGCCTATAACCTAGATTTCATAGAATAGAATATACCCTTGTTCTCTACAAATACCGAGTATAAAATCCATGACAGTGACCAGGCATTGTCTATGCTGGCAGCGAATTACATTTTACGATCGACGATCAGCAAATCGAGTCGAGTGACAGCTCCACATTTTGTCAGCTCTGTCGGCGGCGGAACCCTCTGATTTGGAACGACCTTGAGCCTTTTGTGCGGCCTAATAGAGTCGGAGTCCGCCGCCCCTTACCCAGAGAGGGGTTCACTCAATTATCTAGATATACGCGTTATAAAGTGATCTAATGAATTTACTTTATGCGTGTTTCATTTGATGTTGATTGTCCGATAAACATTTTATTTCGCTTTTTATTACCCTAGCCTGCTGCTGATGCTAGTCGTTTTTGTTGTTTGTTTTGAGTGAAAGTAATTTGTCGATTATATGTTTTTTTTCAGTTTGGTGCGACTGACACGCCTAGATACTTGGCACGTCATGTGCTAAGAGCTAAGTCCCAATAGCCGGTCCACAGATTCTCTGACTCATCCAAAGAAAGTTTAAACGAATGCTTTTGAGGTTGTTAATTCTTTGCCTTTCCCAAAAAAAACTACCAAACTGATGATCATCATGATCATGGCGGTGATGAACGTAAATATAGTTGTAGTCATCAGGGTTTTATGTTTGCCTTATGCCCACAGCCACTAATTTAGTTGATCGTTTTGCAGCAGGTGAGGAGAAATTTCTGATTGGGCGTGGTTAAAGATGGGCTGGCCCTAAATTATCCAAGTTGATATCGATCAGATTGTTTAATCATGGAATAATTTAGTACCAGCCTTTGGTAAGTGAATAAAAACCAACGGATTGAGATTTCCCAACAAATTGGCCCATCTTCTTTCCTATCTCTATCATTGATCAGATCTCCTCGTTGATTCCACTTGAGTTCATAGCAATGGACAAATTGTTTTGCCTTATATAGGTGGGTATCATTGAGCTCTATCCCAGGGACCAATCGATATCATTATTTATATCGCTCTGAGATCACAGCAGACTGCAATTCCAGGCCATTTACATGATCACCTGAAGAAGATGCACGCCCATGGAATTGGAATTGGAAGACGGCATTGACAGGCGGAATAAAGGCAATCTTCCATTTAATAACCAATTATCATTGATCAACTGCACGCCCAGTCCCCAGAGATCAAGGAATACCAAAAGACAGAAGAACGAACGAGAAACGAATGCACTGGCCACTGACCACTGAGCAATATCAATTACGAATTACATCTGATTATCCGCCTCTGCCTGGGAATTGCCATTGCCTTTGCCATTGCCATGGTCGCGATCGTGGCTCCAGCTCTTAAGATTCAAGATTCGAGATCCAAGAACCCAGATCCAACTCCCGCCTGGGGGCCGTGTGTGTCTGATTAGCGCATAAACAAGTTAATGCCATTGATGATGACGATGCTGAGCCACCTGAACAGACGCCAAGTGCATTGCAATGGGCCGACTGACTGGATGCGTACGTGGTGCGATGTTATTGTTTTCTTTGGCAATCCAGAATCAAAAACTGCTGGCCCAAGATAAATGGGGCTGCCAGGGACAGGGGCACCTCTCAGATAAGGCCAACTTCTGGCCTGTTTGGGAGTCTCAGTGCGTCGTCTTCGTCGTCGTCGTCGCTGTCCGTTGACAACAAGAACAACTGGCGGCGGCTCCACAAGCTTTTGATCTTGACTAAGTTTTAGCCGCCGAAGCCGTCGCCGACGCCGATGGCAAAAGCCTTTACCATGTTGAACTTTCCCAGTTTTGTCGTCTTCCTAGAATATGTATCTCCTCCGCCCGTTACTATTTGCCCAACACTTTTCAAGGCGGACAGGGGGTGGTGATATGCTAATGTTGTTTGGGCAGCCAAAAGTCAAACACTGTTTGTTGACGTTACCTTGAATTCGTAGGGAAACAAGCAACACAAAGGCCCCAAAGCTATAGCGAAGATGTATAGTAAACAGAGATGTTTGAGATATGTCATGTGTTTAGAGCGGACGGCACTTGACATCATAGTTAGGGTTCAATTGCTCTCGGTTCTCGTCTGGATTGTCGACTTATTTACTCGCATAAATTGCAGAAGATGTGAATGAAATACTCAGTAAATGGGTTATTTATATGAAGTGGATCTTAGCTATAGGAGTAGTGTGTGTATATAAACTCTAATTTATGTTTGCATTATTTAGTACCGTCTTTTAGTCTGTTTTTAGCCTTTATGATTTCTGGGAAAAAAAAATTCGTTCTAATGTAAATTTATAAATTCTAGATAAGTTTGTTTAGTGTATTTTGGGAGTCACCCTCCCGAAAAGTCTGGGAATGATTTAATTCGTGGGGCATTAACGTGGACAATTGTCTGTGGGAGTGCTGTGACTTGTGTGCTCCTATGCAAATGAGGGGACAATTATGCTGATCAGCGCTAATTGAGGGAGCCATAATGACCCACAGAGTGACTAACCCAGTTCCGTTTGCATCTTTCTCATCCACAGGTTGCCCGGCGACGACGAGTTCCCATTGCCTGCGATGCAACAAGGCGGGCTGCATCAAGTGCCCAATGTACCTGGTGACGGACACGAGGCAGTGCGTAGATCAGTGCCCCGCTGGTTACTTAGATCAGTGGTCTGCCCACACGGAGTTCATGGGCAAGGTGTGTGTACCCACCGGCTATTCTGGACCACTGATGGCCGCTCTGGCAGGTCTTCTTGGTGGTTTCCTAGTTTGTCTATCCCTTCTGGCTGTGGCCGTAATGTTGGTCAAGAGGAAACGTCGGCGAAAGTCAATCAAACAGAAGCTCATCAACGAGAATACCATGGATCGGGCGGATTTTCATGAGGCAGCTGAACGAGATGCGTCCGAATGCAGAGTACTTTCTGGCCATGTTGAACGACACCCGACGACAGATCAGGAAGCTGTATCTGTCGGGCGAGGTCGCGGCTGCCAACTCCTACAGGCCTATTGTCCGGGACCTGGCCAAGCTGCTCATCCTGCTGAATAGGCCTATTGAGTTGATTCCAGCCCCGCCACCAGATTGGTCCAGGCTGTATGCCTGGTCGGAGCAGGCTCTGGAGCGATACAAGCCACAGGTGGGCCAGCTTATCGACTTCTTCCAGGCCTCTCATGGTCACAGTGCTGGTCACCATGAGGCGCTCTACGCTGCGCCGGCTAAGAAGAAGCAAATGCAGCAGGCCAGTATCTTCCGGCAACAGGTGACGCCGACGGCGACGCCGCAGGGAGTGGGCGAACTGATGGCCGGCGATCGGAACAGTAATGCCTCGGCGCAGCAGAAGCTGCATCTGTTTGGCTCGCTGATCAGCCTGCACGAGTTCGAGGAGCCACGGGCCTCGGATCCCTTTGGCAGCAGCTTCAACACGCTGAAGAGCGGCAATCTCATCTCTGATCTCAACGCTAGCTCGCTGTGGCTGGAGGACGAGTTCTACAAGCTGGGCTTTCGACCGCAGGACGAGATCACAACGGAGCTGTAACCGCATCACAAAACTCACACTCAAAACTTAATGTAAAAGAAGTATTATCCCGACTGGCGGCGCTAGACGTTTCAGTCTAGTGCCAGTTCAGCTGGGGAAAAGAAGCATTTGCGTGCACATTCCGCCAGGCCATCATAATCATCATCATCAACTTCAACTCCATCGACGAGCTAACTGGGAGGCCATTTAGCCGGAGCCGCTAAATGCCCACGTTTAGAGCTTAGTTAGATCAGTTAAGAAAGCAAACTAGTCACGTAAAATCACAAACAAAACCATCAACACATAACGATGCCTTGGAGAAGGAGCAAATGCAAATGGAAATCGCGTGGAAATGAATTTAGTTTTATGGATTTTACAAAAATCGCAACAATCATGTAACGAACAATATTCAATATACACACTATAGAGATACTATTCAAATAATAATTAAGTTGTTTAGCGTTAGAAAAGCGATACTTATAGCTATAGCTTACGTAGACAGAGATTATAAAGCTTAGTGAATACGAAATGGATAATAAAATCGTGTGCCTTAAGAGCGTAAAATGTGTAATGTGTGTAACAATTTGTATTATTAACCAGGCGCCGTCATCCGACCAAGTCAGCCAACGCTAAGGCTCCTCGTACTTCCAGAGTATGTCGGGTTCTTCCTTGATCTTAAAGTCACCATGTCATGTGTCTTCTTTAATAGTTTCCGATGGGACAACGGGCTCGGCCACTACCTTCCGCTCGTTAACTAGCCTAGACAACTCTTTGGCATTATATCCGATCAGCAGCTTCAAGTCACAGTCAAATTTGTAAGCAAATCGCTTGCCGGACACCTTGGAGATCATATCTCCATCGTAATAATAGCGGAGAGCCCTAGATAGCTTTTCATAGTTCATGGCGGGTTTGTTTTTCTTCTCGCCCCAAAGACGGGCCACTCGATCAGGATCACTGAGCTTGAATTCTCCTTCGGTGCCTACCCACTCAATAATGTCCGTGTGCTCGCAGTCAGTGAGTATTTCCAGTAGGAACTGCCACAGCTGCACTTGTCCATTATTGCCCGAACCAATGGTAGTGTAATTGGTGGGACTCATAGATGCCGGCGAACTTTCAACAGCTGTAAATACAACGATTAAATTTGAGTTTTAGACAGGAATTCCCTTCTACTTACAGTCTGAACCTTTAACAGTCTGGTAAGATTTTCGCATTATCCTCTGCTCTAAAGAAACCGATCCCGAAGTTGTTGTTATGGCGGTGGCTGACATAATCCTGGGCTGCTTGGGTTTTCTTTGCTCTTCTACCTGTTTATGCACTACGGATACAAAGTTGCATTCCTTGAGCAATTGTAGGTGCGTCCAGAAGACATTGCCCGGATCACGGGGCAATTTCAAGCTGAACTCCTCGTGCGTCATGGCGCACAGCTCCTGACCGTTGATCTGCCAGTCGCTCATATTGATGCCACGTAGCTCGAACTGCTTGATAGCCCACTCCAGCCAATGGGTTACGTGAGCCTGCGTCCATTCGATAGCTGCCTCCGGTATTTTCAGGCGGGCTTGTTCCCGCTTAAACTTGCTGTCCAGCACCCAATTCAAAACTGGTTTAACATCTTTGCCGGTTTCCACGAATTCCTCTTCTGAGTCTTCTTTGTGCTTCCGTTTGATCGGCGTTTTAATAGGACTTTCGCTGGAGGAGCTCTTCTGACTAGCTGTTTCCGGTGGGGAGAGTTGGGCCACGACCTCCTCAGCCAAAGCAGCGAGGGCGGCTTCCGTGGGCTTGAGAACATCGGCGATATTTATGCGTTTTCGTATGGTTTGGATTTGTACGTTGATTTGCACCAGGCCCTCGCCCTTGACGCACTGATCTACAAGGTTTTTGTGTGATTCTAGCTCCTGTGCATCCTGCAGCCAAAACGTGTAGTAATTTAGGCAGACCCCTATCTTTTGTTCAACAAGTGATCTGGTATAGAAAGAAAAGAGGTTATTTTTATCAAAATTAAGGGTTATCTTTACCACACTTACTTGAGCATGCTGAGTGGTTCCCGGATGTCCATGTGCACGATGATTATATCGTCCGGTTCCGCCTCCGTTTCCACATCGATGCTATCCTCAAAGATTTCGCTGGCGATCACCTCTTCTGGAAATTGTTTACAATTAAAAAACGGAGTCTCAACAGGTGCGTCCCAATTGGAAATATAAGTTTTTTCACTTACCCAAGGCTCCGCCAACGCTAAGGCGGCGTATTAACTCGTCCGACAAGTCAGTACTGCTGTCCATCGTGTTTTTCTTGCGTAAAAAACCGCCAATATTTACTAATTTTGTATTATTTATTTATCTCGTGGATTTATTGTTGCATTAGAGGTGGGGTAGCTCACCAAAGTATCTGTATATCGAATATATCGATAGTAAACGATTGGCATGATGACAGTGTGACCGTGTAAATACAATATAATTAAAAAATACTAGACCAGGGCTCCGTTCTTTACTACCAGTGCTGTCACCTATTTTCTTGCTTTAAGTTTGGCGGTTCTTTTGAAAATAATAAAAAAGATATCTAGGACCGAAAGCAGTTGGCTTAAAATATTAAGAATGAAAAATGGCTTACAAAAGCAACAAATACTAATTAAATCAATCAATTGCTCACTATAAAAACGTATTTTTTATATCTTATATTTATAGTTTTTTGTTCATCAAAAAACCATAAACAAATTTATTTTCCTATTTAAATTTCGCTCACCATAGACTATTAATATGTTAAGTCTAACGATCTATAAAAATTAACAATCTTTTGGATGACAAATATTCGGTCGCCCCTAAAGTGATTTCCAAGAAAAGCAATCGAAATTAATTGAGGAATTCAATTCGCAACAGTAAGTTGATAAATAAGCCAAAGTGACGGCTAGCACCAATTTTTAGTAAAAGTCAACCACTTAGTTCTACCAGTTGATCCGCCTATGAGACATCTACTTGCTAATAAGTGGTTCGCTCTTCATTTAAGATATTAGTTTGGAAAGCCAATTCGCAGACACAATTGGCAATGTTTGTATGAAGGCCTTCACTAGGAAGTACTTCGTTCGCAATTCCAAGTGAAGTGGCAAAGTACTTCTCATCTTGAGCTAATGCTGATTAAATGCCCCGTAACACGATCAGTGGGTCAAAACGGTGGGACAAAGAATGCCAATTGTGTTATCTATCTTGACGGGTGGGACAGAGGACAGCCTCAAGTGCACATCGCACTTGTTAACACAAGCGATTTTCCATGTTCCGAGATATAGACAAAGTTGGCTCCCGGCCTGAATAGTACAGAGTTCGGAACATTACCTCATTGTTGACTCAGTTGGCGTGGATGAACGATATTTGTTTGTGAATATTTCGCTTAATATATAAATGACAATATATAAACTTGATAAAATACCGCTAGAAGTGATTCCATGCCTTCCAGGAAAATTTTAGCACATCATCCTCACATACCCTTGCAACCTTGCAACCTTGCAACTCCATTTTCCCTTTCCGTTTCGTGTCTGAAACATAAAAGCCAATAAACTAGAGTGCGGGCTCGTTTTGTTTGATGACAAACTGAGCTTTGTTTATTTGTATGCCAAGCTGTTGACTAATATTAGCCAGCTGGCCAAATTCAGGCGCTTCAGGTCAGTTTTTTTCTTTTTTGGTCTTTCCAGTAATTGAAGTTGAGTCATTGTCAATGTCATCTCACTTGGGTTGGATATTAATAGATGTGATAAATTAACTTTCTATCTCTGTCATTATACACCGAAAACCTTTATTACTCATTGTATGCTAATAAGGGGTAATCTCATTACAAGTTAAGTATACGCCGCATTGACCTTACTAGAGATAGAAATCTAGGCAGACCGAAAATTGTCTAGGTCATGATATCCAGTTGCAGTGGGGATATAAACAGATACCCAACAGCCATATGGCTGCCCAAAAAGATTACAATGACAACGGGGAAAACTCACATAAAACCAATACCCCTCCATACACCATAAAACTATGCGCAGTCATTGCGGCGCCTCCGACTGCCAGAAATTCCCATATAGCCGGCTGCCAAGGACCATCGAAAAGAAACGTGGCTACAAAAAAACAACCCCTTGGGGTTTTAGCCTCTGGATTATTTGTCGGCCGAGCGTTCAACTCCACGAGAATTGCGTCACTGGATGGCTAGAATTAAATCAATAGGGACAACTCCCACGCGGAGCGGTAAAGTGGAGCAGTAGCAGCACCCGGGACTTGGAGAATTTGCATTTCCGTGGCCCATACAGAATGGCTAGTATTTGGGTCGTCGAAGGATTGCAAGGACATTTCAAAGGCGGACTCAAAGCATAACTCAGCGGGCTCGTCGTTTCCGTTTCATAATTTTTCGTTTTTTAATTAATTGATATTTTGGACTTGAGTTATGGTGCTTTTTGGCGGACTACACCTAGAAACCGTCAGACGAATTAAGGCCAGGATATGAGCTCGTTTGTGACCCGCTTTTTATTGGTTTTTCGAACAAGTCTGAATTATTTATTAGCCAGTTGAAGGCAGTGCAGTCACGTTATTGATGAACCGTTTAAGTGGTTGGAAAAGGACATTGATTTTGTCGCCTGAAAAATGGCTGTGTACTTAAGGCTTTCTATCACCTTTTAGCTATTTCCGATATTATAAATTTACCATTTCAAGTTTTGAGTCATTCTTGGGTTTTCAATTCAAAAAAATTAATATTCTGAGACTGTGTCACCAAAATTCGGCAGGAAACACATGTTCAGCTGATTGACTAACGATTACGGATGGTCGATCTGAGTCATAAAGCACGTAGCTTATTTGGTGAGATTTGTTGTTAACTTTTCTTTATATTTTTACTATGGTAAATTATGCAAAGATGTAAGACTATATAGAGCTTTCTAGAAGATTAGGGTGCCTTCTTTTGACGCAATAATATCTTATACCCATTTCTTCAAGAAACTGTAAATTAGTTTTGCATTGGAAGAGTCCTCTTCACTGATATCGTTATCTTCAGTGGAACATTTTATTTGAGGCGCAGGCAACCGCTTGGAACATGTTTGAATGCAGAAAACTTGAATGAATACTTTATTTTGACAAGAAAAATGAGTACAAATAATGAACAATTTTCAATTTGCTTTATATTATAACATAAATTATTTTAAAAAATTTACAACATTTAAAAATTATATTAAAAGAAAAAAGTTAAATCTAATCTGTTATTTCTTAGCAAACTCTATTTTTACTTTATTTAAGCTAGAAATAAGTTCCATATACAAGGGAATACCATTTCTATTCATTTATATTTTAATTAAAATTCTTAAGCTTTTTACTCAAATTTTGTGGAAGTGTGTAAGTTCGTGCCGGCACGTGTTGGCTCTCGAACTCATACAAGTTCGCTGTCAGCTGGCTAGCTGGTTACTCGGAATCCATTTCAATATTGAACGACAGTCGTCTAGCGCAATTGAAACTCGACGGTTTTGTGTCTTTGGTCCGCGCGTGAAACCACAATATAAAGTTAAACAAAAGTGCCGACCGCTAGCGAGTTTTGTTTTTGGCCAAAAGCGATTGCTATAACGCTTATTTGATTAAGTACGCCAGTTTCGTTACCTTTTTTCGTTATCTCTAAGAGAGTGCGTGCGTGTGCGTGCTTTTTGCTTTTGTTGCTACTACTGCTGTTGAGTGGGCGGAATTCGGTGTGTGGGCGTTTTGTTTGCCATTTAGAACACAATTTCAGCGTTGGCTGAAAACTAGTTAGCCTGGCATAAAAGAAACACACACGCTCGAATCTACCATTAAAAATTCAATTTCTTTCATACGTAAAACAGCCAACAAAAGACCGGCAAATCTAAATTTAAAAATTTGTAACAAAAATAACTAAAAAAACAACGACAACACATATGCATGCGTGACATTGCCCCTGGCGGCCAAAACAACAATAGCAAACAAAATCTAGGCGGTTTCCATCGATTTGCATTCGTTTTCCCTTCGCTCTAATCAAAATCAAAACCACACACACACGCACTCATAAATGCACGCTATCAACAATCAAAGTGTAACGGCCGTTTGTAAAGTTTCGTAAATTCCAATCGAAACATAAATTAATTTATAAATTTCTTGTTTCATTTGGGAAAACAGCTTGAAAAATCACAACAAATAAATACATGTACTGCAACCAATAAGAAAAGCCAGACAAGTGGAAAATCAAACGAGGTGAGTTTGGCAATCGTTTGAATTGATTTTTGATTTGAGATTGGGAGGAGAATGTTGATGGGTGTTGGGGATTGAGAATCCCGAAATGACCCGGACAATTATTGATTTTGCAGGCAAGTGTCCTTCGGCCGAATGCAATGCCGGTTCCGAGTGCTCCGCAGCAGCTGAAATTTCCCAAGGACGCTGCCTGTGCTGCAGTGCTTGAACTTTTCACCTCCTGACAAAAAGCCACCACCCCCACTTCCGCTCTCCTCCAAAACAGCTGGGAAAATTCTCTCTCTCTCTCTTTTGCTTGCTTCGCCGGCATAATTTTCCGCTTTTGCATGTTGCAACAGCCAGTGTGTTTTCAATTTCAATGCAACGCCGAACAAGTGGCAGCAGGCTCTCTTAGCCGGCGCTTGAATGCGGCACGTGGGTGGTTCTTGTGGTGCCCCGAAAAATGGTGTGGGTGTCCAGACCTGCACCACCATTGCGAGTACGAGGGCCATTTAGGCTCCCATCGAGCAGCACTTGTTTGCCTATTCAGAGTGGGTCCATTTGTGTATCAAAATTTCATCTTGAACTTTGTATTTTATGAAGAAATATCTTTAGTAACAAAAATGTCATTTAAATACTTTTTTATGAAGGGCCTGTTTTTCCTTTGTAATATTAACAAAATTTAGACGTTTCGGTCGTTTTGGAATAGTTTTCCAAACTTTTCCCACGGTGTATCGGAAAATGCAATTCGCGTTTAAGCCTTTGGGCAAGTGGGTCGCCTACCAGCGACTTCTGAAAGCTCCTGCAAGTTTTATAAACTACATTTACACCGAGCCCACTCAATAAATTTGCCTTTGTTAATTTCTCGCTGTTTTTTTTGCGCTGAACATTTTGCATTAATTAAGTTTCAATGGTGCCCAATCAGGCGGCAATCAAGTACAGTGGGCACTTTGAGACAAGATCGCACTGCCTGTGAGTACATATTTCAGTTTTATTGGGTGTAGAGCACTTCTAATTTAACACTAGAGCGATTTTGTCGGCCTTTCAATCAGATTTCAGCCAATATAAGCATACGAGTATGCCAGGTTTTAATTAGATAGAAGTCCTGCGATAAGCCACACAAAATGCTGTGAAGTGCGCCAAAAAAAATACAATATATATATATATATATAAAAGGGGCTCGTTGTATCCGGGGTATTGTCATGTCTGTTTGGTGGAGGGGTTCCCTTATCTTGTTATTTGATTTCCATTTGGGCATGAGCTCATCGACGGCTGCAGATTCAGTTTCGCACTCAGGTAGTTCGACCAGCAAAAAGATCAAGTTCCCTAGTTGGTAGACTTTTACCCCCGAAGAATCCACCCTCCGAAATTTTCTGGTTTTTCTTCTCTGCGGCATTGATTTCATATTAATTCTCCCTTTTGGCGCGTGTTTTCAATTTACTTTAGTTGAATTGCCCTTCGATTGTGTCGTTTATTTGGGTAAAATAAATTATCTTTATGGGTTTTTAACCCCTTCTTGATTGTTATTGTGTGATTTAATTCTTTCCCCGCTCTTCTATGGCTGCATTTCGAAACGGGGCTATTTGCATAATTGCATTTGCCGTACATATAGGGCGTCACAGCTCTTTCCACTCTAATTTCAGGCCATATTTTCACCCATGTATATACCACCCATGGAGTTTTAGTTGATTGCAGCATTTTGTGGTTTCCCGTCGGTTTTCATTTGGATTTTCCCCCCTCTGATGGATTCGGCTTACCTTTTTTGTGGTTTCTCACCTTGTTGGGACTTAGGGGAAGTGAAAGGGAAGGATGAGAAAGTCTGAGTCTCATATATTTAATTTTTACACAAGAAAACTCCAAAATGTTAGAAAGGCATTCTCAAACGTATATCTTCCAGATGCGTTTTTCTATATTTTCCGCAAAGGTTCATTCATTTCCACCTACCAGCCTAATTTTTTCATACATTTCTGTGCACTTCTGCCTTAAACATATGGAGTATATAACATTGTGTTATAGTTCACTATCGCATCGCCCTTTTCACGCAATATGTAATGCTTTCTTGCGCTGGTTGATAGCCTTTTTATTGCACAATTCAGGCGTAATGTTTATTTTTTGTCTAGGTTCAGGCCCCTCGGAAAATTGTTGCTAGTTTCATGAGTCATTTGATAAGAACAAATGATAATTGCGGCGCTGTTGCTACGAAAATAACAACAATTAAATGAGCCAGAGCACCAATTTTTATGCTCGTTAAAAAGAGAGAACAAAACAAAAATTTAGGGAGAGCCGAAAAGAAAACAAAACTATTTCAAGTGCAAAGTGAGGCAAAACATTCCTCGCCCACCTTTTCAATAGGGCGGTGGGTGGTTGTGGGTGTGGCGAAATTTCCCAAGCCGCTCGACAAGTTTTCCACACTCTCATGCCATCGCTCTTGGTCTCTCTTTCTGGCCTTTATTCAAGAATTATTCATACACGAGAGTCTATATGCAATATCAAACAAACACGCAGCTGCTGTAGAAAACGCATAAAATTTTTAAATTTTTGTTGCCACCTTCAAGGTCACCGAATATCGTTAAAATGCTTGTCGTCGGTTTGAAGAACCAGAAAACAGAAAGCATTTGTTTGCCATTAAGCTATACGTGCACAGATCGGCTGCCTCTCTATATATACATGTGCATATATATGACGAAGTCGAATGTCGGAACATAAAATTGAATACTAAATATGTGAACGAGAAGTCCATTCATTCATATACCTCACATGATTGATAAGGAAGGCGGCCTGATAAACTTTTTGCCTAATTCTCTTTGACTTTGGCTAGGCGTTATGAATATTAATAGCTCGATGACGTCAGCAAGTGCATTTGACAGATGACACAACAAAAGATCAAATTCAAATGAAAGGGCAACCAGCTGAATGAAGATGAATGGGTATCGGAATAAAAAGGGCCACAGATAGAAATTTCGAATGCACTAGAGGAAAATTTGGAAAAGTGTAGTTTTCTTAATATGGTATTTATATTGGTATATATGGTATTTCAAACTATATTTTACATTTCTTTCAATCTTAAATTAGCCCATATAACATCAACATCAAACGTTTTCTTATTCTCAACATTAGGAATATTATTTCCTCAAAATTAGTCTATTTTTTTAATTAGCCAGAAACTGAAATATTTCTTAAAACTAACATTGAAGGTGAAAGAGCTAAAGTTACAAAAATAATCACAAATGAGGCGGCAGTTTTCTCATTACCACCGAAAAGCTGACAAACATGGGCTGTCACAAGCATTTGACATTTTCATTTGACTTAGTCAGCGGACAGACGAAAATAGCAGCAACCACCTGCAGCACCCAGGGCGTAACTAATTTGACATACCAAACAGAAGGGATAGAGAATGGTGTATGGGGGACTTCCCCGAAAACTGCATATATATATACATACATATATCCATCAACTGGTCGAGGGGTCAGAAGCTCAACAACCGTCATGCAATGGCGTTAAATTTTTATGCGTGCTATGAAATTATGACAGAGGCTTTATGGGAGGGAGGTTGCGTTGCAATTGTGGGTGTGTTTTCACCATTTGTTGGTCACGCAATGCAGATGGAAAAGTTGGAGTTTTCCGACTCAAGATAGCTGGCCAGAATTCGCTATCTTTCATGGCATAATAATAGTAGATGGCAATGTAAGGCTTACACCTTTCTGCCATGACATCAACTTAGTAGCGAGCAAGGCCTTATCTATACGGAGACATCATCGCAATTTATTAGATTGTGTGCTCTTAAGTTTATCGCCTAAATTAAATATTTTTGTAATCTGGTGTAATTGTTTAAGAGGTGAATCATGGCAGAAAGATAGCACCCAAAGGAAATGATCTTTCAGTAATTACATTAAAATATTGGACATGTAAATTAAGAAAGTAAACAGTAAAACAACATTAATACTTTGAGAGATATACAATATATAGCTCGTTAGTTCTTTATAAATTCTTAATCTTGATTAATTACATTTTCTAGATAAAGTAAACTAGGTTAAGTTCTTATAATTACGATTGAGCTTCTTAATTGCAAATATCATTTTACTTTTATACTTGTAATTTCGACTCTGAAGTTACTTTTGTCATTGACTTTCAAAACCAATTCGTTTCTAATATCAATATCCAGTGCAACTCACACCTATTCGTAGACCGAAAGACCCAATAACCTTGAAACGATACTAGGCTTACGTCACACGGGTCCACAAATAGAGCCAAAAAAAAAAAGCTAGCGGCTAATGTCCGGCTCTGAAACATTAACCCACTACCACCCCCGTGGACGCACAAGTGACAGCGATGAATGTCACCGAGACTTTTGACGGCAGCTCCTCCATTGAATGAACACGAAATTGGAGCGCACGCTTCGTTCGCCGATAAAAGCGAAAAAATATAGTGAAATAAAATAGATATGGAAACAAATTCGGATGATTTACGGCTCCTTCGATAGTACCAATGGCAGGTTGCTTGGCCATTGGCCACTGGCCACTCATCAGATCACCTATAAAAATAGACAAGCAAAATAAACGTAAAGGCGGAAAAAGTCGAGGAAAACTTTTGTGGGGGAATCAAACAAATAATTCTGAACAAATAAACGGACATTTATTTAGAATCCGCATTCTAGAGGCCAGCATGTGGGAAAGATAACACCTCAGCCAAGTCTAGAAAAGTGCTAACTAAAAATCTTTATTGGCTAATTTGAATGACCAAAAATGTGCAAATGTTTTGGTTCAATTAAAATGCCATTTCGAATAGTTTTGGGTATATGAGTAAAGATGCTTTTTGGTTTTCAGAAGTCGAATATTTGTATACTCTTGAATAAGAGGTTATTCAATCAGCATTCAATTCATTCATTGTTAAGTAATGATACCTATTTTAAAATGCTTATATATGTTCACAATTTGTTTCCAATCACGTACTCTATTAATAAGGTAAAAACATTCTTTTAATATCTTTTTTTCTTGCTGACTGGCACCCTGAATTGGCCAATTTTCATCACTTCTTTAATTAATATAACTTAATAACTTTTAGTACATTCAGATATTCGAATAGTAAATATGTTGTTGATATAAAGTGTAAAGATTATATTTTTATAGATACTCGTAAAACGAATGCTCATGTTAAACATACGACACGTGCGCCGCAATGGCTTTATTAGTGATTTGGCGCCAAGTATTGGCGCTATCAAGTTATCACTTTGTAGTTATATTTTTTGCTATTTTTCTGCGCACAAAATATGATTGATCTGTTTTGGGTGATGTATTTTCGTAGCCATGGCTGCGAGATGATGGCGCTGACCCAGTTTCGTTATTTACTTTCAATAATATCTATGAATATATTCGCCGGACAAAAGAGAAACGAAAATAAATATTCTGGACCATTGTTGTTGCGTTCTCCGAGCTGCGAGTAAATTATTTATATTATACCAAAAAAGTGACAACGATGACGTCGTCGTTGTTGTCGCAGAAAACAAAACAAAACAAAATAAAAAACCAACAAACAAAAAACTGGTGCTATTAATTTGCCATATCCCCTTGGGTTTTCTGTATTGTTTGGCTTGTGGTCTTACTTAATTGGTTTTTCAGTTTTCCCAAAGTTCAACCCAATGATCAGTCATCATCGTTTACGTATACGTAATATTGCACTCGGCAAGTGCAGCCCAATGCCTCCGCAAATTTGTGGGCGTTTGTAACGCTCTGTAATAATAATACTGACAGAATGGTTAATTCGTATGCCATAAAGCTAGATACATTATTAAGTGCTAATTAGTGCCTGACATGAGTAATAATTTGCATTGCTAATTCGCGTTTTTGCTAACCTGCCATGGAAACAATTGACAGAAGCCAAAATTATATATGTTTTGTAGTCCGTGGGGGAAGCCGAAGAACTGAACAATTTATGAATACGAATGTTTATGCCCAAATTAATGTCGAGTTCTAAGAAACTATTAAGTCATTAGAAAAAGAGCTTCTTGGGCTTTTGTGTTTTTGTTTTGTTTTTTTGACAAGTGTGAAGTCGGCAATTTTGTCCCAAATTTGTGCAGATTTGGCTGTCGCATTTTTAACCTTTCGGGTCAATGCTACACTTGTAACCCCGAATATTTTAGATCTGAAACCCTTGTCATTGTCACACGACAAATGTTGGAGAGAGGAGTGAGAATAAGCCAAGAATAACCCAAGACAAGGGCACCATCAACCATGACAATTACATAATTACCAACTTGAGTGTGCTAGCAATTAACTCGAGACTCCACTCTTGATTGATGACACTCGCTGGGAATTAAGAATGCTGCTGCGTGTCCTTTGGATTCAATATTTACACTCGTTAACCAATAAAATTATTGAACATCAATTGAACCAATTTCCATTTTCCAATTTCCATTCTGAGGGCTGTCGAAGGCTGTTCAAACAGATTTAATCCAATAAATGGCGATTTAAAATGCATAATGTTGCCGCTAATTGTTACAACAAACCACAAAAGCTGATGCGAATGGGTTGGGTATGGCATTTTGGGGGAAGTGCGGGTCATCTGCCGGGTTCAATGATTATTAATCAAACGCCAGTTTAATTATGCGACTTGTTAGAGACGCCCAGACACTCGAGACGAGGCAGTATCGTACTTCTCATGTAATCACTCAGGGTCTTCAATTTTCCCGCGCACTGTGCGACTGTGGTCTGCCGCTTCAATTAAAATTCGTTCCGCCTATAAAATTGATCGGGCAAGCGAGTAGGTCCAAAAACTGAAATTTTACGAGCTCGCTTTTTTTGGCACTAGAATATGGAACTTTGGCTGTGTCTCTTTTCTTGGCGCCCAATCGAATGTCAAGTATGAATCCATTGACGACCATTTCTCTTGATGGCCCTTCGTCGTTGTGTTTTTTCTCCCCTCTGCATATATATATCTTTTTATTACTTAATATTTTTTATTTCTGTTTTTGGTAAAGTATTTTGATTGTTTTTTCCGAAGTTCCTCTGCAGTTTGTCGCCAGCTTTTATCGTGTGCGGTTCTTCTTTGACTTCGACTTTGGCTCCTGCGTTTCATTTTCTTTTTTTTTGCATTTTTAATTTTGTTGCCGATTTCGCCTGGATATCAAAACCAAGTAAGATTCCGCCGATATTTGAGTTGTTCGCTTTGGGTTTCGGTTCGCTGTTCTGACATTGAACTTGCCGCTTAATCATTGTCAAAACACACGATCGCCGATTGCCGATTGCCTAGACAAACAGAAAAAAACGAAGTGATTGCATTCAAGCTTTCAATAAACAAATTTGATTTTCTTCTAGTTTTATTTATTTTTTGGCTGACCGTATTTGCATTATAAATTAGTTCTCAATTTACCGCATAAACATTGACAAAGTGACATCATGAATTTTACACAGAAAAATAATGGCAGCTCATTAATATATAAATTCTAGTTCTGCTGTGAGATCTATATGTTAGTTTAAGTGATATATATAGTGCGTGAAAAATGTTATATATTTCTGAAAAGTTTTTCTTATTACAAATTGGTTTTAAATACAATACATTGGTTTTAAATACAATTTATAGATTGTTAACATACAAAAATAGAATCAATCTTAAAGTTTATTTTATTTTTCTTTGTGTATTTTGCTGTGTCAACATTTTATATGCCGAAAGATCTTTTTAAAGCTAACAGCAAACAAAAAAGCAAAAGTAAATCCGCAAATCTGTGGGCACAAACGATGCAGATGCGTGAAAAATGCGAGGGGAAGGGTAATTGAGCGAAAAGCGAAACGGAAATGAAGGAACTAAATGTTCCAAGACGGAATGATTTTGTTTGCTATTTTTAGCAATTTATTGCAGAACATGAATTATTTCCAAGTGCAGTATAAAGCGAATGTCAAGGTAAATGAATCTTTGATGGGGTCAAGTCAAAGGTTTTGATTCCACGCCCCACTGATTGCATTTATGCGATGTGATTTACTGACTTTAACCTCTAACTAACTTGGGGTCAACATTTATCTCTTTTTTTTTTGGTAAAATTGATGAAGAACATTTACTTATTTGGTTTTTCTTCCAACCCATTGCAGGCCAAAGAAGACAACATCAGCCAACGAGAAGTATTAAGAGGAGGCCAAACCCAAAAAAGCGAGGACAAGACAGCCGTGGACCCATGCAAATTCTGGTGAAATCTCTTTTCTGGTTCTGGATTTGGAGTTGAAGCTGAAAGTTGGTAGATACAGCTGGCAGATAGATTGCTTAGAGGAGCACCATTTCGTAGTTGGTGGGACAGTGTTTGTTTATTGCAACCATCGGCGAGATCCACACGATGCCAGGCCACTTGCACGCCATAGATCTTTGAGGCCAGGCCTGCAACATTTGGAGTGCAACGCCGTCGGTTGCTGCTGGTGGAGCAATCGGCCAGATAAATTCTAATAAATAGCCAGACAAAACAGAATACTTGGCATAAAAATAAATAAGAATCGAGGAACGCGGAACGAACAGCTCTCCGCACGCATTGCAACAGATTTTGGTGTTCGATTTTGGAATCGTATTTAGTTGAGGTGTGGAGTGCATTGGCCAGACGGAACGGGTCATATTCTGCTCCATACTTCTCCACCTCCTTCTAACTTCACATAGACGTAGGTCGCGGCCAAAAAGTGTTCCAGGCCAGAGGCATCGGCAACCGGAGTGAGGTGTACACTTTTGGCACCATGGAGGGCGGTTACGTCAACGAAGGTGAGTTGCTATTAAAATTCATTGATATTAAGTACGTGACTTGTGATAGCTTGTGAAGAGCTTTCCAGCGAATGCCTTTCTTTGATGCAATTCTTGCAATTATATTCAATTTTTATATGGAATGCTGTTGATTGCTTTGAGATTGAATGAATTTTTGCCGCTTTCTTTGTAATTCTTTGAATCGCTTTCCTAATTTCACTTTGCAATCTGAGTAGCTTGTAATGGAAATGAAATTTCATGCATTTCAGCAAAGTACCTTCGAGAT
This sequence comes from Drosophila eugracilis, assembly GCF_018153835.1. Taxonomy (NCBI): domain Eukaryota; kingdom Metazoa; phylum Arthropoda; class Insecta; order Diptera; family Drosophilidae; genus Drosophila; species Drosophila eugracilis. The sequence continues at coordinate 5,343,542 of NW_024573224.1, forward strand.
ATTTCAGGTTTCTCAGAAATATCCGATAAATGGTTCTTAATATTACTGAAGATTTATATTTTTGAATATTTGTTTCACACTTTGGTATTTCTTCACATTTTTGGGGTCACAAAACTTATATTTATTCTCGCCTTAAGATCATTTGTATAGTCCTAGGCCTGTAAAGGTACGAGTATTTCAGTTTACATACAACTTATAAGGTGAGCCATTGACACTCATTAGCTATTTAGTTCATTCAGATTCCTTCGTTAAAGTATATAATTTATTTCAAATAAAACTGAAAATAGAAATCATAAAAATTGTTGAAAAATCTTGGTCTTTGTTTCTGCAAATTTGCAAAATTTATTCACAAACCAAGTAATTTTAATTACTGAGAAATGTTTATTTCATCGGCCAATTATTCATAGTCGCCCACTATATATACATGTATAGGATATATCCGAACACCATATAGACACTTACATCACGACTGTTTTCGACAATGAATCCGTATTTTCTTTTTAATTCTTTTTTGTGGCATTTATACGATCAGTTCACCTACAAATACCTAAAAATATTTCCGCACAATGCAGAAATTCATTCAACAAAATACTGACAGATGTTTGAGCAAAAGTATTTGACTTTGAATTTGAATTTTACAGAATCTCAAAGAGATTCTCTGCGGTATGCTCAGTTCTGAGTTCTGCACAGTGACACCGAAATCTGCAATTTATTAGCAATGCAAATGCGAATGCAAATTATTCAAACAGACACTTCACTCACCATTAGTCAGAGCACTGAGGCAATACATCTAGATTTGCAATATTTTGTTTTTATTTTGGCAAACACTTTGGCTAATAGAAATAGACAATTACGTTACCTGACTGAGTCACGTCACATCACTAACCCAAATCACCAAATTCTTTCAAATATCTTGCTGCAGAGGATTCTGACGCCATAATGGGTGTGGAAAGTCCAGGTAAATTAAGAGATCTTCCATTTAATTACTTGCTTTAACAAACGTAACGTCTTCATAACCAGCACATAATTATGAGTCTGTAGAGTGGGTAAACTGGCTTAGAATGTTATGATTGGGAGGGCTATCCACTTTGTGACGCCCTATTAAAGATCTGAGATATGTGTGGACGAGCAGGAAAGCCGGTTTGCCCACAAGTGATTTCCCCAGTTCTAGTAAAGGGCCCCAGTCCGGTCGCTGACTCTATATGTTGTGACGCCACAACTGCCAATGTCGCATTAAAATATTTTTTGCTTTGTTTTATTTACATAAGAGGATTAACGAATGTAAATCACAGACCAAATTGGCCATGCCTCTCATCTTTGATTCTCGGTACGAAGATGTATCGGTATGCAAAAAAGTTCTCCATATATTGTAGGAAAAGGCGAACTATAAAGTAGTCAGCCTGCTGACAACTTTGCGTTCCACAAAAGGCAAAACTGTCTGTCAGACGGATGCTGGGGGATTTCAATTAATATTCATTTGGGAGAAGGCAAAAACTGTCATAAATTATCGGTTTTGCAGTCGGACGGACGACGAGTTCCTTGAGCGGCGTCTTCAAGTATGTGGCGTCAAAAGTGCAACGCGGTCACGCTTTCACGGGTAGAAAATTGTTTTTTGTTTTTGGTTTTTGGTTTCTGGGGCAAGCTCATGATGTCATTTTGCGGAGCCAGCAAGTTGTTTTTTTTAAAGGATTGCAAACAAAATAAAACGATAATAAATTGGCAGTTTCGTGAAGGCAACGTTATTCAGTTTGATTCCAGGAATTCTTTGGAGCCAGCATTAAATCTCATATATCTTTTTGGCCATGATTTTTTTAGGATCGTCTGATGCGGTTTCTCTTTCGTTTAGTCTGCCCAAAGTCGATCTCCGCCTCCTCATCTCCAGTCATTGGATTTGGCTTTGTTTATAGAATTCACAAGAATTTCGGATGGCAGTCGAAATTTATATTTATTTGCTCTTGAACTCGGAGCATAAACACACTTCGCAGCTGCGCAAATGGGTTTAATGAAGACAGCTGAGTGCGCCATTAAATTTTAATTAAACTATGTTTAGTTTCGGTATTTATGACAATGTAAAAATGATTGTAAACAAGAGAAATTTGTTTGTAAATCAAACACCAAAAAATTCGTCATGGTTGGTCCGCTCTTACAATGACCTTGTGACCTTGCCCGTGCTTTGAACTATAAATTTTATATTCACATGCTTGTAAGAACTTAAATAAAAGCCCAACGATGACGACAGCATGACAAATGCCAGGGCCCAAAAATTTATGGGCAACACTCGTGGCAAATACACTGGACAAAGGGTATTAGTCTTGTAGTGACAAGTGTGAAGGAAAAAATTGGAAATTGAAAGATAAACGATTAATTAATGATCTTAATCTGTTTTCTTTTATTTTGGAACCCATAACAATCTATAATATTTAGAGTGTTTAAAAGTAGACTTACTTCTCTAACTTTTCCATCCACATGCTTCCATTTGTCTGCTCTTCAACTTGACCTCTAGAGCAATGCGTGGACAAGAATGAGACTATTTACATAATCATACATGATAAGCTATCATAATTAGCATAAACCTCGTGAAGAAGCCGAAATGAAGGCGTTAAGCCCAACACCTCCAACTTATGACAGATAAATACTAAGCAGATATTAGGTGTGCTAAAAACAAGTTTTAATTGCCGTCAGACAGCTTTGCTTGGGCATTAAGTTTGCTTTTTTTTCGAATCGTTTAAGGTGTTCAATTACACGACATGGAAAATGCATCTCATGTGGCTCAATGTCGGAATTTGAATGGTGGGATATTGGACATTCGATATGATTTACTCTTACGATCAATTGTCCAAAGACATTTGAGTGACACAATAACCGAACAGACAGTCAATATAGACAAATTGCTGATGCCGCGATTCGATCATTTCTATTTTCACCTACTGTCCGCATTTCCCTGAAATGTCAGTTTTCATTGCCGTCTAAAAGTATTTTCCCCTTACTATCGATTGTGGTCCAAGTTCATGCCACAATCGCTGGCCAATTGATCGGTTGCATTAAGAAGAACACGTGATTTGCATTTAAATTGTTTTTGGACTTGTCCTCGCCCAACTGCCACCGAATTCTTCGCAAGTTGCCTTGTTTATTTGCATTGGAACCTCGCTGGTTTTGAACACGCAGAAAAATATAAATATAAAGCATATATAGGTGTTCCTGACTTCAATTTGCTGGAAAAATAGCAAAAATTAGAGGAATTTCCTTTTTGACTTAATAGTTTTTATCTTTGAAAGTTAAGTTGAAAGTTTGTAAGTGCTCAGAGCACTAACTGATAAACCAACTTTATTTAAACTCAAACATTTTCCCAGTGCACTTCGCCGGTTTTGGCCATGAACGAGTACCGACTTGACCAACAACCAGCGGCCAAGCAATCATGGAAATGACGTCAGCTCGTGGCGCTCTTGTGCATACAATTGAAATCAATTTGCAGTAGCGCCAATTGCTGTTGACACATTTCATCTAAGGAGTTTCATTTCATTGCGAGCAATGAAAACTATGCAATTGCTCATATGGATATGCAAATTTTATTAGTCAGCAGCTGTGTTTGCGCATGCGCAGCCATGTTATGCGATTCTCAATGGGGCAACGTTGCCAATTTTAAGCATGAGAAAGTCAAGAAGTCATCAAACTTTAAGCTACCTTATATGGCTAAATAATATTCATGATAGGAAGTCAACTTTGAGTTAGGTAAAACCTTGTCAATTTTTAAACTAAGAACAACCTAAGCACTTTTTTGTCGATTTTATCTTGGCTAAGACTAACTGCCTGTCAAATCTTAAGCATTTTCAACCACATTATTTTGCAGCTTTATTGGCAATAATAAAATTAAATAATTTATTTTAATGGTCAGTCGAGTTAAATGGGGCTAAGTGATTTTCGGTGTAGATTTCGAGCTCGATTTTGGCATGCAAATTTGTGGTTTTTCTTTAACATTTTCCAAGCGAAATTAGTCAAAATGGCCAACAAAAGACCAGAGGCAGCTCGTGACTTAGCCACCGACAATGTGGACAGCAGATTGGAAATGCATCAAAGTAAACGGCGTTGAAGGCGAAAGATGCTATCCGTCAGTCTGATGTCTGAAGTCTGAAGTCTAAGGCCTCCTGCAAAAGCCGGCACGTATTTGAAGCCCCATAGATTGGCGTTTAATAGTTAGATAAATTGTCGGGCCTCTGGCACCTGAGCTGCATAAGACTTTTGGATCTTGGCGAACGTTTGTCATAATGCGGAACAGATTCCTATCTGCCATTGTATGCTTGGCTGACTGCACATACAGAAGACAGTGGGTGAAGTTAAGTGCAGATTTATGGGTACTATCTGCAGCGAGATCTGAGCAAACTTTGCCACCCACACAAAATTCATAATTGGATTACTCCAAATTCCCATAATTGGCATCCGTAGGCCAGCTCTAAATTGGCAAAAGAAAAAAGTTTTAACGGAAATGTAAAAAAATCCCCATGGCAATTAATCAATTTTTTTTTATAATAAAAACGGACCTTGGGCTGTGGTGGCGTAGGCTGTTCCGACGATTGGACACTGACAAGCCCTCGGGCAGAGATCGTGTATGTGGGGGGATTTTTTCATGCATATGTTGGTTCTGAGGTGTTGCTGGCTTCATTAAACTCAAATTAGCTGCCCCTCTCGTGGCAGCGGATAAATGACAACGATAAATCAAACACCATCCAATGCCACAATTGCGAGTGGATCTGGTGGATCACAGGGCCTGGATAAGTCCACGCATGCAAGATCTAAGGAATTAGTATAAGCCACTAGCGATAAATATGTTTTTCGAGGAAAACCTTATTCATATTGGCCATCATTTCCTTAGATCTCCGGCTAATGAGTAGCTATATTCGTAGATCCTTACACACACACATTTCTGACAGGCAATTATAAATAAAATGTTTTGAAAATACTTTCACCAAAAAGGCGTGACAATGTCACTGCCAGCTAGCTGAAAACGAGAGCAAAATAATTTGGCTCACATCCAAATGGCTACCGATTAAATGAGTCTCATAAAAAACGAAACCTAAAAAACAAAACAAAATGTCAAGTTTACGCTGTGGGTCCATAATTTAAAATGCGAATATTTCCTGCAAAGTAAATAATAATTTAGATATTTAGAAATAGATATAGATATCAGTGTATAATGACCAAATGATTGGTGACATTTTAATTCCCATCAAGGACAGCTAACGCTGACAGAGAGGAAAAGAAAGAATATTAAATTATATCAAATCATGGTTTATGGTCGTTTCGAAATTACGTGCCAATTTAGTTAATGATTTGATATTGGTATCCATCAAAGGCGTGACTTTGGAAAACGGGTGGGTCTAGTCAGATCTTACTTTCGATAAGTACTAAAATGTTACCTGCATATAAAACAGCCATCCTTGTTCTTTACAAAGTAAACAATTGACCATAAATAAAATATTTGAATTTCCATAACTATTGTCAAATAACTCAGCCACTGAAGGTTAGTGTTAGTTTCTAATAAACTTGAGTAAACTCATTCATAAGTTTCAGAATTTTGTTCAATGAATGAATGACTTTTTTGTTGACTTGCAAAAATGTCAGCAATTGAAAAACGCTTAAACGGTTTATTTCAAAAATGCCAGCCAATTTAGTCGTTAAATCAGAAACTCATCAAAATTGTTGCATGTCATAAAACAATCAAAACTACATAAAGAAAAAACGCAACGTTTCTTCTTATCAACTGCGGAAAATTGTAAAAAATAAGAAATTTTTTGCTACTTTTGCTTGGATTACGTGTCGTCGATAATTAAAACACAAAACATTTTTTAGGGGCTTCAAAGCTTGAATAATGGAAACAGTGAAGCAGCAGAAAGGGGCTTCTTTAAAGAGCCTCTTATAACATTTACGACTAAGGCCCTGACAACTCAAATAGAGAAGTGCTTTCATACACCTTTTTTGGCAAGTTTGAAGTTTATTCAACCTGAAGTAAAGTATTCTCCCCAGGTAGAAATTCATTCGTTTTGGCCCGCTCGGTTTTATATCGTCCAGTTTTTATGGCATTTCGTGGGGTTTGTTGGACATGCAAAATAGTTTTATTTTTTAGAAAAAAAAAAGCTTCACCCACAGGCCCGTGGCAAGCTGCATGAGCGGCTTTGTTGGCTTTGTATCTCGCATCTCGTGGTTTGCCCGGCTAATTAAAATTGGGTTGTGCGAGGTTTATGACTGTCTGAAATACTGACAAAGCTTTGTTGCCCGGTGGCGTCATTCGGCATAGGCTAAATGGGAATGAGCGCTAATTTAATTTACAAATTAGCCGCACTCGAAAACTGCATGGCAAAGTGTCGAATTTTGGCGTCGCTTCTGAGTGCTTTAATTTGTCATTTTTTCAGCTATGGAAAGAAGGTTGTGCCTGGCATAATGGACTAGGTGTAAAGTTTATAACCTGATGGGTAAACTTTGAGCAGTGTATGTGATTGGAATTTAGATCGTCTTCAGCGGTTTTATTGCTTTTGTAAATGGGGAGTTGGTTTGAATTTTAAAAAGAATTTCAGAGCAGTGAGAAAAGTTTATGATCTTTCTTTTCTGATTTGGGAAACGTACTTTAACTTACAACAAAAATTAAACATTTATCACTTGGTAGTCCTTCAAATATTTTACAATTTATAAATCTTAGTAAATGTATGAAAAACCTTAAACTACTTTTCATGTGTCAAAAACTCTGTAAAATAATTACTTTTTAAATTGAAATTCTTTTAAAAGATCTTTTTTTCGGAGCAAGGAGCTCCCCCTGAAACTCATACTCCACAGCCACTTGATCAGAGCATTCCGAATTGTTCGTTGTGCCTGGTCATAATGGTAATCTTATGGTAATTGGTGTAGTAAAGCGAATTGCATTTCGAGTTGCACGACTCATGGGGCATGAAGTGGCATGGCGAATGTTCTGCTGCCATGCCCACTTTTTTGTAAAGGGTGTCAACGGCAGTGGATGATAAATCACAAACAAAAACAGCCCAACACTCTGCCAAAGCCAAAGAAAAACATTAAAATCTGAAGGCTTGTTTGTCGCAGCCAAGTTATTTGTATTCCAAATGTTGTTATTCCCATTCCATGGTATTATCTTCTGAGATCTTGAGATCTTCTGGATGCCCCAAGGTGCAGTGGTGGCAAGTTGTGTCGGAGTTTCTTCTGCTCGCATGTTGTTACAATATGTTGGGCAGCTTTTCCCTTCAAGAGGGATCCCTATCATTTGTGCGAGAATATCTCCACCCATGACCATGATACACAATTATAATTATGTCGGGAGGTAAAGCCTCCCTAGCTTTTTCTTGGCTACCGTTGGGTAACTGCAAATAGTGCGACTGGTTTTTGGTTTCTTTGTGCTCTGCACCGGAAACGTGACCCAAAGGGGACCAGCATATCTGGAACTTGGCTTCCAGTCAACGCATAATTAACTGCATTGTCTGGAACGACTTCATTAGCAGTTCACTTTTGCAACTGGAAAATATTGAATATTAAAAGATATACAAATTGGTAACTTTATAGCGAGTTATGTTAATGTCATGTTTCACTTTTCCATTTGTTTGCTTTCATTTTTATTTTCCCAAAACCAAAAAAAAAGAGACGATTCAACAAAATCAAGCTCCAGCGGCTGAAATCAAAGCAAACGCATTAGGTCAAGCTCGTCCAGAAGTAAACAAGCGTTTTGTCGAGGCGTCAAAGCTAATGCCTACAAAGATATAGAAGTCGAATAAACATTGCGGCGGCTGTGTGGGCTTTCATAGATGAGAGTTTTTCTTTTTGTGGATGCGACAACAAATGAATTGTTTATTACCTCTGCGCATGCAACATTACCCATCGGAGTTCGGAGTTCCATGAGTTATGCTGACGTTTCCGCAGAATTTTCCCGGAGGCCAGCACTCCCTTTAATCATTGGCTGAATGGTTCATTAGAGGCATGCAAAATGTGGAAAATGGGGAAAAATAAAAGCATTGGAGTTCCTCGACACGTTCTGACTGGAGTTCACTAAACTCGCGGTCGATCGGATCAGTTTGCTTCCTCTCCCTTTTCTCGCCTCTATGTAAACATTCAGCAATTGACAATGCGAGGAGGGCCAAACTTTTTTGTTATTGTTAAGGCCAGACAATTTGGCTGCCTCTGCAAAGCGATAAAAAAGGCGAGCGGAAAATATAAAAAAGGCGAAAAACCCGAGATACAATGTCTTTTAAGTGGCGGCCAATTAAAAGTCTAACGCGACTTTGTATGTGACATAATGTCTTCGTGGTCTTGTTGTAAAAATACGCCTCGGGGTGTCAACTTCGATCTTACACACATGCTGCTCTGACCTACATAACATTTGTTCCTGCAACAAGCCATGTGTTTTGATTTAACTTCGCAGATATACTCCTCTTTCGGCGGTAATTAATGCTGAAAATGTCAGGAGACTTCCTTTGAGAAGTTTTCGCTGCCCCAAGAACTAGGTCAATGAAGTAAAAGGAAGTGCAAAAAAGTTGCCAACAGATCCCTGACATATGGCGAGCATTAAGATATGACTCAACCCACTTTCATAAGACCCTCTTATGTATAGGAAAAAAGAGCGTGAAAAGGGATTCCACACTTCGACGGCTATCGCAGTTCGGGCATCTTTGTCTGGGGCGAGTTGAAAGAAACTCACTTGTAAGCATGACCAGAAGTTGTTTACATAACCCACATACCTCGCACCCCTTTTGGGGAAAATGGGTTATCATTAAATATGACACACTCGGCGAACGTATCCAATCGAATTGCACTGGAATGGTATGGAGGTGTGAAGAGGAGGGAATTCCCTTTCCAGGGGGAAAGCAGAGCTTCAACATGCACAATTAACGAAAATAACAGGTCAGAGGAGAGAAAAAAATGAAACTATTTGTTTGTCTGTCTGTGATTTCGATGAATCCGATAAGATAACCTGGCTCAAAGCATTATGTTTTGGCCCTTAATAGAAGAAGAAAGCAGTCGCAGCAGTTCGATGACGTAAATGCGACAATTTCTTTCCAATTAAATGTCAGCGTCGTGATAAGAATTTATGTATTGCCTTTTGGGTCTTTCACAATATAATTTTCGTTGTACGCGTTTCCCTAGAAGCTCCAATTTAGAACTATATATCGAAAAATATAAAGTCTCCTGGGTCTGATAAACAATATCAGTAGAATCGGAATTTATTTCCCTTCTCCATTAATATCAAATTATTAAAATAATTTTTTATCAGATTTATAAAGAATAACATTTGGCTTTTATGGCATTTAAAATTTATGTCCCCTGTCGGACCAGCGATTTATTTTATCTTAATTTCAGGGGGCTCTTTGGAAAATATAAACATTCTAATTAATATTATTTTCAAGGACTTTTCTTCATTGAACATTGTTGAACTGTAATTAGGCAAACAATAATAGTATTTTCCTTGGCAATATACAAAAAATAAAACAAATTGATCTCATAAAAAAAATCAACAAAATGTAAACTTTATTTCCCTGAGAAGTACCCTTACCCAAGTTTTATATTTTAATCACTTCAACAACGCAAAACACACACATTTTTCGATTTAACCCAATCACTTGGCCAAGTTCAAAGTCGAGGTAATCAAATTTTTGTTGTTATTGCTGCTATTGAACTCTTGTTAGCGTCTACATGTGTACGAGAAGTGCTTGTGATGTTTTGGCATTTAACGCATGATTGAGTCATTAAGATATGGAGTAGTGTACCCGCGTAATTTGAGTCGAACCAAAACCAAAGTAATGTCGAGTAAAACGATCTGGTGTATGTGTGCGAAATGCAAACAGTTGCCACATTTAAGTTTTATGAGTTAGGGGTTCATTTTCGATTTCGTTTAACAACGCAGCAAAAGCAGAAGCAAAACCAAAATCAGAAGCAAAAGCAAAAGCAAACCAAGCTAACCAGTATAATAAAGCTACGCGATGGGAAAGGCTCTGAGGTACGAGGGGCCAAAAGGTGTTGGCTGGGCTTTTGGTTTCGTTTGAATGACCAACTGATTCGATGATTCATTTGACGGTTTTTGGCTTGGACGTCGGCCATGTGAGGGCACCCGACTTTGATGTTCAAGATCAGAAAGTGCTAAAAAGTATTATAAATTTGCATTTTCAGGAAATGTTAAGTGTGAATATTTGGGATTATATAATGAATTTTAATGATATTGAGGGTGTCAAGGAAATCTTTATTCATTTCAGCTAAATTTTCAGTTAGAAGTTCAAAGCAATTGGCAGAAAATTTTAGAAAATATTATACGAGTTTTGAAATATTTATTACAACTGCTGATAAGTATGCAACAGAAATGCTTACGTCTGCTATTACAATTTATAGATCTTTACCTATCATTACACACATTAATCAATGTCTTTAGAATTACTATGCGGATATTTATTGAATGATTTCGCAGCAACCTTTGTTTATTTTGGCATCTGGAGGGTATCACAACGTAGACTAATCGGAAGCAATATTGCCAGCCATTGTGTTCTCGTCTCGTTATTCTATAAATGTGCAAAAATCATTTGGGAATTAAAATTTCCTTATGGCTAATTATAGAAGCTGCCGATCTGCCAAAGTTGAATAACATCGAGGTGCTGACACACACTCACAGACTGCATGAACATGCTGCAAATGTGCGTTTGTTTGAGTGTGTATTTTTAGCGATATTTCAAACATTTGGCGCCGGCAATTGGCGAATCCCTCTGTGGCACTGTGTAATTTACACTCACGCATCGCTGGCAAATAACAAACCGAATGAAAATCAAATGAGAAAATACAAGGGGAAGGAAGAGGGCAATACCAGCCCCCTGCAACGACACGTGCCACTGAACGCATTTTTATAACCCAATCTGCCATAGCCAATCCCCTTTACATTTTCCCCCCACTCAGCGCCGGCGTCAATTTGATTAAATGCCGTTTAATTAAATTGCCAAGAATTCGATATCACCCGCACATACATAAAACATACCACATATTTACTTTTGCTTTTAGTTTCCTCCCTCGCATTTTCATTTCTCATCATTTTGCTCACATTGGACAAGGCTCATCACACGCTAATAATAAAATTGTATGATTAATAGAAAAACATTCCATCACCATATTCACCTTGCTTTCAAATTCATTTAGCTTAAAATTCAGCCTGCTCTCTCTTTTTTCTTCTACTCCTTTCTCGTCTAATGCAGCCATCATATCCTATACCAATCCCAAACTGCAAATACCATTAATGGCATCTGCAATTTATGCGCCCACCACCACCACCACCACAACATCACCAGCCGGCAATCCGTCATCAGCCACTGCGGCCACATCCAAAAATGCATCTGCTTCTGCTTCATTATCATCACCACCAGGTCCTTCATTGGCATCACCGGCAACCTCTGACCCTGTGGGCGATGGCCCTTTCCAAGGATTCGTTGCCAAATTGCGTAATTTTAAATTCAACGACACGAAAAATATAAGAAAACGTTTCCATTTCGATTACATATCAAAGGACAGATTTTTGGGTATGTTTCAAAATTTATAAGAACTTAAAGGAAAACTAAAATAACAAGTTTAAAATGATCTACTTTATTTTTTATGGAATTTATATTCAATGAATTTTGTAAGAATTCAAACTCAAAATATTCTTATTTTAACTATTTTTCCAGCTTATATTTGACCAGTTTCTAAATTCAACCCATGGCCATTTGTAGGCTTCAGTTTTATTACGATTCGATTGGTTTCCAATCTTAGAAAGAACATTTCCTATTTCGATCGCTCCAGATGATCCCAACTTGTGATCAAGCCGAATTAGCATTTTCATTAACCATATTCGTTAAGTTTTACGGGTTCGGCATTCCCACATTAAAGTCAAACTAACCCAAATTCAGCCCGTGGGCGTTTCCAATTTTGATGGCGCCTCACGCTTGCGCCCACACAATTTCACTTCATTCAACAAAAAGTGGCGACCCAACTTAATTTGAATGTTTTATTGTCGCTTGACGCTACTTAAACTTCGACTTATGAATATTAAATTGTCATTTGGGTTGGAAAACATTTTGGGAGTAGGGGGATGATGAATCGACAAGGGATGGAGTTGTTAGTTTTCCGCTGCTAATGAAGCACATTGCACCTTCTACAGCGGAAATTGAGGTTCATCATGTGTTCATCAAAATGAGATTTTTTCCACCTCCCACTCGGCGCTGCAGAGCCAAACGAATAATAAATAAAACTAAAGGGAAATGGAAAAATCAGAGATGATGTGAAAAGCTTTCAGGGCGTTGCTATCACTGAGTTATAGTTCTTGACAACTGATTTATCAGTCGAACATGAGATCCGTGTGCCCCTCTAATCAGCTCGCAGCTGCAGGTGGTGCAGTTGCTTTTTTATTTTCGGCTGCACCACATAAATTCCATCGCACCATTCGTGCTGCAAGATCAAAGCAGGAGGTTGGGATGCCGGTGATGGGGAAGGCGCATTTCTTGGGAGCAGATGTTGGCCCCTTAAGATGAACTGCAGATACATTGCAACAGGTGGAAATGGTGGAAAATTCGAAAAAATCGAAAACGTTAGAAAGTCACCGCAGCCTTTCCACGAAACACGGTTGGCCTTTTAGTGAAATTTAATTAAAACACGATTCCGATGGTTCACCGACATACCGATGCCTTTCCTATAAAAGTGCCATGCGCACACATCATAAAAAGTTTGAGGCCTCCTCCTCCTTCATCGGTGAAGGCCAGCGAGAAATGGTAATCGGGTAATTGAAAATTCTCAGCACGTGTTTCCATTTCTGTTGACAGTGGAACAGTGCGTGCAGAAAGTTTGACCATGCTTTATCATCTGATAAGCTCTTGAAGAGCTTTATTTATCTTCTTCCGTATTGCTCCGTGAGTGTACGAACTTTTTCTTATCGCGATCATAGTTATTTTCTTATCTAATGATCAAGCGCTTTTTTTAGCGCAAGGTTTTCAGATAAGAATACCAGGAAAAGTAATTTTTTCACACGAACAAAAATGATGCAATACGTAATTATCTTACCTATTTTATCAAGAAAATATTTAATCTTGATTATACGAGTATATTTTATATGTTAATATAAAAAAAGTAATTTCCTTTGTCCACTTACATTTCTTCACCACTGTTTTGGCCCGGGCCCAACTACTTTGGTACTTCTTGGTTTGTTTAACAGACTGTTTTGCCCTTTAAAACAAGACAAACATTAATTTTCACTCGAGTGTATTTTTCGCCATAAGAAGCATAAAGAGAGTTTAACGATCAGTTTAGTCTAGAAAAGCAGCGGGTAGAAAGGAAAACCCGGGGCTTGGTTTTCCACATGTCGTTCTCGACACTTCGCTAAATGGCCCGCTAACATTCTAAACTTTTCAAGCACTCGACTCTTGGCTAAATTATGCTATAAATCAGTTTGATGTTGCCATCAATTGTTTACATGAAAGGAATGTATTCAAATAATGCATCGGCAGCCCAGGAATTTCGAAACAATAACTCGATTCAGAAATCTATAAACAATTTTTGAATGCAGTGAAAACAATCAATTAATTGGACAAAGCATAAACTTTATGGCTCTGTTGTAAAACTATAGGTATGTGGGTGTGATGATTGCAGACAGCTTATAAATGTGATTATATATCTTAGGGAAAATGTATATATCTCAGAGAAGGAAGAATACAATTCGTGATTTACGACTTATTAAGCTTATTAAGCAAACATCTTTTCGACAATAAAGATTTATCTTTTTAAGGATTTTGTTTTACTCATATATTGCGTCTCTATCTAATCAAATCTCTATCTATTTCTTAACCTTGTATAATAATTTAAATTTCATTTTCCAGGAGGTCAACTCAAGACCAAGAATGGCCAGAAATATGTTTTCAATGGACCTCCATCGGGGGTCTATGTTTCCAAAGCCTGCCTGATCATCGCTGCCTTCATCACAGTTCTTGCTCTACTCTTCACCATTGCCATTACCTACTTTGTGACCAGGCAGGGACTGAGTCCGAAGGAAGAGACTCCCGGGTGAGTAGGTGGGCAGCGGTTAACCCGATCCAAATCAAAGAAACGGGTGTGGTTTGTTAAGTTTGGTCGGGTATTCGTTATGTTCGCGGTTCCGTTTTGCATTTCTGCTAAACGTTTTGGCAAGCGTGCTAATTGGCAGTCGAAGGCGACATGACCTCATTCGGAAAGTGAAAGCAGTTTATGCGTTTCCTTTGCCTCACAAAAACCGACGCATTTCGAGGTGTGGAAGGGTCAGAAAATATGAGAATTGGGTGTGACCTTAGCACTTTGCATAAACCAAACCCAAAACTAATTTGTATCCTTTTCCTCAGTTGCATCACCGCCATTGCCGATCATCCCGATGTGAATGCGACTCCCATCCAAACTGCCGGCTGGATAAGCCTGAATTCACCCCCACCCTTAGACGCTACAACGGCCACTACGACGCCCACTCCACCGCCAGATCCCACACCAACGACGAGTGTGAAGCCCCAAATAAAGGTAGAGGATCCTAAAGTGGGTGAAATTCCTGTGTTGAAGCCAACGGTAGAAGTCGAGGATAACATCACCAAGCCCACAAATCGTCTACTAAAACTTTATGAAGGATGGCGTCCACTTCACTATAGGTAAGCCCAGCACTTTACCGCTTAGCCCATCAATTACTCTTAATGAAAATTATACCAAACACGCGCTCAAGTCGCATCATTCTGTTTAAATTGCCTGGTCGCATTTCAATTTTAGCAAAGATGCAATGCAACTGACACTTAAATTGTCCACTCAGATTTTCCACATTTCCTGCTCTTTTTGCTGTCGCTGCAAATGCCGGAATCAAACCAAATCTTCTCCTGCTGACACTTGATAGAAATCTAGATCAATTTGTAGAACTAAAACACTTCTATCAAGATGTGACAAGTTAAAAGAAAAGCTTGTCAGAGTTAAGTTAGTATGATAACTTAATAGTTTAACGAGATAATTGAGATAAACTAAAACGTTTAGAAAAGGCAATCACAACATTTTTAAAAGGGCATTTAAATAATTTCTTTTTAATTACAGAAATTAAAATCAAATCAGTATCAGTGGCCGCATTTGAATATTATTATATTGTGACAATCAGAAGACGAGATAATAGAGAAACCTTAATAGAAATCTAAATAAGAAGCAGTAGAAAAGTATTCAATTTTAAAGGAAGTTCATAGAGTAAACTAATTCCGCAGTCATCTCATAAATATCCAGCTACCCAGCAGCTGAGCCTTTATCCTTATCCTTGGCAAACTCCTCCACTCGCATCCGCCCCAAAGCCAACCCCATTGACGTCATTTTTCTGGGGTCGCGAGTACACGTTTACTTTTCTATTTCTATGGCCCAAAGTGGGTCAAGGATTGAGCCGTTGCAGTTCAGTAGTCGCCGTTTTACAAAGTGGACAACAACCAGCCACTTGTAAAAGGGCTAACAACTTGTTTAGGCCACCGCAGGAGATGGCCATTCGAGAACCACAAAAAAAGCAGCAATCCGCCCATAAGACAGTAGGAAATCGTATAGGCCTATACACTCCATCTTTCGGTCACACTTTAAGCTAAGAGCGGCATAGATCTAAAGAATAAAACTAACGCACACCGACAGTCGGCATGACATAATGCGCCAAATAGATGGTCAGATAAAAAGATACTTTGCCCAATGAAGATGCGCGGCTCCTCGGTAGCCGCATGCATTAATATAATTGACACAGAAAGCCCAAGCTGGGCATTAATTTGAGCACCGCACGCAGCCTAAAAACCAACTTCATCAAGCTAAAGTGAGGAAAAGCCAGGGAAAAACGTAGGAAGAAGTCGATTCTTGATGGATCGGCGGCAAGTGCAGCACAGTTTTGCCATTTGAGCGGATCGATGGCAAGTGATTTTGCAGCTGCCGATCAAAGCGAACAGTGTTGACCAGTTTGTGTATCTGTATCTGTATGGGAGATACTATCTCGAAGCTCGCTTCCTGGTTGCCCCCAGAACACGCATTGTAAGCCAATCGCGTCAATTAATTGCAACTAGGCGCAAAGCCCGCACCCAGGGGGATTCCAGATTGGCAAGGGGCTTAGGAGTTGAAAGTTGGATGAAGAATGGGGGTATGTGGCAGCAACTGGCTGCATCTGCCAGGGGGTCTGTGGCATTCTAGGCATTCGTGTGAGAGAACGAGCTGGGGGAATTGATATTCAATCTACGCGAATTGCCCTAACTTCGTGGGTAAGTCAACTCAGTAGTAGAAGTCAGTTTTAGTTGGGAATTTATTTGTTTAACATTTAGAGAGGTTATGATGTTTTAGTGGCAGTTAATTACTACTATGAACTCTTACTATTAACTTAATAAATAATCATCTTGAGACATCCCAGAGCATTGAGAATTCGTAGCAGTTAAACAACGCAATTACAGCGCTTCTTGTTTGCTTTGATTTGATTGCTGATGCGGCTTATGATGGCATGCATTTCATTTGCCGCCATCCCGGACTAATGGCGGCGTCCGAAGTTCGAGGCAGATTGCATTGCCCCCGAATGGATGCCAAACACATGTTTGGTTCTGGTCTCCTCTAATTTGCCCTCTTGGCGAGTGATTGATTGATTGGCACTTTTGATGGGGCCGACCTGACATTTTTGGCAGCCATTTGCATTTCACCTGCAAACCGAATGTTTGCTCTGGCATTCCCAAGCTATTTTTATGATATCTACTAGATGATACCTACTATATCTCTTGTTGCAGCCTGCTCATTGAACCCGATGCGGAAACATCGATCAGCAACGGCAGCGTGACCATTGAGATTGAACGGGATGTGACCAAGGTGACCAGTTGGGAGCCCATCGTACTCGATGTCCATAATATCAGTATCTCCAATGTTCGGGTGATTCGTGCCCTTCCGGATACGGCGAATAATGTCACCGAGGAGCAGGAGTTGGATTTCGATAGCGACTATGGAGATGATAATGCCACTTTTGTGATTAACTTGTATAAGGCTTTGGCAGGGGAAACACAACTGAGATTGCAGCTTAGTCTGGATTTCGTCAGCCAGGTGACGGACACTTTACAGGGCGTATACAAGACCAGCTACATCAATCCGGACACCAAGAAAGAAGAGTAAGTCTAACTCAAAATAGTTAGGAAACCACATAAAATTGCATCTTTCTTTTAGATGGATGATCAGCACTCAATTCTCGCCCATCGATGCCCGTCGCGCCTTTCCCTGCTTCGATCGTCCCGACATGAAGGCCAATTTCTCGATCAGTATTGTCAGAAACACCAAGTACAAGATGGCCTTGTCCAACATGCCCAAGTCACACAGCAGTCGCTATCGCCGGGGCTATGTGAGGGAGGATTTCATGACTACACCGAAGATGCCCACCTATCTTGTGGCTTTCATTGTGTCTAACTTGGTGGAATCCCAAGTTGCCGGCTTGGACAGTGAATTGTCGTCACGAGTGGAGATCTATACACGAGCACCGTTCAAGAATATGACTAGATACGCTTACGACATGGTACGAAAGTTCCTGCCCTACTACGAGAACTTTTTTGACATCAAGAACAAGCTGCCCAAGATCGACCTGGTTTCCGTACCAGACTTCGGTTTCGGTGCAATGGAAAATTGGGGTCTTATAACGTTCCGCGAATCCGCGCTGCTGGTGCCCGAGGACTTGGAACTGGCCTCCTCCTCAGAGCACATGCAGTTTGTGGCAGAGATCATAGCCCATGAGCTGGCACATCAGTGGTTTGGAAATCTAGTGACTCCGAAGAGGTGGGATGATCTCTGGTTGAAGGAGGGATTTGCCTGTTATATGAGCTATAAGGCATTGGAGCATTCTCATCCAGAGTTCCAGGTCATGGACACTCTGACCATGTTGGAGTTCAAGGAGTCGATGTTGCGCGATGCGGATAACACCTCGCATGCCATATCCTTTGATGTCCGCACCACTAATGATGTGCGGCGCATCTTCGATCCAATTAGCTACTCCAAGGGCACCATTCTGCTGCGCATGCTCAACTCGATTGTGGGCGACGTCGCTTTCCGATCGGCCACTCGGGATCTCCTCAAGAAGTTTGCCTATGGAAATATGGACAGGGACGACCTGTGGCCGTTACTCACACACCATGGTCACGAACAGGGCACTTTGCCCAAAGATCTGAGTATCAAGCAGATCATGGACTCGTGGATCACGCAACCGGGTTATCCGGTCGTCAATGTGGAGCGACGTGGCACTGATCTGGTGCTGCGCCAGGAACGCTTTATACTGCCCTCCAAAAACCCAGGAGAGCTGAGCACCTGGTTTATACCCATCACCTTTGAAACCGATGAACTGCGCAAGGGTCACAACATACCCACTCACTGGATGAGGGGCCAGGAAGATGAGGAACTCGTCGTGGCCAATGTCTTCACCCAAAGCAGCAACAGCGATAACGTTGTCTATCTGAATCTCAACCGACAGGGTTACTATCGGGTCAACTATGATATGACCTCCTGGCTGGCGCTCAAAAAGAACTTCAGCTTATTGCCAAGAATCACCAGAGCCCAGTTGCTTGATGATGCCCTGCATCTTTCGCAGGCGGAGTACCTCACCTATGACATACCGTATGTTTGATTTAAAGGAGTGTAAAAAGAAAATTCGTATTAATTACAGAAAATACTTTGCCTACAGGTTGACCTTCCTTATGGAGCTATACGATTCCGTGGAAGATGAGTTGCTTTGGAGTGCCGCCAAGCCTGGTCTCAACTATCTCATTCACAACCTCAAAAGGGAGCCTGCCTATGAGACTTTCAGGGTAGGAAATAAATGAAACATCTTGTGAAAATAAGATACTTATGGTATTTTTTCAATATCAGGCCTTCATGAAGTTCATCGTGGTTCCGGCCTTTAGTCATTATGGCCTAAACGAACCGGACAATGAGTCTCATCTGCAACTTAAGCATCGCGCCTTGGTGGCATACTTTGCCTGCAAATTCAACTATGATCGTTGCACCCAAGTGGCGCAGACGAAGTTCCGCGAATGGATGCGCAATCCCAAAAAGAATCCGTGAGTTTTACTTTCTCATCAATAAGGAAGGTTATTATAAAAAATATTTTTGGAAACCCCCAGCATTACGCCAAATCTGAAGTCTGTGATTTACTGCACCACCTTGGCAGAGGGTTCTTCTCCAGAATGGTACTTCGCCTATACGCAGTATATGACAACCACAAGTGCCTCCGAGAAGGAGGAGATACTTTCCTCACTGGGTTGTACCACCAAGCCCTGGCTGCTGTCTAAGTGAGTTATTGATTATCCTATTCCAAAGATAAATTAATTTATTGAGGTCCATTTCGTAGATACCTTAATATGACCATCAATCCCACTTCGGGTATATTGAAACAGGATGGAGCCTTGGCCTTCCGCTCAGTGGCCTCTAACGACATTGGTCATGAGATAGCCTTTGACTTTTTGCAGAGCAACATTAAGGAGATCGCTGAATAGTGAGTGTTATTTACTGAGATTTATCTAGAGATTAACTAATTAAATGTATCTTAAAGTTATGGCGACGGCTTCTCGACTCTGTCCGATATGATCAAGTCGCTGACCATCTACATGAACAAGGAATACCAAAAGCAACAACTCCTGGAGCTGGCCGCCACCTGTCGGAAACTGGGTCTGAAGGCAGTGGAGTCAGCCATTGATTTGGCTTTGGAGCAGGTCAACAATAATATCTACTGGCGCAGCCACTCATACCATAGCCTGAAGAACTTCCTCGAGGGCATCGTCAGCGAGTTCCAGATCAACATCTTCTAGATGCACATGATTGGCAAATGGGAAACACACAAATTGATTTCAACCAAAAAAAAAAGCGATTTAGTTACTGTAACTATTACCATTATTTGTATTCGTGCAAAGGCCTCAAATTAATTTAATGAAACGAATTATTTGCGAAAAGTGATATAAATATGTAAGTTAGCCAGCATAATTTAGGTAACCGATTTACTTTTTGCAATTGTATATTTATTTATTTGTAAGTCTCGCTTCTTCAGCTTCTTGGCATTGCTCTGCAAGGTTCCTACTAAAAATTAGAAAGCAACCGAAAAATACATTGTTCGAATAACACATATTCATTGATTCAGGCATCAGTTTTAGTCCAAAATACAATAATATCTGCCACGAAATATCTAATGCTGCTTGTGTAAAATCTGTATTACCTATACGTATAATTGTCAAGTCCTTTACGATCGCACACCTTTAGATCCTAAGTGAATCAATCTAGCACTAAGTGAACCAAATATCTATTTTGTAGTCGATCCAATCAAGGTGTTTGAAGGCCCCAGGTAGGGAAGAGAAGCTTCGAGTTTAGAAAGATATTGAAACTGAGTGTCCTTAATGCATGGTTTAAAATGTTTGCTATAGCAAGGATAGTACATACATACACACACACACAAATATATTTATTAATGTACGAGTACCTATTATGTATTTTGTAAAGCCCAACACTGAAATACTTGTATCGCTGCTGCACAACCATGTAAATAAGTTTTAAAGCTTACACTAAACATTTAAATAAACTATGTATTTACGTAATTTTATTCAAATTTCGATTTTTTTATTTCGTTGGAATTCACTTTTGGAGTTTTAAATTTTGCGGTAAGAGAAATTAAATATTATTGCTTCTGATGCCCTGGTATAATGGATTTTCAAAATGAGCCAATACGGTCACATTGAACGCACATTTAACTGTTCAATACCCTCGTTTCTTAGTGACAGCCTTAAACTCAGAGATTATTTATATCCCATTATACGGTCTCACTATTAACTAATTTATTGTAAACAAACATAAAATTCGGTTTAAAAGTAGGTTGGAGCAAAATAACATATCACAAAATATGCTTAATTTAAAATCATATTCTCGAGTCTGGATAAGTACATATTAGACTTAGAATGCTGTCTCTATGATATCATACCATTCGGATACCCTTGGGTTGTCAATGATCGTTATCTCAAATAACTATATTATATTTCCAATATCCAGTGTCCACCAAACGGAAGTGGCTCGCTTCCGAAGAGGACAGATTCATCGACATCTGGGTGCAGAATATGCACCTTTTTGCACCTGGAAAGAGGCTGATGGAAACCTATATGGAATTGGAACCTCATTTTCGGGAAGTTGGCATAGAAATCAACGCCCAAGGTATCAAGTCTAAAATGGAGACACTAAAGCGAAAATATTTCAAGTCAGTATACATAAAACTGTCATATGGAAAAACGACTTGATTATATCAAAGATTTCAGTTTGCTACACTCCGACCGCGATGATCAATCGACTACATGGAGACACTTTGACACGATGACTCTTGTGGTAAATGGAAATTTGAAGGATTCGAAGGATTCGGAGTGGAAGGATTATACGCAGCCACCAAAGACTTCTCGTAAGAAGTTAATGCATCCTCTTTGTAACAGTCCTAGTAGTCACATACAATTATTTTCTATTTCAGACATAACTCGCTCATCTGTGTATATGAATGATCCTGCACTAAGAGAATATGGTTCGAAAAGCTACACATCTTTTTTTTTATTCAAAAATATAGTTACATTTTTTTTTTAGTAGAAAGTCCTTTCAAAAGCGTCTACGTTGATGAAAGTGCTGTGCACTTTTTTAACCATGAAGAAAAACCAACAGCCAAGAGGACAAGACAAAGGTTCAGCAAAGCGACCAACGTTCGAGTAAAACCCCGAAGAGTTTGGCAGCCGGCGGAGGAAATTATTTTCGTTGATGTCTGGGAAAAGTTCTCTGGTCATATACAAAGTGATAGGAAAAAAATGGATGTTTATAAGGACATGCAAAATGAGCTCCAGCAGCTTGGACTAATAATAGTGCCGAGTGATATTAAATCCAAAATTGAATCTCTTACACGTTCGTTTAGGTGAGCACCTTTAAACGATATTCAAGTGCCATAATTTATCAAAAACCATTGCATTTCAGAACTCAGAGAAATACCGTTGGTGATAAGTCCGAGTGGATTCATTATTCAAAAATATCTCAGATTCTCAATCCCATGGATTTTATGAAGTTCGAGGCATTTTCAGAACCCAGTGGCAATAGCAGTTCTGAAGAGGATTCTGCCTGGTTTAAAGAAATGGGACCCAAGACGGAACCTGAGCCCCCCGGCAATCTCACTAATTCTAATGATTCTGTTGTCAATCAATTCGACAGTAGTACTCAGCCATGCTCTCCCAATTCCAGCGTAGATTTCTCTTTAATTGATCCTGATCCGAGCCACTGCAAAGTGTCTATTGAAATATTGGACCAAGATGAGTCGATCAAACCGATCGGTTCCCCTTTAAGTGAAAAACAAAAAGCTGCTGAAGAGTTTAGTCAATTTGTAACAAAAGAATTGGCCGTTTTAAATGATGATTTGCTTATCGAGGCAAAACGCCAAATATACAATATAATATGTGTCTTGCAGATGAAACAGAATGAAGTTAATAAAAATTTATAACTTACCATATAAACAAATTTGTTTCGTTTATTTAAGATAATTGGAAAAAATAGAATATTTGCAATCTATAACTATATACAGTTTTCTAAAGTTTAAGTATTTAAAATTAAAAAATATATATATTTAAATAAAAAAACAAATTCCGTAGGTTCTACCGAGATTTGAACTCGGATCGCTGGATTCAAAGTCCAGAGTGCTAACCATTACACCATAGAACCGCGTTGTCAGGCTGGCGCAAAACGAAATATTTACCACCGACACAACAAAAGAACGAAATCCGAAAATTTGGACTAGATAATTTTAAAAGAATATACATTTTTTATAAATTTAACAAATTAGGATCTTAGATAAAAAAAAAAAAAAAAATTAAAAAAATTTAGTTGCGAAGGTTCTACCGAGATTTGAACTCGGATCGCTGGATTCAAAGTCCAGAGTGCTAACCATTACACCATAGAACCTTGATACTATGCTAGCTGCTAAAAGACAATTTTATTCCGTCGGCACAGTATTTGTTCTTCTTGGTTGTGTTCAGGGAGGGGTTGAAGGTAGGGCAGCGATTGTGTTTTATAAATAGGTATGAACAAATACAAACGGTCATCTGCAGTGCTATTGCAACTGCATTTGTTTACTATTTAACATAGATATATTTTCTGTTGTTTTGTCTAAACACATAAATTCTTAAAAACAAAATAAATTTTATAAAGATATTTCGATGCTTAAGCAAAAAAATAATTGAAAATAATTGAAATAAATAAATGAATGTTTGTTGCTAAGCAGGCTGGACAATATATGTTTGATCGATAGACACAACCAATCCAAATATATAAAACATAGCATAGTCACTTATTGAATAGTACAAATCACAAATAATGGAAAACGAAAATAAGAAATCTTTATTGGAAAAATATAATATACCATTACACTATCTTGATTTTGCTCATGTAGAAAAATGTACAAATGCACGCGAAATGGAGAAAATTGTGCAAATCCTGCGCTCTGGTCAGGAAGGATATTATCCTGACTTGTTACGATGTTCGGAGGATAAACTAAAGGAACTGAAGCCGGATAGTAAATTATTTCGCTACGAGGAGCAAATCAGGAATAGCGATTCCTTAGGCAAACATGAATTAAAACCCATTCTGGTATGCATACGTATCTTAAATCAAAATGTTTATATATTTTATATATTCATAAAAGGATTGGACTGAATCCATTAAAACAAAGGATAATGCACTCAAAGAACTGAAGAAAGAGAAACAGAATTTAGATATACCTTCTGTACGCAAGCTTTCTAAAATTGATTTGGAAAAACAGACCATTGAGAAATCGAAGCCATCAGCAAAAGAATCACCTCAGCCCAAGGCGAACAAGGAGGACCGGATTAAATCAACGGACTACAAAAAATGGGATAAGTATGATCCCGATGAGGAGATACTGCGTATGGATCTTGAAGAAGAACGTAACAAGGAGCAGGTTGAGCAGACTGCTTTCAGTTATCAGAAACCAGCCACCAAGGATGAGTTAAAAAGCGAAAAGGATTCCCTTTATGAACGCCTCCAAATGCAGTTAAAGAGCCTAAGCCAACTAGAGCGAGAACAATTTGCAGAAAGGTATATAAAACAGATTGGTTTATAGTCATATTACTTAGACATTATCTTTATAAAGACATCGACTTCGAGGAAATGAGTACTTTAAATCTAAGGAATATGAGAGTGCCATCGAAGAGTACAACTGCGCCATAATATACGATCCCGAAAACGCCGTCCATGCTTACAACAATCGTGCACTATCTCGTAAGTGGCCAATCATAAATTTGCACTCTTATTTCATATAAAAACCTATATAACTTTATAACCCTGACAGATATTAAAACAAAGAAGTACTTCTCAGCCATATCGGACTGCCAAGCCTGCCTGCAGCTGGATCCGCAGAATGTTAAGGCTCATCTCCGTATGGCAGAGGCACACAATGCTGATGGAAGACAACTTGAGGTGAGACCTATTCAGAATTGCCCTTAAAAATTGTGACTAAAATTGTACCTTTCCTAGTCTCTAGCTATGTACAAGAAAGTTTTGGACTTGGAGCCAGATAATGTTATTGCCAAGAAGTCTGTGGAGAAGCTAACTTCATTTCTGGGTGAGGTTGCTCCGGACAATGCTACACGTTTGATAATTGAGGAGATCGATCCGCCGGAACTGAAGACATGCGATCCCAAGAAGAAGCTAGAGAAGAGCGGAACATCGGTGACTAAGAAACCTCAAGCACCACTAGCAAAAACAGCAGCACCACCACCTAAAGATTACGATCTAGCTGAATTGGTCAAACCGAATCGCACGGTTAAAAGTAAATTGATCTCGGCCGCCGAGGCTTTGGGGAATAAGTTCAACGCAAAGGGCGGTGCTCCCATGAAACCACCTCTTCCTTCCTCTCCAAAAGAGGATATGCTGCGTTTGCCACACAATAATCTCAATGCAAGCAATAAGCTGCTCATCCAAGAGATTTAGGAGTACTTCTTAACTACTGCAGAGTTATGATACATTTATTATTATTTTAAGCCAATAAATTATACATTGGCTTATATAATATTAATACAGACAGAATACAAATAAATGATCGCAAAATCATTTCTGGAGGAGTTTCTTAATATAGCGGCCAACAACTAAAAATGGTCGTTGTTCAAATTCGTGTTTTTGCTCCATGGTAACGGTTACCTGAAAAAGATTAAGTTCAATATTATAATATAATGCTAAGTTTTCTTCTTACCTGATCTCCATTAAAACGATTGACGATTGTCACGCAAACATCGCCGGCCTTAACTCCCACTTTTTTGGTTAACGAAGCGAACATGCTGGCCTCCATCTCGATGTTTCGGATTCCCAGATCGTAACACTTTTTCAGGAACTCCATCTTATCGTCATCCGTGTACTCGCATATAGCTCCATCGGTGCGTCCCTGACCTGGCCCAATGAAATTTAAATTGAGCATCTATGATTCGGGGAAACAGTGGCACTTACCCTCGTAAAAGCAATCTGTTCCCATTGTGTTGGCACTTATAGTCTGGAAACCGTCCTTGTCATTGACACCATATGCCATAATATTCTTGATCACATCGTCGGAAAACTGAGCCGGTCGCACCACTCGTCGTCCGAGAATAGCCTTAAAATGAGAGTCATTTCTCTTCAGCTGTAGAACTCACAAACCACTTACGATCTCATGCTCGTTTCGTAGCAAACCATTGAAAGCGTCTTTCGTGACCACCACTGTACCAGGTGGTACTCCGATTCCTCCGCATGTGCCGATTCGCAGAAACACAGGATCCTCACAGCGGGCGTACTTCACCAATTTGAGCAGTTCGTGAAGAACCACACTGAAAGTAGAGGATCCAACCCCATGACTTACGCACAACACTGGTCCCACCTTGTACATAGCATAGCGATTGCCACGTTCGGACAAATCCACCGGATCGCAGGAATCTGAAACCTCTCAAAACTTTCCGCATATAGGCTAAGCTCTCGCATCCGCGAAGCAGTTCCACCCATGCAGATCACCTGCAGACACTCTCAGATGAGTAGAGGCAGAATCGTGTTTAATATCACAGTCTTACCTTGACATCGCCGAACCTTTGCTGTATATCTTTTGGGTCTATAGTATTAGCCACATTTATATCCAGGTGATATAAAAAATCCGATTCCATAGTATCCAAATGTGGATTGAGCAATTTCGCAATACTAAAATTGATTTTAAACTTTAAAATTTGAACAATTTCATAATGACCGCGGCTCATACTCACTTCTTAGACATTTTAATTTTGAAAATTGATGATTTGTTTTTTTTTTTACCGAGTTTAATATCTAAAAAGACAAATTCGTAATATAGTTTGTACTGGGTTTTAAAATTAGAAAAATGTGTGATGGTCGCCACCGAGTCTGTTTGTTGCCAATTTCCACATCTTATCTATATCTATCTATAAAAACTTGTATTTGGTCTAGATAGATAATACGAAGCAACTAGAAATGTGCTTAGTTCTGGTTCAAAAAATATAAAAAAATTTGTTTTTAGGGGTGTGTCTTTGACAAACACTCATCGATGTATACTAAGAACTATGTTTCTATATATGAATCTTTACTTTGTTCTTTTATATATTATATGTATATATGCACGTTCACTGGCAAGGCGATTGTAAACAGAAAACTCGAACGACGAGACGTGCGATCCGTTCGCTACGAGGGCTGACTATTGAGTAAAGTGGAAATGGGTTGGGTGTCCAGTTTTGCTGATAATGTTTGTTGCAGAATGCTAACAGAGTTGCACTGAGTTGACCTAGGAGTAGTTTTTGGACCTTAAAATAAAACAGAAGCAAGCTGGAGAGGAGATACAAGAAATATCCTTTAAAAAGTGTTGACTGTAAACTAATGTTATAGTAACTAAAGCGATAGCTTTTTCTATTAAAATTTAATTTAATAAATTCTATAATTAATGGCGACTTCCACCGCCATAGGTCATATACCTAACCTAAAGTTATAAACACCTGTAAGTAAAAAATCCCCAAAAAAATAATAAATCTCGATAAGTGGTATAATTTAATTACAATTTGTTTTTAATATACCGTTGAAATACTTTTCATAAATTTCGTTTTTACAATATAACTTGTATATTTTTCATGCGCTATCCGTAATAATATTGATGTTATTTTCAGCATTTTGTTCATTTTGAAATTGTTTTCATTTATTTGGATATAACATGAGAGAGAAAGATTAAGTGCTGGTTTTGGTTTTGGTTTAGAGTCGAGTGTACGGTAGCAACACTAATCAACATGTACATTTAACAAATATTTAGGAATTTTAATACAATATAATAGAATAATTTATAAAATCGAAATGTAGCATTAAATTGTTATTTTAAGAGTTTTTATTATTGTTGAACCTTTTCATATTGGTTAGCCCCATTTAAAATATGCAACATAACAATTAACAATTTTTTTTTCATATTTCTATATTTGTTTTTTTGTTTTTGTGATCTCAAAAGCGTTTATTTCTGATAACCTTTGAACGTCACACTCGGTGATACTATTTTTATATATTATAGGTATACATATATTAGATTTGTGGTAACACATTTCAGCGTTTAGCAGCTCAATGAATATACGTACAATATGCTTGGGATTAAATTATCTAATGCGGCTGAGGGTGATATACACAGAAATAAAGCTAGGAACTTAATCAGAGCTAAACTAGGGAATGTTGAAACACCATTGTATACTGGAGAGATGTGCACATACATAGTAAGAAGGTAAAACTAAATGAAACTGGCGATGTGATTTGGATTACTCGTGGGCCTGAGATTCCTGCTGGACGAGCTTGAAGCGTCGGGGCGACTTGATGGATCCCTGGTGGCCAAAAAGAGATTTTAGCTGACCATTATGTGTGAGAACCTTCCGAATGTAGCGCGACACCAGAATCTGAGGACGCTGTGGGATAAATAAATGATTTTTAAATAAAACATATTAAAAGAGAGCTGAATTTGGTTACCAACCTGCTGCCACTCGTGCATTACTTCCTTGGGCGCATTCACCTGATCCCCATTTAACCGGTTCAGAAGGGCCACACAAACCACCGCTGCCTTGATGCCGGCATGATGGGTCAGAGCAGCGAAAATGGTGCTCTCCATTTCGATATTGACCACTCCGTTCTCGCGCAGCTTCTCCAGATAGGCCATCTTGTCGTTCTCGCTAAACTCACAGAAGGCTCCATCCAAGCGGCCTTGTCCCTCGTAGAAATCATTAGTGCAGAGGGTCTTGCCAATGATGGTGTCATATGGATCATCTGCACTGGCCAGGGACTTCAGTTCACGAGCCAGCTTCTTGTCCAGCTTGGCAGGGCGATGGATGGTCTCACCCAGAATGGTCTGTAAAATGAAAACGAATATATTTAGATCTTTCTGATTCATAATTCACAGTACAGTCATATTTACTTACAAATTCATGGGAATTTCGCAGCTGTCCATCGAGAGCGTCCTCTGTGATGATGACAGTGCCGCCGTCAACTCCGACTCCTCCGCACGTTCCAATCCGGATGAACACAGGATCCTTGCATTTGGCGTGGTACATCAGCTTGATCATCTCGTGCATCAGAATGCTAACCGATGGGGTTCCCATGCCGTGACTGACACACAGAACCGGGCCAACTTTGTACATCGAGTAGCGGTACGAATAGGCACTGATGTCCTGCAGTTGGGTGCCTGCTGGCAACTTGTAGCCGATCTCGTTCATGATGAAGTGGGCGAAGTTCTCCATGCGCTTTGGTGTGCCGCCCATGCAAACAAACTGCTCGACGTCATATGAAAGTAAAAGAATTTACAATTCATATGTGTAACTTACTAATAAAGGGGAATACCCTGCTTCATATTTCTGAAGTCTAAAGTTGATAATATAATCCATATACGGAAATACTAGTAACAAGGAATGTGAAATATAGATTAAAGTCAACTAATTTATTTGAGACCACACGTACATTTTCAAATCGGACCTAATAAGCTTCTAAGTCTTGTTATCAGTGTTTGTTAAGTTCATAAATCTGACTAAGCATATAATTAACTTAATTGGCAACAGCTGAACAACTCGTTTCGATGGCGGTCTACTTGACTTGATAACAATCAAGGTCTAGGTCTGGGTCTAGTCGCTACCACTTATCTTTCGAGTCGGTTTAGATTATGAATAATTCAAACGACCGGTGTTAGAGATACCCACCTTAACATCGCCAAACATCTCCTGCAGGTCGTGGCTCTCGCTGCCCAATGCCAGGTGATACAGGATATCCTGGTCCATAAGCTCAATGTTTGAGTTGCGCAGCTTGACGGTGCCATCGGAGTATCTGAAATTAAAACAAATGCAAAAAAAATTAAAAACAGTGAAATTATTTAGAATCCCATATGTGGGGGCAGACATTTACGCCCACTTGGGGCCAAGAAAATGAATGAGTTAATTACTTTCAGCTGGCAAGCGCACAGCCCACTTAAAATTGCCGTTGTTTGATAAAAGATAAGGTTATCTAAGCATTTCCTAGAAATATGGTTGCATGAACAAGCCCCCAAAAGTTTAATCAGCAGCTAAGTGAAAAATTCGTCATTGGTGGAAGTATTTTCAGTTTATCTTGGGCGTATTTTTATTCCTGCCTTTCCCAATTTTAATTTGCCTATGTCACGATTAGTTTTATTAATTTGAATAATGGAAAAATATTTTTCAGAACTAGATTTAATCAAATTAAAGTGGTTATACTTTCATTAGGTCGCACAATTATGAATAAGCAGATAATGTCTCGTTTAATGGCTTCAAATGTTAGCTTTGAATTTCGTTTTTCTAATCAATATTTGAATCAGAAAACTCGAGGCAGGGGGCCAACATTTTACCAACAGCCCACCAATAGTCATTATCAAGTGCGTCAAACGGCGAGTCGAGAAAACATGTTAGAAGTATGAGCAAAACAAAAAGCAAAATGTTTTTGAACCGAGCATAGGCAAAATTCAGTCTTGACCTTGATTGATAAGCAAAATATAAATATTTCGTAAGAGCTCTGACAAACATCCGATTATAAAATATAGCGTTGTGATGATTTGACGAACTTGGAAACCGGATCAGAAGAAAAGTAATTTGCGAAAGAATACAGGGTAATCGAGTGGGCGACACACCCCACCGGTCTTTGCAAATATTTGGCCAACTGGCGAAGCGTTTAGCTTGTTTTTTGTTTTGCTTTTGCTCTTTGGCAGAGGCAGTTTTTCTTGGTGTTTACCCAAAAGAGAGGGTTTTGTGCCAACACAGCTATTTGTCATCGAGCTAACTTAAGACTAAAGACCGCATTGCACAGATGCACAGATGGATTAGTAGATGCTGTGGCGTCATTCATGATTCATGAATCGGTGCACTGATTTCTTAACAAAGAGAAAACATATAATAATTATTATAAATAACGCTTCTTTAGAAACCCATTCAAGGGAATTTCGAAGTATCTAGAAATATTTGCAACCGCCAAACACAACCACCCTTGGTCCTTTGACAAGCAGCTGCAGGATAAAAACCGGTTTTTGGCATCCTTACCGCGTTATCTTCTTCACGTAGGCATCATCGGTTTCATCATCCTGCAGCGAGGTCCTGTGGGCGCAATCGTAGTGGGCCTTGAAGTCGTGCGACTGATTATCGGTAATGGTGGGCGGCATGATGTCACCTTCTGAATGTCCTTTGAATCACTAACAATTAACCGAAACCAACTGACGAGCCAACAGCAAACAACAATTCGTATATACACGTCAACGCTTCGAGAGAAACTGAAAAAATTGCTTGGGTTTCGCCGGGTCTTATATAGTCCGGTTTACAGAGGTCTGTTATCGGTTCTGTTGCTTTCGTAGGCGATTTGTACAGACTCTGTTAAGTATATAGATAGCACTATCTTTACCGCAAATCGGAAGTTCCCCAATAGTTATGCTGCGTAATTTCTGATTATTGAAATCAAAATACAAATGTAAACGATGTCGTTATGGAAACGTGCTGTTCCTCGGGGCAAGGTCACTTCTACAGGAGTGCATACAACCGATTGTTATCAGTTGAAGCGACTTATGCAGCACTAATCAAGTGCAATTGGCTGCCACCTCGAGGCGAAATTGCGGCGGAGCATAACGGATTTGCGTAATCCAATTATTGTAAATTTGCAATTTTATTCGCAGTACAAACAGGGTGCTCAATGCTCGGTGCCTTGGTTCAAAATCAGCCGGATCATTAGTTTAATTCCACAAACATGCAAATTGATATCGGTATTTTTGGTCTTTTATATTTTAAACTGGTTTCTTGTCTTCGAATTTCGTTTCACATTCTTCAACTCTGATATTTGCAAATGATATGCAAAGCAACCTAATTCGACATTTATTTTAATTTCAGCAACAAAAAATGGGAATATAATTGTATAAAATTACCTAATTTGAGCACCCTGTTATCACACACTTAAATATTTGCCGCGAGTGTGTGTATACTATTAAAGTTAGTCGATAAAAAGTTCATATTTCAACATGGCCAAGAATGTGAGCACTGCAACTACCATCATTATAGGCCCAGTCAGCACTGCGTCATCCGTTGTCGGTGGATTTATTTTCCGAAGTCAGGCCATAAAATATACATAAACAGACGACGGCGAAAGACAAACCAAAGAGGAACTCGGTGTACACACACAGATACTTTTGCACTCACACAAACAAGCAAAAATCAGCAAAGAAAAAAAGAAAACTTAAACAACAACGAAATAAACAGAAATTATAGTCAAATGCCTAGACCATAAGTTACCCGATATTGTATATCATACATTGAATGGGTAATTTTGAACTGTTCAATAAAGTGAAAGAATTTAAAATTTAATTTTACCAACAAAATTATCAAATCGTGGCTTAGTAAAGCCTTACGACGCAAGTACAACTTAAAGGCTTTAAATGACTTGTCAATATATAAATGATATGTCGTTCTACAAAGTCAGTATACCCTCTTACTTAACGACTACTAGGTACCAAAAGAAATGAAAAGAGCAAAAACAGAGGCAAAAACAAAGCTTAGTTAGAGGCAGTCAAAAAGGGGGCTCGACTTTGTTGTCTCAGTAATACAGAAAACGAGAGAGAGAGAGGGAGAGAAATAATAACAGAGACAGAGTACGGCAGGGAGAGTGCAACAGAAAGAGAGAGAGAGGTTTCTATGTACGTGACGAGGCTCACAATTTTAATTTTGAGGTCGCAGTTGAGCGGTGAAAAGAGAGCGGTATCGGTGGAATTCACTTAATGGCCATACTCGTAATTAACTTGGCCGATTCCCCGTAACCAACCGTCGGTCCATTGATTGACTACACCAGCTGCAAAACCAAACAATAATCGTTGTTTATATAAGCGAAAACTATGCGAGAGTTGCTTTGATATTTGCTTGAATGGCAAGTAAAAGAAAGAAAACTCATTACCAACTCATAACAAAAACCATTAAAAATGGTTCAATACCGAAATTCAAGTTTGTTTTCGTCAAATCATCTCACGAGAGCTTCTCGAGGAACCCTTTGTAATTTGAGACGATATACAAACATGGCCATTTCAAGTCTTTTCTTTGGGTCATTCCACTTGGCCACGCTGAGTAAACTTGGCTGTCAGAGGCAGCAACAAATGTCACTGGCATGAATCTAGTCTTTCCTTTGTGAACTCAAACACTTGATCTATTTATGGGTGACACAGTACTTATTATGAGCAGAGTGCACTAAAAGAAACTTTTAACATTTTAAACTAATAAAAAAAATTAATTTCCGTATTTCACTCTATAGATTCTTTATTTTTCCCAGTGAAAGTACATATTTCAGAAACCCATTCAATGGCAGGGGAATTGCTTCGAGACAAGCAAAAGCTTCGCCAGCTTTGAAAGAGTTTTGCATTAGTCACGTCACATGGCAAACCATTAATCCGAGAGCTTTAAATGGATATCCTTTAAGATTCTAAAGCCCATTGAGCTGCTCACACATTTCAACCTTTGCTTGCCCTCCGACAAAAGGAGGGAAAAATGAAATTGCATTGGCCCGGACAAAGCTATTAAGCGTTTCTGCAGGGCCCAGATAAGGCATGGTCGGATAATTACTAAGGGCGAGTGGAGGTGAAAGCCAGCAAGTCACAAGGTCATGCCAACAAGTCCAACAATGAGACGAGAAATGCAAATGGAGCTGCGGACAATGCAGGGGGTTTATTACGGGATTACTCATTCCCCGAAAAGAAATGAGAAATCCGGCAAAGGAAGGCAAAAGTCAGGGCCAGTTCAGTGGGCCAAGTCATGTCATCATCCCAAATTGCATTACTCACGCACCACTGGCAGCGAACTAAGGATCTCACCCACTCCAATTTGGATGTGGGCGACTTGGCAATATGGCCATACGACTGGCTGGCATATGCCACCCAGGGCCAACCCGAATCAATAATTGCCTCTTTATTGTTTTGCCGGCTTTGAACTTGTGACTACTGTGCGTATGAGCAATGTCACAATACCACCACCGCCCACTTCAAAGCCAAGGTCTCATAGATAATAGAAAGCCCTCGACTGGTTGCCCATTTATTTTCGCACTTGCTGTGCCAAAACTGTGCAAAATGCTGTGCCTGATATGTCCTATTTATGGGTTTCAGCTGTAACTGACATAATACTGCCGATAGCTGAATGAGCCAGTAATTAAAGGCAATTTGTGCGTGGCCGCTATTATGCGATTATGCGTAACCTAATTAGGATTGATTTGTGTCATTTAGGGGTAGAGGAAGAAGATCAAGTTCGTTAAGGGAATAAAAACAGAGTAAATTAATCAAATTTGTTTAAAGCTTGTGTACTTTAATTAGCTTGTTGTCTTGTGACTATCCTGTAACTAAGAGCCTAAGAACTTTCAGTAAATGATTTTAAAACATACTTTTAGGCGAACCCATTCTTCTAGAATGGAATGGAACAAACATTGAATGAACTCTGGCATTGCAGTTCTGAAGTTTAAGATATAAAATTAAGTTACGTCCACAAAAAATGCACTTATTTTCTTGCAGCCTGCAAACAAATTGTTAGTCCTAAACACCTTGTCCATTTAAACTACTCTTGTAGGTGGCCTTAAACACTTTTCTAGCTACAAACAATTGCCTGCGTATTGTTAGTCAGTTGAGAAGTTTTGTCACCAAAGTTTATATTTATAGCCCTTGGTACTGTTGGTGTT
This sequence comes from Drosophila eugracilis, assembly GCF_018153835.1. Classification (NCBI taxonomy): domain Eukaryota; kingdom Metazoa; phylum Arthropoda; class Insecta; order Diptera; family Drosophilidae; genus Drosophila; species Drosophila eugracilis. The sequence goes on from NW_024573224.1 coordinate 5,377,781, forward strand.
CTTCCATACCCAAACTTACAGGCGAGTAAAACAAAAACTTTGAATTAAGTCAGTAAAAGTTGAGGCCATGCTGTTAATTTTAGCCAGGAAAGTTAGTCGCTGGCTATGAGCAAGGGTAGGGGGTACTTACTCGTCGAGTTCCTCCTCGGAAAGGGAGGTACTGTTTCCTGTGAGCAACAGCGACATCTTGCGGTGGGACCCTGCAAATACAAAAGCGGAGGAAGAGTGAGAAATTAAAACGCAAATGGAATTTTAATAGCTCGTAATTCCGATGTGCAAAGTGGCAGCATCTTTTTGCAAAGGGCATGCTAAGCCCATTTAAATGCGTGCCGCATTTGGAGGCCTAAACAAGCTTTGCCTTAGGCTGGAAAAAGGGGAAAGTACCAGGGGAAAACCAATACACAGAAAGAAAACAAGGGCCAAAAATAAAGTTAAGTTAACTGCAAAAACTATGTTTGAAAGGATTTAAATCTTTAAAAATACAACCATATTTTTTCAAAAATATATCGAATTATAGAATAATTTAATTTTCTTTCTACATGACTGAATTTATTAAACCTCTTGCCATTTTCTACGTGCATAGCACAAAAAGTGAAAAGCGCGCACAAAGCATTTTGACAGCTTTTAATTAAAAAACGTCAGGGAAACGTCACGTGCCAACATCAATGCGAGGGTTCGTGTGTGCTGGAAATTGTGGGGTTGTTTTGGGGGAATCATTGGAGTCCTTGGAATGTTTGCAGACCCAGCCGGACCAGCCGAATGTTTAAGCTTTTCATTTTTCGAGGCTTATCCGCTGGCACTTTTCGCATTATTTTGCCCCCAAGATTGGACACGTTGCGCCAACATGGAACGCCTCCTCCTCGTCCTCTAAAAGTTATGCCACACTTTGCTACAAAGTATCTTTTGGTGTTGAGGTTTTTTTTTTTTGTTCTGTGGGCTGGGAAAGTTCAAGGCCATCCGCAATTAGCTTGACCAGGCAGCCACTTAAAAGCGCTGGAGTGTAGGCAAAATGCGGAGTCCTCAATTTGTCCACTTTGTTTATACTTGCTTCCCAGCAATGTTTACTCGGCTGCTGGCTATGCCTTGAATTTGAAATTAGAACAGAGAAAAACAGAAAGAACTGTTGCATACTTCTCAGGGCACAATCGAGGGATTAATTTCAGAGATTTATTTAAAGGCTTTTGAAAAGTCTTTATTAAGAGGATATTGCAAAGGTTCTGGAGTTTAGCAAGAAGAAGGCGTATGAATGCTAAAAATAGTATTTTAAAGGAAAAAGCTAAATAAATTTTCTAATAAACGTATTTTAAGACACGACCCTTTTGGCGGCTCTTTCTAAAACTTTATGAAATCTAATTTATGTTTGAAAGTTTGCCTTTCCATAACATGAATCATCCCTCCATTGACAGCCAAGATAATCCATTTCAGTGTCTGCACAGCTTGTTGACCCATTAAAGTGGATATAGCCTTGAAAGCGTTTGCTGAACCGTTCCAATGAACAAGAGCCTAGCGAATGCAAATAACCAGCTGATGCAGACCCAATAGGAGGCACATAATGAAATAGGGGTAGAAATGAGAGAGGGGGTTGATACAATTATTTTGTTCCCTATTCTCCCGACAACTTTTTTAATTATTTCAAGAACACTCTTTTTTTCTGCACGCAGATGTTTCAAGACATTGCAATGTGAGCTGGTGTGTGTGTATCCTGCGACAGGATAACACTAAGAATTGAGCTATTGATTTTCTACACAGACAGTATTAACAGAAAAAGTTTTTCGTGTCAAGCAACATAGTTGGGATATATTTAATGTTGCTGCTTTTCTATACTCCACCGACTTACGTAAAAAGTTCTAGGTGTTGTTTGACTTTGGTTTGAGTTGGCTTCCCTCTATAATTTCCCTGATGTACACGAAATAACCGAAATTATGTCGCGTTGCTTTGTCACGATATACTAGAGTATTTCGATTGCTGGATTGCTTTGTTTATCTGCAGACACGTGAAGCAAAACAGGAACGCTTTCCTTTCCCGTTCTCCACACTCTCTTCTCCGATATACGATACAAAAACAATGTCAGACGGACAGGAGAGCGACGACCAGAGCTGCGCGAGGTTTCGAAACCAACTGACTGAAGGGGAGTCCCACATAGCGAAATGGTTCTACTCTACTCGCCCGAAAATCACTCACTCTCTCTCTTTTCACTCAAAGGAGCGTCTCGCAGACTCACTCACTCACTCGAGAAATTGTTGCCACTGTCCGGAGGTTATTTAATTATATGGCCACAGCTAAGCAAGCAAAGCCAATAAAAACTGTTTACAATTTCCTCTAAAATCTCACTCAAGTTGAGGAAGTACAGAGTGAGTGGGGTGGAGACTATGGTTTTCCGTGCAACAGCTGCTGCGCAGACCATTCTACACGCGCCTTCATTTGGCCATCTCTTAATTACGGGGTCTAGAGGACATGAGTTTGTCCATTGAAGCTGAATGTAATTATTTTTTAATGTGCACTTAAAAACCTTTAAGGTGTTGAAAAATTGAAAAAACAACAATATAATGGGGCCACTCTGTCGTATACGCAATCTGAGTAGAAAGTTGTTGGACGTTGCGCATACGCCATGTATGCCACATCATAACTGCTACGTTAAGCAAACCAACAAGGTCGGTATTTGTTTATTCATTTTATTCCGTTTTATGAGGGTCGTAAAGCGTTTCGCATTCAAGCGGATTTAGGACTTTATCGAGCAAAAATGTAAGGGATTTGCTGCTTTGTAATGGAAATTCTGCTTCACATTGAGGCCTTGAATATATTAGAATGAATTCACTGAATTGGATGGTAACTAAAATCTATTAGGTGTATTAAAAGAAAGTACATGGGTAATGGTTGAAACCTTTTATTTATATCAATAAAATCTTGTATGTAAACAAACATCTTTAGGTAAATCAATTGAAGAATTCTTTTCTCAATGGATACATATTTTGAGGTGTTTACCAAAAATACAATTTGTTTAGATTCCAAGAAGCATTTTTATTCCAATACCATGGAATGTATGATAGCTAAATAGACGAAATAACAAAATAAACAAGCCAATGAGTTTCTGTAAATTTTCCCTTTAGATGAGATCACATCTGCCCGGTTGGTTGTTTTAATTAATTGTAATCAATAGGCGGTTTGACTTTAACTTGACATTGACATTCAAATAAATTTTCCCTGTTCTCTATTGCTTAATTTCTAGGCTTTCACATACAGGCAAATATATACGAGTGTACATTCATGCCCCAAAACATCGCCATGCTTGACTGCGGCCCAGACGAAGATAATAAGTCCAACATGACACGACACCGACATGGGCAGTAAATTCGAATTACGAATCACGATGGGCGGAACCTATTCACTCCCCCTGAGAAGAGGAAGAGTCGATGGTGGCCGTAAAACGGTGACTAAACTGTGCGCTTTGATGAATTTTCGACAATCCACTGGAGGCTTCGCTTCGCAGGCTCTGCAAAACGTTCATTTACTCAAGTGACAAGAAAGAAATCTTCATAGCCGTGGCCTAAAATTTCCATTTCGCTGCATTATAATAATAATCATTATTTTATGCCAAGAATCGCATCGTCTTCATGTCTCATGGGGCACGCAATTGACAAGACATCACTCGTTGGGCAACATTGGATCAACAGTTGAGAACCCAGCATATGGTGGATTCAGGGATAAAGGCAGGGCCCAGCCATTAGGAATTTTAATATCAGACGCGTGTTAGCGACAAACACACTCCAAAAAACAGGCAAAGTGTCAATAAAATTTAATTATTATGAAGAAGGTCTTACATTAATCAACTCTTGTATTCTATTACATTAATTAATAATTAAGAAATGTTAAAAACGGGTAAATTTAAGACTGTTATGAAATCAAAATACATTTAAGTGGTTTAAATTTCAGTTTTTTAGCTACGCCATCAAGGCCAATGCATTTTTACTTGTTTAATCGATATTTTATTTCTACAGTGCATTATTACTTATTCAATGGCCCCTGCAGGATATATCTCACAAGCACCTATACAGACGCTCATTTCGTTGATCTATTTGACAAATAAATACTGATGTTTTCCCCGCCTCGTTGACACGACACTTTGACGGAATTTTCCATTTCACTTTCGCATGCAGAAAAATGTGACGAAGGCGCATCTGTTGTTGACCATTTCCGCTGCGAGTGTCAACACGGCCTACTGAGAAATGAGGCAAGGATGTTGTGTTGGGGGAAAGGAACTTACGGCTGGGGCGGACCCGGCATCCAGGATACCACCACGCCCACAAACCACCACGCAAAAGCGGAAACGCTACCCTTGGATACCCGCTCGCTGGTCTGAGTTCTCGTTACGTAACCGACTACGTTTCTCTTTTGCCGTCCCACTTTTTCACTCTCAGAGAACAATATTTTCTGCATCGAAGTGCGTTGAACTTGGCCCAATTCATTGCAGCTTTGAGTGAGCTTTTCACGTGGCCAGATTCTCATTTGAGCCATTTCGGGGGTGTTGTTGACGCGTTTTTGGGGACACCCACCTCACTCAATGGCCCCGTCCCGTTCTCCTTCCCAAGGGAGGCGTCGAACTAAGTGCTAGCGGTAATCTTCTCCCGCGCTTATGACGATTATGGCGTTTTGGCATGCCGAGCACAGTGGTTATAAGTTCTTAAAAAATGTATTACGAAAACATTAACAATTAAATTAAATAATTTATTGGTCCTTTATACATTTCTAAGTTATAAGCATATATGCAAAGTAAAATCCTTAGGCTTAAATAAATCGAAATTAAGGAAACCCAAAACAAAGTATTCTATCAAACGGATAAAATTATAACCATTATAAACTTTCCTATGTACACAAAATCAATTACTTCCTTTTTCCTAGCCCTCTCACATTCCGCCACCTTTTCCGGGCAGCAAGGATGACTGCGGTAAGCCGAGACACTTCGCTAATGATATCCCAAGCCGCAAAATCCCACAAGGGTGTGTTGCTCATTAATTGGGTTTGGGGAAATGCGGGAAATGAAACTCAAAACTTGATTTCGGTTTTTGCTTTTGTTGTTTTTAAAGATCATATTTACTTCAATCACAGCACAGAATACAGAGAATATTATCTAATGGTTTATTTGTCGCTCGAAAAGAAATTGGAAAGGAAAAACTGCTGGGAAAACTATTTCCTTAAGAGTGTGGTGTGTGCGAAGAGGAAGAAGCGTGTTGGGTGTGTGATGTATTTGTTTGTTCTTGGCGGCGTTTTTGCAAAGGGTGAAAGTCGAGAAGGTAAAGCTGCAGAGAAAGTCGAGCAAGTGCGGAAAAGGAGTGAAATATTCGAAGAAGCAGTTTTCTTATGTGTAGGCTTTATCTATATAGACTTGTATAATTGTTGACATGTATGCTTAGAGGGTTACTCTTTTTTTTGTTATTTTGTGGGCTTTTTTTCTCACTAGTTTAAAGTTTAACACACAACTAACATTTAGAGTATTGTTTATACGCCTTCAGGGCAATAATGCAATTACGTTTGTATATAGGTTGATGTATACTTGTTAAGTTGCTAGTTACAATTGTTGACTTGGTTGTTAGTTCTACAATAAGATCAGGTTGTTGAAATGTTTGTCTCGTAGTGGTACAGTAGTTTAAAGTCCAGTCACGTCGAGTTGTTCATGATTGTTGCGAGTTGCAAAGAAAGGCATTAAGAGCTAACTAAGGTGTTACAAACAGTAAAACTTAAACTAGAATATTACATCTAAACACAATCTTAATGGAGGTTTATTAATTAAATAACTTTGTGCAATTCAAGCAAATGGGATGGTAAAATAAAATGACTCTTAAATAGCAGTGTTGAGCACATTTATAACTCCTCCTCTACTTTCTCCACCTCCGGAGAGTAATCTCTTGTTCATGTTTGGATTCGATTCTTTCTAGGAAACGCGTTTGTAAAAATAAGAATTCAGCCTTCGTCCCTTTGACTAAAATGTTTCACTTCCAGTTTGCGGATTTTAGCCCGTTCAATATAAATAATCGCGCGGGAAGACAGCACGAGCGGGCAGATAGCAGGGATCATGTTGATTGCGGTAGCGACGAGCCAGGAAAACAGCCAACACCTGTAGTGAGAAACAGACAATTAAACATTGTTCAGCTGAGGTTAAGAAATCGAAGAAATTAAAAGAAACTTAAGGTCATAACAATAGTCTCACCCTTGTTCACTTGTTGGACTTAAACTTAGTCAAAGAGCAGGCAGTCAAGAGAAAGTACAATTTTGTTGTTCAGAAGTGTTAAAGAAAGTGTGTTGAGAATTAAAGGAAATATGTTTCTTTGCTGATTGCTTGCTTTCGGGTTCGTAATGGGTTAAACGCTTAGCTCTCTCCTTCTATATATATCTCTCTATTAATATGTATATATGTCTAAAGTTGTATATCAATTACGACCTAACACATTACGTACATAGTTCTGCAGCAATGTGATTAAATATATATGTATATATGTATCTGTAGATGGTATAAATATAAAGGATGCTTGTATATATATGGTATGTGGGCCCCAAGAGCTCATGAAATCTTTCATCATCGCAACACCAAACATTTAGCAGAGACAGAGCAGAGATACATGCACTAAATAACTTTTAGAAGTTTCTGTATCTGGAAAATGTTTTTCTTGTTCTCGACTAGCGTTTAATTTAAAGAAAAGCGCTGGGCAAGCCTCGCGGATCCTTTTGATTGCGATAGCGGACTGTTAGCCAGACGCCAACGAACTAAATGCAGCATGTGGAGATTAGTAGTTTGAAAATTTAGTTACTTTCACCGGATTCGTAGATGTTGTTTAGATAGACTTTACCTCAGTGAAGCTGAAGAAGATTCCTAGACCGCCGCACAACTTGAAGGCGTAGTCGATCTTGTCCTCCAGCAGGGGTCCACAGGGTTCGCAGCGACAGTCCGCCTGGGTGGAGTGGGCACAGCAATGTTGATTAATCAGCTCGCAGGATGGCTCATCCGGTGGAGGTACCACGGAGGTTGTGCTTGGTCCTGTGGCATTGAATCCGCAGCATTTCAGACTGTCCTGCACCTGTTTGCGCAAATCTGTGGGCACTGTCATCCATCCTTGTTCAGCGAACTGCTGCTGCTGCTCGGAATTGACAGCCAAACAGGAACTGGCAATGGAGAACTGGATGAGGAACAGCATGAACAGAATGATCATGTACTGAAAGATTGAAAGTCTAAAGGTTAAGGCTAAACCGGGGCATTTTTTTTTAAATAGGTTTTTTCTCTCCCGCATTTCCACTGGGGGTCACGTAGCGATACCCTCCAGCTGACGTCATGGAAGCACAAGAAGGCAGGCAGCAGGTACGGCAACAGAAGCCCACTCATAATTTCAGTCATTACGAGTCCGCTTTCTCTGCGGAAGTGGGCACTTGTCTAAGTACGCTAATTGTTTCACATGCCACGACCTTCGTGGCTGCCCACAGTTGTGGTCGAAATAGTAGCAGCGTTAGAAAGCGACTGAATATAAGAAGTCCTGTTTTACAGCTACCTGATCGTTAACCTTATAAAGCTTAGAAGCGAATGTTACGGTTAATGTTTGTCACAGAAATCACCCATGAATTTGCTTTAAAGTATGCTTTACCATATTTTCAGTCTAAAATTTGATTAATATCTTCCCTATTCTTATATATACAGTTTCCTAATACTTGGTTACTATTCTATTGACTGCTTTTGTATATGCATGCTTTGTGAATCTATAGGCTTTGTGGCAAAAGGATACGAAGAACAGCATCACTTGGTGGTGCTTTACGGCTCCAGCCAGTCCAAGCATGGATATGCAGATGAGGATGACGCCGCAGGCCAGGATTCCGCCCACAATTGGCAGGTTGGTCACAATGGAGGCGGCACGCGCGTACACGCCCACTCCAATCAGCAGGAATCCAATCATCTGGGGGGTCACATACAAGCACACACACCGAACACATCGAAAAAAGAAAGAAAGAACGGAGGGAAATGAAAAAAGGACTCAAGGATTCTTGTCTCGAGAGCAGCAACAACAAATACAGACGAGGCATACACACACACGTGCAGATTGCACCTGCCACAGGAAAATCAATACATATTTATAGCCCCAAATAATCAGAAATTTAATTATGAATATTGTATTGTTGTTGCTGCCGTTTATTCATTGTTCCTCTTCCGTGTTTGTTGTTGCTGCTTTTTCAGCACTTTTGTTGTTGTCGTTATTATTTTGTTTGTTTTTGCCTTACCACATATAAAATGTTAAGCGCAATTAGCGCGTTTTTCGAGCATGTGAAACCGCCGCACATGTTTGTTCTCTTCTGTAGTCTTGTTTACTACAAAATATGCCTTATTTAAACGAGTTTAGCTAATTTAATTTATTCCGTGTAGAAGAGAAGTTTTCACTTTCAATATAGATATCGATATCGATTCGATGTCCCGTAACAAAATCGATTACTATTTAACTGTTATCAAATTATAGGCATTGAAATAACAACTGAAGGACTAAGGGCAACATGAATTCAGAACCTCATTTGATTTTAAATATACATAAAAAACAATATATTATTTTTCATTAAAGTAACTATGAAACTATCGATTGCCTTATCCTAACAGCTGCAGCAGACTTAAAAATACGCAAATATGAGTATTATCGATATAACTTGGTTGCAGCTGTGCGTCAATATTAAATTGCGGTACTTTTAATTGTTTATTTCTTGACGAAATTTTAAGTTTTATAAAGCTTATTGACATTTTATTTAAGAGAAAACCTCAGAGTTAAGTCACTTTGAATAAGAATCAACAGAAAGCCAATAACTGACGAGAAAACCGTATTGACCAACGAGGTATTGAGTTCCAAGAGCCCCAATGGCACTAGTTTATAGTCGATGGTGGTCACCTGTAACCAAAAAGCATTCACAACTTGCTTGAAGCGGGCATCTGCGTGCTGGAGATTGAATTCCTGCAAAAGGTCACCAGTTCTTTTGGTCTGTAATATATATTTTTAATAATTAATTCAAAATACAAGATTTTTTTTTTAATTATAACCCACCTCCTGTAAGGTTTGATTACTAATACGAGCCACCATAACAAGTTCCATAAAGGGAACAGCCAAAAATACCAACAAAACTATGGCCAAGTAAAGATCAAAGGGTTCCTCATTGATATAGTAGTCCGCGATAGCCAAATACTGGTTGTAGAATCCCATTGTGATGCCCGTAAGGTTCATGAGCATCGAGAGGACCATGGACCAGTCCGTGAAAGGAAGATAATCCTTTGAGCAGACCACAGCTAACCAATGTTTCTCAGCCAATTCATCCAGAACATCAGCTAGTTCACAGAAGCGACGCATCCGGTAATAGGGTTTATTTAGATTCATCTGGACAGGTGACTGCAACATATTTGCCTCCTTAACTATGCCTTGTAAGTTTCTATTAACAGCCGCCAGTATTAAATTAGCAATTACCAGTCCTCCGAAGAAACAGTTATTGATCTGATTTGATACAACCAGTGGCATCATAGTTTTTGCAGTGGCAAAACTCGACCACGGAATGTCCGGCTTAGCACGACGTTGATATAGAGTCAATGTTATGTACCCAACCAGTGGACAAACAAGGATCTTTAGAATACTGTAGATAAAAGCACGCCACACGAACATTACCGATATGTCGAGTGAATCAAGGACCTTAAAAAGTGGAACACTATTCTGGAATCGTACTATTTGTAATGTTTTCTCCCATTGTGTCACGTAGTTAAATAGACAAACGAGTACATTCATATAGCAATACACTTCAATAGTGTGACGTAGGCTGATCTGACCTGTTGAAACTTCCTTATAAATACTCCAGATATAGCAAAACCCGAATATAGACGCCATAATAATAGCATAAATAGTAACTCCTTTGGAAAATATAAACTTTTTACGTCTCATTGAAAAGCGACCGAGATAGACTCCGTATAAAATATTTAAAAACACAGTGAAGGAAACACAAATCAAAACCAATTGAGTATGGAGTTTCCATCGATGGAATCGCCGGGGAAGGAGCTGCCGCCAGAAGGAGCGAAATCGACGTGTTTGCCTTTTCAGGAATCTCATTGCACTGAATTTAGGGTGGATTCGAACATTAGCAGCCACTTTTGGAAACGTGTCGTTTAATTACAGACGCCTCCTATCACAGATTTAATAATAAATTTTATTAAATGAATCAGGGTTAATGCATTACGTAAGCTTAGACGGTCCTGGAAGTTTCTGAAGAATAGTTTAATTCCAAGCTATCAAAAGACTTTATATTTTATTTCCATTAATAGTTAGGCAAAGGCCTAAGCATAAGCATAACAAAAACTCCCAATATAATTACTGTAGTTTATTATAAGTTATTTACTAGTATAGTTTAAATTCCTTGAATTTCCGTGACTTTTCGAATTATAAATATTTATGTATGTATATATATTTAAATTTTTAATCATTTTCCATAAATACGTACGTAGATTCATCAATGTAGCTTTATCATAATCTGTTTTTGTTTTTGCTAACATTTTTCTATTCGAGCGAATACCTGCCGCATAACCAATCATTGTTCACCCAGAACCAGTTCGAGCCAATCAAAGCGAACCGCTCAGCACTGTTGCGATTCGGAACCACAGTGGTGAACGGAACTTGAACAGAACTGGAGACGCGACGCAAATGGAAAAGAAAACATAAACGTTGAAAGCTGGAAAAATGCGCTGTAAATCGCCAGCCGTTGGTTAGCAAGTGCAAAAGCGCGTTCCCGAGTGTGCCCGTGAATAATTCGCAATGCAATAAGGTCGGGAAATTGCGGAAAACAGCATCGAAAAGCAGCAAGAGAACCCAGGCCCACCCCGCTCACCACCCTCCTCTCCATACACCTCAGCAACGTCAGCGGGCGAAAGAGCGGGCGTTGCTAAATAATTTCTCCGGGGCGCTCCGCTGGACAAAAAGTGTTTTCTTCTTTTTTTTCTCGTTGGCGTGCGCGTATAAATAAATAGCTGAAAACAGCCAGAGAAAATATAAGGCTGAAAATCAGGCAGAGAAAATAAATCGCAGAAAAAATTAGAAAAAATCAGCAAATAGAAAGTGTATACCGCCTGCACTTGTGCCAGTGTGTGAGTCAGTGTGTGTGATGTGTGTTTGTGTGCGGGCCAGAGAACACAAGGTGCAAAATGTTTACAAAAAAATCTCATGCCGACGTGAAAAAATCCACGGCCAAATTGCAGGATTGCAAAAAGGATTCCGCCTCTAGATTGCGACACCTACGCATGATATTAGGTGAGTACTTATTTTGTGATCTATGTTACTGAAAAATTCAAAACAAATCCCTTTTGCCTTATTGCTTTATCACAAAGCTATTTAGCCAAACATATGTTCTGTATAAAGTTTGGCTGTAACATTCCATTACTTTTTTTTAGAAGAAATAGTAAATTCAGACTGTTTTAGTTTTTATCAATCAATTCAATGGTTTTTGAGTAAAGTTTAATATCTAATATGCTAAAAATTAGGACATATTTTCAAATCTCGAGTAAATTGTTTCAAAAATCGCTCTTTTCTGACCATTAACAGTGGTCTATCGCCTTGAAATCAAGGTCCCGTGTTGGCGGTTCTGTTGACTGTTAATTATTTCATAATTTATTTGCATTCATAGCAATAACAATGAAACTGGTTGGCTGTTTTTATATACATATATATGTATTATTTTGGGCTGGTGGGCGTCGTTCGCACCATTTTTGTTCCACGGTGGCTCGCTCCCAATGACGTTCTGCCCACAATCCGCATAACAACAACAAAAAGTGGATCCACAATGTTGGCCATTTCCTGTTGGGCGCAAAAGAACCTCCACATCTACACTATACCCCATATAAAACCCCCATTCTTCCAGTAAAAAACATTAATTTATGCAAAAAACGGAAAAAAGATTACAGAAAAAACATCTACACATGCCCCGCTATGTGGCAAGCGAAAATGTGTGAAACACGTTAAATGATAAAGAAACGAACAAGTTGAGTTACAGACAAACATCACTATGTGTAACTTTTCCGGACTTAAACTTAGTTCCCTTACTCATTATAAAATTATTTGCATTTTGAAAAAGTACGAGTTGTTCATTCTGGACTATAGATAAACTTAACCACATTGACTAAGTTTATTAATTTCTGAATGAGTCAGATCCATCAGAAATTAAAATTAAACGTCTTTAAAAATTTGTATTCTTATCTTCGCATTTCAGAAGTCTTAATAAGTACATTATTCAATCATCTTATTACTAGACAATTTGAAAATAATAAAAACTACGACATTTAACATTGTGAACAATTTATGAGCGAATTGATAAGGTAAACATTTCACTGTCCATACTGTTGAATGCAATTTATTATTTACTGATAAGAATTTTGTACAAAAACTAGTTCGCTTTAGAGAATTTGGCCTGTATATTAGCCAACAATATACAGCAAGTACGGGTTTCGATATAAGCAATCTCCCACATTCGCCACCTCTTTCAGTGGCTTTCTTTTTGTGTCACCTCACCAAACGATTTCCAACAGGTGCCCCCCGATATATTACAATACACTTGACTAACACCCTACGGTGCACTATTGTTGTTGTTTCTTACTGTTGTTACTGCTCGACTACCATTGTCCCTTGGCAAATTACACGCATTAGACATTCTTCCCAATGGCTGCGTTCCCAATTGTTGTTTTTAACCAGTTCTCAGCAAAGGCACACCGAAAAAAGTTTTACATGTTCATATCAAAAGTGTATCTTCACAATTAGAATTATTTAAATAAATACCTAGCAATAAAGATTAATAATTACTGACATAATTATTCAAATCGAACTATTTATTAAAAATACATTAAATTACAGCTACAATATTCCTCAAAAAATTGTAAAGGTAAAATTCTTAAAAAGATTTTTACAATTCTTAAAATGAAATAGAAAACGAAATAGTTTTGTTTTCTGTGCAATGGTAGATATCTTCGCTGTGCGTTTTGGCCTTCTGCTGAAACCGGTTTCAAAGGTTTCTTGCTCTGTTTTATCTCTTTGTTTAGCTTTCTTCTGTTTTGCACTGTGTTTTGCTGATGACAGCAAGCCGGCAATGGCAGTGAACCCCGCTCCACAGCCCCCTAGTTCCTCTGAATCATCACAAATCGCTGAGCACCCATCATAACGTGTTTTTTTCGTAACTCGACTTTTAATAGCTTTCTGGGCCCCCCAATTTTGTTGTTGTTATTGGGGATCGTCAAGCGTGGTTTTTTTCTATATAGATAAGTTGGAAAATATAGGCTGTTCGGATTGGATTTGCAGCCTTATCAATAGTAGTGGCGTGCTCAGGTGCTCGGTTTGATGTTGCGTCACTATCTTGGTTGTTGCCCCCGGCGCTATTTTCTTATCACTGATTCACATGGAAAACCTAAGTCTTTGATTTGGTCATATTTCATTTTAATTATTCTTTTATCTCTGACGTTCTTTTGTAATTAAAGCTTTCCCAGAAACCCTTTTTACTTAATTATAGCAGCTATTGTAAACTGTTTTTCAGTCTCTTTTTTCTTTAAGTATAGCAATGACATAAACTGATAGATAATAGTTACCCAATATTCAATTCGTAACCTCAATTGCTGACCTATTTTTGTATTTTTCAGATAATGTGGAGCTAGAAGAGTCAAAATCGCTGTTCGAGACCAACTACAGCCATGTCTACTTTATACTCTACGACACCTTCATCCAAGCTGAGGCGAATCTAAAGCAAAAAGGTAAATTAACTTACCCTGAGATTACCCCAGAAATTTAAATTTATTATGAAGTCAGGGTTTCTATACCCTTGCTCAGGTATTATTGAGTTTTACTATTTAATTTGCTATTAAAAAGGTTATATGTTCTCTAAAAAAAATATGAAATTTAATTACCTTCAATAGATCTAAACTTAAATGTTGTGTTTTTTCTTGTGTTTATTTGTGTATATCCAGTAAAGTTTAGAAACAAAATTAAATAGTTGCCAGAGAGTATTAAATCTTCGTTGACTCGTAGAAAAACGTTTCGGTTTTTTGACCCATTTAATTTTCGGTTAATTTGCTCGTATCTTTTGAGACTTTTTAAGTTCCAGCAATTAAACAAAACCAACAGCGACGACATTAAATCTTATGCCTTGTTTGGGTTTCGTTAATCTTTATGCTTAGTCCCGTTTTGGTTGAGATAGTTGTACCATTTAAAAAAATAAACAAACGAGATATTCTAAATTGAACTCCTCATCTATTTCTATTTTACCCCCTTTTTCTCTCTCTATTTTTGTAAATCCCTTACTGGCAGAACTTCCGTTTCACATTGGTAAGTTTATGTGGTTTCTTATTGACATTTTAAATTGACCATTGAATTGCATCCGCCTCCTTCCTGCGATTTTGCTTTTGACCTAAGTTTTACCATTACCTCATGCGCCCATGTCCCATGGTCTACTCCTTTCGCTTGAAATCTCTGAATCTCTGAATCTCTCCAAACTGCACCACATGCACATCTCTGTCTCTCTGCATCTTGTGCTTGTCCAGACATTTGAAATGCATCTCTATAGCAACCAGGAATCTCCAATTGCCTGAAGTACTCAATTTTCTTATCAAGATTTCCTTTAATTTCTTAAAACAGTACACAAGGCTCATCGCGAGGAACTTGACGGTTCACTATGGCTCCTGGACAAGATACTATGCCTCTTGCCCGAGTTGCTGGCCCGACGGTGGCAATGCCACTCTCTCAGTCGCATCATGGCCAAGTTGCTGCACCTGGGGAACTCACCCAAGCTGAGACGCGAAGGTGTCAGGTAAGCAAACATTTCAAATTCAATCTAAGAACTACATTTATTAACTTCACAATCCATTTTTTTAGATACTTTCTACTTTGGTATCAGACGCTTGGCGAGAATGCTCCAGGCTACGTGCATGCCATGTACGCTGACCTTATCCCCGGCCTAATTGTACCCCAAAAAGGAGTAGTCGGTCCGGATACGGAGTTCAGTGCCTCGGACTTTCTCACCCATCCGAACATGAAGGCGGATGGTGGTATGGCGTCCGTTTTTCACGACAACGCATTCTCGCATCCCGTGCAAAGTTCGGAGGTGGTTGCCCTGCTTCCGCCTTCATCCAGCGAAAAGTCAGCACCTCCCGATCCTCGGGATGGCCTGGAGGTTTTGCTAAATAGCATGGTACACACGGCGGCTTGTCTGCGATGGCGAGATAATCGCGCCCAGAAAGATCACCGTGCATTTGCCTTCCTGCTGCAGCGCTTCATGGATGTATTCCTGCCCGTATTTTCGCCCAACTTCGACGTAAGTTGTTCCATTTATAATCCCCGCCTGGATTTGCCCGTTATGCGATCGATTCACAAGAAGGAAGAAGTGATGGCCTCGTGTGTTGTGGTCTTGATCAACTGGGTCTCACGTTTTACCCACGAGCGCTTGCTAAGTCATCGCTTGGACTGCACACTGCACATCGAAGACGTAGACCATGTCCGTCTTCAGGGCTACCAGCAAGGTCTCATCGTTCGGGATGTGTTATATGTCAGTCGTGAGAACATAAACTTCGTGCACGAGGTGTATCGACAAGCGTTTTTGCTGAACTTCACCTCCAAGCCGCAAATAGAAGCAATTCGGACGGCCATTGCTGTGTACCGGGATTGGATGACAGGAGAGACACCTCCGCCATTTTTACTAGAACCAAATGACGATCCGCCACCTCAGTCGACTGCGGGTGGAACTCCCAGAAGTCAGCGGCTGCGCACGCCCTCTTATGTGGGTGCCATTGCGGGCTCCAAGGATCAACTGGCAGTAAGAGCTGGACGGCAGAATGTATTGCAGGTAAAGTATCGTTATCTTTAGCCACTTGTAGGTAGAATATTCTTTCCTAATGTTTCCGTTTTTTACAGGTATTTGTGACCAACGCGGCAAATGTGTTCCTGGTGAACACGGCCAATCTGAACATCTGCTTTCCCACCCGTTCACGAAGTTATCGATCCACACCGTTGGAAGAACAGACGGAAATTTGCAAGAAGGTGCTGAACGTGTACCGCACAATGGTGATGAACACGGAAATGGACTCACGTACCTGGGAGCAACTGCTTATGGTGCTACTGCAGGTCACCTCAGTTGTACTGCATCAAAACCAACATTCGTTGCCAAGTGGCACCTCAAAGAGTGCCACCTTAGGTGGAATTCTAGGATCGGCAATATTCCAGACTCTCATTGTGACATGGATACGAGCACACACTAAAGTGCCTGTTAATGTACAGCTGTGGGAGAAGTTTCTGAATGTTCTGCAGTCTTTGACGCACCGCGAGGAACTTATTGTTGAATGGAATAAGACCATCCAAACATTGACACGTGTATTTTCGCGATACACTTATTGCATAAACTTGCAAGATTTACCACTAGATCGTGTGGCGGAGAGCCGCGCGGAGAAGCGCCGTCGAATTGGGAGTGTCTGGCAAGGATCAGGATCGGGCAGTGCTGCCAATGGAGGTGCTGCTTCTGCTGCTATTAGCCAAAACAGGCAGCGAGAATCACTAGCGGAATCGAGTAGCAGTCGTTCGGAGGAGACGTCGTCCCAGGCGCCACTTGCCAATCATCCACGACCTCACCACCAGCATTCGCAATCCCATGGAGGCACTGGCCATGGTTCGCGGCCCGTTCCCCTGACTCCCATGCTGAGTAGGAGCTACAGCGAAGGTAGTTTGGCCTCGGCAGCCAGGAGCTCAAGGATACGACGCCGTCGGGCAGCCACTCCAAAACCCAAGGTACTCCAGCCACCAGAGATGGGAGAAAATCGGTCGAATCCCCAAGATCTGAGGCGAGCCATGTCACTGGATTCGTTGGCGCGGAAAGGGGAAGCAGAGGAAACGGATAGCTACCAGGAAGGTGACAACGAAAGTGGAGCAGGCTCAAGGAGTCCATCTCCCACCGCTAGCAGTGGAATTGAAGGTGGATCCATTAAAGATGCCCATTTGCAAATTGATGCCAGCTTAGATGATGCAAATTCCGGGAGCTACGGAAGTGGAAGTAACTCGGGAAGTGTTTCCGGACGTCGGTGCATTATTCTAGGAGGCTCAGCGGAGGGTTGGCATCCAGATTCCACCTCCATAATGTGGAAGCGCATGTTGGGTGCTCTGGGAGATGTTAACCGTATACCCAAAGCGGATCTACACGCCCAGGTGTTTATGCATTTGTTGGAGATGACTCAAAATCTCATCAAGATCAAGCAAAACCAAGGCATATCCACGGATAATCAGAGCACTCCACCGATGCCAACTCTGGTGCCTCCGATCGGAATTGTTGCTCCCTGGTGCTATGGATCTCTCTCACTGGATCGATCCTTCAAGAAGGGAAAACTCTGGGCCCTTCAATTGCTCTGTTCGCTAGCGATTCAAGGAGCTGTGGGCATGCAACAATTGCCATTGTTTTATCATGCTCTCCATCAGTTGCTGACCGGGGAGGATCGGGATTTGATTTATGCAATTCTTAAACACTTGGAAGGTCCCAGATTACTGAGTTTGCTCTTGCCAGGACACACTTTGTTACTGTTGGACTTGGTCCATGCAAGTGCAATCTTGCTGACTTCCCTGGAAGTCTCCAGGAGCACACCAAGAGCAGAGGTAGCGGCTCTCCTTGGATCTCTGCTCTGCTATCCGTCCTCTTTGCTGCCACGCCCTGTCCTGCAACCGTCGCCACAAAAGTTTGAACTTATGGAGTGTCCGGACTTGCAGGATCACATCCTGAACATAGTGCTGAGATGCGCCAGGAGGGAGCCTTCAGCTAAAGCGCGATGCATTGCCCTTTCGCAACTTGGACAGTGGCTGCTTATGCGTCTTTCCCAACCTTTGTCAGTATCATCGAGTTCTGGAAAGAGTAACATGTTCCAGCAGGCAGTGCCACATCACAAAGATGTCCATCCCAAGGAGACACAGGTCTACAATCCGCGCATCAAAGAAGTGCTTCAAGTACTGCTCCAGGCACTGCAGTTCAAGCATCACACCATCGCCATGGTGGCAGTGGATTCATTAAAGTTGTGCGCCGAACGTGGACACCAACTGGCATCGATTGAAAGGGTTCCGCAGCTCATCATCACAGCTATTTGCAAGGCCTTAGAGATCCAAAACGTCACCAAGCCTAAGGATTCTGATAAGGTGGTGCTGACATCGCTGATGTTGTGCCTAGGCGAATTCTGCATGGCAATTCCGGCCCCAATTATGTTGGCGCCCTTCAACGAGCAAGAGGATACGCTGGTGCTGCAGGTGCTAAGAGTGCTCCTTCAAGTTGCCTCGGGAGCCCCTCGCCATGAGAGGGTAAAACTGACGGCCGATGATGATTTCGATATGCACATTGCACACGACGATCTTCAAGGTGATGGACGCCTGCCAGAGGCTACTTATCAAACGTCTGAGACCATCCAGAAGTGTATCACAGCCATCAAGTTGTGTGCCAAGGCGGTATCCATGCATCTGGTCACCCACGTTGGTCATTTTCCCATGGGAATCGGAGCATCTCGATTGAGCTCTATGGTAGAGGAACAGGATGACATTGGTAGTTGTGCTTATGGTGGTCAAGTGGAAACGAGGCGTGATTCTGTAGATCTTCCTTCTGTGGTGAGTGCTCAGAATATGCAGTTGTTTATGCTGAGCTCAGGTCTGGTCGCCAGTTTTATTGAGTTGCCAACTCTAAAACTTCCTGGTGGAGGAATCACAGCCGGCTTGGTCACAGCTGAGAAGCAAGTTAGGGTTCTAATGCGGGATCTCAATGGCAAAGCTTGTTGGGATGCCTCAATATTATATTCGGAACCGCGAAAGCTGGAGGAGGTTCCTCCAAAAACCACACCAAAGATTCACCAGTCCCAACCGTTGGATTCCATGGTGTCATCCATGGTGGCGCATGAGCTGCAAGCTCCTCGACATACGTTGCGACACCGTCCGGCGGGAGTGCTGCCATTGGCCAAGGATATGGCCCCGGATCTGGACCAACTGGACGATATGCTGGCGTATATCGGACATACAAGTCCGGAGTGTGTGGCTCCCACAGTGAGCCAGTTAAATGCTCCAAGTAGCAGTCCTCTGAGTGGTAATCAAGAGGCGCAAGCCATTTCGGTGATACTTAATCAGCGCCTCCTAGAGCAAGAATACGTGACTCATTCGACGCAGGCCCCGTCCCCGGCTTTGCGGCATGCCAGCTCCAGTTCTTCGTTGCAGCAACCGGACCAGAGGTCAGTACACTCCGCTACAGCCTCCTTTGATTCCCTGCCCACGCGGACGGAGATGCCGTTCCAGTATTGCCGGTTGCTCTTCTCACATTTGGGTCTAGCCGGATGGGAGCGACGTTCCAGGACGCATTTGCTTCAGAGAAGCGAGAAACTCATGAGGGAATTGAGAAATGTCGATCTCCAAAAATGCCGGGAAACCCACAAAATGGCAGTGATTTATGTAGCCCCCGGCCAGGAAGATAAAGGAAGCATTCTAAGAAATACGAGTGGTAGCAGCACCTACGAGATGTTCGTTTCCGCATTGGGTTGGGAGATTGATTTGGAGACGCACAATGGTTTCCTAGGCGGATTACCACGTCAAGGATGCGGAGCAACAGCCCCGTATTATGCTACACCCTTTCTGGAGGTGGTTTACCACGTAGCCACAAGAATGCCATCGGACTCTTCGGAGGCCATGCTGCTAAAAACGCGCCATCTCGGCAACGACGAGGTTCACATCGTGTGGAGTGAACACCATCGGGATTACAGACGGGACATTCTGCCCACCGAGTTTTGCGATGTGTTGATTGTGGTTTATCCCCTGAGAAATGGTTTGTTCCGGGTGACTGTAAACCGGAAACCAGAGGTTCCATGGTTCGGACCATTAGCCAATGAAAGTGTGGTGAGTGGCGCATGCCTGGCCACTCTGATCCGAGCCACTGCCATTAACGCCAGTCGAACGAAGCGCGCCGCCTTGCCGCTCTATCAACAATTGTAAGTTTTATAAAAGGTATATTAATTTGAATACATACTAAATTATTTTGTTATCCTTCTCTCGTCTAGCTATGAAGAGCGCAACAGGTCTTTGGATAGCGTATCTTCACGATACAAGGAGAGTACCACCTTCGAGGACTTTGCCAGCCGCATCTATAACCCCATGCCTCTGTCTACGTTGGGCACTCTTAGGGAATCCAATGCCAGCAGTTCGGCAGCACCTCTTGCTTCAGCTTTGCTCGATCACAATCGTGCCTCCGTCAAAGGTGGGCAGATTACTTGGGTTTAATGTTATAATTAATAATAATATATATCTCCTTTTAGGTTGGGTACAAGCGTCTATTGACTCAGGCCCCATAATGGGTATAGCTCCATCGGCCTCAGCAGGATCGACAGCAGCCATGGAAGCAGCCGCTGGAATGGCCTCCGCCTCTCCTCGTGGCCCCCGCAAACTAGGTGCTCCATTCAAGAGCGTGACCAAGAAGCACTCGCTTCAGCAGATTGTCGTCGGTGGAGGCGGAGGAGCTGGAGGCGACACTCCCCCAGAGAGCCCAACTCTGCCACAGCGACGCTTCAAATAAAACTTTTCTCTTTCCTCCGATTCCCGGTACTACCTGCACCCATTCCCTTCCCCACCAATCGGGCCGAGGGCCCAGCCAGGCCCGAAAAGATGCAGAGAGTTCTAATGCAAACGAAAAGTATTGCGAAACACGTTTCCTCCTATATTAGTTATTGTAATTTATTTCGGTTTCCAGCTTAGTCTAACTATCAGTGTATTTAACTATTTATTTTCTGCTACCACTAATCGAACGCAACTCTCTATTGCTTCCCCTTTCCATTTAATTTCCAAGATAACACTGTGTTGTAATGCCTTGCGAATTTTACTTAGTTACAATGATTTTTTTTTACGTTTTTATTGATGAACCCCGCTCGCCAGCGATGCGGCTGTATTTTGCGTCCACTCAAACTTACTTATTTGAAATTATGTTATCTATGCACTCAATTATGTTAATTAATTCGATGTAATATAAGATTATTTAGTTAATGAGCTTTAAGTATTCGAGTGCAAATTGATTATCAGTTAGCTGAACAATGGCTTTTTTCGCATTTACTATGCTGCGCTTTTTTTCCAAAGCAATCTGTTATTAAATATTATAAATATTATTTTTAACATTTTTATGTCACATTTAACGCTTGGCAACGAGATGCAAATTCAAAGAATTCGATAATCGTTTTAAGTGTCACGCACAAAATGCAAGAATAATCAAAATTCGAACATAGAAACTTGCTCTGCCCATTTAAAGCAACACGTCAACTACTAGTATTATGTAATCGAGCTATATGTATAGGTAGCCTAGTTATAAGCATTCTCTAATATCCAATCCCCTATCAACTGTCGATGGCAATCGTCACTAGGAGTGTGAGTCTTAGAAAGGAAAAGAAAACAAAACAACAGAGTAACTAAAATTGTTCAAACAATCGCCTTTTATTTGTGTGTAAAAATGAAATTGTTACAAGATGATTTATTAACCAGTATAGGGATGTTCTTCATTTGTATTTCACTGCGAATTGTTTCAACGAATTGATCAAATTGATAGATTTATATTTATATATATTTACACCAAAATATGTTAATTTTGTATTTATGTAAAACGGGCAACTGAAAGTTAATTGCAATGCCTTTTTGTTGCACAAATGTTTTATGAAATCTGTAGTCTAATTAACACAATTAACCTTAAGCAAGTAAACATTTTTGTATAAAAAACGCAAAAAAAAAAACAAATAAATTGAAAAGCAAATTAAAGCTATGTGAAATTTGTAACTAACACCAAGTAACAGATTATATACAACCTACATTTACAACTACGATTAAATATGTATATTAATTTACTAATTTATTTGAGAAACAATCGAGTATTTTTCGTATAATAAATAACGTGAATTTAAAACTGCGTTGAGATCCTGCTGTGAATTAATAGTACTCTTCCCCGTGGGCCAGATGTTGTTAACATTTAGTAGTAATTAACTGGTCACGCAATCGCCCTACTGACACTCATTTCGAGTCTCCCAGGTGGCCCAGACGTATGGGCCGGGCCACGAGAGGTCATTGCCTTGACTCCTGTTTTCGGTGGTTTCTTTTTTTTAGGGGTGATTCAAACCCCGCCCACCCCCTGAACTGGACAGACAGGTCGGCTGGCTGCCAGGGATCAGTGATGGCATAGGTTTTTGGTCGTTTGTACTAGAAACTAGGCCAAATTTATTGGGTGAAACTTATAGGAAAGGTTTTAAGGAAAATAAAAAGAAAATAAATAAAATATTTGAATAAAATAATATAAATATATTAAATATCTCGAAAGGTTCGATTACGAGTTAATTTCCTAATGCTTAACCCAAACTTCAATATATCTAATTCAAAGTTTTATTACCTCGTAAGTTTTAAATTCATCTTTCCTTTCATTTACTTTTATATTTTTAACTTACTTAATAATATTTAATTTTAACTATACAAGCCGTTTGTACTTAACCACCACTGCCAGGGATCTAAGAACGCTCTATGCTGTTTGCATAGTGCTGTAACCACCACAACCAAGTGACGCCATACGATTTGAATTTTTCCCGGAGCAGCGACAAATACCCCTAACGGCCTATAGCCGCTTGGCGTGCGCACAGTTCTCGTCGAGCGGCCGTGTCGTCTGAACGTCTCCAGTCGTAGATTTTCTTGCGGTTCATAAACCAAGTTATTGCCAACTTACCAAAAACTAAGCAATTTCAGCCAAAAAATGCGCACTCAAGTGCTAAGTTTTTGTTTAGCAATTTTGCTAATTGTTTGTCTGTTGTAAACAAAAGACGTAATTAGATGCGGGTGTCAAGTGCCGGGGATCAGAGATGGGGAGTCGGCCACAGCGGATACGGCGGATTGGCGACAGTCTGCAGATGCTAACCCGGGAAGCCAGGAGCGAAGTGGTACGCTGTGAACGTAAGTTGATTTGTTGAAAAATGCGTATACGTCGTGTAGTACGAAATATAAGCATCTAAGCTATAAGTAGTATATTTAATCTGTAAATCTTAAAAAACATAAAAACGTGGATTAAATCTTATAAAACATAATTGCCCACGTTATTTATTTCTCTGAAAAGCTTTCAAAGCACTAGCCACTGAATTTTTATAATTGTCTAGCAAAGTTTGTATCGAATATGATTGATTACCCATCATAACTCACCTGGACCTTGTGTGTAACTCTGTAATAAATTCATGTGTGTCGCATTATCTGCTGGGGATTTGCATAAGAGAGCGACGTCATCGCCAGTTTCAACATTGGAGCAAGGAGTGATTTGCTTGTTTATCTATGGGTGGCGGAGACCTTATTATGACATGTGTGGAAATGGATTCAATCGAATTCGTTAGGGCTGAAAATTGTTTATCGCCTGCCATAAGCTTACTAACCGGGGGAAATAGTTATTATTGTTTTCATTGGGGGTAATTCATAGTCTATAAATAAGTTTCTTGGGTGGTAATTGTTTTATTCAGGGTAGATAAGAATTTTATCTTGTTTAATTTCTGGTTTTGCCAATTTGCTTAGAGAGATAAGATGATGAGTAAGAGAATACTATCATTTTGTACTGTGCCCATGAGAAATTATTGTAATGTGGTCGCAGCATAGACTTTTCAATAGCACCCTTGAGATTGCAAAAGCTCTCAAAGGACGAGCGTTATTGTTAGATGGAGTTTAACTTTCAACCTGAGAAACCAGAAAAAACTAGATGCCTGCCAGGCACGCGATTTTCGACACTCACATCGGCAAGTCCTTCGAAGGCCTTTTGGCCGCTAATTAAGTTCACCTTGGACGTGAAAAAAGCGGCGTGTTCTTTCAAGGTCATCGCCGATTATTGCGACCATGGCAACTGCCCAAAAGCCGAAACAATGGGCATGGAAATAGAACAGGATTTTTGTCGGTCTTTGAATATCCGATTAATGTTCCCTCCTAATTGAGGATACATAATGATAGAAGATCTAAATCTAGCTGTCTTCCTTTGTTTGTTTATAAAAAAGCAGAAATAAACATGAAAGAAATACAGAATTCATTAAAGAACAGGAAATATTTCAGGGAGAATGTGTATATACATATGTATACTGATTTGTATTGGTATGTCGTTATGCCAACATTGATTGAGTCATAAAAAATGGTTTCAATTATTAGTTTATTATTTTAAAACTCATGAAGACCAGCCTTCTAATCAACTTTAAATTATTCCCACATAAAGTAAGCGAAACTACGCTTTAAATATATTTTTCAAAACCAAAATCGTATCAAACTGAACGAAAAAATAAAACAATGATTTCCCATCCTACGCACACCATTGCCTCCTTAAATTTCCCCAAAAAAAAACTGTTTTTAACAACACAACAAAAAAACACTCAACAACACGAAAGAACCAAATCAAAACAAAGGCACAAACAAAAACATACCTGAGCAACCAGTTGCAAATTTTCGAAATCAAAACAAAACTGAAGAAGCTCGCTCTTGAGAGCCCCCGAATCCGAATAAGAAGAAAATAAATAAAATAAAGTGGACTAGAGCTACTATAGCTCTCCGTATAGCGAGTGAGAGCGAGAGACAGACGAAATCGGCTAGAGAATTATGGGTTGGCATATAGTCGTCGCCTCAGTGTCTAAACAACAGTCACGAATGTCGGACGGTTTACGAACGGGTACTACGCCAAATTTGGTACATTTTCGTTTTTTATCATTCGAATGCGTGCTCGAGCGTCGCGTGGTTAATTTCGGGTTTTGGCAATTAACAAAGCCATCGCATTTTATGCAAATCAGGGATATCGGAACGGTGTAAATCACACACATAAATGTCAAATTGAAAAAGTAACCCCCCAAACCCCCTACACCGACCTTGAACCCGTCTGCCTAGACGGATGTCACTTTTCCCAAACCCAAAACAAATACTCCGAACGGAATTAAGCCAAGGGTTAATTAGAATATGTATAGGTAGAACGAGGACAAAAAGGTGTTAATTTCGGTTCGTTACGTATACGTAATGTGAGAGGAAAATTGAAATGGAAATAGAAAACCCGAACAACTGCTGTGTGCGCCAAATGTAAATTGATAGGCAAAGTGTTTGGAACACAATTGCTAAATTTGCTTGACTGCCTTCCATACACTACATACTTTCCATTTGCACACCCACACACTTTGGGTAATTTCAAATCAATTAATCTCAATTATTTCAATCGCTCAAGTGAACAGAATCGAGGCGAAAATCAAAAAGTCTTCGTGCTTCATTAATTTTGTGCAAAAGCTTAAGCTATGTATATTTATGATTGCAATTGTTTATTAGTTTGTTAATAAATTTCGGTGCTGTGTTGGGTACTCGAGTACTCGTGAAAAATGAAAACACTACTTCATAGAAATCACATAAATTATAATATTTGGAGTGAAAACGATAAAAAACCATTAACTCGATAAGAAGGCAAAAGAATTTGTTTCAAATCTGTGCTTCTTGTGACAAAAAATTCCCAGTGACGTAAGCGGTCTGAATATTTTAATTGAACATAAAAAATTAAACTGATTAAACAGCTAAAAATGTTTTTTTTAATCGGAAACCACAGCATTCAGATTTTGTTGATATTTTCTTTATAAATGTTTATGCGTAATTCTTTATTTCCATCAGTTAGCCACATGAAATTTTGCAGGCGATACCCATAAAACTCGCCTTATCTAAACAAATGTGAATAAGAAACCATTTTGTGCATTAAAACCCATGAACAAAATATGCAATAAATGTGATAAAATTTGATCAAAGAAAAAAACGAAAACCTTGTAATCAACGGAATTTCAGAACTACGACAGGAAATAACATGCCAAAATGGAGCTGATTAAGAAATACAAACAGGGAAAGCTAACCAGCAGCGATATTCGCAATCTAAATCGTACGTTCTTACATTAAATATTTATTTTATATATTGTTTTTAGTATATATATTTGTTGGTTTTATGTATTATATATAACAAAGGGCAGCCCTTGGATCTTAAAATATATTTTTGGGGCGGCCTTCACAGGGCTTCTAAAACTAAAATGAAAACAAATTCCATATTCCATAAAAACATTTAGAAATTCGAATGTCGGTCTGTGAAAGGCAATTGGTTAAATTTGAGGTGAACTGTCTGCTGCTATTGACAGCAAGCATTCAAGTCAATTAAAGCCATTTCACGGTTTTGTCCATCAGTCATGGGGGTCTGCTCTTTGGGGGCGCGTCTTTCAGCATCAATAAACCGTTTGAGTATATGTATTAGAATGTTTTGAACATTTTGAAAGACCTACCCAATAAATGATTCGATATGCGTGACAAGGGGGCCAAACCTTATTGAACTAAATTTTACTCTTTCAGTTCAGTTTTTCAATGAATAATATTTAATTTTAAGTTACTCTAATGCTAGTCTTAGATAAGAATCGATGTCTGCCACCATTTTCAACTCTCAGCTAAATGTGTCAAAATATTTAACTATTTTTATAGCGTCAATCGAATCATTAAAGGTGCTAAATGGGCTTGAAGCCTTTAGGCCAATGTGCTAATATTTACTTGCGTTTGCTCATAAACATTTTCACACTTATTTTGCCGAATGTTCCAATCTTCTCCCTATTTATATATATTTGTATTCCATTTGATGCAGCTCTCATCTGTCGATAAGTGAAGGAAAGTTTGTTTTCAGTGGGTGTAGTTCATAGTACGTATACGCCATGTGGTTCCTATTAATGGCATTAACAAATTAGCCAAAGTGCCGAGCTTCCGGGAGCCATCACAAATGTAAACAAGCACTTAATCACTGGATTTTGTTAACTGGAAATTGTTAACTATTTGAAATGTAAACTTCCCTATAGGAAAATCAAAAGAAATACATTAAAATTATATTATTTTCTAAATACGTAAATAGCTTGATGAATTTCTTTATCTTACATTTTTCTATTTACAAGCCCATTAGTAATATTTATTTATAGTTTTCAATATTAAGCTTTGCCTCTTTTGAGCCATATTTAGCAAACGAAACCTGGCCAAAAGCGGCAGAGCTAACGACTGCCGAGTTCTCGCTGAACAACATTGCTGAATATTGTTCACAAAAGTTCCGCAGATGAGAGCGAGAAGGGGAATCATGATAAAAATGATGTCATTTCGTTGGTGCCACTTTCCGGCAGATCATGCAACGCGCAGTAAATGGCTTTGGATGTATATAGTATAGATGAGTCGGTTGCCGTCCAAAAAGCAGAAAAACATTCCCCTTAATGCGTTCAAAGCACTTGGGGCATGAAATCTGCGGTAGCAGCTGATCTCTTCTCTCACTCTATAGATGGCCGAACTTGTAAAATACAGCTGTCCATTATGGATATTTATATATATATTGGCATGGTAATACAACATTTTCCACAGTTTTTGACATGTTCCGCTCTGGGATTTTTATTATGCACACCGAGCATAATCGTATATTTACCGACGAATCTGTTTGTTGACTCTGCCTGGGGATTGTTTTTCTTTTTATTTCAAACAACAGAAAGCGAATATTTGCATCAATTGAAATGAATTTTATTGGGAGGCAGTCACGGTATCGACGTCATCTGAAAATGTTTCGCCCGACTCGTTAACCGAGCTCTATAACATTTTGGCATGATATCATAGCTCCCATATAAACTCACACAGAAACGTTAATATGCCAGAGACCAGTTTACAGTTAGCTGTTTCTTACACAAAACAAACAAACTCAACAAACCCCTCCCCGAACATACATAACTAGAAAGCAATAAATTATCGAATGCCTAACCTTCGAGCACTGGTATTTTCCATTCTCATAATTTCGTAATCCATTGTTCGCAATAGTGCGTTTACTTGATCTACGGATCTTTGAAGATCCATGAACAGTGGAGTGTCTATATACAGCCATGTCTATTTGCGGGCTATTAATTTTAAATTCAAATTTGTCAGCGGCTCGTTTGATAGATCATCATGTTTGTAATGCTGTAATATGCTAGAGGTTAAATGTATGATTTCATTGCTATCTTTGGCTTAGGCCAATGTATGTTTGTTTAAATCGAAATGTTTTTGGGTTTAATTTAGTGAAAGTATTTAAATAAAAATTGTATGTAAATTATCATTATGGAAATAAGAATTGGACCTTAGTCTGGCTTTTCATTTTTTGTCCTCGTTTTCTAATCAAGAAATCCAACTAAAATTGAGTTCAATATGTATACAGCATTTCAAGGTTGATTATAAGTTATATTTACAAATCATCAAATCATTTAGCTAATAACTTTTATCTTCCCATCCGTTTAGATACTGTAATATGTCTGATGGTCGTCGTAGCAGTATTCTCCATTCTATGGAGTATTTCGCTGCACATGATATCGAGTGATTTGAACGAGGGAATAGCCAGTGCCAAACTCATCTTCCGGGAGCGCGACGTCGACAAAATGGATGAGCACAGCAAGCAGATCCATCACCAGGACTTTATCACAATCACCCAAAACGCCTTTGGTCGAAAATATTCCGTTCACGACGTAACTCCCGAATCGCTGCAGAGCGAGAGCCGTAAGATATTCTGTAAACAAAACTATTCTTTGTATTTAAAAGAAATTTTCTTCAACAGAAACCTCTAAGCCAATCTATAAGATAAAGCATATCTATGATTCCGTCGAGAATCGACCTAAATTGGAGCGTCTTATGGCTGAAAGCAAAGCGGAGATAGTTACGACCACGAAAGCTCCTCCACCAAAGATAACGTTTAATGCCGAGGCAGATCGCCAATTTTTGAGTACTAGTAAGAGTGAATCTCATCTTAAGTATTTTTGATTTTTACAGTGTTTTTTGCTGTAGAATCCATCGATATTGTTGCTACTTTTTGGGATCGAGGCATTGGAGCTCAGTTTGTCTATGCATTTCCGGTCATTTCAGAAGCCGTGGCTATCATATGGACAGCTATGTGTCTGATATTTCAGACGGGTAGCAAAAAGAGTTCGTAAGTATTTAGCTTAGAAGGAATATTATTATTATTTATAACCGTAAATACCATTATTTTTATCGTAATCAGAGTGCTGCCGAAACCTTGGCGCATTGTAGTGCCCTCCATCATAATTTTCTCGGTTATGAGTGTGGCTAGCATAATCTACACTATCCTAACCAATGGCCATCTTAAACGATTATGTTTCCAATTGAGGGAAAATCTCACAGATCCCACTGCCATCAGTTGTGGCGATGCCATCGCCCTCCTCCGTCCCATCGTTACCGACCACTCGGTGTCCCACGATGCCTATCTGGAGCTCTTCCGCTGCAGCTACGTGATCGGAATGGTGCTGTGGATAGTGGCTCTGCTGGTCATGGTGCTGCGATTTATCTTCGCTGTGGACTTCCAGCTGGTGGACATCGATGAAATGTTCGATGGCTCTCGATATGGCGATACCCAAGCTCAGATTCGACCAGTTTACACTGAGGTAATGCAAAAGAGCAGTCCTCAGCATCAGACGCAGATGCGTCCAAGATCGGAGGACGACTATCAAAGTGCCAGGTCGCGTTTGAGCGATCTTGCCGTGCCACTTCTGGAGGTGCAGAGTCAGTCCCAGGTTCCGCCAACTACTGTGGCGTAATCCCAGTGCTGGGTAATGAATCAGCAATCTCAGGTTTAGTTTTATACGATGTGTTAGTGTTTAGTAGATGATGCCTAAGGATTATTAAGTCAACTAACCTGATTTAAGTAAAAGTTTTATGGGGCTCTGTATTTCGGAGCCCCTTAAGATTCGATATTTAATTGATATTTTTCACTGTCTTAGCTTAACGAACTCGTGCCTCGATATATAATGTGCAAATGTGGCTTAATCATGGCTTAAATTTTGTTCCGAAAAACAAATGAAAATGTGGTCCGAATTGAACTAATGAATTTAACACTGCATATTTTTAGGCTGATGAATAATATAAAAATCAGAATCCGAATTGATGAAACCAATCTTAAGCTTTAGAAAACTAGGGATGCCTAGCTAAGCCACATTCTGAAGTCGTTTCCCTTCGACTATAACCTCTGGTAACTTTAATCCATGAGTTTTATTTAAAATGCAATAATGTAACCGTTGACAAAACCGAAAACAAGTGCGAATAAAATACAAATAATGTGTATACGATCAAAAAACTCCTTAAGTTCCAGCTTAAAGAAGTTTCATGGTGATGGTCTTGGTTTCTAGGTAGTTATCAAGTCCATCTTTTCCCAGTTCCCTGCCAATTCCAGAGTGTTTATATCCACCGAAGGGAGTGGAGGGCAGCACGGCATCATAGCAGTTGATCCACACGGAGCCGGCATCCACATTATTGGCGAATTTCAGGGCCTTGTTGATGTCATTAGTAATGACACCGGCCGCCAGTCCGTATTGTACATTGTTAGCCCGATCGATCATCTCTTCCAGAGTGCTGAACTTGAAAATCGACTGAACGGGGCCAAAAATCTCCTCCTGGGCAATACGCATGTCGTCCTTTACATCTGAGAAGACAGTGGGCTCCACAAAGAAACCCACATTGCCGATCCTTTTGCCACCAGCCTGTAGCTTGGCACCTTCCTTCTGGCCACTGGCAATGTATCCCAAAACCTTGGTCAGCATATCATCGTCGATCTGAGGACCCTGCTGCACATTCTCCTCAAAGGGATTGCCCACCTTACGAGCCTTGGCCTTGGCAGCTGCTTTGGCCACGAACTCATCGTAGATCTTCTCGTGGACATAGGTGCGGCTGCCGGCACAGCAGCTCTGGCCGTGATTTGAGAACAGAGCCTCGTGGGTGGTTTCCACCGCGAAGTCAACTAATGAGAGAAATTTCGAAATTAATTTTATGATTGATTACTGGAGGAAGTAGTTACTTACTATCAGCATCGTCGAAGACCACAACGGGACTCTTGCCGCCCAACTCAAGGGAGACCCTCTTCAAGTTTGATTTGGCAGCAGCCTGCATAACGATTCTTCCAATATCCACAGAGCCAGTAAAAGCGACCTTGGCAATATCAGGATGTTCACTGATGGCAGCACCGGCAGTGGGCCCAAAACCATTGACCACATTGATCACTCCTGCTGGGAAGCCCGCCTCCTTGGCCAAGGCAGCCATATGGAGGGCAGTCAGAGGAGTCTGTTCAGCGGGCTTCATGATGATGGTGCAGCCGACTGCCAGAGCTGGGCCCCACTTCCAGGCCAGCATGAGAAGGGGATAGTTCCAGGGGATGATCTGACCAACTACGCCCACTGGTTCTTTGCGCGTCATCGAGGTGAAGCCTCCAGCGGGAATGGTATCTCCGAAGAACTTGTCGGTCCAGCCGGCATAGTATTGCAGCGTTAGCATGGAGTAAGTCACATCGAAAAGGGCCTCTGCGTAGGGCTTGCCATTGTCCTGGGTCTCCAGGCTAGCAAGGAAGGCCTTGTCCCGATCCATGAGAGCACAGAGTCTGGAGGGGATTTAATTTTTATATTTTATATTAAAAATACTTCAAGGGGGGTTTAAGGTTGAACTTACTTGTTCATGAGATTGGTGCGCTGCAGAGGACTCAACTTGCGCCATTCCGAGTCGCGATGGAAGGCCTTCTTGGCCGCAATCACAGCCAGATCAATGTCAGCCTATTAATTGTTTATAAGATATGTTTTTAGTTTTAATACCTTAATATATTATTATTATTTCACCGTACAATCTCATTCCAGAACCAACACTCACCTTATCTCCCTCGGAGACCTTAATAATCTCCTTGGACGTAGCCGGATTAAAAGTGGCAAAGGTCTTGCCAGACACCGAATCAACGAACTCATTGTTGATGAAGAGCTATAAATAAATCAAAGAATAATGTTTTTATTGAATAGCTGGTAAATTAAAGACCAGAATCCTCCCCCACCTGACAATAAGTGGGCTCACAGTGGGCAAAGCTATGATCATATCTCATCCACTTTCCCAAACAACTTGGGTGCTGTGCCAGTAATTTGTGCAATTTGTGTATCATCGTTAGCCCAGTTTGTCTGGCGTTTACTTATCCGCTTGAACAAGTTATCATCCCATGGAATGGCCCATTTCAATTAGCCTGGGACACGCGACTATGTCAACAAATTGTAATTGTAATCACTATTCAAAATTGTCGAGTTTATGAACAAAACAAAACAGTTGTCAACAAACTAAAGTCGTTTGGAGCTATCTGGTATCACTCGAAATTATAATGGGTGATAAGTATTTGTAGGTTTTGGATTCTTAAAATTACAAGATAAAGAAGACATTTAAATTGGCCATTAGGAGTTACTATAAGGAGTGACAGGTAAAAGACTAACAAGCAGATAAATTGGGGAACAATGTATATCTTAAAATAATTTATTTGTAACTTATTAAACGTTTATTAAGTTTTTTTAAAACCCTAATTTCACCACTAAGATGTAATCGAACTATAGAACTCAAAGTCTCATCCGTATCTGGAAGATAACAGCTTAATGCTGGACCCCAATAAACGTTTACCTTATCAGCTTGGAAGGACTTATAATTTATATGGGTTTGCTTGAGGTAGATCTGTTCTTACTTCTTACGCTGATAACAACCTGAACACCCTGTAGCTAAGAACAAACAAAAAGCTGTTTATTCGAAAACATATATACTCGTATGTATAAGGAGGCCAGGCAACCACTACACAAACAACAGATTTTGTAAATTTGTCAATTGCGACACGAAACAAGTTTGGGGTGGGTTGATTTTATTTAGCAACTTACTAATAAATATTAAAGTTTTCCTATATTAAATCAAACTTATCCGTATTTAATGTGCCTCAAAATGATAATCACTTGCATTATTTAATATGCAGCTGGCAATAGAATAATATTTATACTCACTTTTGTGTACTTGGGCTTGGCGTTGGGATCGGCCATATTTAGCGATATATATACTTTTGAGAACTGGAATAGAGACCGGGTGTCTGAGAGTCGTCGCGAAACTGAAACTGAAATGCTGCCAGATGCCGATTTATATAGCCCCCGATAACTGACTATCAGCATTTGTTTTTGCACTGCCGTTCATCACCTTTTTTGCTTTGCTTGCGGTCGGTCCTCTGAATTATCTCTAGTGTATGCCGGCCGGCAGCAAATAAACGATTTTATTTATGCACCCTACAATTTATAGAAAATGTCCATCAATTTTAAAATATATTTGAGAAAAAAAAAGGCCTAGAATAAATAATTTTTTTGTTTATTATTAATAATACAATATATCTTTCCTATGCACTTATAAATATAGCATAATGTTTATAATTATGGTACTGTATCCAACAGTGACTAAACATAATCACACAGTAAATTTAGATGTCCTTTTGATGATGGCTTTATCACAATGTTCATTTTGTGCATTGATTCGTAAAGTGCCAAAATTAAGCTTTTGGTAGTGGTTGGTGTCTTGGACGTATATGGTTTGTGTCTTTGATTTCGTCTTATACTAATACAGGGTTCAACTTTAGTTTACTTTTGTTTTCAAGTTAAAAAACAACCTTATTAGACCCTATTATTATTCTAATAAAGGTTTTGGAATTAAATTTAATATATTAAAAAAAATGAAAAGCATAAATTATAAAAACAATTTTTTTATTTTATGTAATAACATGACTTATAATCATAATTTCTAATACATTTTCCAATATAAGTTCCTAACTTTATGCTGTTACCACCTCAAACTCTGGTTGTTTGGATCAGACTTTTTCCAGCATAATTTTTGAGCGGAAAACTTTCGTATTGGTAGGTGCGTTGAACTAGACCATGATCCAGGAATTTCAGTTTGCTCAACGACTGTGCAATGTAATTGCTGGAAACAGATCGAAAGCTAAGTATAGATAATCCAATATTTCAACAGACCCACCTGTAGTACTCGTAGTCGTAACGCAGGTAAGTGGAGAAGGGCTGCAGTTCGAGACCATCTGGGCATATTGGATTGCCATGAAGGCTCAAATACTGCAGGTTGGGAAAGAACCTTCTGATCAGACGCATTGTCGTTGGCAGGTCATTAAACTGGAATCGAATATATAAATTTGATAAGATTTTTAAATATTTGGTAAAGGAAATATTTGTTGGAACGCACCTCATTTTTATTCAGCATCAGTACCTCCAATTGTGGCAGTGGGCGTGTCAAAGTCCTTAGATGGGCCTCATGCATTCGATTGCTGTCAAGGACCAAATGGCGCAGCTGCTCAAACTCCGCTAGCCAGGAGAGATCTTTTATGCAGTTATGGCTTAGATCCAGTTGCTCTACATGATCAGCATGGTTCTTAACTAATTCCTGAGGCAGTGTTCGCAAATTCTGCTGCACCAAAATAAGCTAACCGAAGGGAAATGAGATATACATTTTGTAATCTCGGCTAGATAAGCCTCATTTACCATACCTGACTGTCGGTTTTGTCTGGTGTTTGCATTGTCGTCAGATATATCGTATATGTGGCTAAAATGAGCGCAAGTGAGTTTTCGGATACCTCACCGGCGATCTTTTCGTGAGCAACTGAAATGAGTGCTCCATTGTATTGCAGTCGCTAGCCGAATGCTTTTGTCTTCTGCTTGTCTCTTTGAATTTTTTTACTTACCTTAAAAAGAGAGTTTTTCCTGGGGATATGTGTTTATAGATGCTTAGAAGTTTATAAATAATTTTGTATATTTATAAGCAGGCACACTTTGAAGTTTCTTTAGTTCATTTTAATAATTAATTTTTTGTTTAGTTTAAATATTTAAAAGAAGATTAATTAAATATTTATAAATATAATTAATTTGCTGATTAGTAAAACACTTCAAAAGATAATAATAATTTATTAAGCATTCTTAAGCTATGAATTTAATTCCTTAAGAATTTTTCAATGCCCAGAGTTTCGAATTTAGGCAATCAAAAGATTTCTTAATTTATGAGGTATTGTAAAGTTGAAACCCTAGACCAAAATAGCCTATTCCATGTGCTCTTTGTTTGCGTTTAATATTGTTTGGCTTCTGTGAAGCTTTTTTCTCGCCTGACGTTTTTTTGCTTTATCCCCATCGTCTGAACTTGTTCAAGGCGAAAGAAGAAGAAAGACGCGATTGATAAGCTATCAAGTTAAATGACATGTAGGTGGCGCCAGCGGGCGACTATGATCGCACATCGAGTATACGACGAGTGGGCTTTAAAACGACACAGCATTTAGTAACGGCCATTTAGGGGCTAGTCCTTCGACTGGCTTTAAACCTCTTCAAATCGGAATTGGTCAAGTGCAAGTCGTGCGATAAGTGCTCCACAATGGCAAAGTGCTGGTAAATACATTTTTAATTGCCATTTGGTCAGCAAACAGAGATGACGGCCCACTAAAGACCCGAAATATAAAAGGCAAATGGAAAGACCAAAGCGGCCTGACAAGCGAATTTGTTAGTGGCTACAATGCGATCGACTGCAAATGGCTAACATATTGGAATGGAGGCTGGGCAAAATTAGTGCCAAACAATAGGAGATGACAGCGTAAATAAACAAAGCGAGAGAGACAAATTGCGGCTCACAGCATTTAGCCGGGCACTTAATTCAATGAAACCCAACCATACGCACCGGCAGATGGGCAGATACTTTTGCGTATTTTCAAGATACTCGGCAGCTGTTGCAGATCCCCCGAAAAGAAAACCCTTTACCCTTTTGTGACCGCTGTCAGTGACAATATATGTGCCACTTGCCATTGTTCGTTAACCATGTTATTATCTCTCCTGCTTACACTCTACTTTTGACCAGTAATAAGCGTGTCTACGACTCTATATATAGGCCTTTGATTGCTGTGCGTCTCAATGGGCATTATAATTCAATGTCAATATTTGGCCATATGTTGAAGACAATTGTTCCATTAACAAGTGGTCTTCAATTCGGTTGGGCTACACTGTTCAAGGACGGAGAAAATGCACTCAGTATTGTAGAGGATCGTGAGTTTATCTTTAAAACTTTAGCTCGCTTTAGTATAAGCACTGTTTTTTCACTTAATATGCTTTTTGTTAAGCACCTACAATTCTTTCTAATTAAGAAAGCTTTTTCCTAAGGTCGTAAAAATTCTTTGTAAAAGCAGTAATTAATTTGTATTTTTACCAAGCACTTTGATGACTAATTAGCAGCACTTAATTCTATATATATATAACCTGAAGAAATATTTAACTCATCCCTAAAGCCAATAAGTTTTTCTTCCTTGGGCAAGCGTTGTAAATTCTTGCCGAAGACTGGTATTAACCTCATTAACATTGCCATAGGAACCTAGTCATGGCAACCACCCAACTGCCAAAGTAATAAAAATAAAAAAAACTCGAAGTGCTCCAGTTTTAATTACTTCCCACAGGTTGTAAGTGAGTTACATAAAGCCGGAGGCGATGATGATGGTCTGGGATAAGGGCCGCGATAATTGTGCTAAAATCGAATGACCTTGATGGGGCGGAATGGCAAGCGGTGCAAAAAGCTGTCTGGCTGTCTGTAGTCTCTAATTAACGAGGTAAACGACGCCGCCGATCGCTGTAATCATCATCATTATGCTCCTCCGGGGCTAGCTATTAAGTCACTTAGCCGAACGATTTGTCAACGTATTACTGGCAAGGAGGGATCGGAGAGGCAATAGGACCACATTCATTTGCCATTTGTCATAATTTACTGAGTGTGTGGGCTGGAGCCCCAGTTAAATATATAACATATACTTGCGATTCCATTTTTTTACACATTTTGGAGCATGATTTGCATGTTTTGTTTGCATTGCCTTTTTGTTTTCGGTGTTTGTGGTAAAAGTAAAAAACACACTTGCTTTGGAGTGTAATAAAATTATTTAATTTGGTAGTCGAGCATTTCTTGGAATTCAGTAAATCATTTTATGTGGAAGTCAAATGATTACAGCTTAGGTTAATACCTGGTTTGCGGTGAGAAAGTAAATTTTATGTATGTATAATTATTTTCCTGTTTATTGATAAATTTAGTTTAAATATATACAAAAAAGTGGAAGTAAGCCTTCAAAATTTGTAAACAAAATCGAACTATGCTTTGTAATTACCATTTCTAAGTAAATCAGTTATCTTATGGTGTCCGTATCATTATATCCACTTTAACCACAAGGTTCGCAGCTTCTTTTACTCCGTATTTATAGTCATATGACCTACGCATTCTCCAGCAATGGAATGCGCCTCTCCACTGACAAAGCCCCAAAGCTTCTGCCCCTTCGAGTTGGCCGATGTACTTCTTCTATGGCTTTTGCTGTTCGTGGTACTTGAGTGCAACAAGTGGCAACTCAAGTGGCGCATCCCCGGTCGCTCCGTCTATTTTAAGCTGCTCCAATGGAAAATCCCCCCGGATTCTCCCCGGCAATGTCAATGGAACGGACCGAAGGGCACCAAAAAAAAAATAAGACAAAGCCAATGCCAAGAGGGGAAGGGCCGGAGATCGCGTATCGACGCAAATCAATAACTCATGGATGGATGTGCTACTGCACTGTTGACCTGATTTTTACCAAATTTCGAACCACCGATGACACAATCTGCGGCAGCTCCTTTTGGTCTTTCTCTTCGCCAGGGATGGAAAAAATATTTTTTTTTAAGCCTTCTTAACAAATTTCTCATTTTTGATTAAATATAAATTGTAACACTGAAGAGCAAGAACAAGGAATGGTGAAAAATATTTGGTAATTTTGCCAGTTCTGGTACCATCATTAAAATTTGCAAAAAAAAGGTCAAATATTATGGTTCCAAATTTGAATGCAAACTTTTAGAGATTTTTCTTAATAGCT
This sequence comes from Drosophila eugracilis, assembly GCF_018153835.1. Taxonomy (NCBI): domain Eukaryota; kingdom Metazoa; phylum Arthropoda; class Insecta; order Diptera; family Drosophilidae; genus Drosophila; species Drosophila eugracilis. Next base: position 5,415,548 of record NW_024573224.1, read on the forward strand.
CAACAAAGTATGAATTTTCATATTTGATCAAGTATTTATATAGCTATTGTATAGTTTATAGAAAAAACTTTTATTAAGTCTAAAATAGGCATATTAGTATGCCTTATAAGATTTTTTCATAGTTTTTCCTATAACTGGGTCAAAATTCCACTCAGAGTCGTCCGACAGAGTGTTTTTTGTAGCTAATTATCTATACAATCCATTTGTTCCATTTTTTGGCTGATTCCGACAAATTATTTTTTTTTCAAAATTTCACTTTTTTGTAAGGGGTACCATCATCAAAATTTGCTAAAAATGGGTCAAAAATTTTGTGTTCCAATTTAAATGCAATTTTTTTATATTTTTTAGATAATCTCTTCCTGAGCTCAGCGACGTATGACATTCCGTATTTGGTCAAATATTTCTCTAGTTATAGGGACAATTCCACAAAGAATAACCTTTTTTTAGGTGTAAAATAACCATCAGAATTCGTTTGAAAATATACCTATTTTTGCATAGTCTTTTCCGTATAACACTGACACTCAGAGTCGTCCGGCAGAGTGTTTTTTGCAGCTAACTATCTATAGAATCCATTCGTATCACGTTTTGACTGATTCCGACAAAATATTTTTTTGTCAAAATTACACTTTTTTTTAAGGGGGTCATCAAAATTTGCTAAAAATGGGTCAAAAATTTTGATTCCAAATTTGAATGCAATTTTTTAGATATTATTTTTCTGAGCTCAACGGTATATTGCATTTCATATTCCGGCCATTTTAATGACATTTTAAATGACGTTTTTGAGCGAAATCGGGAGTTTTTATATGAATTATTGTATTACTTTATTGTGCATGTTCGTAGAGTCTGTGCATCCCTGCTCTTTTGTTTGAAGTCGAGCCCTTCTTGCCGCTGTCATTGCATGACTCGTTGGGCTTCTTCATCGGTGGCCAAGTGCACCAATTTCCAATCGATTCGATCGGTGACGTAAAGCCTCAAAACCATGTTGCCATTACGTCCGCCCCCCAGCTTCTTGTACCACCTTACGACGATGGTCATAAGCAACATGTGTCCGAACGGGCACTCGACATTTCTCCACCTCGCTGCGTCGCGATGCGTCGGCTGCAATTACGATTAATGGTCTCTGTGTGTGGACAGCAAGTGGACAAGTGTCTCGATTCGGTTGGTCACTGGGGGTCTATTTACTTTCGATCCATCGCTCTGTGCACCAAATCCAATTAAACGCCGCTCGCTATTCACTTTATTTGGGTAGCTGCTGTTTTTGTTTTATTACTTATTGTTTCGATTTCGTTTTTGACGTTTAATGTTTGGCTTCAATTTGAAAATTAATTTTGATTTTGTTACGATTGTTTCGTAATTGTTATCGTAGGTGTTGAAAGTGTCCAACCGCCGTCAAGTTGCGTTGACAGTTGGGGGAAATTATGAACTGGCCTTGAAAAGCCCTTCATTATTGTGTTATTTTTGGTCTAATGACTTGGTGTATTTTTAGTTCATAAAGGAATTGGTTAGGTCTAAGAATAGGTCTGCTTAAAACCTCAATACAATGCATTTTATTATAAGCAATGACTTGGAGTTATTATAGAAATATATATACAAATGTAATGTTTAATAAGAAAACATTTGTTAATTTCTTAAGTAAATATATTTTAATTTTGACCTTTGATTGGTTTACAAGCTTATTCCATATCTAAATTTCATCATAGAAGCACAGGCAAGAATATTTATCATGTTTTTTTCTTCCCAAGCTTAAGGCCAAACTAATCCTGTGAAAAAATGGATTATCTGATGGCTGGATTGCCGGGGAATCACTTGACCTGGCTAGCGAGGAAGTCCAAACTGGATAAACAAGTTCCTCGAGGCGTCACATGAATGAAGTTCATCAATGGGACTCGGTCGAGTGTGTAATCGTGGGTCACTTTCGATTTCGAGCCAACGATTTAAGTGCGCTCCAATTGTGAAAATAACACTTGGCGCACTTCTCCGAAGGTTGCCGCTGCTGCATCTTTCAGATGAGAGATGCGAGATACAAGACTCAAGATACCACAAGATACCAGATACGAGATACTCGCACAAGAGTGTTACACAAAACGATTTGGACAAACATTTATGGCGGAGGCCCAGGGCGTTGATTTTAGACTATGGGGTTGCCCCCTCCTGTGAGTTTGTATTTGCAGCCGGGATTTGCTCTAATTTCTCGCTTGTGAATCCACAAAAAAGACACGTGTCGCAGACTTCTCTCTGCATCCGTATGTCTATGTCTGGCGCTCTTCGTCGTCATCTCCTCGCTTTTGGCCAAGTTCATACGTTACTCTTCGCGTCTCTTTTGATGCTTAATTAAATTCATTTTTTCGTTTACCTTTTGTAATGAGATTTTGAGCACTCAGCTTCGGACATCGAATCATATAAAATCGGGCCGCGGCTTCCAAGTCAGCATCAGTCGAGCACCGAGCTTCTCCATCGAAGCATTCCAACGAGCCAAAGGATTACGGCTTTATTCAGCAGCGAAGGATTTTCGTTTACCAGGAGCAAAATGCGTGTCTCGTCGCTTTTCGTTGTTTGCGTGGCCTCCCTAGTGGCCACTAGTTTGGCCCGTCCTGAGCCCCCATCTCCGTACGCTTACCACGGATTACCACAGCAGCAGAGCCAGCGGGCTTTGCCACTAAATGGTGAGTGTCCAGAGAATAAAGGAAAAACATCATCAAGGGAGATAACCTTCTAAAATCGCGAAAGTTTTAAATATATTTCTAAAAATTTCTAAATAATTAATCAGAGATTTTAAACTAACAAGTCAAAGTATTTTACAATTAAAAATCTTGTTTATTCTGCCTCAAAATTACTTAAATTCCTTGTCAAAATATAATATAAATATAACAACTAAACGGTTTTCCTTAGATATTGACCCATCTGTGATCGTTAATAAAACCATTTTCTTCTCGATTAGCTCAACCCGTAGCCCCGCAGGTCTACCAACCACTGCCCCAGGAGCAGTCGTTCGCCAACTTTGCCGCCCCTCAGCAGACTTACTTGCCACCCCAAATGCAACTTGCTCCCATCGAGCAAGTGGCTCCCACTGCTGCTGCTGCTGAGCCCCTGAATGCCTACGATGACAGCTACAACATGGCCCACCGCCTGTCTGGAGTCCAGCATGCCAGCGGCTACAACAATGCTCCACAGGAAACCAAGGTCCACAAACACATCTATGTCCATGTGCCACCCAAGGACTTCGAGGAGGAAGATGCCATCCAGACTCGTGTCCACCACCAGCAGGGACCCAAGCAGAAGCACTACAAGATCGTGTTCATCAAGGCTCCATCTGCCCCAGCTATCCGTCAGCCAGTTGTGCCACCACCACCCCAGAACGAGGAGAAGACCCTGATCTATGTGCTGCACAAGAAGCCCGAGCAGGAGCAGGATATCGTGATCCCGACACCAGCACCCACCAAGCCATCGAAGCCCGAGGTTTACTTCATCAAGTACAAGACCAAGAAGGAGGAGGCTCCCGTCTATGGACCCCCACCATCTGAAATGGAGCCCCGTCAGGCCACCGCTGAGGACTTTGCTCCTCTGGCTGAGGTCGCCGATGTCCTCCCACCCACTACCTTGGCTCCCGAACCAGAAATTGAGCAGCCAGCCGTTCCCTCTGCAGTCTATGGACCACCCACTGCTGCTGCCTATACTGGCGAGGAGATTCAGACCACCCTGTCAGCTCCTGCCAACCAGTACCTGCCCCCTGCCACAGCTCCCGCTGCCCTGGCCATTGAGGAGCCCTCGATGGCACCCATCGTTGTGGAGGAGCAGCCCGAGCAGCGTCTGGCCGCTATTCCATCCCATGTGCCCGCTACCAGTTACGGTCCTCCCAACCGCTTCTTCCTCAAGAAGCTGAAGTGAAGACCTGGGCACTGATGTGATGGAGATGCCCTAGCCAATTTCACAGTTTGTCATAGTCTAATGTCCATTGGATGCACCACTACCCAGTCCCCCGTTCCCAATTCACACATGCACACGTGCCACACCTACCCACATGCACATCTCGTTGTTTGTTCGTTTGTAAACTTGTTACATTTGTTTTATTAAAGTGTAGATAATAAAAATCGAATTTATAAAAAAAACGAAGGTGTTATTTATTAGGAGAAATATTAAGTTATAGCTGTGTTTATAGCTAAATATAATCAGACATTAGTTAATAGTTCACAGCTTCCATTTACTTTACCTATTGTTATAGAAATTTTATCCGCAACTAATATCCCACTCCATCCAATATGTTGAACAAAAATACAACAATGAATTTCATGATTCACTGATTTAATGATGGCTAATAACAGCTAAAATAATAATTGACCCTGTGCTAAGACGTGACCTTGGCGAATTTACAGCCTGCTTAATTGCGTTACGTTTTGTTAATTTCTGCGGTAGGCCCAGTGTTGATGGCTTTCCTCATTGCCCGGCTCTGCCAGTAATCGTAATCGTGGTAATGGCCATAATGTTAAGGAGGGTTGTGGCCACAGCAACATGTTGCCAAGATTTCCCGCCAAATCGAACAGTTGGTTGTGTCTGTGCGGTGCCTGCGCAAAGCTATGTGGCAACATGTGGATGGAAAAGCCGGGAAAAGGAGCAGGAGTGCAGCCCGAAGTCGAGTGATTCGTGCCCGAGTTTCGTGACCGGCTGATCAGTTACTCTGGATGTGAAATCCAGCGGCATATTCAGTGCGCTTTTTGTGTTCGCGGGAGCCGCATCGTTGGTGGGCGTGTATCCTCACTTTTTCCCAATCGCTGCTAAACTTTTTCGCGAATCTGACTTTTTAAGCCATTAAAAACACAGCAGGCAGTCAATTCAAATCAGTGAGTGGAAATCAGTAAACAATAAACAGTTAATAAACTGTGACTATTACGGAGCGTTTAACGGTGCGTATACGCAATAAGGGAGTATACGCAAATTACGGAAAGTGAGTGAGTGCAAGTGAAATTGTTGGCCATTGTTTCAGGTCATTACATCTGGCATTGACATTGACATTGTCACTGTCGGATTGGCCCAACCGAGGGAGCTCCCGCTCAACCCGCTGGACTGCACCAGGTGAGTTTTAATAGGCTTTATTTACCTGCTAATCAGCTTGCCCTCTCCGCCGGCATTTGAGTTGTTGTTTCCGTTCATTAGCATTTGTCTGAGTTTCACACATCGGTTCGGACATACGGTTCTGGGTGGGATTAACTACGGACTCATGACCAGAAATCGTGGTCGAGTTTCTGGCCAAACCTTCTAGGGTTTTCTGTAGGCATTGGGGCGCGTGTCTGAAGTGTCAAATTTGATTTTCGTCTCTTCAATTTTCCTGTCTGTCAATTTTGTGACGCTTTTTCGTGTGTCAATTTGCGTCAAAAATGTACTATAAAAATTAAGTATTTTTTAAATTCGATATATGCAAAAGGAAGAGGTTCCTTTTTAATACCAATCCATAAAGGGCACAAATTAAAAGCATTTAATATTATACTCGTGTATTAACTTTGGCATTCAAGTTCTTTGTTTTAAGAAAACAGATTACATATTTTTGCTTCTACTAAAATAATTTTACTTTATTGCGAGGATGTTATATTTTTATTTTTAGATTAAAGTAAGTGCATTTTACTTGTAAACAAATGAGAGGGATTTATGGGTATTATTTTTTAAGCTTTTGTTGCATTCGATCTGAGTGGGCTAAGAAACTCATCGCTTAAAAGTGCTTTGAAATTTCTCGAAAATACAATCGCATAGCAAGCTCTTATTTGTTTAGCATTATCCTTAGTCCTTGCCGGAAATATCATCAATCAACAGTTGCTTGTGTGGCTGCTGCAGAAGTTTAGTTGAAAAACATAAAGTATACGCAATGTTGTCCCCCTATCGTTTATAAATATTTCATGAAAAGTACTTTAGCTGGTTTGATCGCCTAAGTTCACCATTCATTTTGTTGACAACGAAGGTTAAAGCTGGAAATTTATAAATTATTTAGAATGACACCGATATAACATTTTGGCAGATTTGTCTTTGTGGGCTGCCTTTATTTTAGGTAACAATTTGTCTTTTCTTTTTGGGATGCTTACCTAAGGACTTTTAACTTTAATTTCCCTCGGTTTACATTAAAGAGGCTATGGCGCTTTAAGCCATTTTTTAGACTTTTTATTACCTCAACACTCTTCACCTCGGTTTATGTGTCGTTTTAATGTCGACGCGTGTCGAGCAGATTTATTGCCGCCTTTGACTTGCTCCTATCTGTTTGCTTTGTGTACATGATGTGGATGCTGGTTTATTGATTCAGTAATAACATCTAGCTTTGTGGCATTTGCATATATCCCGACTGATCGGAGGGAGCTGCCAAAATCAATATTAACTCAGCGAACACTTTGGCGGTCATGATGCACTCAACTAACGACTGAGGCGGCATTTTGCCATCATTTTCAGTATCATCATAAATAATAATAAATTCAATGCCAGACATCCATTCGCTTTTGCTTCTCTTCATTTTATTTTTCAATTTGCACGCTGGGTTTTTTGAACGCGTTTCATATTTGACCACTCCCACTGGTCATGCCTCTTTAAGCGGTTTTTTGCAGTTTATAATGAGCCAAGAAAGTGAATATGCGTTTTCCAATCAGCGAAACGAATCGGAGGTGAGTTTTAAAGGAGATAGAAGTAAAGGGAACATCCTTATGAAGACAATTTTTTAAGAAAGTTTATCACAATGTTAAAACCTTTTATACAAAATTGCCTTATTAAATAATGTTAGTTTAGTTTTGTTCTCCTGCGTCCATTTACCTTGACACTTAGTGCCAATGAATTGATAGCAATGGCATTTTGTTCTGTAAATAAACTAGAATGTAGCGAACTGCACATATTGCTAAAAGCCAAAAATTAAACAATTCGTTGTTAAATATTGGTTCGTTTTTGATATTCTGTTATCAAACGACATATGTCCGTTTATTTGATTTCTGAGGTTGACTTTCAACATGGAGGAAATACAATATAAAGAACATAGCTTTGTGGAAATTGCATCTCTTAAATGAAAGAGGGGTAGGCTTTCATTATTTTTGATTGCATTTTGAAGACATTTTCTTTCAGGGAAAATACATGTTTTGATTTTGCAATTATTTTCTTTTTGTTGGCTTAAACATAAGTTTATGAATATTCCAATATTTTTATAATAAAATACATATTAAACCGAAAACCAAAGCGCTTTACTTTTCTTTAGATGTGCAATATAAATTCATTATACTTGTCAAAATTGAATGCGGAACTGGAACAAATCTGTTCAGGCAGATTACTAACAAGAATTTTGTATATTTTCCGTGACGTTTTTCTGCATCTGTTTTGTCTACTAGGACTTGTTTTGTTCTTCAAAGCACTTAAAAGCCTGCCAAGAATTTTGCAAACATGTATAGTAAGATAACCAAAGGAACGATATGAAAGCAACAAATTCAATTTGTTTACACTTAAAATGCACACAACCGAATGGACCGAAACTTTTAAGACGTTAACTGACTGCAGGCACAAAAAACTAGTGGCTGTTCAAACTGCTCTTAGAATAAGCGCATAAGCAATCTGCAAGATGCACTAAGCCAGGACAGCTTCCAATACTAAAAATACTTTTCCTCAAAGTTTCCCCTTTGCCCCCAGTTCTGTTTTGACTGCCCAACATTTTTAAGTCATTTAGCGATTTGAATAAAGACTGCTTCACATTGTTTTGCTGAATTTTCAATTTCAGGAATCCAAAGGAATTCCGCCCATACAAGGCTGAGATTTTGCACGTGTCGGGGGTAAGCTCATATTATATGCAAATGTTTTTTATAAAGACTGAGTGAACATACTTTGTGTTTTTACTTTGAGTCCGTGAACATGCAACAAGTGTAAAGTATGAAATATTTTTGCTGTTTTTTATTCAAATTATTGCAGGAATTAGTTTAACTTTTTACAAGTAATTGTAAGGCTTAAAATTCTTGTAAAAAGTGAAACTAATATCTGCAATAATTTGATTTGATTGAAAGAAAACCGGGGGTGTCGAGCTCATGCATGTGGAATGCCAATTTTCCTTTGGGCCATTGCTTTTGAAGCCATTTTTATACAGAAAAAACCTTCGTCCACACATGCCTTGATAATAAAAGGCAATCAAAAATGAATTCAGACAAATTTAAGCATTTTATGTGAGTTTTGCATTAAGTCAGTTGAGAAAAAAGCGAAGTCAGTTTTTCACTCTCCTTTGTTTTATTTTTAATGGATGTAAGACCAAGTGCGTTGGCTTCTGACCTTGTCCTTGTGACTTTTTCCAGCTGTAGTGGGGAGAAACCTTTAATAGAAATATGGACCTTATTTTGTAAAACAACTCAGGCGAACCAAAGTCCTATTTTTTAGAATTTCAGCTAAGTACTTTGTTAAAATATTCCCTGTGAAAAAGGTTTTCAGTTTACTTTCACTGGAAATGGCTCTTGATTCGGTCTTGCAACTTTTTGCAGTCTAACAAGAAATAGCAATCTAGAATGGGGTTCAATTCCCAGAGCTGAGATGATTGTTGATATTTGACACACTTGTCTACATTGCCCAAGGACGCATGTCATTAGCCGGTCGGGGAGTTGGCTTGTTCCGTGTACATTTAAATCATTTGGGAAACGAAACAATAAAGAACCTCGAAAAAAAAACTGCGAAAAGGTAGCCGAGGAACTATTTCCCTTTGAAGATTAAACGGAATTTTTATTGCTGTCCAAATTGGAGAATGTTTGTTTTTTGGCAAACCGAAAATATTTGACCACAACACACGAAATTTCGGAAGGTTTTCTGCTGAGTGACAAGAAAATGGTAGAATGTTTAATCTGTCTAACTGAATAAATTTCTTAGGTATTTCCAGAAACTAGCAAGTGTTAGGGAAGGTATATTATTAGACTCAAAGGCTATAGACTTTTAATGCTGAACAAAGTGAATAATAAGCCCCGAGACGGCTGACATAAGTTGGCAATTTTCATCGACACGTCTGGGCCCTTTGACCTTTGCCCAAAAGCAACAAATGCCTTTGGGTTTCTTTTTTATGTAAATTATGTATGTCTCTTAAGCTAGGATATGCAGAAATTCTAAAGGAAACCTCAATTCGAACAAGTGCGAAAAACTAACTGATGGGCATATGCAAATCAGTTAAAACAAAGCGTGAATTCAACCGAGTATAAGACATTTTGAGTATTGTCATGTATTGATAATAAGTTAAGCCCTTTCCATTTGTCCTGAAGGGTCTTCAAGCTTTGTTTACCCCATAAATATTTGCTAACGATTCTATAAATTCTAAAAATACGCTTTGCTGAGTAATTTGCCAGAAGTTTTTCCCACACATTTTCTATTTGCCACTTACGACTTGACATATGTACCTTCTTTAAGATAAGGCCATCACTCTATCTTATCAGTTGTAACAATAGTGCTAATGGAGCTGCAATATAAAAGCTGGACTTGCATTGAATGACTCTCATTGAAAAAATATAAGGAAATGAATTGGCAACAAGTACGGATGATTTGCCAAGGTAAAATGGAGTGTAAAAAGAAAAAATATATAAAATACTGATTGAATTTTTCCGTCTTTAGTGTGTTGTATATTGGCATTGATATGCCTAATAAATTCGTCCTTAGGGTCCGTCATTAAGGATTCTGTAAAGTGCATTGAGGGTTCCGTGGCAGTCGACGATGATGATTGTGCCAGCTACTTTCAGTGTATTGATGATGAAACTGTACATCTAACATGCCCCAACGGAAGTTACTTCGAGGGAAATAATGAGATCTGCATCGCAGATGAGTTTGGTATCTGCCCAACTTCGCTAAGAAAATGTCTTGAAGGCTATCTTTATGAGGACTCTCAGAACTGTGCTTTTTACCTAAAGTGCCTTCATGGAAATCTAGTGAAACAAGTGTGCCCTCTAGGCAGCTATTTTAATGTAGTATCAAAGAGCTGCAGTCTGGACAGGAGTGGATCCTGCACATCTTTTAAAGAAATTTGTGTGGAGGGAGAAGTGGAGGCAGATCCCGACGATTGCGCAGGATATTTGGAATGTGAAAGTGAAGTCCTTGTGAAGCACAACTGTTCGAGTGGCAGCTACTTTGAGCCCATTTTCAAACTTTGTCAGGTGGATGAGAATGGTGTATGTCCATCTTCATCGGAGAAGTGTACAGAAGGAGAAGTACAGGTGGACCCTGATAACTGTGCTGGATACCTAAATTGTCAGAGTGGAAAATTGGTAACTGAAACCTGTCCCAGTGGCAGTTACTTTGAACCCACTTACAAAATCTGCACTGTGGACTTAAATGGAGTGTGTGTTGATCCACCAGCTAAATGCACAGAAGGACAGCTCAAAATAGATCCAAATAACTGCGCAGGATACCTGAAATGTGTCAATGGAGAAATGATAGAGGAGCTGTGTCCCAGTGGATCTTTCTACGATCCACGGTTCGAAGCTTGTGTCATGGACACAGAAGGTGTTTGTCTAACCATCAAAAAGCTTTGTATCGAAGGACTTCGGGAAGAAGATCCAAATGATTGCGCTGGATACACTCAGTGCATTCGAGGTGAGCTTGAGAATTTGAAGTGCGAGTCTGGTAGATACTTCAATGTGACACAAAGTGAGTGCCTTGTTGATTTGGGAAAAGTTTGTCTTCAACCAGCAAGGGACTATCGCATAAGCGAGGAGCAGGATTTATATACGGATACTACTATTGCCAATATTCAATCTACCGACAGTACTTCTTCAGATTTTTTATCTACTGATTCCACTCCTCTAATAATCACTTCTGAGAAGTCCTGCATTTTTGACTTGAATGGATTTTGTGTAGAACAACCTACAACCTGTATAGAAGGACAAAACAAATTAGATCCCAGTAGCTGCGCCGGATACCTTAAATGCATTAGTGGAAAAATCGTGAAGGAAAAGTGTCCATATGGCTCATTCTACGATTCCAATTTGGAAATTTGTTCATTGGATATTGACGGTGTTTGTGTCGTGAAATCATGTATCGAAGGAGTTCGAGAAGAAGATCCTGAGGATTGTTCCGCATACAATGAATGCATTCAAGGTGAAGTTAAAAAGTTCACTTGCGCTTTTGGAAGTTATTTCAACGAGACCCAAGGTGATTGCCTAATTGATGTGAATGAAGTGTGTATTAAGTTAGGAAACGTAAATGAAAGAGATGATATAGTACATCAATATACAGAAAGTACATCTTCTGATTTAGATATATATACTGAAACAGAGAGTACTGTTGCCGATTTTCAGCAATTTACTGAAAGCACTGAGGCTGATTTCCATTACCAAACGGAAAGTTCTACTCCTGATTTCTTTTCAACTACGGAAAATACTAATCCTGATATTCTTTCAAATGCGGAAAGTTCTACTCCAGATTTCCTCTCAAACACCGAAAGTACTACTTCTGATTTGAACTTATATTCGGAAAGTACAATTTCTGACTTGGAAACTACTGAAACAGAGAGTACGTTTGCCGATTTCCAGCATTTTTCTGAAAGCACTGAGACTGATTTCCATTCCCAAACTGAAAGTTCTACTCCTGATAAGGTTTGGAAAGTGGAAAGTACTACCCTTGATTTCCTTTCGAATACGGAAAATACTAGTCCTGATGTTCTTTCAAATGCAGAAAGTACTACTACCCAATTTTATTTACATACAGAAAATGCAATCTATGACTTGAATACTTCTGAATTTGCTCTGCAATTATTTTCTTCCAATAAGAATGTTTCTAATACCATACTATGTGTCGAGGGAGTTCGTGAAGAAGATCCTCAGGATTGCGCAGGGTACATTCATTGCATTCAAGGTGAATCTAAACACTTAAAGTGTGATCCTGGTAGATACTTTAATTTGACGAATAATGATTGCCTTATTGATGTGGATAAAAAATGTGTGAAGTCAAAGGTGAAAAACAACACGGAACCAACTACCGAAAGTAGTGTTATAGAAACAACATCCTATGATCCATTTGCTGTATGCAAGGAAGGGCAGCTTAAACAAAATCCCAGTAATTGTGCAGGATACTTGAAATGCAAGGATGGAGAACTGATTGAGGAAATGTGCTCTAGTGGCTTCTACTTTGATCCGGAATCAAGAGTCTGTTTGGTGGATGTGAGAGCTTCTTGTGTCACAAATATTAAATTTTGTATTGAAGGAGTTCGCGAGGAAGATCCCAATAATTGCGCTGGATACAGGGAATGCGTTGAAGGGGTAGTGGAAAATCTGAAATGTCCCTCAGGAAAATACTTTAATGTCGGTGAAAGAACGTGCCTCTTTGATGTGCATAAAGTGTGTTTGAAAACGGAAGAGGAACACCATACGGATAAAGCACTAATTCAGGAATATACTCCGCCTATGTTCCTACCCGATGATAGCTGCGCGTCGGTCATTGATGGAGTATGTGTTGACCCACTTCCAAAATGCATAGAAGGGCGTACGAAACTAGATCCTAATAACTGTGCAGGATACCTGAAATGCAAGGACGGAGCACTGAGGCCTGAACTTTGCCCCAATGGCTCCTACTATGATACCTCAATAAAATCCTGTTCGGTGGACAGGAGAGGAATTTGTGTTACAAATATCGAAATTTGCGATGAAGGAGCCCGTGAAGAAGATCCCCAGGACTGCGCTGGATATAGACAATGCATACGAGGGGAGGTTGAAAACCTCAAATGTCCCCCAGGAACCTACTTTAATGTGCCCCAAAGAGATTGCCTTATTGATGTGGAGCATTTCTGTGTCCAGACAGAATAGAAATACAATAAACAAAAATAACTCTCAACGGGGCAGCCACTTTAACGCCTTGATTATAACCTATATTATAGTCGATTGATATCACATAAATAATAAATAAGCTCATACGATAAGTGCCAAGTTAATAAATCAACCTAATTGGGAAGTGACCATTTGGTAGCTGGGACTTTTCGGAAAGTTTTATATTGGCGACTTCGACAGCAGCAGTGACTAGCGTTAATGCGATAAGAGAACTTGTGTACCAGCCAACACGTTCCTTTTCTTAACAGTTAACAACTTTTAGAACTGATTAGCTAGAAAAAATAACACGAATTTTGTGATCGTTGTCTCTATTAAACGTGAATCACCCCGGAAGCTACGCAAATTTCCCTTCTTAATTGAATGCAGTAAAAAAATATTTTTTAATGAGCTGTTAATGAAAACGCCATAAAAGCTTTGATTTTATTGTTATATCTTTCATCCGCTTATGGGCGGGCAATTGAGTAAAAAAGTTTGGTTACTAAACTACTTTTCGATTTTGACATTCACCAAAAAGACGTTGAAAATGAAGATGTTCTTAGTGCCTCCAGGAGTCACATTGTCATCTTTCGGTGGGTTTGTCGGTGGAATTTCGGGAGACAGGGTTGTGGTGGGGACTTCAGGGGGAACCCCAGTGGTTGTCGGAATCTCAGATGGTCTGGAAGTTGTTGTAGGAACCAAAGGAGCAGCAGTTGTGGTTACCTCCTCAGTTTCTTCGGATGTGGTTTCATTGTCTTCTGGATCAACGGTGGTATCTTCGTCAGGATTTGAAGAAGTCGTCTCTTCTGGTTCGACCGTAGTTGGAGAGGGTACCTCCGGTTTTTTGGTTGTGGATTCTTCAGGTTCTTCAGGAGTAGCGGAGGTGGTATCATCATCTCCTCCATCTTCTGGAGCAGCCGTGGTGGTGTCATCATCTCCTCCATCTTCTGGTGCCGCGGTGGTGGTATCATCATCTCCTCCATCCTCTGGAGCAGCGGTAGTGTCATCATCTCCTCCATCTTCTGGTGCAGCGGTGGTGGTATCATCATCTCCTCCATCCTCTGGAGCAGCGGTGGTGGTATCATCATCTCCTCCATCCTCTGGAGCAGCGGTAGTATCATCATCTCCTCCATCTTCTGGAGCAGCCGTGGTGGTATCATCATCTCCTCCATCCTCTGGAGCAGCGGTGGTGGTATCGTCATCTCCTCCATCCTCTGGAGCAGCGGTGGTGGTATCATCATCTCCTCCATCCTCTGGAGCAGCGGTAGTATCATCATCTCCTCCATCTTCTGGAGCAGCCGTGGTGGTATCATCATCTCCTCCATCCTCTGGAGCAGCGGTAGTATCATCATCTCCTCCATCCTCTGGAGCAGCCGTGGTGGTATCATCATCTCCTCCATCCTCTGGAGCAGCGGTGGTGGTATCGTCATCTCCTCCATCCTCTGGAGCAGCGGTGGTGGTATCATCTTCTCCTCCGTCCTCTGGAGCAGCGGTGGTGGTATCGTCATCTCCTCCATCTTCTGGGGCAGCGGTGGTGGGATCTTCATCTCCTCCATCCTCTGGAGCAGCGGTGGTGGTATCGTCATCTTCTCCATCCTCTGGAGCAGCGGTGGTGGTATCATCTTCTCCTCCGTCCTCTGGAGCAGCGGTGGTGGTATCGTCATCTCCTCCATCTTCTGGGGCAGCGGTGGTGGGATCTTCATCTCCTCCATCCTCTGGAGCAGCGGTGGTGGTATCGTCATCTTCTCCATCCTCTGGAGCAGCGGTGGTGGTATCATCTTCTCCTCCGTCCTCTGGAGCAGCGGTGGTGGTATCGTCATCTCCTCCATCTTCTGGGGCAGCGGTGGTGGGATCTTCATCTCCTCCATCCTCTGGAGCAGCGGTGGTGGTATCGTCATCTTCTCCATCCTCTGGAGCAGCGGTGGTGGTATCATCTTCTCCTCCGTCCTCTGGAGCAGCGGTGGTGGTATCATCATCTCCTCCATCTTCTGGGGCAGCGGTGGTGGTATCATCATCTCCTCCATCCTCAGGAGCAGCGGTAGTATCGTCATCTCCTCCATCCTCTGGAGCAGCGGTGGTGGTATCATCTTCTCCTCCGTCCTCTGGAGCAGCGGTGGTGGTATCGTCATCTCCTCCATCTTCTGGGGCAGCGGTGGTGGTATCTTCATCTCCTCCATCCTCTGGAGCAGCGGTAGTATCGTCATCTCCGCCATCTTCTGGTGCAGCAGTAGTAGACTCCTCCGGTTCTTCGGTTGTAGTAGAGGGCTCTTCAGGTTTTTTCGTCGTAGTAGTTACTTCTTCGGGCTCCTCGGTTGTCGATTCACCATCTCCATCCTCTGGAGCAGCTGTGGTAGACTCTTCCGTTTCTTCGGTGGTCGACTCTTCAGGTATTTCAGAAGTCGTAGAGGACTCCTCGGGTTTTTTGGTTGTTGTAGGGATTTCTGGTTCTTCAGTCGTTGAATCATCTTCCCCATCGCCAACGGTGGTAGTAATCCCAGGAACGGCAGTCGAACTTTCACCGGTGCTTATTTCGCCGAATCCATATGGTGAATCTTTGTTGACCGGAACATAGAAGATACCCTCAGCCACAAAGAAGTTTATGGATGCACCCATCCAGATAGAACTGTATGTATCGCCACAGGCGTTCTTGTTGGCGTCCTGGTAGGACTCACACTTCTTCGAGGGGAAGTTGTTCCACAAAAGAGCCTCCACATAGTAAGAGGCAGCTCGGGTGTGCGAGCAACTGCCGGTGATATCGATTCCACAACCGGGCTGAGACTTACCTCCGTTCATGTAGAAGGCAGCCTTTCCAATAGGTTCCTTAAAGCCCAAAATAGCTCCATTTGTCTGGACTGACTCCACATATGTGGCATCGTCGCTGGACAGACGCTTTTCAGTTTTGGAATAACTGATAAGGGGAGAAGCCGGGTCCAAACCAACGACCTTGCCCACCCGACCGGTGGTTACTTGTTTGGCTGTGTGTCCAGCAACATGGGCACCCAAACTGAAGCCAACAATTTCTAATGTATCCAGACGCATGCCGTAATTCTCCACCAGGAAATCAACAAGGGCGGCAATTTTCTTGCCAGCTCCTGGTGCACCGGACACAGAGGAGGCATACTCCAAGGAACGACCACGGGACCAGTCCACTGCAATCATGTTGTAGTCGCCATACTGGAACCAGGCACTAGCAACCCTGGTGTTGACACCATCCTTGTAGTTGGAGTTCCAGCCGTGAATGGTAATTCTGTAGAGCACTTAGTTAGTGTGAATTCCAATATAAATTTAAGGAAAAACACACCTTGTTGGATTTGCGGGATTAAAGTTAGAGCCATCGATGGAATCCTTTGTGGCCTTGATCTGCTCCCCGTTGCTAGGATTCTGCAGTGTGTACAAGTAGAACTTAACCGTGTTGGTGGACAGACGACCATCCAAAGCATCCTGAGCTTCGAAGTATTCCAACTGGCGCTCTGCCTGTGATTTGTTAATCCATCTTATGCCACCTTCCTTTTGAGGGACAAACCATCCATTGACGCCATGAACTCGGACCGAAAGTTGGTCAACAGGCCAGGCGCTGGCTATATAGAATTCATTGCTAAATTACGGAAAGTTTTTGAAAGTGCAAAGTCTTTACCTGCTATCACGCAGCCCAGCACAAGGAAGCACAATCTCATCGTTTAAACTAAATTTTAGAATGGTCTAACAGCACCACCTGCTACTGCTATTTATACCTTTCAGTCTGCATATGTTGAATGAAAATCAAAATCTGCACAACAACAGCATTGTGATTAGATAGATCCCTTCTAATCAGTGCGATTCAAATCCCCTGAGAAATGACGTTATAGACACTTAACAGAGTTCTAGGAAACTCGGCTACCTTTTTGGGTTTTACAATTTTAATTGGAATAGATTACCCTAATGTCGCAGTGTTTCAGCTAAATCCGACCTATGATGCGTGAAGAACGGTTAGTATTTTATTAGATTTTTCCATGAAATAGGCATTTAAAAACCACACACAATGAAAATATCCAATAATTGTTTTGGAAGAAATAATCTGCTCCTAAAGAGTTTTTACTTCGAACATTCTTCATAAATATAAATATATATACTTTAAATCTTTAAGCTCTGAATAAAAAAGTTTGTAGCTAAATTTTTTAGCATGTCGGTGTTATACAGCCATAATACATACGAACTTGCGATCCACAATAATATCCCCGAATATCAGTAAAGAAAGCTCACAACTTATTGCTTTCGCTCACAGAGCTTTTACTCAATTTATTTGATTAGAATATGGACTTAGTTGCCCATGCCGTAAGGAGCTTCGCTACGGACGGGAACGTAGTAATCTCCGGCGACCATGTAGGCGTTGGTGGTGGCTCCCATACGGACGGAGCTGTAGGTGCTACCGCAAGACTTGGCCACGGCCTCTTCGTAATCGCCGCAACGCATGGTGGGGAAGTTACTGCCAGAGACGGCCTCGGCGTAGTAGATCACAGAACGGCTGTGGGCGCAGGATCCGGTCAGATCGACACCGCATCCGGGCTGGCTCTTTCCACCGTTAGGGTAGAAAGCTCCCTTGCCAATGGGCTTCAGGAATCCCAGGGTTCCACCGTTGGTCTGGATGGACTCGACGTAGTAGGCATCGGTGGAGCTCAGGCGCTTGTTGGGGGAGTCGTAGCTGAACAGAGGCAAGGCGGGGTCCAGGCCAATGATGGTGTGCACCTGACCGTTCTTCACGTTCTTGCCGGCATAACCGGAGACATGGGCGCCCAAGCTGTGGCCAATAACCATGGTGTTGTCCAAGTTCAGACCGTGGTTGTTGCGCATGAAATTGATCAGATCAGCGACCTGCTCACCGACGCCGGGAACAGCCAGAACGGAGGAGGCGTAGTCCACGGAGCGAGCACGTCCCCAGTCGACGGCAATCATGTTCATGTCACCATGGGTGAACCAGGCATCGCGGACTCCATAGTTGATGAACTCATCCTTGCTTGAGGACCATCCGTGGATGGTGAAGCGGGTGGGATGGTTGGGGTTGAAGTGGGAGCCAGAGATCGAAGCCGAGGTAGCCTTAATCTCCTGGGGAGAGTCACGGTTCGAGTTGGTGTACAGGTAGAAGCTGACAGGGTTTAGCATGCTGCGGCCCTCCATGCGGCTCTTGGTCTCCAAGTAGGCCTCGGCGAACTCGCGGTCCATCCATTCCATGGTGCCATCAGCCTGGGGAACATACCATCCGTTCTCCCCGTTCTCACGAACCTCCACGGCGTTAGCTAAAATAAGTTGAAATAATTTAATATTGGTTAAAAGTATATATATCTTCCTGAACAATCTTGTTGTTTAGAATGATATTGTTGTTTTGTTTTGAATGTTATTAAGAACATTCTGGTACTAACCCGCCAGGACACAGAAGGCAAGAGCCAAGAACAGTTTCATCATTGCGGCAAAGTCAACTTCAACTAACAACTGGGGGTGGTGTGGTGGCTTCTTTATATGGATGGTGAGTAGGTGCGATGGTCCGATCGAATCTCAGACATATTGAAGCATACCACTTAAGATAGGCCACTGGATTGCCACTCGGACCATTCGACACCCTCGATAAGGTTGTGGTTGCGGGTTCGCAGATTGGAACATGTGTTTCGGAAATCTAGTCTAAGTTGAATGTCCATCTAGAACTTAATTTGATTGAATTGATTTCCTTTGGCCGCGTGGCCCTTTGGAGTAGTTCACGTTTCTGATTGGCAACCAATTCAGCATTAGCTGACGTATTCCTCAATTTTGGCTACTATCATCTGCGTGTGGCAGATAGACTATCAAGTCGTCAATCGTAATCAAATGAGTGTATTTGTCATAATATTACTCAAGTACAAGTATTTAAATAAGATATAAATCTTATAAATGTCCAATACAATCCCAAAGCTTGTTTTCCATAAAAATGAGCTGGAATGCCTTTAACTATCAGCATTTTATTCACCTGCTAGTGGTCACTTTTTAATCAATTCGTGAGTTCTAATCAAAAAAAGTTATTTGTCATAACAAAACAGCTGATCAGGAACTTAAAAAGTTTATAGGTATGTTTTTCATATCACTGTTGGACAGGCATTTGAATATTTTATTGATATTTAAAGTGCTCAGATAAGACATTTATTTTCGACGTTGCATACTCTGATTAAAAATTTTAATATAAAGATTGAGCTACAGATATAGATTCATAAGCATGATGATATAAATTTCTACGAATGAAAGGCATTTCTAAACACGGATATTCCATTTAATTACGACCTCCTCCTATCGATTTGATTGAAAATGCAGATTATTTAGAGACAACGTGACCGTGACTTGCATAAAAAGCTCTTCATGAATGGCGACTCGCATTCCGAAACAGGATGGGTGGACTTGTCCTTATCCACTGACGTGCGACAAAACACTTGGAATTCTGACAGTGATTAGAACCCCCTGAGACTTCTATCGCGATTCAGATAAACAGACACAAATAGACCGCTTGATTTTTGGGAGCTCATTTAATTGATAATTGATATTTATTTCTGATACGTCTCTATTCAGTTATTCCGAATGGAGCCTCGCTGTTTACAGGCACGTAGAAGTGGCCCTCCACACTGTTGGCATTCTTTTCCTCGGCAATGCGAACGTTGCTGAAGGTGCTGCCACACTCGTTTGCCAAAGCAGTTAAGTAGTCCTGGCACTGGATGGTTCCGAAACTGTCATCGGTGACGGCCTCAGCGTAGTAGAGCACGGATCGTGCATGGGAACAGGTCCCTGCAACGTCCACACCACATCCTGGCTGCTTCTTTCCTCCACTCACATAGAAAGTGGCCTTTCCAATGGGTTTTACGAATCCCTTAACACCGCCATTGGTCTGGATAGACTCCACGTAGAAGGCATCTTCGCTGGATAGACGCTTGTCTGGAGTATCGTAGCTGAACAGCGGCAGGGCAGGATCCAGACCTACAATAGTGTGCACTCTCTTGCCACCCACTTGCTTGCCTGCATAACCAGCCACATGGGCACCCAAACTATGACCAATAACCTTAAGAGTCTCCAGAGACATGTCGTGGTGCTCGTGCAAGTACTCAATCATCTCTCCCACTTTGGTTCCAGCTTCAGGAACACCACGTACAGACATGGCATAATCTACGGATTGGGAACGATCCCAATTGACAACGATCACGTTGTAATCTCCCTTCGATAGCCAGGCCTTGGTAATGTCAACATTCATGCTATCTGTGTAGCGTCCCTTCCATCCGTGGATCACGAAACGAGTGCCATGGTTCTTGTCAAAGTAAGAGTTTTCAACAGAGGATGCATCGGCAGTAATTTCCTGTCCTTCAGTTGGGTTACTTTGGGTATACAGGTAGAAGGATACGTCATTGGAACGAACTTCGACGGGAGCTGGGCTTTTTAAGAGCACCTCGGCCTCCCTTTTGTCTATCCATTCAAAACTACCATCTTCCTGAGGCACATACCAGCCATTTTCTCCATTAACACGCTCCTCAATGGGAAGGGCAATAACTGAAAACGAAATAATTCCTTTTAGAACATATTACTTAAACTTAAAGTTTTAAACTTACCCGCTACCAACAAGGCCAGCAATACCACGATCACTTTCATTTTGGTATCTTCGTAAAATCTATTGCCAAAGTTTTATTACAAGCGCTTTTATAGGCTGTAACTTATCAATAGGAAGAGCTCTTGAGATCAGGGCAGATAGATTATCTTGTGTATTTATAGATAATGATACAAACCAATTGATAGTTAAGTATGGTAATGATATCATTAATTACTTGCATATATGAAAACTACTAATGCGAAATAATTTATACGTATATGTTATCTATAAAATGGCACATTTAAATCAAAAGTATCTTATCTGTCCTATCTTATTAAACAACTTGAAAAACTTGTATTTAAATTTCTTCAAGTATGAAGCTCTTAGCTTAAAACTCCAAATTAAAATAATGCCAACAGCTTTTGAGTAATATTTTAATCTGCAATTAAATTCCTAATCGATCTTCCCAAAGGGAGCCTCGCTCTTTACTGGAACGTAGTAGTCGCCCTCGACCATGTAGGCATTGGTTACAGCTCCCATTCGAACGCTACTGTAGGTGCTTCCACACTCATTGGCCAAGGCAGCCTGGTAGTCATGGCACCAAAAGGTCCCAAAATTATCCTCGGTAACAGCTTCCACAAAGTAGGTTACGGATCGCTGGTGGCATTTTCAGTGGATAAACGCTTGTCTGGCTTATCGTAGCTAAAAAGAGGCATGGCAGGATCCAAACCCACAATTGTGTGAACCCTCTTGCCGCCCACATGCTTTCCAGCAAAGCCAGCCACATGGGCACCCAAACTGTGTCCAATGACCTCAAGAGTGTCCAGGGACATACCGTGATGTTCGTGCAGGTAGTCAATCATCTCTCCCACTTTGGTTCCCGCTTCAGGAACCGCTCGCACAGAAGAGATATAGTCCACCGATTGGGCTCGATCCCAGTTAACGACGATCACATTATAGTCTCCTTTTGATAGCCAGGCCTTAGTTATCTTGACGTTCATGCTGTTGGTGTAGCGTCCCTTCCATCCATGGATCACAAAACGAGTTCCGTGGTTCTTATCAAAATGCGAGTCGCGGATTGAGGCAGCATCAGCATTGATTTCCTTGCCCTCGGTTGGGTTATGTTTGGTATACAGGTAGAAAGAAACATAATTGGAACGACTTTCTTTAAGGGTATCGTTCTCTAAAAGCTGTTTGGCCTCCTTCATGTTTATCCACTTTACACCGCCATCTTGTTGGGGCACAAACCAACCATTTTCACCATTGACTGGCTCCTCGACTGGAAGAGTATTTACTGAAAGGGAATATAATTAGTTGATAACGCGATTTTTTTAAATACTTTGTGAAACTCACCTGCTGACAATAAAAACGCCAGAGCTATAGCCACTCTCATAACGATATCTTAGTCAAATCTAACTTGCTTAACCATTTTAACCAGCGCTTATATAGCCTGTTACTTATCAACAGCTACCATACTTGAGATCAGCATAGAGGTTTTATAAGATAATATTATCATTTATTAGTTATATGTTTCTTCCAATGATAATATTTGTAATCCCCAAAATAATGGTAGCAAATAATTGACGAAATGTTTTCTTATCAAGACCCACGTAAAGAATATTTTTATTTTTATTTATTATTTAATCTTAAGCTGGAAAGAACAAGACTTTTTCGATTAATTTCAAGTGGTTCCAAAATCCCAGTGTACTTCAGTTTTAAGTACTTACTTAAGCAGTGGTAGGTCCTCCATATCGATGGGTGTTGCTAAGTATAGCATAGATAGAAGTTAAAGTATTTATAAGCCAATAACGAATCCCCAACACCCTCGTAATGAACTTGGGCTACTTAATTAGATTATTAAATAAAATAGTTAAAATTAATAAAATGAGGTTGATAGCACAGGAAGGTAAACAAAGAAAGACTGTTTTAGGGCTATTCATTTGGGTATTTTATTCAGAAACCGAATATGATCGCAGGACTCTATTCGATCTTGCCGAAAGGAGCCTCGCTGTTCACGGGGACGTAGTAGTCACCATCGACCATGTAGGCATTGGTGACGGCTCCCATGCGAACGCTGCTGTAGGTGGATCCGCAAGACTTGGCGACGGCGTCCTCGTAGTCTCCGCACTTGATGGTTCCGAAGTTATCCTCAGTTACGGCTTCGGCGTAGTACAGCACAGAACGAGCGTGGGAGCAGGATCCGGTGGCATCCAAACCGCATCCGGGCTGGCTCTTTCCTCCGTTGGGGTAGAAAGCTCCCTTGCCGATGGGTTTCAGGAATCCCAGCTTGCCGCCGTTGGTCTGGATGGACTCTACGTAGTGGGCATCGTCGGTGGACAGACGCTTGCTTGGCTTATCGTAGCTGAAAAGGGGCAGAGCAGGGTCCAGACCCACAATGGTGTGGACCTGCTTTTCTCCGACGGTCTTTCCGGCGTATCCGGCAACATGGGCTCCCAGGCTGTGGCCGATCACTTCCAAGCTGTCGTAGCTCAGGCCATGGTGTTCGTGGAGGTACTTGATCATCTCACCAACCTTGGCTCCGGCTCCAGGAACAGCCAGGACAGATGAGGCGTAGTCCACGGAACGGGCACGGGCCCAATCAACGACGATCACGTTGTAGTCGCCCTTGGACAACCAGGCCTTGGTGATGCGGGTGTTCATGTCGTCGGTGTACTTTTGGGTCCAGCCGTGGATCACGAAGCGGGTACCGTGATCCTTGTTGAAGTGAGAATCATCCACGGAGCCGGCCGAAGCCTTGATCTGCTTGCCAGAGGTGGGGTTCGATTTGGTGTATAGGTAGAAGTTCACAGCGTTGGTGCTGACGCGTCCCTCCATCTGGGCTCCGTTTGACATCAGCTCCTCGACATCCTGCATCTCCATCCACTCGAAGCTTCCGTCAAGCTTGGGGACGAACCAGCCATTCTCACCATTTACGCGTTCCTCGATGGGCAGGGCGCTCGCTATAAAAAAGTATATTTAAGATATGTTTCCTTTTAAGAAGAGACTTTCAGGACAACTTACCTGCTACCAGCAAAGCGGCTAGGACAAAAAACACCTTCATGTTGGGGGTCTCAAAACAATTTGGTGAAGAGAACACATTGTTCCCGCCTTTTATACGCCTCAAGTAATCTTCGTAATCGCCGTTTAATATCAGTAAACACTCTAAGCTTTGACAGCTTCTGAACAATAAGATAGGGTCGATACAAACGATTAGTAGTTTGATAGCGTATGGGTTTCTCCAGCGCAGTTGATAAGAACCGATCGGAGCTAATAGAGTTGAGCTTTTGAACTTGCATCAACACAGCGATAAGGCTCTGGGTCATAATCCTGAACTTGATCGGAAGTAGCAATGGATAATATATAAGTTGTTGTGATAAAGTATTATGTTTTTAGAAAGCAACGATTCTAGAATTGTGAATTGGATGGATTACTATAATTTCTCTCTAAAATAAACAGTTTAAGCATTTTAATTGTTTTCCTTGGAAACATTAATCAATGAAACCATTGTTAAGCAATGCTTAAAGAGCCGCCAAGGAAATCCATAAGAACGGTCAAGTGCAGTCATAAATGTCAATAAACCGAACGAGCTAATTCACCTTTATTATTGACTATCTGAATCAGTGGTTGGACAATGGAATGGTTTATGATCAGCTTGATCCGATAAGGAAGTTCATTGAAAAAAAGCCAAGGCGATTTCTGGTACCATTCACAATACATTTTTAAGTAGTAGTGACTGGATTAGTCATGGGCACAATTTTTGGCAAGTATTTCGAAATTTAAAAAAAAAGAACCTTAATAGACTTCAAAATTAAAAAGTAGTCAAAAGTGTATATTAAGCATATGTTTTATTTTAGAGAAGTTAGTTAATCATGCCGAAGGGTGCCTTGCTGTTTACGGGAACGTAGAAATCACCCTCGACCATGTAGGCATTGGTATCAGCTCCCATGCGAACGCTGCTGTAGGTGGATCCGCACTCCTTGGCAACGGCAGCCTCGTAGTCTCCGCACTTAACAGTTCCGAAGTTATCCTCAGAGACGGCCTCAGCGTAGTAAGTGGTGGAGCGTCCATGGGCACATGCACCCGTCACATCCAGACCGCATCCGGGCTGGCTCTTTCCACCGTTAGGGTAGAAAGCTCCCTTACCGATGGGCTTTAGGAATCCCAGGGTTCCGCCGTTGGTCTGGATGGACTCGACATACCAGGCATCATCGGAATTCAAACGCTTGTTGGGCTTGTTGTAGCTGAAGAGGGGCAGAGCGGGGTCCAGACCCACAATGGTGTGCACCTGGCCGTTGGTGTTCTTTCCAGCATATCCAGCCACATGAGCTCCCAGGCTGTGACCAATAACGTACAGGTTATCCAGAGACATGCCGTAGTCAGAGTGCAGGAAGTTGATCATGGCGGCAACCTTCTTTCCGGTGGCAGAAACTGCCATAACAGAAGTGGCGTAATCCACAGAACGCGCACGAGCCCAGTCGACAACGATCACGTTGTAGTCTCCTCGGGAGAGCCAGGCACTGCAGATGTCCTTGTTCATGCTGGCGGTGTAGCTCTGGGTCCAACCGTGGATCACAAAGCGAGTAGGGTGGGCAGCGTTAAAGTGGGAGGCGTCAATGGACTTGGCGGTGGTCGTAATCTTCGTGCCCTTTGTGGGATTTGAAGATGTGTACAGGTAGAAGGTTACGGGAACGGTGGTCAAGCCACGGCTCTCCAACAGCTCCTGGGCATCCATCCACTGCTCAGCTACGTCCATGTCCACCCACTCAGAGGAGCCATCCTGTTGAGGAACGTACCAGCCGTTCTCGCCATGGACGCGCTCAGATTCCTCCACAGGAAAAGCCGAAGCTGAAAGAAAAGAGAGAATTTTAAGATTATTATTTTATAATTATATCCTCAAAGGATTGTATTGAAACCTACCGGCTAGAGCAAAGAGTGCTAAAATTAGGAATGTCTTCATAATGTAGTTGGACATACAACTGATGGTTATTCAGCATGGAGCGCATGGCTTTTATAGGTCCCCTGTGGGTCACGTTATCGGTAAAAGATTAGAGCGAGGGACTTACTTTGGCTGACTGGGTGCCTCAAAAACATTTAAATTAATCAGATTGTTTTTTTTTAAGAATTAAGAATCTGATTGAACTTTTATATGATTGGCTTTTCAATTGCGCCATTCGTAGTCGATTTTCGAACTGATACTTCGAGTGCTGAATGTTAATGACTTTGGAAATTCTTGTTTATAGCCAGTGAATTCCAATCTGAAATGGTAGTCAACATTTCCCTACACTATCAGCTATCGATTACAATGGGTGGCGCCCTCAACCACCTTAATCTCTTGTAAGTCGGGCTGAGTGGACTTAATTGTAGGTATCATTAAATGGGCATTTAATTTAACACTTCAGTGCATTCTTGTTTTGCACGAGTTTTGTTATCTGGTTCCATTGGTGGCCAGGTTGTAATCTAGGAACTCACGTTAGGTGTTAAGGCGAGGTAAATAAATAAGAAACAGAAGCAAAACAAATCTCGATCAAAGAATAGTGTGTTCGATGGTTGTAAACAGGAAGTGCTTAATCATAATGGAGCCATTTAAACGGAAGTTGCAGCAGTTGATTTCAAAACGACTGCATACTTTCAGGCGCTTGCGTTAACTTCCGTTCATCCCCGTTAATAATCGGTTATTGAGAAATTAATTCAATCAATAACGCAAGCATGAACACGAACAAAAACCGCAGACAGCCCACGACATTTTAAGTTTATAATATTTACGCGGCATTGCCTTTGTGGACATGGAAGACCCCAGATTCGAATATTTGAGTTAATGGAATTGTGGGAAGTGTCGCGTTTCGCTTGACACATGCATCAATCATGATTACTAGTTTTGAGCGCTTGTTAAACCAAATTAAATGAAAACATTAGGCCTATTTGCTTATAAAGGAAATATAATAGCATATAACCATATTTATTAGGTTTAAGTTCGCTTTTCAGGGGATTGCCACCCATGAGTTGGCTTAAAATAAAAAAAGCTTAAATTGCTTTTCTCAGCCCTCTTTAAGTGGACTTTGGGTCACAAATCATAGGTTTTATATGGGTAAATAACTTGAGGCAAGAACATTCCTTGGCAATAAAATTCAATTTAACACAGAACCCGCAGGAAACAATAAACTTGTCAGCCCACAAAAAAAGGGCACCAGACGAATAAAATGGTTGCTCCTTTCCCGGGGCGGGGTGAAGGTCAATAAATCCCCTTATCATTCTGTTAAGCCTCAAGAGCTTGCTCCAAAAATATCCTATCTGGCGATTAACTGTGTGAATCTCAAGTAGAGTCGGTAACTTCAATCTTTAACCCACCAGCTGTGCATACTCATAACCAAATATTTGGCATTCTCAAGAGCTAATTGGAATACAGGGACACACAGACTACCCGCAGGCAATTAGATTGCTATTTAAATATTAGTGGGCTGTGCCTTGGACTTTAATATAATATATGTGACTCTTGACTTTCCCGCAGGCAAAATTGCGTTTGCTCATTAATTATAATGGCAAACATGTCAAATAAAGTGGCAAAATGCTTTTGGGGACAAAATAAAGATATTCCACTCAGTTCGTTAGTATATTGAAGTTAACTTGCCCAAAAGTAGAATACTGCTCTGACTTTGCGCCCATATGATTGGCTAGCATAGTAAGTATTTATTTACAGCAATGCTCTCCCTCTACTCCAAAAGGCCAGAAATCATTTTCTTCGTTGGGAAAATATTTTGTGTGAAAGCACAATGCCAAGCAGCAGAGTTTCAATTCAGATTAGTGGATAAATAAATTCCGTACATAAACAACCGAAGTAGTTTCCAGGCAAGCAGATGTGGCTTTTGCAGAGATTTAGTTATGTTTTTCCATTTCTGCGCTGGGAAATTATTTTTTACTAGGTTTACGATCATTTTCTTTATTACTACGAAAGTAGTATAGTAGTCAGAAATATTACATATTGAGCAATTTTCTTTATTGTCAAGCGATTAGTTAATCATGCCGAAGGGAGCCTTGCTGTTTACAGGAACGTAAAAGTCACCGGCAACCATGTAGGCATTGGTATCAGCTCCCATGCGAACGCTGCTGTAGGTGGATCCGCACCAAAATGCTTTTGGGGACAAAATAAAGATATTCCACTCAGTTCGTTAGTATATTGAAGTTAACTTGCCCAAAAGTAGAATACTGCTCTGACTTTGCGCCCATATGATTGGCTAGCATAGTAAGTATTTATTTACAGCAATGCTCTCCCTCTACTCCAAAAGGCCAGAAATCATTTTCTTCGTTGGGAAAATATTTTGTGTGAAAGCACAATGCCAAGCAGCAGAGTTTCAATTCAGATTAGTGGATAAATAAATTCCGTACATAAACAACCGAAGTAGTTTCCAGGCAAGCAGATGTGGCTTTTGCAGAGATTTAGTTATGTTTTTCCATTTCTGCGCTGGGAAATTATTTTTTACTAGGTTTACGATCATTTTCTTTATTACTACGAAAGTAGTATAGTAGTCAGAAATATTACATATTGAGCAATTTTCTTTATTGTCAAGCGATTAGTTAATCATGCCGAAGGGAGCCTTGCTGTTTACAGGAACGTAAAAGTCACCGGCAACCATGTAGGCATTGGTATCAGCTCCCATGCGAACGCTGCTGTAGGTGGATCCGCACTCCTTGGCAACAGCAGCCTCGTAGTCTCCGCACTTGATGGTTCCGAAGTTGTCCTCGGCGACGGCCTCAGCGTAGTAAGTAGTTGAGCGTCCATGGGAGCAGGCGCCAGTCACATCCAAGGTGCATCCGGGCTGGGTCTTTCCACCGTTGGGGTAGAAAGCTCCCTTACCGATTGGCTGCAGGAATCCCAGGGTTCCGCCATTGGTCTGGATGGACTCGACATACCAGGCATCATCGGAATTCAAACGCTTGTTGGGCTTGTTGTAGCTGAAGAGGGGCAGAGCGGGGTCCAGACCCACAATGGTGTGCACCTGGCCATTGGTGTTCTTGCCGGTGTATCCAGCCACATGGGCTCCCAGGCTGTGACCAATTACGTACAGGTCGTCCAGAGACATTCCGAAGTCAGAATGCAGAAGGTTGATCATGGCGGCAACCTTCTTTCCGACGCCAGGGACAGCCAGGACGGAAGTGGCATAGTCCACAGAACGAGCACGAGCCCAGTCGACGATGATCACATTGTAGTCTCCCTTCGAGAGGAAAGCCTTGCGGATGTCCTTGTTCATGCTGTTCAAATTGCTCTGGGTCCAGCCGTGGATTACAAAACGGGTTGGGTGGGCAGCGTTAAAGTTGGAGGCACTAATGGACTTCTTGGTGGCATAGATGTGCTTGCTGCTGGAGGGGTTGGAAGGAGTGTACAGGTAGAAGTTCACGGGATTGGTACTCAAGCCACGGCCCTCAAGTTTCTCCTGGGCTTCCATCCACTCCTCAGCCACATCCATATCCACCCATTCGAGGGAGCCATCATACTGGGGAACGTACCAGCCGTTCTCGCCATTGACGCGCTCGGATTCCTCCAAAGCGTAAGCCGAAGCTGTAAAAAGTCATAATAATTAATATGGGCTTTCTCAGGATCATGATCCTTTCGTAGTGGATTTTTGTTCTTACCAGCTAGGGCAAAGAATGCGAAAATCAGGAAAGTCTTCATGGTGTAGTTGAGTTCACAACTGATGGTTGTCCAGTTCGCCAACAAGGTCTTTTATAGGTCCCATGGTGGTCGACTTATCTGCGGTAGATTAGATCGAGTAGCAATTCTTTTGCTGACTTGGTGGTAAGCGTAAATTGAAATTAATCTGATCGTTTTTTTTTTTTGGAATAGCGAATCTGATGGCATTTTTATCTACTGATTGGCTGTCTAGGTGTTTTTATACTTCATATTTTTAAAATTGTATGTATGTATAATATTTCTTATCTACAATTTAGCTTATTAATAGTTTAACTATTACATTAGGTCCAAATATATTTTGTAAAATTTCTTTTCATGTAAAAGATATTTCTACTTCCACTTACAGACAATATAAGCATGCTCAAAGTTAATTTTTGTATTTCAGCTCAATGTATATAGTTTGGTGTGTTTCCTTTTAAGGATATTATTCCTTTAATGTTCATCTTTTGACTTAAGATACTAGGCATTCGGATAGTGTAAAATTCTATTCCCCGGTGGAAAGGCTGCCAGCCCTTTTTGAAGGCCTGGCTTTTTAAGGTTCCCAAGGTTTTCAATTGACATCTTTCAATTGCTCTTTAGCGTGGTTTGTGCTTGTCTGAAAATTAAATTTATGAAATTTGGCAGGTCAACTACCTGTTTTTTGTGTCTGGGGGAAGCTTTGGTTGTTGGCTGTTACTTTCTGGGTTCAGCCCGAAAGCAGACTAACAAAGTTACACACCCGAAAAAGAGCATAAAATAAATTATTGGTGCCTTTTCCCAAAAAAAATTACTACGTACTTAGATGGCGCACATATCTACCTCGCTGATTCCGTTCCTATACGTGATAGCTTGGTAGTACTTAGCATTTCATTTTATTTTCATGTTTCAGGATTTTCAGCGCAATTTTTTTTCGCTGCTGTGCTGCTCTCTTAATTTGCCATTTTTATTCCACGTTAATTTGTGTTGGATATTCTCGGAATTTTCGACGACGAGTGCCTTTCTAATATGTAATTATTTCACGTGTTTTGGCATTCGGCGCACATTTTCCCATTTCGTCTCAATATAAAATTGATGAGCTGTTAATCAAGGGCATGCATATTGATGTAAACATTTTTGATTGCCACCAAAAATGTATTAAAAGGTTTTCATCAGCGGAAAATGTTTGTTATTACACGCAAAATGAGAATTTTCATGCCTCTAATTAGAATGTTAAATGCCATATAAAAACCATTACTCCTGTCGGCGCGAAGAATCTCGTTGCACTTGAACTTTAGATTGGCTATTCTTAAAGAATTTGTACTATCGCATAAATTGTTATTTTGCATGAATGCCAACCTCATTCTGCACTCTACGTTATCATAAGACACTCCAGGAAATGCGTAATTACTTATCACGGTCTGGTTATCGAAAATCTCAAAGTAATGAGTAAATTCCACAGTCTTTTCTCGGAAATGTATACGGATGCCTCCTTAAAGGCCAATAGCCTATGTCAAATAAAATCGGCCTAAACGGGAATAGATTTAATTCCAAAGACTCCCGGGTTGAGGAATTTACCAGGATAATTGATAAAAAAAACATAGCAGGAAGCCAAACAAGATAAATGAGAAAAAACATTTTACACAGGCTCAGATACTGGCGAAATTCTCAACCTCATTATTATCCTGAGATACGCAATTTACCCACTTGATAGCCTTATCCTGTGCTTGCAGTGGTGTGGGTAATCTGTTGGCTGAGTTGTTGGGTGATTAAATATGTCAGTTGTTTTCAGAGTTCACTCAGAAGGATATTAAAACGAAGTGAACCTGACTCAAATGAATTGGGATCTGGCGACGTATCAGCGTATCAATAGGCCCACACTTAAATTAATTTTATACGATATATTAAGGCATTTCCATTTCAATTGATAGCTAGTGTAAATTAATCTTTGACATTTTACATAAAATGGAAACAGAAATTCAGTTGAATGGGTATTTTAATTAGTAGTAAAATACATATTTTAGATATCCAAATTATTACCTAGATAAATATTTAGTTTCCATTACTATTTTGGTCCAAAAGTTATTCATTACGTAATTAATTTTAATAAGAGATATCAAAATTCTCCTTCTTCTTCTTTCTTGTGTAACTATTCACTTTTTCTTTTAGTCCAAACATTTTTATATTTATAAGCAACTCTTATACTGACAGCCCCCTGAAACTATGCAACGTTTATTGTTCTTATATATCAAGCGAATTATTAAGTAGCCGCAATGTAGTGCAGTACATATTTAACGAACCACGATAATCAAAGCCCCAAACTTTTACTTTCAGATGGCGTCCAGTTATTTATTTTGAAGAGTCTGGATTTTGGTCCAGAATGCCCAGAAAAGTTTTCAATTACTTGAAGCTGGCTTAAGAGTTTGAGGTTTCCCCTTTGGCGCGCTCGAATGGAGTTCGACAAAAGCCTGTTGTTTGGAAGCAGTCGTCGGTTGCTTGGGGGCAGTGACAGGATGTTTTACATAGCTCCCCAGCAGGCGCTGCTAAGGAATGAGGAAGATGACTACCAGGAGGGATCCCTCATCCTGCCGGATTCCGGTTCTCTACTCTACAATGCCACAGAATTCCAGACAGGCGATGAGGGGGCGGCCTTCGGCTATGGATCCACCACGACCATCAGTGGATTAGAGTTGGAGAACTATAACTACACCGTGATAATGAATTTTAGTTGCGACGGGGAAAACATACAATCGGAGGATCTGTGGTCTAGTGTTTACTTCAGGAGCCTCGTCTACATGCTATATATTCCCATCTTTATCTTTGCTCTTGTCGGCAACGGAACAGTCTGCTATATTGTTCAGTCTACGCCGCGTATGCGCACTGTCACCAATTTCTTTTTAGCCAATTTGGCACTAGGCGACCTTCTGATGTCCCTCTTCTGCGTTCCCTCGTCCTTCATTTCGCTGTATATTCTGAACTACTGGCCCTTTGGCATCGTGCTCTGCCATTTTGTGAACTACTCGCAGGCGGTCTCCGTGCTGGTTACCGCTTATACTTTAGTGGCCATCAGTGTTGATCGCTATATAGCCATCATGTTTCCTTTGAGGCCACGCATTACTAAACGGTAAGTCGACAGGAAATAATTTATTCTGATTAATATTTCCGTTTTGTTATTTGTTTGTTTAAGTTAAGTTTCAAATATAGTTTAATTAAGGATTCGCTTCATTATTGCTTAAGAACATTTTCCAAGTGACCTTAGCCACTACCAAGTTTCACACAGTTATTGGCGTGCCTGGCCACTGTTAAGTGGCCAATTGACCTGAGCGACTAAAGAGTGAGGGGCCCACAGGCCTTTAGAGAAACGAAGGCTGAGCATGGTGCCTCTGGTTAATTGGCTTAAATAGTAATCCAACAGGCAGACGCAGCGCTTGCTAAAAATCCAAAACGGCCGAGTGGCAAACAGCAATTGGCCAGACACATTGTAGACGTCAATTTGTTTGTTAACTGAATACAGTTGTTTCCCGTCAGAAACTCTACCAACTCACCAACTCTCGGTGTCACTTCGCTGACATCCATCTCATCTCCCGTTGAGTTGAAGAGCTGCCTTGAGTCTTTCAGGCTCGAGCGACTTTCAATGTACGATTGGGAGAAGGAAAGAAATGTCTGGATAGAATATAAATATAATAACTCTAGAATGAAAATATATATGAAAATATAAAATTACTTAAAGGTATAATATAAATTAAGATAAAAGATAGTTTTTTCATACCTTTTTTTATTGCATTCTATATGCAAATTTGTAGTTACCATTTTTTCTCACTGTTGCCCAAGTGGAAGTCTTACTGACGTCAATGTTTTGCGTGTGCGTGTCGGCACTTCAGGGTGTTCGTGGGCGGTAAAAGTCATTCTTCGTGGCTTCTTCAAATATTAGCCGGGACATAACGTAAATATGGCTGATAATTATTCAACACGACTGTAATTTACCCGCACGCAGCTACCGCTGAGTGGTCTTCAGGAAAACAAACAGTACCGCTTAATGTCCGCTTATCATGCTCCACCGAACTCCAGCATCACTCAAATGAATTCAACAATTCATGAGAGCATTTTTCAAATTCAAAAGAAAAGCGGATGAAAAATGACTTTAAGTTATACACATTTAAATATTTAAAAGCAAATGAAAGATCTTAGAACCCACTCAAACATGGCCTGTTTTCTTTTTTGCAGTTATGCTGCCTTAATCATCAGCGGCGTTTGGGTGATTGCACTTGCTACGGCTTTGCCCATACCAATTGTTTCCGGACTGGAAATACCCATGTCGCCATGGCACGAGAAGTGCGAGAGGTAAGTACCCAGCTCCTCGGGTAGCAATAACAGGTGACAAAAGGTTATTGAGTGATTTGTATTTACACGAGGATGTCATTTTTAGTCATTAAGTATATTGGTAGACATTGAATAAAGAGAATATCGGAGGTCATTTTATATATTCTTCAATACATTTTCTGATTCTGAGCTTGATCTGCCTTTATGATTGAAAGGCTTCCAGTGTATTTGTCCTGTATGAAATGTATTCATCAAATTGTCTCCGTGCGATGATGGATATGCCTGGCATTATGCCTAACTGGGTTCCTGCCACGGAATTAAAGAGAAGTTCGCTGACTGGCAGGGTTTAAGGGTGTCGGCATTCTTAGAGCCTGGAGCACGTTCTTAAGTGCGGAGCTCATTAAATGTATTACACACATTTTTGTGCCTTCCCACAGAAATCAGAGAGCCTAGCAGTTTTAACCTTTGTCCTGAAGGACAATCGTTGAGTGGGCGAGTATAATGAAAATGCAAATAGCAATCTCATCTGCAGGCTCTTTAACCTCAGTTCAGCTATGCCGAGCACGTTTTGAAATGATGAAAATCATGTCTAATTACTGCAACAGGATAATGGATTTCCAGTTGTAGTTGGACACTGTCAGAATCAGGATGAGAAAGTGGCTATTTAAACTGACCAACTTGAGTTATTACTTGAAATATCAATAATCATAAATATTTCATATTTTATAAAATACTAGAAGATATAATTTATAAACTTGAAGCTTCTTTCTTATTTTAGTTTTTAAGTATTTCAGAATAAAACTTTAGCTGAATGGAACGAAAACTCTGTCAGTACGAGGAAAATAAAATAAGTTTTTGGGGGAGCTCCTCTTTGTTGCTCTTTCTGGCTTAGCATGAAAATGAAATTGCGCACTCAGCCGAGAGTACAAGGGCGTATGTGCGGGTATCCTTTTGTGACAGTTGATTTTAGGAGTCTGCCAGAAATGTCCACTTGAAACTAATGCACTGCCCCTCTCCATATCTCTCTTCCTTCCATGTGATGTCCTTTGTGCGCGTGCATCCATCAGATACATCTGCCGCGAGATATGGCCATCGCGGACGCAGGAGTACTACTACACCCTCTCCCTCTTCGCGCTGCAATTCGTCGTACCGCTGGGGGTACTAATCTTCACCTACACCCGGATCGCCATCCGCGTCTGGGGGAAACGGCCGCCCGGTGAGGCCGAGAATGCCCGCGACCAGCGGATGGCACGCTCCAAACGCAAGGTGAGTCCTCGGAAATCTCTGAATTGCTATTTCGGGGGCCACCGCAAAAACTAATTTGTTTTCAACTGCAACCTTCCATTAGCAAAATCCCCATGAGAGTGGAAGCGGATAAGGGGCTTACTTAGAATATATAAAATGGGCAAAAAAGGTCTAGAAATAACTTTTAGTTCGAAAAAAGCCCACAAAATCTTAAAATTTTAATTAAGTTGTAGTATTAAATTATCAGCTTCAGTTGGTTTTAAAAGTTTCAAACATATCCATATAAATTCACGACTGCTTTTATGAAATTGCGAAAACATTTCTTGCTTTTACTAATATCTAAAACGACTGTAAACAGCTTTATAGGAAAAATGCCAACTCCTTCTGTTTATTTAAATATTATTATTAGTGAATACTCTCCAATTAGTGGGTGTATGTATATTTTATTTTATATTTAAACAAATACCTGTAATCTTCATTTGCAAAATTCCTCTTGCATAAGCTTAGCCATCTCCTGTTTGCGTTTTGTTGACGTTAAAGTTTAACCCCAATCGCAGCACCTTGCCACTGCCTCGATCTGCAGTCAATGACAAGCCTCCACTTGCTGGCTGCTCCAAGTGAACTCAAACCATAGCCGAAACCAAGACTCAAACTGAGCCATCAGCAGACCGAAGTCTGTTGGAACGACAACCACGATGACGACAGCTGTCGAAGCAGCAATCTTCAAATTGATTTTGAATTTTTTCCCCTTTTTTGCTCCGCACAGGCGGAGAAAAATCTGGGGTCAATGGGGAGCAAGCGTGGCAAGGCTGGCTTCCTGCTCCTCGCTGTTGATTTTATACCCTAGCAGAGGGTATCATTACCTATGGTAAATAATGGACTATGGTATATATTATTATACTACCCGATTTGCATCGAATCAAATTGGATAACTTGACTTGACATTTAAGAAGAATTTTCGGAATGTTTCAAGTTTTTGGTGTTCCATTCTTTTTAGTAATCATTGATGAGATGAACTTTAGTTTGATATTACCATATGGTAATTACAAATACCTTTGTTAATTAAGAAGAGTATTTAAACTTTAATCTTCTACATCAAGTATTTCCTCTAACGATATTTTTTAAGACTTAAGATTTTGGGCTGTGGCAGCGTGCCAAATGGCATGTAATGCTCACATAATCACCCGGCACAAGGCACAGCCACTATTTACAATAAACTTGCACGAGCCGCGTTTCGGCAAAAGTAAATGAGAAAAGATTTATGCGGTGCATGTGGTCCGTACTTGGTACAGGGGTCCCCGAACCTATCCACTTGCCAGCTGGAGGCCTATGGCGATGGGATTGCCATTGCGTCTGCGTACAAGTCGTCGTCTGAAGATGCCATCCAGTGTCTTGTGGTCTTCCAGGAAATCAATTTCGATGAGGGTGGGGGTGGGCTGAGGACCACGTAACCGCGTTAGTTGTCAAACGAGCCCCCTAAGTCGATGGCCAATTGTGCAGTTGAATAGAAGAAGAAGAAAGCCAAAAAACGAAATCCAGTTAGCCAAGAGTGTGAACATGGTAGCTGGCAACGACCTTTCCTGGCCAAAAATACAGCTGGCTAATTGGGCAACATATTTTATCCCAAAATTTTGCCTTTTATTGGAGAGAGTTCTAAGGTTTAAAAACATGAATTTATTAATGATACATTTCTGGACTCCTGGAATCCAGATTGAACGTCTATCCCGCCGAAAAACATCCTCTACTGTAGTAAATCCATATTTGTAGACACCGCTTGAGTAGTAATTATGATTGCCATATTTGCGGGAGAACACAGACAAAGAGCTTCAGAGATAACCCAATGACTGTCCAATCCTGTCCAAGAGATCAGACAGACAACCGACAGGGACTCCTTCAACGATCAAACAGAAAGAGCACAGGCCAGAAATGAAAATGAAAACAATTGCTGACAGTTTCGCCCACCGCTGTGCAATATTACCCAATTCGAGCCCAAGGCGATGCAGCTTCATCTGCCATTCACTTTTGCGATGCAGTGGCTCTCAGTGCCCCCTCCAATGTCCAAGCTCTGACCATCCTTCGAACCAGAGATGCCCAAAAAGTGGCTTCCAATAGTTATTTGGTTACTTAACCCGGCAACAATTTTGCTGACTTGGATTTCTCATTTTCTCATGACTGCTCCCTTCGCTCATGCTTCCATCGTCCATCGTTGACAATTTCTTCCTTGTGTCTTTTGCCGTCTTTTCAACATTTTTGCCAATTGGCAGTTGAAATGATTAGCAAATTACTCGATCTCCCCATGGGACCTCGACTGTGTCGCAGCTTCCTCGAAATCGTAATTGTCGCCCGTTGTCAAAAGTCAATTGAAAATTACAAATTTATTGGGTAATCTTTAGCTTAATTGCTTGAGTGGGCAACAGGAAGGATTTATGAGAGGTTAACTGATGGTTTTTAGTTACATATAAGTCTTTCAACCTCAATTCTTATTTTCGTTGAAAATAAGAGAAACAGTCTTCAACATTACTTCTCTCTTTCAACGCTTTTCATTTCAATTTTGCGAGGCAAAAAACGCTTGCATTTATAAATTGCATTCCCTTTTGCCATTGCACTCTGTCAATATTTGTCAAGTGTTTCCTAAATTCGTTTGCACGAGTCGCAATTCACAGTCCATCATCTAATTGCTGGGAAAGACACCGCAGGCAAAACAATCAGTCAAAATCCAAGATCCGAGATCGGAGATCTGGGCAGACGGAGGGGAAATAATATTATTGCTGACTTGGGGCGATGACACTTAACAGTTGTCAGCGGACCCCGGGCGATTGCAACTTTGGATTGAGTACGAATATCACTATTTTGTCAGCTATTTCTTCTTTTTTAAGGTGTTTTTTTTTACACAACCAACTATCGATCTGCAGGCAGCTGGACAGAAGCATTTGCATTTGCCATCTGCTTTTGAGGCTGTTTTGTCAAAGCGTCGACGACTAATGTGTAATGTGTAGGAAACGCGGCTCATTTGGCGCGATTGCTTCTTGTTTGCTGGCAAAACGTTAATTGCATAATTGACTGCAAGAGGCGTAACTCTCGGCCCGAAAGTCACCATGCATTGGCCATCGTCATCATTATCATCCCCTGTTGGCCGTCTCATGGATGGCCAAAGCCCAGACTGATGAGCCATCGCCGGCCGAATGGGCAGCTCCCCAACAGGAGGCGGGCAGCAGTCCAATCCGCAACGGGTTCCCATTTCCACTTTTACTCTTTTGCATTTTTACGCTTCGCCAGGGGGTACTTGTATTTTTTCTAGAGACTTGCTAAACTAATGAGGATATATATTTTGTCCTTGTAACATAAGTAAGGAATAAGGATATTAGCCTTAACGGTTTTTGAAGAAACTCAAAATCTCAAAAAAGTTTAGCTCCTCCTAGAGCCATCGCCGCTCTGGGAGGGTATTCCAACCTTCGGTCTTCATAATTAAAGCTTAAAATTTCTTGTTTTATTTCTCCTAGTAAGGCTGTGGCAGACGTTGCAGCCGCGTCATCGTCTTCTCTTTCTTGAATTGTGTTAAAATGTTAATTTCGTGTTACGTAATCTGTGTCATATCCACCAAGCAGCAGGCAGGCAGTCGGCCAGGCAGCTGGGATCTTCATCATCGTCAGCCTGCACGAGCACATCCCATGGCTGCATGGATACAATGGGGAGTGCATGTGAAAAAAGTGAGAGGATTCCCAGGCCTGGCCAGTAAGTCTTGATCTTCGTCTCCACCCTCCTCTGGCTAGCAAACACAACAACGATGCACATCCACACCCACGCTGCAGATTGGAGTGTTGAGTGCACTTTGTGCGTTTTGTGGCAAATTAAAAGATAAAACCCACAGCGGCAGCGGCAGCAGCTGCAGAAGCAACAACTTTGGCAACAGGCTGCAATTAGTCTCC
Organism: Drosophila eugracilis; assembly: GCF_018153835.1. NCBI lineage: Eukaryota > Metazoa > Arthropoda > Insecta > Diptera > Drosophilidae > Drosophila > Drosophila eugracilis. The sequence goes on from NW_024573224.1 coordinate 5,453,996, forward strand.
CCTTCATGCGATTTGTTTATCACACCGCTTAAATCTTCCCCATCTGCAATTCCGGTTCCCTCTGCGATGACCTCAGCTTGAAAACTCTTCAACCCTTCCAAGTCTTTGATTTATTTTCCACCAATTTATTATGGTGTATCTGCAGCGTCTGCAAGCTGCAGCATGCACATTTACACGTTTACGAATGTGGCTAATTTCTACTTCTTCAAGTTTAATTTTGACTGATAAATATTTCCGTTTTTAGGGTATCGAGTTGAAAGCTTTGCTTTATAGGTTTATTGTAAGTAAATGTGAAATTTATACTTAATATTTTATAAAGTTAAAAAGTGGGGGTAATGAGAATTTGATTGCAGTTTCCTGAATATCTAACTAAGTATTTATCTTAGTACCACCACAAATAATTCTACCAAAGAAGTCATTCAAACTCATCAAGCGCTATTCATGACTTCTGCAAATATTTGATGAACCCTGGACAAATATTGACATTCTTAATTCTTGATTATTTATGCAAAAGCCAACTATTTGTCGCGTTCCACGTGGACAGATCATTAAGGCCATTGCATAATGAGCGAGCAGTCCATTAATTATGGAACAAATACGTAGAGGGACATAAACATTAACATTCAACTTTATGGACAACATCTCTGGACTGTTTGCTCTCGCCTATAAAATTTATCTGCCTGCCATTTTGGCCGTTCGTTTTTGGTTAATTTTTGCTTAAATCAATAAAACTAAATGCGGTGTTTATCGTGGCGCAACGGCCAGGAGTTTTGTGGTGCTGGGAACCATAAATTAGTCAATTAACGACCGTAAATTAAACAGAGACATTAAACGACAAGGTGAAACAACACTACACGTATGCAAATAAATTTGAATTCGATTCTCGTAATTGTTAATGCATCTAATTGAATTAAAGCCAAACAGTTTTAATTCACTCCAACACTCTAGAGGGAATCCTCTGACATGGCATTTTTTGGTCAAGAAAAGAGGAGTTTGTGACCAAGAAAGACGGGTAGGTAGCTGCATTTGGAAGACAGCTGTCCAGCATATGTAGTTGCATCTGCTGTTGCTGTTGCTTTTGTTGTTCGCCGTTGCATGGGGAAACATCTTGTCCTCCTCCTGTTTCTCCTCCTCATCTGTCTGTCTGTTTGTGCTTTGTTTGTCGGCTGGGTTGGTTTTGCTTGTTTGTTTGTTTGTTTGTTTGTTTGTTTGGCGTCCGAACAAGTTTATTCTACAAAAGTGAAAGGTTCGGACATGCATTCAACGTTTATGAATGTCGACTGCCAGCGATCTGTGTCAGTGACGCACTAAAATCTGATCAGAAACGAAGGCGATTGCCCCTAATGAAGAAGCCTCACTTGAACTCAGCAGGGGGCCTTTGTTCATTTGCCTGCATTTGCAAAATCGAAATTCAAAAGGGAATCTTGTGATTAAATATTACTATTCACGGTTAGTTTCTAAGCATTTAAATCAAACTTTGGTATCTGAAGTAGAATTCATTGGTGTTGTTCGATTTATAACTAAGCCACGGTAAAGTTCAGATTAAAGACGTTTCCCTCTGTGTAGACACGCACAACCCAACTATGCTCTCATCTCGAAGCCATTGAGCTAGTCAATGGCGATGCTCATTAATGTTAGAACTATATGACCGCATCAAATGGCAGCTGCTACTTTGTCACATTGCGTATACGCCTTGTATGGCGTGGCTACAAATGAATACGAGAGTCGGACAGCTAACAAGCAAACCAGTCGACTGCATTTGGCAAATGCAAATTTGTAGCTGACCAGCCATAATTGAACAATTCAAGTCAAAGTTCATCGCCGCCTGCGTAATCACATAATAATTTAATTTGCCTTCGAGTAGTAACTTGTTTAGTAATTTAATAATAATTTGTGTGATTTACAAATCTTGCAATGAAAGCATTTCAATATTTTTGAGCAAGAGGTGTCCCATTAAAAGTACCATTGTTAAGCGCAAAAGTTCATCACTTGCCGTGCCATCATGTTGGGCCTGCCCAGGGAGCCAAAAGAGCAATTCTCGGCACATTAACCCCGTTTTCGTGTATCCGTGTGGCTACCATCCAGCTGAGCAGCTTGTAATTAAACCGTGAACATCGCCTGCCGGGCTTTTATTTATCCGCAGGCCCACACCCTCGACGGGAGCTTGTTCCCCACTTTGATTTCAGTCTGAGTTTTCATTCGCGGCCTGGGTGATAGTATCAGGTGCACAATAAAAAGCCAAGATGAGTTTTGATTTGTTAAACATCTCACTCAATTAATTGCTTAAACCGTTTTCTATATTATAACACAGATTGCCTATTATAGGAGGGAATAATATCTGAGGTTTATGAAGAGTGGCATAGATTTGTTATATAACAAAACATCGTTTTAAATTGAGTACTTATTGCTAACAGCGTCTTTGAAATAGGGCCAACTTATATAACCCTTGTATGAGAAGCTTATTGCTTATTGGGTATTTTCCTCGGTGCAGCAATCTAATAGGGCGCCAACAGGTAGCCAGTAGACTTGACTTGAGAAATGGCCAGCACGAACAATTTAGATTAAAGCAGATCTGAGGGTAAAGGGAAGGGGATGCTGGTCTTATTACAGACCCAATGCTTCCCTATTTCACCCGTCGAACAACTCAAGGAAAGGCCGCACAAAAATAATTCAAATTGATAAGCCACTGTTAATGGTCAGATCTTAATGACCAGTAGCCACTAAAAAGTGAAGTGACGGCAAAAGCGGGTTAACGTTAACTCTGCTTCGTTTTGGCTGTTGTTGTTATTCCGTTGTTACTTTTGTTGTCGACTGCCATTATCTTCGAGTTGGCACTTTAAACCCGTAATTAGTTTACACTTGCGGTAATTGCGGCATAAATCTTCAACTTGCCAAGTGTCGTAATATCCATGGCCTACACACACACTCACACATGCAACACAATCCCTATCTGGATCCCTGGAGGCGCACGAGTGTGGGTTCCGTTCCCAACAACTTTATATCTGCATCCCTTGCCATACATCAATGCCTCTTCCCAGCTCCATTCCCATCCCATCCCATCCCATTCCAGACAACTGCCGCAAAATGATTTGTGGGCTTAAGTGGAAGTCTGAGCGTCGTGCTCTGCAGAAAAGTTACCAGTGCATCTCCGCCTTGTGGACTCCGAAAACTAAAGTGAATTACAGTCCATCGGTGCAGGTACACTGCTATAAAGAGGAGGTTCTGAATTAGGCAACAAATAATATTACAAAAGGATTGAATATTTCTTGACGGATATTACTATTGATAAATATAGAGTAGAGGGTACACAAGTTAAGGATGTTGCCTATTTTTAGAACTTTTTCCCAGTGTACTTGTGTACGTTTTAGCGATCCGTTTGAGTTGGACTGTTGTCACGCCATTTTCAAATAAACAGCGCCACTGTAAATATCATTTCTATCCGGACTGCAAATAAAACGATGAGCTTGTCTCCCCTGGTCCCAAGCCCACATGGCCCCATCTTTTTGCGTAGGTAGCAGTTGGTAGCGTTTTGGCTAGTGGTTCTCATGGCAGTAATAATATGGCCCCTATCATGGCTCGGGCCTGGCTCATAAAGCAGCATCTGCGACCTTTTCTGCTCCAAAAGCAATTGTCTTGGCCGGAGCGAATGCGTGGCTGCCTTTATGGGTATTGTCGCCCCGTTTTATGGAGCTATTAAGGTGTCGTCTCTGCGACTGTTGCCACAATTGTTCCATTGTCTGCCAGGTACGGAAATGTCGCGTGCTAAGGGCTTCCCCAGTTCAGCAGATTGTTGGGTTAAACGATGAAGTCAATACAGATTTGGCTCTTAACTTATAAGACAAACTAATGGTTAAATATCTCATTTAAGACGATTCGATGAGGTTGTTTTCAATGTATCTTCCTTAATTAATTAAATGTTAGTACTTGGTTTACCGCTACTTCTTCAGGTCTTGGGTACTTCGAAGCCTTTTGTTTATCCTAAACAATTCGCCGAACTAAGCCCATTTGACAGCTTTGTAAATTAAAACCGCAACTCGAGCACCGAAACGGAATTGAATTTCGCTGTAATGGAGGATGTTAACAGAAACTATTAAAAGCCAAGAAAGAGGGTAAAATTGGCTGGGAAAATGTTTCTACTTTTTGTTTTATTTGTCTATCCAATGGATTGTGATAATGTGCGAAAGAAGCTTGCGAAAGTTGAGCACTTTCTCTCTCTTCATTTTACCCGAAAAACAAACAACAGTTCTGCATAAAAGTCGTAGATACAGATACCGTATCCCAGATAGCAGACAACCGCCAACGGACAACCACACGACCATGTATATCCGTGAGATACATTTTCAGATGCTTTTGGCCAGCATCGCGGCGCCTTCAGTCGCTTAATTAAAACGTGAGCCATTGAAGTGATGGTTGTATGATTGTATTGATTAAATTCGAGTAGGAGCAACACCAACTTAGCCAGGGGGCACGCATCGCAGATGCAGCTGCAGATACATTAATGTATCTGAGGCATTCGTGCGGATGCCAATCAGTGGGCGGCGCCTAACTACCTTGATAATGTAAGCGTTTAGCGTAAATGCGTAAAACCGTTACATAATGCAGTGGAATGCTTTTCTGCACATATGCATCCATGAGATTTGCTCCACTTCGCCAGATTCGGTAGTCGCATGGATGACTAAAAACCAAACATAATGCCAATGTCACTGGCCACCAAATTGGTCACACATTCTGGGTCAGCTAATGCTTCTTTCTTACAATCCTAACTTTCAAAAAAGTATTTATAGTTTAATCTGTGTACTAAAGGAAGTATAATCAACTAAACTAACATGACAATGCCACCACCTCTTAAACACTAACAAATACGAGATTAAATCCAAGACTAGTCAACATCTGGCGAAGATTTGCCATTAAATGTAACCAATCCGGCTTATCTTTTATTTTATGGGTATTAACATAAAAAAAATTACAAGTATTAAATGTATTAAGCTTTTTTCCTGGTCAATTTCTGCCCACGTTTCTAGCTGTCTCTTCCTGGAGGGCGAAGTCGTGGCCAAATTTATCTGAGAAAGAAGTAAAAAGTGCAAGTATCTTGTATCGTCGAATGTGCTTCGTACTAAGCCTTCGGTCTGTGGTTATGCCAGAGCATTTCCTGACACGTTTTCCCCTTCGAAAGGTTAAGTGCTGAGCCCGTTTGCCGAGACTTCGGTGGGTTCGCCTCCTTCGCCTTGGCCAGACACTTATGTGGCTTTTGTGGACTGCCAATGCAACTACAACTGCGACTGCCAACTGGCAGACTTACAACTTACAAGCTACAACTGTGGCAAGGTCTGCAAGGTTAAAAGCGGCCAGCTCGTGAATGCGACCACTGCGGTTTCATTTGCAACTGCTGGAAAATCCGCGAATTGCGGATCGCCAGCCTCCGGATTCAAACCAGTTCCACCAGTGACCTTTTCGTGTCTCGCGCAATTTTCATAAGCCCCTAATCGAGCCGCGTGTCAAGTGCGTGAGGCGTTGCATCTGGCGATGATTAAGAGGCGTGGCGGAGGCCTCAAATGGAAGATATTTATATCTTGAAACTTGAAGGAAACTTGCCAAATGTTTGTACATTTTAAGCAAATTGGGCACGCAAAGTAATACGCCACATCCGTTGCCAAAAGTTGTGATTGGGAAAGACAACGGATCCCTGCATGGGGAGAAAATACCAACAACATTTAAAATTATATATTTTATTATAATAATAATATATATTATTGATTTTATATTATTAGATTTAATGATTACATAATTAATATTTCCATTATCAAAGACTTTTCTAAATATATTTTTCTCCGTGTAATTCACATTAACATTTAAGTTTTTACTAAAAGTGCACAAATCACACATGTGCGTGCGTTGTCAGGTGGCAAAGTGCCTTGGGACTTATCGCTTTAGAGGTCTTTAAATTGCCTTCAATTTGGTCTTGAGCGTTTTGGCCTTGCCACAGAATAATCGTTAACTCTTTGGCTTTCCTTCGGTTACGCAATGGGTTATCCCTTTCACTCTTTCACCCGATCTCCGGTTGGGCCATCGATTATCTTTTCCGCATTTACGATGAAGTCATTTTGGCAAAGGGACAATTAACACCACATTGCATACGAATTCGTGAACGCCCCGATACCGCCGGGCATCGTCAACATTTCGGGCACGTTCGCTCATTAATATTTGCACTGCCAATTGAAGCGGCTTCGGTTTGTCTTAACAACTCAAATGGAAATGCTGACAACACCAGCGGCAACAACCACTCGAGCAACGGCAAAACAAGCAACGTCGGCTACTTTGCATGAATACCAACAGCAAATTGATCGGTGATATAGTAGAGGAGTCCTGGATACTCTAACTTAAAATATGATGATGATTTACTAAATGTAAGGAAGTCAAAAAGATACTTATGAAAACTAACTAATATATTTATATTATACTTTTATTTGATGTTTTATTGATCTAAACTAATCATACTACAAAATTAAAGTCACTTAAGAAATGACGAGCATTGGTCAGGTTATTCCCGCTGAGTCCATCGTTTAATGAATTCATTTTCAGTGATTTATGACAAATTCTTTATTCATTAAAATAATTTAATCTTTTAATATACTTTTAATGCGAAACTAATTGGTTAAAATCTCTTTCTAATGTACTTTAACGAGCGACCGATGTACTTCCAATTAGGCGGCAGTTTTAGATTAATTACGAGTGACTGCAATTGATGTTAAAAAATACTTCAATCGGCAGCGTCTTCATCTTCATCTCGGCTGCCAATGGCCAAAAGCGAAAGTTAGCCAGCCAGTTCCGATGGGAATCTCAATCTCTTTGTGGACTGGTCATTTATCTTTGGGTTCAATTTGCGCTTACCCAATCGGTTACGGAGGACTGTGGGTGGGGGTGGTGGCGCTGAGGATTCCCATGCAGATATGGTCACGGTATTGGGAGTTGGGGGCGCTGAATGTGCCATCCTGATGTGCCGAAGAGCCGGTATCCGATGGTCATCCTTTTAGGCGCGTTTGCCACGCGTTTTGCCGTTGCCATAAATCGCCTTGATTATCGCGCCATTCGAATCGACGGCAGAGGTCTACTCTCATCTTTCATAACTCGATTGCCATTGCATCCTGGAGCTGTCTTGCGTAACCAATCGACCGATGGACTGACTACCTCTATCCACTGGACCACTCTCTTCGGTTTTGACTGTCATTTGTCGACCGTTCTTTCACTTTTCGTTTCATGCCCTTAATTGATTTTAACAAGTTTTTCAGCCTCTGCTGTGTTTATATTGGCAATTTTGTTTTTCCCTTGGCATAAAGTGTTTTTCCCTCCGGCCTCCAGGCCCCTCTTTGCTCCTCTTAGGGGCATGCTTACGCTCAATCAATCCTCTGACCTCAGGTTTTTGGGTTATATTTCGGACTGGTTGCTCTTGTCCAAAGTGTGAAAACTGAGACCCATTTACGCAAAATATGATTTCTTGTTTTGACTTTTGTTTTTGGTAGGAGGTGGTGTAGGTTAAGCTTCGATCTGGTGCTGTCAACTTCAATTACTTCTTTCTGAAAGTTGTAAACTTTTAGTTTAAATTAAATTGGAGCAGCAAAACTAAGTTACAAGGTCCTTGAACTGAATTCAAGTTTTTATTCCAGAGGCTGGGAGTCATCGTGGAGTTAGCAGAAGTTTCAGAAGATAAATCCAGTCATTGCAACAGACTCCAAGGAAACTCCATGGCAGCACGCAACAATGGAAAGATACAAAGTTACAGAGAGATACAAAAGTATCTGCCGCCAGAAAAGTAAAAGGAATCCCAGACACTTCACGCATCTTTACGTCTTCGACAGCGCAATTTAAATAATTGTGGTTTCTTCTAGCCACAAGTCTCCAGTCTTGGCGAATTGCATAATCTGGCCAATAAAGTTGCGAATCCGACTCTGTGCTTAATGACCATTTGCATTATCTTCTCGCCAAATTACACAAAGTTCGGCCAGAGGAACTGGCCACGTATCGAGGAGTGGATGTGGATTGTGGATGGATGGATTTCTTTGATGAGTTACGAATATTTCGACAGATATGCAAATGCGAATGGCGTTGCCATTGTTGAATCGATGGACGAAAAGCTCGCACGTTTTTCCCTTTCTTGTCAGCTTTTCTTCGGGTCTCCGGGTTTTTGGGGCACGTGCAGCTGCTGCCCACAGATAGACAGATAGACGTAATGATGAAAAATTGCTCCCAGGAAATGCAAAAATGGCAACGAAGAGAAAACTCATAGCGATTTCCTTTGATTTGGGGAAAACCTTTTAATATGACAGACAACAATATTTCCATTAAATATGCATTTGCTTGTCTCCAAGCTGAAAACACAACTTAACTCAACTCAAAGTAAACAAACAAATAAACCTCAGTGACCGCGATCCCACACAACTTAACCCCTGCGGTTTCCCACCGCAAACATAAATTATACCGCAATTGGCATTATAAACTCAGTTCCAATCCCCCAGATTTCACCTCCATTTCAGCCACTTCGCTTTGGGTGGGAGCCCCAGATATTTCAAATTCCACTTGCCACGCTGCAAGGGAATCAATTGCAAATCCAAATGCAATAAAAGTTTGGCACATGCAAATCAAAGTGAGCGGCGTGCCCTTATTGGATTACAATGTATTTTTCTCAGGGATTTCTTTCGAGAAGAGAACACCCATCCTTCATTGGACTAACAACTACATACATTTTTCTCTAAAAAGAAAAAATATTATTAATGTTTGTTAAAAAGAAAAGTTGAAAGATGTACACTGCTGAAATTTACTGTCAGTTTAAAACCAATACCCTTGCTGGAGATTTAGAGAAGATCCCTGTAAAATGCTCTCTTTTTCTGACTTTAATTATTTCATTAGGTAAATTTTTACGATATGCATAAAAAGCAGACGAATGGTGCACAATCAAAGTCGGCAGTTTCTTTTTCACACGTTTTCTCGCTTATGTTAGATGTGCAACTTCCAGTTTTCGAGGCGTTCGAAATGCACTTCATTTGTAAAATTACGCATACGCCACGTTGTGCGACCCGTTTTATGGACTCATTCGGATTTATTCATGCATGTGCACCTGCAACCGTAATTCGCTTAATTTGAGCACACAACGACCCACATTTCTCCGTAGTTTTTTGGTGTGAATTTGATTTTTATTTTTGGGAATAAAGTTGAGAGGTTTGATAACTAGTTTCCGTTGTTGCAACACCCCATGAAGTTGTAAGGAACTCCAGCTGAACTTTACCCTCCGCGGTAACTCTTCCGCAGTGCCAAAAATGCAGCCAAAGTTTTTCGGTTTTGCGTACAACTTCAAAGACGTCAGCTGCGTGAAATGGTTGAACTGCGTTGGGTGCCAAAAAAAAAACAAAAACGGGGCGAGAAATGTGGCATGTGTGAAAGGTGGCGGATGATTAATGCTCCGCTCTCGACACGACTTTTCCATTTGTCAGTCAAATGAAAAGGCACCGAAATGCGGTAGAATGACACGAGCGAGCAAATTGGAACAGACTGGTATTCAACTAAAATGGCGTCCATTAAAAGGCAACTGCATATTAAAAATGGAAATATAACTGTTGCACATTGCTCCATGGATGAAAGTCATGCCAATTTCAAGTCGGAAGCCACAAGAAACTGCGGTCCGGACATGTGAAAGTGTTCCGGAGAATAGGGAACGCACAACGTGCTGCAATTAAATTAACAGCTCCTTGTGGGTTCTGAAATGGGGGCAAAAAATGCCAGTTAGCAGCTGAGAGGAATGTGGGTGGTGTTAGAGGGTGTTAACTAACTGGAAGGTTGAAAAAAAATTGTAAAGAGAACCTAGCTAACATTTTTCTACTTCAAAGGAAATGCGGTTTCCTGAAGTGAATAAAAGATGCAGAAATAAAAAGAATTCCCTTGAACTTGTGGACTACTTATTCACTGAACGCAGTAGCTGGATATGCTCAGTTAATTTCCTAACTTATAAATTTAAATATTAAAAAACTTGCGTAAACCTAAATGAAATTAAATAAATGCCAGCTGAAGAAATCTTATCTCGTGTCCTCCTTTTTTGAGTATAGATAAAAGTTTTGAGTTCATGGATAGTTTATCAAATAAAAAGCATATATAAAAACTTATTTGGCGAGATTAAAAACTTTATGAAAATTTACTTAAAGTGTGAATAAAAATTGTTGTGCTATTGACTTGAGAGGTTACACTGGGGGCAACCAATTCTCTAGCCCAATTTCAAACGGAAGTCTGCTGTCGACGTAAGAAAATCTAAATCCAATTTAGGTGCAATGGGAAAAGTTTACTGTGGCACACACAACAACTTTTAATTGTCGCCTGCAAATGAAGGTTAATGACAAGCATTTTAACTACTCTAGCCCATTCGCTATCGGACATTAACATTTTCATTTGCCGACGACCTTAGACAATATGCCGCGTTATTTGAATTGCCAAATGGCCAACCGTTAAATGCAAAAGAAAAAAATTACAAATAAAAAATAAAAAGCAACTCGGCGGCAAAAAGTCGTTGACACTAATTAGCATTTAAAAGTGAGCGAGCAGCAACTTTTGAGCCGGCAGAAGAGTTCGAGCAGCAACATTTTCAATTGAATTGAACATCTCGAGCCGTTGGACAGACGAACATACAATAAATAATAAGTCTGAAGATCTCGAATCGATGCCCGATGCGACGATACCATCGCGTACGGATGGAAGATGCAATTGACGCGCCGGCGGCAACATACACGGCAGCAACATGCAATGCACCAACTGAAGCAACACCAAAAATGTCAAATGTAAAAACGGCGAAACCGTTCAGCAGACGGCAGCAAACAGAAAACTAAAAATAAAAAGCGAAGAAAACGCAGAGCTTAAACAAAAATCGCATTCAACAATAAAAAAATTTGCACGCTGCCGTTTGCCTAACAAGCAGGAAGTGTTGCTGGGCCAGACTGGAGATGGAAAACCAATGGGGAAGAGGGGGAGGAGGTGGAGATGGGGATGAGGATGCCGCCAGGTAAAAACCAGCGACAATGGATGCAGGAAGCAACAACTGTCGTCGTCGCCGGCGACTTCCTACCCATCATCCGCCGCCCGGACTCCAAAACTATAACCTCCCACTTCCCAGGGATGCTCCCATATTTTTACCCATTGCGTGAGCTTTATCTTTCAGTGTCAACCTGAAAATATTGCATCTTGCAAGCTTTTATGCAACTCTCCTTTTATTTGCCACCCACTGAGGCGTCATCGTGGCAATTTCCAGGCATGGAAGTCGGAGATATGTGGAGATGCCTGATTAAATGGCATACTGTGTGTTTACATGGGATGCAGGTTATTTTTATAGGCCACGCATTTTTTAATTGCTGTTAGATATAAAATTATATTGTCGAATAATATGTTGACAGCTCATAAACGAAATTTTATTGATAAAATAATTTAGGGTGAATAAAAAATTTATTGGGGGTGTTAAATAATTAAAGTTGTAAATTTGGAGAGTACTAAACTTTTATAACTCATATTTTCTCTTTTATTGTATTCTAAACATTTGGTATGAGTTTTATACGATTATAAGTTAGGAATCCTTATAACTAATAACTAATACATTGAATTTAAAATATACAAAATATAACAAAAAGGATTACTTGACTAATTTTGCAACACATTTAAAGTATCAATCCATTACAACTTACTGAGTTAAGCACTCCGATTCCAATACACTAAATTTCAACCAGTTGACTTTACTCCAATTTAGATGCCTTTTATCGTCCCCAAGGCATTGTGCCCCCCATTGACTGTTTGGCAGCCTCTGTCGGCCAACCGCTGAACATTGTTGCCGCTTATTTTTAGCCGCATTGTTGAGCGTGAGATTTATCGCCAGCTGCGGTTTCTTTTTGGCGATCGGCGCGCTTTTGGCGCTTTTTTCCCAACGGCATTCGGAAGTTGAATGAAAACCGTTTAATGGGGGAAGAGAAAATCTTGTGCTCAGCATTTAAATCAGCGAGTACCCTTTTCATAATTTTTTCAAAGAATAACAAAACAACAACTCATCTGAATCATTTTTAAGCTGATTCTGGAAAAATATTTTTTTTTTAATTTTACTTTTTTGTAAGGGGTACCATCATCAAAATTTGCTAAAAATGGGCGCAAAATTTTGATTCCAAATTTGAATGCAATTTTTATATATTATTTTTCTGAGCTCAGCGATGTATGACATTTTAAATTTGGGGAAATATTTCTTCAGTTATAGGAAAAATACCACAAAGGAAGATCGATTTTTGGGAGTAAAATAACCATCAGAATTCGTTGGGAAATAAATATATTTTTGCTTAGTCTTTTTCGTATAACTTGGTCAATTTGGCACACAGAGTCGTCCGGCAAAGTGGTTTTTGCAGCTAACTATCTATACAATTCATTTATACCATTTTTTGTCTGATTCCGACAAATTATTTTTTTGTCAAAATTTAACTTTTTTGTAAGGGGTACCATCATCAAAATTTGCCAAAAATGGGTCAAAAATTTTGTGTTCAAATTTAAATGTAATTTTTTTATATTTTTTAGATAATCTTTTCCTGAGCTCAGCGACGTATGACATTTCGTAAAATATTTTTTTTTTTAATTTTACTTTTTTGTAAGGGGTACCATCATCAAAATTTGCTAAAAATGGGCGCAAAATTTTGATTCCAAATTTGAATGCAATTTTTTATATATTATTTTTCTGAGCTCAGCGATGTATGACATTTTAAATTTGGGGAAATATTTCTTCAGTTATAGGAAAAATACCACAAAGGAAGATCGATTTTTGGGAGTAAAATAACCATCAGAATTCGTTGGGAAATAAATATATTTTTGCTTAGTCTTTTTCGTATAACTTGGTCAATTTGGCACACAGAGTCGTCCGGCAAAGTGGTTTTTGCAGCTAACTATCTATACAATTCATTTATACCATTTTTTGTCTGATTCCGACAAATTATTTTTTTGTCAAAATTTAACTTTTTTTAAGGGGTACCATCATCAAAATTTGCCAAAAATGGGTCAAAAATTTTGTGTTCAAATTTAAATGTAATTTTTTTATATTTTTTAGATAATCTCTTCCTGAGCTCAGCGACGTATGACATTCCGTATTTGGTCAAATATTTCTCTAGTTATAGGGACAATTCCACAAAGAATAACCTTTTTTCAGGTGTAAAATAACCATCAGAATTCGTTTGAAAATTTACCTATTTTTTCATAGTCTTTTCCGTATAACTGGGTCAAAATGACACTCAGAGTCGTCCGGCAGAGTGTTTTTTGCAGCTAACTATCTATAGAATCCATTCGTATCACGTTTTGGCTGATTCCGACAAATTATTTTTTTGTCAAAATTTCACTTTTTTGTAAGGGGTACCATCATCAAAATTTACAAAAAATAGGTCAAAAATTTTGTGTTCAAATTTAAATGCAATTTTTTAGATAATCTTTTTCTGACCTCAGCGACGTGTGACATTCCATATTTGGTCAAATATTTCTCTACTTACAACAGCTTTACTAAAAAGTAAAAACACCAATTTTTTAGAGTGATTTTTCTATGTATAAGTCGAGCCTTGAGCTTTTCAAGGCGACCGTTTTATGTGGACTCGGATGTGAACTCGAACTTGGATTCCAGCTCCGATTTGCATTCCCATCCATCTGGTGGCATTCGGAGGCAGCGAAAATGCAGATTGAACGGCGGCCGATTGCTCCCTGGCGGAGGGTGATGTTAGCCAGGCTTTTATTTTAGCTTAACTTGGCTTTTTGCGGTCTTTCAATTCGATTTCGTTTTTCCCAGAGCGAGAAATTTATTGCAGCCACAAGTTTGTCAATACACGAAAAATCGCTCGACGCTCGTTAGCCAAGTCAGTGTTTGCATATGGCTTTTGGTGGTAACTCTTGCTCCTGCCTCAGCTCAACTTGGCCCGAAGCTGCTGCAGTTTGGGTTTTCGGTTACGCAACCACCGTAAGCGATTCAAGGTGAAATCGCAATAGGAAACATTGGTCGGCTGACAGCTGACTGCAGTTGCGTTTTAATTTTTATTATTATTATTCCTAAGAGCACGATCATCAGCAAGTTGGAGCCGACATCCACATGCATCAAGAGAGGCGGAGTTGCGTTGCCCCCGCATCAGGTGGTAATTACCTCCACCCAATCTCACAAAGTCGTTTGTCAAGTGTCGTTTATGAATTGCCGTGATTCACAAGCACTCCAAGTTAATTGCCAGGATTGGAGAAATGCTCATGCCATTACCTGAAAACAATATGAGTAATGGAGTGGGCTTGAAAACAGTGTCAAACAAAGCGCTGATGTGTCAAAAAGTGAAATACTCTTATTGATTTCCGAGGTAGGAGGTGTTTGGAGCATTAAACAGCTAATGAAATGTTAATGCCAGCTACTGTATTTTTATGTACATTTATTTGAAAGAAGCATAACTCTACCCCCCGGGGACGGTTTTACATTCCAATTTGCAACCCCTGCTGCTCATTTTTATGAATCCTCTTCTTTTTGATCCCCCAAAGTCTTCTTCTGAAAAAGCCGACACAAAAAAATTGAAAAATCGCATCGAATCGCACTGTGCTGGGCACAATGAAATTGCTGACCCGAAAATTGGCATCTAATTGAATAAGTGTAGGTTCGATTTTCGCTCTCTGTCACCTTTCTCTGCTTTGTATTCGGTTCATTGAACGTTGAGTTGGTCCGATCTGGCCAGCCACTTCATTAAACTTAACACAATTAGACGTCTGAATACGAAAAGTGGAAGTGAAGTGAAATAAGACCAAGTTGATCATATTACGTACAGTAAAAGCAATAAAAAGTCTGGCCTTTTAACACGATTTTTACTGTGTTTACAAAAACATCAAATCGAGTTACGCAACACATCAATTCTCTAAGTTTATATCTGGTAATTGTGGTAATAAAGTAATCAAGGTAATGGAAAACTATGATTGATTTGTTAACTAAATGGCAGATGGGAAAAACACAGAATGACTTTAGAAAATATTTATTGGCATCGGCAGCAAAACTTACCGTAAGCTTGATTAAGTTGGTAATTCTTAGGTAATACTATTTTCGAATTACCCAATAAGATTTATTTGCAAATATTTTTTAGCAAAATATATATTTTTGTATACATCTAACATTCAATTATGAGGTGTGAAAAATGCCGTCCCCGGCTGAAACTTAGTAACCACATATTATGCTCCACTGCCATTATCGGTTCAAAAACAAATCCCCTCCAGAGCCAACATTATTTGAGATTTATGTGCCGCGACGCGGACACCAAGGATGTCTGGCGGTAAATACGATCCCGCTTGGCAATTACTTTCGCACACCAGACACGGCCAACCCAGTTTTATCTTTATCTTTACGGAGAATCACTCGGGATCGTAGGCCTCGCACAGTGGCACACTTACACACACACACACAGACCGCCAGTCGCAATCACAATCACACTCAGTCAGTCATCCATCATGGCACGTATTCGCATTTGTCATGCGAGGGGTAGGGAAATACGACCCTACACTGATCCCCCTCTTGGAAATAAAACACAATGCCAGACCAGAGATCCAAAGACAGACCTCAAATTATACGAAATTACCATTGTTTGCAGTGGAGAGTCTGCGAGCATCGGGAGTTTTCCTACGATTTTCACTTTCGTTGAGAGCAGAAGTGTACAGAAATGTGCAGAAATTTTCAAATCAGACCCCAAGGAAAGCCACCGCTCGCCAGGCCAGCTGACGTTCAAGTGCGGGATCGGTTTTAACCCAGCAGCAGCCAAAGCAGCGTAGTCATCGGCAGAGGTATATCAGCCCAGCAGCGTTGGAGAGCGAAAGTGCACGACACTGGGTCTCGACTTGGCCGAAAAGCCTGGCCAAAAAAAAAAAAAGAGAAACACAGAGAGAGCTCTCCAGCACATCCGACAGCGGGAAATCGGCGGTGCTGTAATAAGTTGATTGTGCGGTAATTTCGGTTTCACTTGCCATCCCACACACAGACATACAGTGTTAACCCCACAGACACAGATGGCTAGAGCTACAGATACAGAAACAGATAGAGAAACAGATACTGTGGCAAAAAGAGACACAGACAGATGGCCAAGACAGCGGCTCATTATTGGCCTGCTCGCCACGCATGCGCAGTGCCCAGAAAGCAAAGTCGCATCATCATCATCACCAAAAAGCGAAGACCGAAACCCAAACCGAAACGGAGACCCTCTCGCAGACACAACTCCCGTGTATTGGTAGTGGTGCCTTGCATCTGGCTGGATTTCTGTATAAATTGATGATGCGGCTGCAGTGGTTCGTCAGTGAAGCATTTGATTTGGTCTAATAAACAGCAGCCTAGTGCAATCCGAGGATATAGCAACGTGAGGCACCTTAAGCTCTGAGTCAAAGTAATCCGTATAACTGAATCCCCGTTCTGTTTCTGTTTTCTCCCAAAACCAAACAAAATATCTATCTATACACACATAACCACAGACCGAGGATTACTGTGAGATAGTGCCAAGTGCTAAAGTGAGTGCGTTGTGAACGAAAAAGCCGTGAAACCGCATCCGCATCTAGTATCCATTACCCATACGCACCGTTGACCCGTGATTGTGCAGCCATGAAAGCCTTCATCCTAATGTCCTGTCTGGCGCTGGCCGCCGCTCGTCCTGAAGCGGGCTACAACTACAACCGTCCTGGTGGCGGCGGTGGCTCCGGAGGTGGCTCCCATGGCGGTGGTCTGGGCGGTGGCCTCGGCGGTGGCTTGGGCGGTGGATTCGGCGGTGGTTCCAGCGGAGGATTTGGTGGTGGATCCAGTGGAGGATTCGGCGGTGGTGGCTTCGGCGGTAGCAGCGGCGGCGGATTCAGCAGCGGCGGAGGCGGTGGCTTCAGCAGCGGTGGAGGTGGCGGAGGCGGCGGTGGATTCGGCGGTGGTTTCGGAGGCGGCTCCGGCGGCGGCTTCGGAGGAGGTGCGTGATCCAGCCGTGATCACTTCAAAAAGTTTTTTTAATTAAACAAAATATATCCACAGGCGGCAGCATTGGTGGTTTCGGAGGCGGCGGCGGCGGTGGTGGCACCACCTTGGTGCAGAAGCACATCTACGTCCATGTGCCACCACCAGAGCAGGAAGAGGTGCGCCAGCGCCCTAACCTGCCAGTTGGCCAGTCCCAGAAGCACTACAAGATCATCTTCATCAAGGCCCCATCCCCACCCTCGTACCAGGCTCCGGTCATTCCTCTGCAGCCTCAGAACGAAGAGAAGACTTTGGTCTACGTGCTGGTGAAGAAGCCCGAGGATCAGCAGGACATTGTCATCCCGACACCCGCACCCACGCAGCCCTCGAAGCCCGAGGTGTACTTCATCAAGTACAAGACCCAGAAGGATTCCAGCGGCATTTCTGGAGGAATCTCTGGCTCAACTGGTGGCTTTTCTCAGGGCAACGCCGGCAACGGTTACACTACTGGCGGCGATGCTGGCTTCACTGGTGGCGACAGCGGCTCCATTTCGGCTCCATCCAGCAACTACGGACCCCCTGGAAAGTCCGGCCCCTACTAAAGTGATCCTCAAGCCCATCGATAACTCAAAATTGCGAACTTCGAACTCGGCCCAAGCTGCTGACTAGTCCTGTCGTTGACACGCCCCCATATTCTCACCTGAGAACTACATCATCCACATTCACATTAACCCACAAAAGATCTTCGACCACCATGTGTCCCTGAATTATCTCAGACCTACATATCTTCTTTTAAAAGGGGGCGGCGCTTTCGCCCACGACTTTTGTAAATAATACTTTTCCATCTTTCATTTTCTACTCACTCTTTTGACCTATCCATCTTTCGCATTTGTAAATTTCCATCTTTAACTGAATTAGAGTCTAACCTTCAGCCCTGCCTGGAAAATTCTATTAGCTAATAGGTGACAAGGGCGGGTTCCTTGGATGGGAACCTCCCTTGGCGCCCGGAAGAGCGAATGATGATGATGTTGATTTGTAGCAGAAGAAGATGATTTAGCGGGGCTCGATATGCTCCATACATATAAATATATATTTTAATTATACTAGGCTTAAGTACTTTATGCACAAATAAAAAAAACAACGGTGACAAAATTACAAAAAAAAACTATCTGATTTTTTACTTTATACAATAAGCAGTCAAAGGGATTAATAATCATCCTTTCAGCTTTCAAGATGACATTATTTTTCCACTCGTTTTCCTTTACCTCGTTAAGTTCGTAAAAGAGATGGTTTAACCAATTAGTTCCCTAATAAAAATATTTTCAGTATAAACTACTTAGAAAGTAATTTCTTGCCATAACTTCCATAGCTTCAGAATTTCAAACATTCCTGTGGCTTAATACCTAAAAGGACAACAGCTGACCAACAATTTGGGTCCTTATAATTAATTTGAACCCAAGTTTTCATCTTAGTTTTGACTTAAATCCCACAGTCGCTTTTAGTGGCACTTAAAGATGCTGAAAGTTTATCAGAAAGAGGTGAAATGTCTTTCCCTTCAATTCGTTAATGACAAACTATTGCTCTGGTTTCTTTCTCTGTCATTACCAACAGCTTTTGAAACATTACAATCTGCTTTTGCTTTAATTTCCTTTGTGTGTTTTTGTTTTCTTGTTGATTTCGTTTTATTTTGCCACAATGTTTTAATGCCTTAAGTATACAGCCAGCATTGGCATTGTCATTGCCGCCCGAGCTTCTTCCTCTCATTTTCGCCCAACTTTTGCACTTTCACTTCGGCGCAATTGTTGCTCTTTCGGCTGCTGTTACCTTTAACCCATATCACCACACTGCTTAATTATAGCAATAATCCAGATTAGATTTGAATTTTTAAGAAAGTTTTCCCAGCGTTTACGGAACAGTGCTTTAAATAAATATATTATAATAACTTTCACATTTCCTAAGCTAACTTTGCAAAGAAATACCTCTGATGAAATCGGGACTTGCCTTCTATATATTTTAATAATATTCCTGAGGATATAAATCGGTATTTGATCCCCTTCGTGTCATTTTCCCATTAAAATGAAAGAAAACGTAACCTGACAAATGGGCCAAAATGGGTTAACCAGATGTTGTTGTCTTTTTTTTGTACATGGCAACGGGCTCAGTTCAATTCGGAGTGTGCCGCTGCCTTTGTTCCCAGCCTCATATTTTACTGGCATATGCTTCGCTTCCGCCTGTCTGGGCCAAAAGTGAACCGCTGCTGTTGTTTTTACCCTGACTATAGGTTTGACTATAGTTTTTGTTAGCGCAATCAATGGCAATCCGTCATGCAAAGCTCTGCCCCGCGGCTCACTTCGCTGGAATTCAGTCGAGCCTCTCAACACTACTATTTGCTTTCCGAAAAGCCATCCTAAGGCATTCATATACCTAGTAAAGGTTTTTTATGAATTTTACAAATTCAATGAATTCTTAACAAAGCAGCCACTAAAAACTGCTTAGGCTTGTTTTCACCTTAATTTAAGGTATGCTAAATGGTACTTTAATATGCCTAATTACTTCGTTTTGACCTTGCCATCTATGCGAGTCGTAAAGCGATGCATCGATTGGTGAACGTGTGCTATTCACTTTGCCCGAATATTCCTAGTTGGCCCGTAAAAATGCGAACGTGTTATTCGCTCGGCAAATTGGCCAAAACAGGGACAAACCGTAACACGAAATGCCCGTAAACAGGACTTTGCATCTGCCAAAATGGATGGACAAAAGGCCAATCCTTGGCAGAGAAAAGGAGAAGGGGTCTTTGAATCCAGCATAGACAGATTCCGCCTCCAAGCAGAGCACGCCCACTTGCAGTTGGGAAATTTGAAAAGTTTCTAAGGACGCAACATTGTTGCAAATTGGTGCACATCCCTTCCATGTGTGATTGTCCTTTGCACTTTAAAACTTCTCCCTTTGGTTCAAGTTCTATAATTTGCATATAGCTCATATGTACTTAGAATAATCTATATGGAAAAAAGGACTTGTATGTTAAGAAAGTGTATGTATAGGTGTGTTTTAAAGGACAGCTATTGGGGCGTGGGAAACTTGTTGTCATGGAAGAATGATTGGGGAAAGAAAGCATGTTTTCTATTGAAAATATAATGCTAATATGCACCTTGTCTGTGGTTTTTGTCATGAAATATATACATGACACAAACGTTAGCAAATCTTTTCCAGACATAAATTATAGACAAATAAGCTTTATTATTTCAACCGCGTTTATAGCTGTGCTTAACTTTTTAAATCCCTGGAAAATAAAAATCGTATTAAAAAGAATGAACGTGCTGGCGAAATGCCCGAAATAAATGTCAGCAAGAAAAATATGTTAGTCGGGAAAGCACAATTTATGAGGGAAAGAAATGTTTAAAATTCAATTTGTTGGGGAACGCAAGCAAACAGGGGAAATCCCTGTCGCGGACACCGAGGAGTGAATTCTTTTGTCATAACCAACGACCAGTCCTCTTGTTCACGGAAAATATCAGGCATAAGCGAACCATTTTATGACCTTTACATTTCACGAGGTGGTGGTCCCGCCTGTCGCACGCCCACAAAATAAATCGCAGCCGAAAGACTTCCGCGAGGTCAACGCCAAAGAGAAGACGGCAATTGGGAGGGGCTAGAGGTTAGTCGCACTTTCGGTTTCCGCGTTTAATTGACAGCTCTGAAGGGTTTATGACACTTTGGGAGCTTTAATTAATTGTGCGTATTTCATAGTCGCTCTCTTCCTGCCACGCCCCTCTACTCGACGAAGGCGTTGGCTTAATTATAATGTATGTAGGTCGTAAAATAAAAACTCAGTTCACGTACGTGGAAAAATACGCACAACTTGAAAACAGTAAGGGCGATATCCGTGGCAACCCGTCAAAACATTTTTGGCTTTAAGTTCAGTCGGTTGGATTTATCGCCCAATATGGCTTACTTAGAAGCTTGGGGAATGAAGCTCCCATTTTCCGTAAGGAAAATGTCTTAAAATTGGTAGCTTCTGTTTTTTAGCGGTCAATGTCCGTCAATGCTTTGTTCTCAGGACCATAAACTTGGTGGCATAAAATTGTAGCCAACAAAAGTCAATTTTCCACTCCCAAATCATGTTTTGCTTTTTATTTGTTTATTTTTATTACTTTTGAATTTTTACGATAATTTGTGGTAGTCACTTACTCATTTTTTAGATTTCATTTAAGTTTGCCGTCATAGAAAAGTAATAGGCGTTAATATTAGGAAGATCTTGATAATTTTAACATATTAGGAGATAATCTTTAAGTATTGGGAGAATGATCTTGTCCTTCAGATAACTTTCCTTGTCTTGAGGGAACTTACTGTCTCTTTTTAACAATTTATTACTAAATAATTTTTGAAGCCTTAAAGTCCTAACAAAATGCAATAAAATTCAGTTAAAAAAATATGTTGAAACTTTATAAAGCCAAAGTACATTAAGTTTGCCGAAATCTCTTTCCGTAAATTGCTGTGTAAATTAGTTGCTGATTAGTTTGGCTGACCGCCGAGCAAAATGTTTAATGACCGTTTGATTTTGGCCATTTCATGGATAACAAGCTAAGACCTGGGTGCGCACCTCCACTCAATTTCTGGTTGCGGCTTAAAAATTACCGAAAATATTACCAGCTTTGCTTCTTTCCCTTTTTTTTTGGCACTTTCGCAATTGTTTGGCAATTAAAAAGCGGCTTTAATTACCACAGAGTCAGGCATGCGGGTGCCCAGGGGTCAGCGGTTATTACAGGGAATTGGACAAGATAACCTGGGGCACGAGCTCATCGATAAGTGAAATGGATTGATTAATGATGGTTAACTTCGGAATTGCAAAGCATTACCTCTAATTGATCTAGTTTCCAGTCATTATTTGATTTTTATTTTTAGCAGCCCGTTTTCAACTCCCACGCAAAAGAGAGGCTTTGTGAATGAAATTTGGCTTTCAATTTTCAGCGAACTTTGTGTTTGTTTACTCACTATTCACTTTCAATGGCATTAAGTTAAGCAGATGAAAAAACACAGTTTTGGGCTTGTCCGAAAATTTGCAATAAAGTCTTTTAATGCGCTTACCTCGCCTTTTTTTTTGTTAAGTTAAGTGGACTCTTTTTGGGAAAAAATTAAAATAAATAACGGAAATAAATTAAGTCCGGTGAAATGCCAAATAAACACGCAATTTAAAGTGCTTGTATTTTGTCAATAAAAACATTACCTAAGAGGTTTTTTTTAATAGATATTATAGTTTATCACAATATATTATATGAAATGCTGTAAAGACCTTCCTAGAGTCGATAATTCTAACATTAAAACACATGCCTTGCACTTAAAAAGCAATCAACTGCCCATCGCCTCCCACATTAATTAAACAAACTAAAGGGCAGGTAGCTGGTCCTGGAAGTAGCAACCATTTGCTCGAGCGAACGTGGTGGGAAATTTAATTAGTGAATTACTTTAGGAGGAAACGAGACTGGAACGGAGAATGCTTTACACCTCATTACTGTTAACCTTTCCATTCCAATCCCTCATTTTCGGCCTCATTTAAGCAGACACAGACTTAAGACTTCCATGGCCCAGTTCCTAAAGCTGCCCCATTTGATTTTTGTGGGTGTGAGTCAAAAATCATGTTGCTGAATTACAACACAGCTGTACTGAGCCTCGATACATGAGCTCATTTTTTATGTAAGCCCAGACGCGGCATAAACTTTGATGGGCGGATTCGGGCATAGCCGGCAACCGGTTCAAAACCAAAACAAATCACCGAGAAAGCCAAGTGCCTTGCGATTGCAGCTAATGCCGGCAACCTCCGCAGCCGGCAATTAAGTCGTGGAACTGTCACGCTGAGGTGGCCAAAACAAACTGCCAAAATAAAGCCGAAACTAGAGCCGCAGGCGCAGAAACTTTAGCCGGCACATATGACATATGGCTAGAGATTCGGCACTTCAGTTGGCCAAGGCATAAAGACTCCTCAGGCGCCAGATGATGTTGCAGTTTCCACCCACAGTTGGGAAATGCACTAAAAAAAATATCGGCTTATCTAGCATTTTCTCATTTAGACAAAAAAAAAGTGTTAAAAGAACAGTAAATATTTAAAGTGGTAATTTAGCCAGAAAATATTGATTTTATTATTATTTGTTTTAAGTTTTCAAATTTTAACTTAAGCTATAAATATTTTATGCTTCTTATTAGCTTCTAAGGACAGAGTTCGTTTATATTTATCACTTTTTGCCAAATTTACTTCGCTTTTTTAGTTTTCTGTGTGGGCGAAGGGAAAGTTGGGTGCAAAGTTCATCAGTCGGTGGACACATGATCGGGCCAAAGGTCACAGCTAGCGCAGACGCGTGTCCAGACGGCAGGGGAAAAAACACAGCATGCACATATTTGTATAAACATTCATTACGAGCTTGCTTGGCTTCACTCTCTGTTTGCTCCTCGTGTTGTTTGTGCTTTGACGCCCGAGCAACGCGGCGTATACTTAATGTTGACATTGTTAACACTCCCTGGCCCCCCTGTATGGCCAACTAACGAGGCATTAAAACGAATCAAATGGCCTCGTTGAGCACTCGTTAACTTCGCCCAGCATCTGGCAACTTGCAACTAGAGCGGGTAACTGCAGCTGAAAAGGGAGAACCAACCAGCAACAAAGGCGGCCAATAAAACGACTTGGCGAGTTCATAAAAACCAACTGCCAGCTTGCCAAACGGATAAGTGTCGCCAAATGCACCCAGCTGACTCCAGAAAATAGTCGCAGATTCCGAGATTCACATCCATGAGACCATTGAATCAATTCATAATCCGCTGTCATTGAGCAAGACTCCATTTACAGTCGCATATACCGGCGATTATGGCATCGTATTTCCATGCAAATATGTTTCAATTTATACAGTTGATCGTCTTCCTATTTCAGAATTCAATTCAGATTTCGCATTTGATTCTTTTGTTGGCCGTTAACTGCCCTTTGCATCATCTGCAGAAGTGGTAATCGTCAGCTCACATCTGTCTGGCTTTCGGGTAAATGGTCTTTGATGGCAATATCCATTCTTTCACACTAAAAACAAAAACTCATTAAGAAACGTATTCTATCGTTGTAATCTTTTTATCTCATAAAATTATAGAGAACGCGTTTTGTTTTCTGAGTTTTCAAAAATAATTTAGTTTTTATTTCAATATAACTAAAATAATTTCTTGAGTGTATGTCTTTAGCAGTATAAACTGAGCTTAACATTATTGTAGTGGCTTTGTTTCAGGCCGTAAACCTTTATGTCTAGTTTTTTCAGGTGGTCATGTTGAAGAGACGTGACCACTGAGTTCATCGTTGAAGTAAACTATGCCATTATATTCGCCATTCTGTCTCAGGTTGATTGTATCTTTTGACAGAAAAGCAATCCAAACTCCTCTGAATTGGGTAACTTTTTATGGTCTTTGAGCTATTAAAGCCCTATGACTCAGTTTATGAAAGTATATATGTAGTATTTATGTAGGATAAGTAAGTAAATCTTAACTTATGGATTTTCCACCTTACGTGTCGAATGCCACCTGCTAAGGTTTGCTAAGGCAAATTTACCTACGTTTTCTTGACAGAGAGAGAAAGGCTTAACTTTTATACAAGCCTAAAAGTATGCTAAAATATAGGTCATAAATTCGCAAAATTCCAAATTCAAGTTCAAAATTGTTTCTCAGCATCTAAGTCAGCTTAAAGATTCCCGATAAAAATTAGTTTAAAAAGGCCATAAAAACGAGACATTGCCTCCTGATATAAATAAACTGGTTGGCCCAGTTTTATGGTGGCGTTGTGCCCTCGACAGATTTTATGGCTTGACAGTCTGCGATACAAGGACGTTCAAGGTCATAAAGTGAAATAATAACTGAAGGATGAAGGATGTCCCAAGGTGTAAGACCGTAGTCCTATAAATAGAATCGGTGTTTGTGTGTCCCTTAACAAGCTTTCTTCTCTTCCACTTTCAGATGGTTAAGATGATGCTTACGGTTGTGATTGTGTTTACCATTTGCTGGCTGCCCTTTAATATTTTACAGGTGGGTAAAGAGTTATATTAATTAGAACTTCTTCTTCCTATCAACTTTTAGCATATATTAACTTTATATTTCTATATTGAAATGCATTGTTTTTGTATGAAGCTTTTGCTAAATGACGAGGAGTTCGCCCGCTGGGATCCTTTACCTTATGTGTGGTTCGCATTCCACTGGCTAGCCATGTCGCATAGCTGCTACAATCCGGTGATCTACTGCTACATGAACGCCCGTTTCAGAAGCGGGTTCCTTGAGATCATGCATCGTATTCCTGGCCTGCGTCGCTGCTGCTGCCTGAACCGTTATTTTCGCAGCGGCGGCGACCGCAGCTACGAACCTACCGGTGAGACGCCCAACAAGTACCATCGCCAAGTTGGTGATGCCCTAATCAGGAAATCCAAAATACGTATTAGGTGCTACCCCTCTTCACTTAGTATATCCGTAATGTAACCATTTTTATTGTCTTGTATGTAGACGGAGGCATGTTGCTTCCAATTTGAAATCTGTAGTTTTTAATATTCCTTAAAAATTTGTTTTGAATTCTTAAAGCCTTGCATGCTCCTGTAGTAGCACACAGAAATTCTTCCGCATGAACTGCACCAACAGCATTTTCCTGTTAATTTGTTCTTTCTATGACCAGTTTTTACTAAATTTTCAAATTATTTTCATGCGCCGCCGGTGAAAACGAAGGAACAGCAGCAGCGATAAACCTCAATCGTATGAACACGTCGACCACGTACATCAGCACCCGTCGAAAGCCAAAAACGAGTTTAACGCGAGCGGTAAGTGAATCACTTTTTAAAAAGTCAAAAGGTTACCTTTTAATGAATTCATGAAAATCACAAAAATGATTTCATCAAACTTTTGCAAAGTTATTAAAAATATCATGATAAACTATTCATTTCTCAAGATTTTTCTAAAACGATCCTATATTTCTTATGATCTTTTATTTTCTAAACTTTTTCCGTTCAATTAGAACCCGCTTTCATGTGCCGAGAGGTCGTCGTTGCGGTAGCCACCACAAGGGTCACAAAATCACCTGAACGGCGAGCGGAAAGCTCCGGTGAAATAAACGCGAATGCAAAGTGCACGGAGTTCTGAGAGCAAAAATAATCAAATTAACCAAAGATCAAATCTCCCACAGACACATGTCTGCTGAGTGTATATGTGTGAGTGCGTGAGTGTCCGAGTGTTTTACGCGTTTTGTAATTGTCAACTCAATGTAATTTTACTGAATGTATATTAAAGGTAATCAATTAAAAGTATATACAATATTCACATACAAGTGTTAGATCGTTATGAGTTTAAATAAAGCCCAAAATTATGCAATGGAAATTTCAATTTCTTTAGTTTTACACATAAAAAGTAGCCTACATTTGAGCTGCGAGCTCGGAGGGTTTCGATTGAGAAGCGTTTACCATTTAATTTATTGCACCACCATCTAGAACCGTGCAAAAGACACCTGTATAATTGACCTAAATCTATGGCTAACTTAAGTACAAATGGGTAGAAAAATCACTTGACTGTTCCTGTTTGAATTGCTTATTCGTTGAGCATCACGATTACCAGATGCGGCACTTGGGCTGGTTAGGATTCATAGGAGTTCCTCTGGCGCACTTAAAGGTCTTGGCGAACTCCTCCGAATTTGAGAGAACTCCTCGTAATCGCATTTGCCCAGGACAATGCGAGTCGCTGAGGGCATACCGGGATGCTGCCGGCGTATAAGTCTCGCACCACAGATTACCAAATGAGATGAAAAAGAGCTGCTCGTGGGAATAGTGCTCCAGGCCGGGCAATTTGAACCGCTCACGACCCACTTCTTTCACATAAAGGCGGTAGGCATAGAAGGCCTCCCGCATACCGCCGTTATCCGCGATGTTCTCGCCCAGCGTCAGTTCGCCATCGATCTGCATGGGAAATATGTAAGTTTATTTTCTATTTTATATGCCAAATAAAGCATAAATGAAAAACTTATTTTCAAATATATAATCTAGCGAAAGAAATGAGTCATTTTTGTAGAATGCTTAAATGTTGTACAGAGTTACGCTTTAAATATGCAGAAAGTTTCATGGATTTCGAAATGATAACAAACTTTGTGTCATGTCCGGGTTTTTTGCATTACTCACATATTCATCGATGTCCGCGAGGTGGTAACGGCTGTACTGTTCCACAAAGCATTCTGTACGGTTGACATACTCATCGATGGTCCTGTTGGACCACCATTCGACCATGTTACCCGCCCGGTCGAACCTCCTGCCGCTATCATCAAAGCCGTGCGTGAGTTCGTGGCCCAGAATAGTGCCAATCGAACCATAATTGAGCGCCCTGCCGAGGACACAGACCAACATACGGGTTAGGGCCATTCCGGGAAAGGATTAGTGCAAGGTGCGGATGCAGGGTGCGGGAACGTGCCCGGGACTTTGTTTGCCCGGCTATCTGTGTGCTCAGTGCTCTGTGCTCAATACTCAGTACTCAGTGCTCATTCCTGGGCGGACTTACTCTAGACCAAGGTCGTAAAATGGGTATTGCAATATGGCAATGGGCACAGCTGCAAAAGAAGATAGTGTCAGGATTAGGGATACGTAATTGTTGTCCTTCCTCATAAAAAATTACACTGAAATTTAGAAAGCAGCTAAACGTAACATATCTTATAAAAAAACTTTCGTAATTTATAATACTTCAATCATTTGAAAACTACTCAGCATAAATGAAATATATTTTAATCTATTTTCTTCACTTTCAGAAGAAATTTCTCTAAGTGGACTTACTGATTGCATTCGATTGAAAGGTGTGGAAGGCATTCACATTCGAAGGCGAAGTGGCCCAGCCAATGGGCTCCGGCTTATCCATTTCGTTCAGCTTGTCCATCATCTGCCAGTGGACGAAGTCCATGAGGTTTTCCAGGTGGGTGCTGACATTCACCTCCGCCCCCTCGTAATAGGCATTTAATACGGTGGCATTACGCAGCCAAGGGGGAAAACCAATGAAGCTCTTCATCTCAGCTGATTTTTGTATCGTTTTTCTCTTAGTGGAGGCATCCATCCAGGAAGTGGACTTAACCAGACGATCGAAGGAGCGCCGTATATCGCTTAACATCCGCTCTACTTTTGGTAACTTTTCCTTGGTGAAATTATCATCTGCCAGGACATAACTTACTGCCATTCCGAATAAGCTGTTCACTCCGTTAGCGCAGTAGAGGGATCTCGGAGTGCTGCCCTCAGTGCCAATGGCCACTCTCATGTATTCCGAGTGGAGTAACCTCATTGAACTTGAAGTGTGCAGCACTAGCTCCTCGATAGTGCTTAGAAATAGATAGGACTCGATATGAGAAGATGGAGTGTCCTCCAGATACTCCACCACATTCTGCAGATACATTATATCTGCCTGACTGGTTATTATTGTCAAGTTCTGAGTCATTTGAATGTTGCCCGCATGACGAGTGCCCTTTAGGATTAACTCCATGTACCGAACCCAAATGGGCAGTGTTTTAGGAGCTATGTTTTTGTCCGTTTGATTCTGCAGATCTTGCAGAGAAATATATATAATGTCATCCGCAGGGTTTTTGGATGGCTTGGTTATGTTTTCGGCCTCCTCTTTTAACTATAGCTAAATATTATAGCAAGAATTTTTATAAATAACTATTAAGAAACCTACCTCATGGACCTTCCTTGCCACTTTAACGCCCTGTTTGACCATCTCGGTGATACCAAGGGTGGCCTCCTCCTGATTCACATTCGGATCCACATAGAGCAAATACCTTTCGATGACTTTCCGGACGTAGTTGAGATATGCGGTCATTCCCGTATTGGTTTGCTTGGCTGCCTCCTCCTCTTCACTTTCTCGATCCTCTTCAGTATCGTCTTCATCATCGCTGTTTTGCATGAAGATCGTTTTCCGGTGTATCTTACGGAGCAACTTATGGGAGTCATCGTTGTTACTAAAGGTTAAATTACTTATTACTTAATATTTCATTGTGTTTTAAAAATTAAATATATGATTTATAAAAATTACTCACAAAGGAAATGCCGAGTCAGTCTCTGGAGTTCCCAGGGCTATTCGATTGATTGAGCGGTTGAAGGGATCCGGAAAGACATCGAACCCAATGATGAGGTCCATGCTGAGGTGTTGTTTGATGGCCACCATGGTCTGCAACCAATTGTAGCTGACATTAGCTGCCTCCGTTGCATATCTGGAACTACTTCCTAGGGTGAGATTCAAAGCCGACGGCAGGATGGGCAGTCCAAAGCGAAGTAAATAACCCACAAGTGGCTCCAAGTCCCGGGTGTCCAGCAACTTTGTATCCATGCAGGCTCTATACATGGTCTTCGCCTTGCCCACCGCTTCTGGTTCCGTTGTCGTTATATTCGAGCGCAGGAACTCCCGCACAACGCGCATTATGTGCGCCTGTCGCTCTCGGAACCAATCGTTCGAGGTCACCGAATCGGGTCGCGGATGCTCGTTGGCCCACCTGCCGCAGGTGAATTTGTAGAAGTCCTCACAGGGATCAGTCTGCTCGTCCATCGCATAGATAAGGCTCGCCGCTGTGCGAATGCACTCTTTGCTTCGGCAAATCGAGCTGGATTTCTTAACTGGAAAATAAGGAAAAGGTGAGCTTAGCATTTGTTTATTTTTCTTTAATGAAAGTACTTACGGCCTACGCTTACAACTATGATTGCTATCAGCAGAATGATTACGAGGGCCAGAAGCCCTCCCAGAACCACTTTGTGGTAATAACTTCGACGAAACCTAAGTTTAAAGATAACAGAACTCAAGACAACGGCAAAGTTAATAGCAGTGTACTTACTTCGATTGTATACCAATTAGATTTGGGGATATGGGCTCATAAGGCAGATGTTTTCCATTGGCACTCTCCGTTGCCGAACTCTGTCCATGTCCATTGGCAGTTGCGTTTCCATTGTCACTGCCATTGGCCCGAATGGGTGCCGAAAGAAGGCTGAGGTTACCTGTAAGTGGTTTTTTACAATCTTTGATTACAAAGCCAAGACTAAGCACTAATTGGTCTCGAGCCAAGCTCAATTAGATTTCCGAAATGGATTTCAAATCGAAGGCAGATAGAGAGAGGCACGTTTTATTAACACTAATTAGTCAAATGTTGTCAATTGTATTTGTCCCCCCACCATCCACCACCCACCGTAGTACATTGTTTGTTGTGTTCGTGTTCGCCCTCTAATCTTGATCTGGCGCAACTTTCTGTCCCTGTCGTCATTGGACAGTGGTGAGCCCATTCCACTGGGTGTCCCTAATCGTCGAGCTAATGCATACACCTGTCACAGGAAATGTCCTGGAAATGCGAAAATGCATGACCATATATACTTGTTTACACAGCCACAGACAACTAGCATTAGGAACTGGTGACAACGTCCGGTTCAATGGCCTTAAAAGTATTTCTCGTGTCTGGCAGCAGTTTAACCCATTTTAAAAAATCAAAACCCATTAAGCCACACGTCCCGATCTGGAATTTGCATGCGAAATAGGTATAGTGTCTGTACTGTTACTGTTACTGTGTAAAACATATAATCCCAGTGATATGCTTTTGTTTTCATCATTAAACAATTTCTAATATAGAATGTATACAGATCTATAGATAGATTTAATCATGTAACTTTCAGTGGTCTGTCAAAGGTAATAAGTAGACAATACTAAATTCAAAAACTTTTTAATAAAAACAAAAAAAATACAAAATGTTTCATTCTTTATCCGTACTGCTTTTCAATACTTCCGAAATCGAGGCGAATCTCTTCGGCATGGCCGACGATGTGTACAATACGATTGAGATCTTCAAGGAGGCAGCCAGATTCGAGGACCTGATCGTTAGGCCCTATAAAATGATTTCAAACCTTATAGACTGTTTGGTTTTCATGACGGTGGCTCTAATAGCAGTTGGTTTCATAATGTACGATCGTATAGTGGTGTTCGCAATACACGCTGGGATATTCAAACTTAGCACCCAAAAGGTTGCGGTGAATACGAAGAGTATTCAGTATCCAAGGAAAGCTACCAATACTCTCCCTTTGGAAAATGATAATGAAAATTCCGTTGAACCAGCAGATGAAGACGACAACAGCGTAGAAGTTCAACCAAATCATAGACTCGAAATGGTCGGAACTCCTAAATGGGCCTTTTCATGGCTGTCCGGCATGAAAATAAAAGCCATTGGATCGGTTTACGATTACTGGATCCGGTAGCTTAAAAAACCACGTCGGCCTTGTATATAAGTCCGGTAATTTTCCTGGCCATATTGCATACGGATCTTCGAGATTTTGCGGTTAACAATTTGAATTGGTTATTGAGCTGATTCAAGTACCACAAATTGCCTCATTATATAAAGCCTATTTCGATGTGAACATATATTTAGTACGTGGTCATGACTCATAATAATGTAATAAAAAACAATCCACACAACATTTCAAATTTCAACTTTACTAATATAAGTCTGTAGTCCAAAACAGATTTTCAGGCATATTAAAATATAAACCAGAACTACTAACAAATTTACTTATTAATTGCAAGTGCTTGTGCGACAAATGAGACCCTATTTGTGTATTTATTGGAGCTTTAGAAGTAGAAAATTCTGAAGGTTTCGCAATTATTAAAACCGCAGGTATAATTAACAACTCAAGGAAACACGCGCCTTATGCTCAAATTCTCAGGTTGATGAGCTTCTTCAATCGAAGAAAGGTATATTTCGTTTTAATATGTTTAGAAATATTTGAGTTCTTGTATTTAATAGTAAAGTAAATAAATAATTCCTATCTGGAACTTACCCGGTGTCTGCAATCTCTGAAGCGGCAGTGGCTGCTGCTGCAGATTATCACCAAAGAAGCCATGGTTGATGTTGCCCGTGGTCCAGATTCTGTTGCGATCCTCCATTGCCATGGCATGAGTCAATCAAGTGCACTTCCCCAAGATTAATGCATATTCCGTGTGATTTTTCTGCTGGATTGACACAAACTACTGGTGATTTTCCTAGGCACTCCAAGGCATATCAATGAGCTGCTGGGGGGATAAGCATCATCCGAATGCACGTCACAACGCCCACATGTTGCGCTGACGCAGGGAACAGTTTCGAGACAAAGTGCGGACGGCTAAACAGTTTATCACGTTGCTCATTACACAAAACGGTTTTTCTCCAACGACCAACAGCAGGCAGTTGCATAATTTGGCATTATGTGAGGCCAAAACGAAAGCTGGAGAACTGCACCGCGTAGAACTCTAGAAAAATCGACTTGAAGTGGAGCCAGTGCAGCGGGCGACTGGTTTGAAGCAGCGACTACCGGCGTATTGGAGCCCTGGCGTCGTCAACCGTTGGTATTTATACGGCACCGCTACCTCCACCAGCAACCGAATAACAACAATACGGCTACCAGGCTGACTGGCAGTAGCAATAATACTACCAACAAACAAATCAGGCAACCCCCATTAACTCCTTCGGCCATGCAAATGTGCTGCGGCAATTACGAGCCACCAAAGCGGCCCACTCGCCCAATTCCATTCCCACCCAAAAAGAACGCCGACACTGTCTGACTGTCCTGCATGTTATCCTTATTGTTGTTTATTTCATCGTATCCATTATGGTATGGGTAGATAGGTTATTCGTATAACTTAACATAACATGTAGCATTCAGCTATTAAACACTCACAAAGTCACATGATGACTTCTTAAATGTGTAGAACATGAGTGATTTTAATGATTATTTATATATTTATGTGCAATTTAAAAGAAAATAGGTAAATCATAGTTAAATGCCACTAAAAACAGCAAAAGCCAGCTGCCAGTGCGCACGGCTTGAAAGATGTTTAGGAAGTAATTAAAACCAAAAAATCCAGACAGGCAGATGTGAAAAATTCCGAAGGTTATTATGAGTTAAAAGTATTTACTTTGTGCGTCTTAGTAGTAGAATCTGACTAATATTATTGCAAACCTTTCGTTAAATGATTTAGCACAGCTTTTTCAATGAGTCTCCATATATCCAACTGCTCGTTGAGTCATGGAAAATGCGTAATTTTTCGTCTTCGTAAAATCCACGGAAAAATTCCCCTTAGATGTGAGGTACTCACTGGTCGGATACAAAGTCCAATATGTTTCCACAGAGAATCAAAACACAACACGAACGGACACCAAGTGACCACAATCTGCGGACCGGAGCCAGTGGCGTAATGAGGAAAAGTACATTACAAAGGGCAATCAAACTCTATATATATATATTCATATATTACGCAGAGGAAGATATATGGATAGTTGCTAATTGATATGGACTAGGTTGTGTGGCTATTGGGGAAGTGCATGATTGATGACCCTGGGCAAAGCCCAATAGTCCAGCACACGACACTGGTTTTTGGCCAAACGGAAGGGATACCTAATAATAGTAATTAAATGGTGGCACTTTGCCCGCCCACAAGGAATCCACAAGCATTCGCATTGTTCGCCCTAACTTTGACATAGTTTATTGTGTTTGGGAATCGATAAATGGTATTGATTTCTACATGTGCCATCGTCAGCGCCTTAAGACACATCGCGCATACGCCCAGCTGTCACTGTGAAACTCCAAATACAAGCAGTGCATGTTATTCTTCCTTGTCCCGTTGAAAGCCACCCTCTTGGGAATGTGTTTACACTCACTAGGGAGTAATTGGTTGGCGCTGCGGGGCGAACCGAATTATTCTTAATAAGCAAATAAATTGTCCACCAGGTAATCGCTGATGGGTTCAAAGAACTTTACTTTGCTGGCATGTACTTGCATACATTTATTATACATTATCTTTTTTTAACATACACGTTTTATATAGTTTTTTCTTGCTTCTTTTTTTGTGTTTTTTTTTTTTTGTTTTGTTTCTAGGACTAATTGCATGCATTTCTGGCTTAGACATTAGGTGAGGAAGCCAAAAACGAATATATGACACGAATATGTTTACAGTGACTCGATTTAAAACTCTAAATTTATATGCAAATTAGTCTATGTGTGGTTTCTGCACTGAAGAGCAGATTACAAACGTATTTTGTGTGCGTGGGAGGACTACAAAAGTACAGATTACAAAATAAATCAACGACCCCAGGACAGTTTGGCCGGCCATTCTGTGGTGGGTGAAACTTGATGCTGCAAAGAGAAAAGAAAAAAATGATTAATACTTCTGATCAAGTCGCCATTGTAAAAGTGTCAAAAGCAGTTCTCAATCGTTTTGTGTTTTAGTCTCAGTCTGTAGAACCCATCCCTTTCAATCGCAGGAAATTTATTCCAATTCGTTGAAAAGTATTTCCAAAAACCAACATTTTGAATTGTTCACTTGCGAATTTTTCGTTGATATTATTGCATAACTATGGATAACGCCGTTGGGAATTTTGGAGACAAGTTCAAGTGCTTGGTGAAAGCGGAAGGCAAGGGAATGGCTCTGAAGCTGGTGGGATTCTACGCCGTTGGCTGGACCCTGCGCAAGTTGGTCAAGTGAAGTGCTCGCTGGCCAAAGGAATTCCTCAATTCCATGGCTAGTTCACTGTCAAGTGTTTCAGTTTTGTCCCCTATTTTAAATTCCATGTACGAATAAATTGTGGTCTTTACCTCAAAATCACAATTTCGCAGCCATTGACTGGTAAAACCACAATCTGCAGGTCCCTTAAGTCTTCAGGGCACATTTGCAGCAGGATGGAATCAGAAAGTTCTCCTGCACCACGTCCAGTTCACCTTCATTCTTAATGCTGGCCAGGCTCTGCTGCATATAGAGCTGTTTACAGAACGGCTTATACGTGTTAGGGAAGTTAGTGGCATAATCACAAGGTTGACCCTCTTCTCTGGGGATAGAAAGTTAGGAATAATGATCATTATTTGTGTAAATATTTATGTGACGCAATAAACTCACTCGCACTCCTCGATCTGAATAGCCTGCTTGTAGTCGTCATTATTAACGATCAACTGCCAGGTGTTATCCGTTTTCATGCCCTTTTTCGGATACATAAGCCTTCTGGTGCTCTTGCAGAAAAACCGCTCTTCGGCGACATCCGAGCGTGAGCTCACTTCCGTGGGCTGAAGGTCGTTGAAAAAGAACTTGGAAAAGTTATTCTCCAGCTTCTGTTTCAGGCCAGACAAATCCGGATAGTAGTCCACCTCCGAGCAGAAGGTCTTTGAGTCTTGACTGACAGCGTTTCCACAGGGTCTAAGGCTTTTTGTGACATTCTTCAGGGGCCGAGTCGTTGGTGGCCGAGTCTTGACTAAGGGCGAATCGGGGAAGACAAAGGCTAAAATTAGGCAAGCGCCAAAGGCAGTTGGCCAAGTGAGTATGGGATCGATTTAGTTTGTTAGTTGTAAAGCATGTTAGAGTATCGAATGTATCTGAGAAGTAAGCATACAGTTTATGTAGATAGAGATACTTACAGTCCGATGGATGACGCGGCGAAGGCGGCTGGTCGGATAGGACCTCCGTGCTTGTCTCCTGCAAAGAGACGAATGTATCGTTAAAGACCAGATTCAGCTTGCCGTCCGGGGAGCGCTGCACTTTGAAGTATTGATCTGGTTGGTTCAGGCTGTGATACTGATGGTAATGGCGGTTCGGTTCGGGGATTGGGGACTGTTTCTGGGGCGGATCGGCGCGCTTGGTGGGTATGGGCATGAAGGGTGCACTGTCCGCGGTCGTTGTCTGTACGGGTAGAATTCGATCGTGTTAGTCTTTAACCAAATGGCAATAAAAATGCACAAAAACACAACACAACCCAACAATAGATCAAATGAGCAATGAAATGGAGATGTCATACAGGATGAAAAATACTTAAAGGACAGCAGTGTAAATTCGCCTTTGATTTTTTAATCAATTGATAAAAAGTAATATTAAAACCAATTAAAGCCCAAGCTTGGCTTGAATGAATGTCTTTCCTAAGGCGGTCATTAAAATCAAAGGCGAGTTTTTGAAAATCCATGCACTTTCCCAGTGCAGACACACTTACATTATTAAAAAGGACAACTCCTGTATCATTGGTTATTGTAAAAATCTCGTTGATGACACCATCAAAATCCTTGGCCTCGTACTACAGCAAAAGTGGCGAAATGAAAAGACAAGACGAAAGGCTTTAGTCTCAATTCAAAAATGTTGACCACACAGACACAAAGGTAAGGTTCTAAGGGTTTTTGGGGAAAGGGAGGAGTCAAGTGGGTCTGTTTCGGGACACCCTGTTATTCTGTGCTCACACCTGGAAATGATTACATGCCGACTTTCCTGATTCCGATCTCATCGTGCAAGCCAAAAGGGCCTTAAAATGTTCCTCTGCTTTCGCTGCCTTCACCTCGGCCTCGCGTCGCTTCTTTATTTC
Source organism: Drosophila eugracilis (assembly GCF_018153835.1). NCBI lineage: Eukaryota > Metazoa > Arthropoda > Insecta > Diptera > Drosophilidae > Drosophila > Drosophila eugracilis. The sequence continues at coordinate 5,490,313 of NW_024573224.1, forward strand.
GACATTGATACAAACTATCTGAAAGATACAGGTGAGAGTTTTGGTTTGCGGTTCATCAACATTGCCAAGACAACGGAGATATATATTCGTGGGTCGGTGTGCGTTCGTTTGTTTCCCACTCAGACTTCGCTCTCCTTATTGTCGGCACTACATTTGCTTATTTGAAAAGTTTGAACAGCTGTTTTCCGGGCAGGCGCAGTTTTTTCTCTCGGCAACGGTTCTATAGTTGCGTTGAGTTAGGACCCGAACCTCAAGATAACTCCAGCTATAGCCCCAAATCTGAGCTGATAGTTCTCTGGAGATCGGGAGCACAACAACTACTATTTAACTACAAAATGGTTTCTTACGGGGACATATCGAATATGAGTTTTGGTTATCAGCAGAAGCATGTGGAAATGAATGGGCACTAATACTAGAAAACGAAAATGTACATATAAACGGGCGAATTCCAATAAAATCCTATAATCTGAAGGTTATACAAAACCAAAAGTTAATGGCAAGTCTTTATCAAACAAAACAAACATTTAAACTTTGAACTAATAAAAATAATATATAAAGATGTAGAAAATAAACTTTGATAATGGTCTCTAATCTCGGGTAGGGCAGACATTTATTTTTTTACTCTCCCTCTTAGAAACTGCAAAAATAAGCTTAGGCCTTCAGAGTTATAAGAAAAGAATTTACCGAAAAACATATTGGGACTTGCCGAGCTGTTATAAAACCCGATATTTAGATGCCACCCCATATAAACTTAATTGATTGAGAACTTTTGCGATTTCTCGGAAATGTTTTTTCCCAAGCTCGACAATCAATTAGCAATCAACCTTTTTTTAAACGCGTTCATCAGCGTTTTTGTTTGAGGCAACTAAGGCAAACATTGGATCATTTTTCCATAACAGTTTTTAGGTTTTCCATGAACCCATTGGAACTTAGCCAGAACTAAAAAAACGATCTTTGAAACCGGTTCGGTATGGAATTCGCGGAAAACCTGGATGACAAAGTAACAGTCGCATTTCAAAAGTATTTTCTAACATTCTATGCTATTATTTAAGTTTAATTGCTTTTCTCACAGAGATGATCATCCCTTTTGTCGGCAGTTAATTACCTCAAAAGTCGTGTGCAGAATGTCTGGCATTATTGATGTCAATTAATATTTTTGCAATTCCTATGATAAGCATTTATACTATACAGAATGAAAATTGCACATAACTTGTCGTTGGCAATGCGAACAGGTTTTCAATCTCTTACTAAATATAAACTTGAAAATGCCCTTCGGCTAATGGAAATGCTCGAACATCAACGTAAAATCTAAAGAAAAACAGATCGAAAATGATATTTAGTAGGGAATAGCCCAAAGCCCGTATTAAATTGCAATGAGATGAGAGTTAGTTAAGCAGAAGTTAAAAACACAGAAACAACAGAGAAACAGTCAAACTTTCATAACTGGAACAACCACCTGTCTCATAAAAAAATCAAGTTTTGGAAACTTAAGGTAGTGGTAAACCAGCTCACATATTATTTTTAACTTAAGGACACTTTAACCTTATATCGGGTTGTAGAAAAACAATTTGTTATTTATATTTTCAAGACAGGTGAAAGTTCGTGTTATAGAAGTTCTACTGTTACGAAATACGGAAAAGAATGCTCACCGTGGTAAATAGGGCGAAGATCAGGACCAGAACTTTGAACAGGGCTATCCACATGGGCGTCATCATGTCTGATATCGAGGTATTCAGTTGGGTATATAGCTAGATATATTCTATGGACGGCTAACGTCTGCGTCGGGTATTAATATTAATAAACAGCAGGAGATTGGCAGATCGGTGGAGGCTTAGCTTATGCCAATTTTCTTATTGCTACAACTTTGTTGTTATATCGCCGTTGTTGTTGTCGATCTAAGACTGTTGTTTTTTATGAGCTTTGCGTATATAAAAAATAAACAAACTGGCACGACTAAATGTTAATGCCGGGCTTTTGTTATTACTGTTGCCTTAGTTGTCGTCGGTGGCTATTTATTTATAAATATTTTGTGCGGTGGCTCTTTGTGATATGTTGCCTATTCCGTTTTGTTTGTTTCCTTTGCACGTTTGCGAGACACAGACAGACACTTCAATTAGTCGGTTTGCTTTTCACTTTAGATTCGCTCTCGCCGCTTTAGTGGAACCGTTTTTGGCCAGGGCTTTGATGAAATGCCTTGATTTTAGTTTCGATTTTATAGTATTTATCCAAGTTGGTAATCCCAAACAAAAATTATTACTGCGATCTCGAACTTTTCGGTTCTATGCGCCGGCTTTGAATGATTCGAAAATCGTGTGGGGCCTGCGCTTTTATGGAACCGAAACCGTATACCACTGATCTTAAGTTTTATGGCGACGCGCGCTGGGATTTTCCGATCAGATCGCAGAGTTTCACCATATCTCCCGGAGATCCAGGGGCATTAACTAAATTCAATTTCGTTTTCGATTTCTCGCGATCGAGAACACACGACAGCGAGAGCGAACGTCTGGGAGGCAACTGAAAAGTGGAACCAAGAGACCGACTCGGCCAGCTACCAGAAAACAATTGACAAGTGCAGCTTGAAACGAAGCTTGCGAGAGTGCGAGCGGGCGAGGGAACTGTGCGGGAGAGTGATGAAGCGCTTAGGGGGCAAAGAGAGAGAGCTCTTTTTCGTTTGTGGATCGTATTAACAGCTGACTTGCCGCGAGCCGCCTAATTGTGTTGCTTCATGGTACACTTTAAGAGGCTGATTCATCGTACACTGAGACAATATTATTCTAGGTCTTAAACTGCTTTATTAAAATGAGAGCAAATATAAAAACTAACTAAATTAAAATTATAAATATTTGGTTCTTCTGACTCTAGTTATCAATCATATATACATACATTTATGATACTTGAGTCATATTAAACTTTAGGGAACTTTTGACCGATATTAAGAAGTAATACAACTGTATATGTTTTTATATAACTTATCTTATAATAGAGATTAACTAAGAGAAATATTCAATAATTACGCCATTTTTATATACAGCAAAAGTAGTTTGCTTAATATAAATAAATAATTTCGGAGTTCGGACTTTATCTTTATGAAATTCTCTGCTTATGATTCAAAATAGTTGACAGCTGTAAATGATTAGAAATATAACATTTTTGTTGACACTTTTATATTGCTTTCTTCTTATCTTATATATGTCAGCAGAATGCCGTTTTTAAGCAAATATTAATGTATAAAATTTATTTTTTTAAAGTTAAGCTGTTTTTATTTTCAGTTCTTAAAGTATTTTCGTGAATATGGAAAGACTGACAAAATAAACATAAAAATTGTGAAGTCTGTCCCAAGGGTAGAAAACAATTTTAAACAGGAAGCTGTTGTATTTGATTATTAGAATTTTATATTGTTGTTTTTTTCAATTGTTTTTATGTTTAGATAAGGTCAAGAAAGATTTGGAAATAAACGTTATCAGTGCTCCGTTCATTAGAAGAAGGCAGTCAGAGTGGATGAATATAAAAATAATACTTTAATGGGAGACCAACATTCAGAAACTTGCTTATTTAAAATTTTGTTTAATTTTTGTCTTTTATTAATAAACATTTCCCAATTATTTGCACAAGCCAAAAAAAAACCGAATTACGCATCACGTGCGTAAATCATTTCTACCTTCTCTTTTGGGGATAAACCCAGCAGTTGTAGGGCTTCCATTAGTCGGATAAGTTAACCTTTTTGCCGCCTAAGACCTGTTACTAATGAAAGTAAAAGTGAAGCCGGGCCAAAGCTCGCCAACAAAGCTCTATGAGCACACCTGCTCTCGCCACCACTACTAGTAATCCATCTAATACATTTGATATTCCGAACGGGTACCGCACACGTCAGTTCCGTCGGCACACGCGTCATGGGAGTCAGAGATACGAGCTGCTTAAATTAGCCACCAAGTCGCCGCCTTGAAGCGTGCTAAGATGGTGGGAAAGAAGGTGACTCAATTGGTATTTCCGAGAACTTCGGACAAAAACCGCAGCTTAAAGTGGCGTACTGCAAATTTTTGCCATGTAACCGGCATCTGATGCAGTCGTGCACCCATGAGATGAATGAATACTTTTTGTTGAGCGGTTGAGGTTTATGGGCCACAAAAGTGGATGTCGTTCGCAGGGGAAACCTTGAACTTGTCTTGACAATATGTTGGGACTTGGCCATATCTCCTATATCTCCCCTATGCATTTATTAGCTGCGCTCACAGCCTATAAAGCTGTTTCGCAGAAGTGTCGGCTCCATCATTGATTCATAAGAATTTTTGTTTTATCAATAAATAAATACAAGTACGTAATAAGATGGCAATAAATGAGAAAAGTTACTTGTAAGTGGACGAACGTGCTTGCAATCTAAATTGTTTAATCATAAAATTATTTATCTTTTTTGCAGTCAAGAAATATCAGTTCTAAAAAATCATGAACATTGTTAGTTTCTAAGAAAACAATTATATGTAATGCCTACTGCTCAATATCATATTATTGCGCAATATATGTATTATTATTATAGCATACTTTTCGGAATAACTTAAATTTCGATGCCTATTTCTAGGCCAATTCAAAAATAGTGGAAAACATATATTCCTTGGTTTAAATTCATTTTAAATTCAATGGCGTAATTACAGGTGTTATTTGCTTCCTTAGTTTTTACTGCATACTTTACATTTTTCTTGAATCCTCAAATAACTTTAGTAAATATATTTAACTAAGCGACTTAAATTACAACTTATTAGTAAACATTGAGTCATTCACTTGTCTATACGACTTGCATATTTAAGGTAAGTTATTTATTGGAAAAGGTCAAGACATTGCACAATGTTTTGCAATAAATGATATGTGAAAAAGTTTTTCAAACTTTAAAAAAACCTGTTAATAGCTTTTGGCAATATAAACATTTAACTTGATGTCTTAAAGTGCTTCCTCTTTTAACTTCACCTCAACCCCAAAAAACTATTCTGGATAATTGTTAAGTTTTTCGACCAATTGTCGACTATTAAGTTTAAGATCCTCAAATCAACGCCACCTAAAATGCCATTAGTTAATTCAAGGTGTGAAAAGAAAAGCTGCGTGCGTGCAGAGTTATTTTAAAATGAGCCACCATTTTCCTAACGACTTGATCCAATTAAGGTAATAGTTATTAATCGCCAGGGAAACAGCTTCATTCGGGTACACCACATTAATCGATGTGGCACCTGGGTGATCCAACGGCCTGCCAGATTGGCCAATCGAGCGAGGATGGCCCAAAAGTCAGGGCAAGTCAAGCGAACCAAACTCCCGGGTCAAGTTAATGTGAAAATGGTGAAATACGCTTAATGACAGCTTGCTCATGGATGTGTGTCCGTCCAAGGGGGCAAGCGGGAATCGCGGTGTGTGTCCAACTGAATAAATAATGAAATTGCATTGCACATTCAATAAAATATTTTCAAACGGGCACAATTAAAGCGGCACGGCACCTGAGAAAAATGTGGACGCACCACTTTGCAAAATGCAATTGCAGCCATGACAGCGCCACACACGATAGCGTATTTCTTGTGCGTTCGCCTCGAAAATAAACATTCGAAACAGGCAACCAGGACGAGATCGCAGCTGTTGCTCAATTTGTCGGCCGATTCGATTGCGTCATAGCCATAAGCTCTACTATATTATTTTGCATTTGTCTTCTTTTCTTTTTAGCCATAGTGGGGGTATGAAAAATGGAGATGCCCCTTGCTGAAGTGCTAGGCAAATATAAATTCAAATTTCCAAGCAGGCTTTCACTTTTTCCTGGCCAGCTGGCTGGCGTTCCATATCCATTTTGGTCTATACAATGCATCAAATTGAATTATTTCGTGCAGTTTCCTCTCAAATCAAAGACACAAAAAAGAGTATAAAAGAAATCGACCAAAAAGTGCCGAAAACGAGTTCATTTCCGATATGGATTTCAGATATTTTTGTCGCCGGCCTCAGCGTAGCTTTTGCGAATTTGAAGTTGAAGTTCATTGCGCAACTAACGAGCAACTGCAGCAGGAAGTCGAGGAAGTGGAGTGGACTCTTTGGTAGCTTTGGTGTTCGGGTATTTTCTAGCATTTCCCAATGCGCAGCGGCTTGTTATCGCACTTCACGTTACACTCTGAAAACTTTTCCCAACACATTTTAACATTGCGCTTATTTATTTTTGCCTGGCAGCTCTGCCAATTGCCCCACGTCAATTAACAAAAAAAAAGCTCAGCACCAGCAGCCGCAGCCGAGGAAAACCCATGAAAAGTGAGTGAAAAATTAAAAGCACATGTGTGTTTTTGGCCTCCGACTTTGCCTGAATGATGATATAAAAGATATAAAAAAGCCGAACGCAATAATGTCAGGAAGTTGCACTCCGGAGCCGAGTGCTTTATAAATTTATTTATGAGAGGACTCAGGACACGAGTCACAGTAATGAATTAATTTTAATCGTTGTCTTATTGCATTCCCGTGTTATCTCATCACTTCTGTGATCTGCCATTTGCCAATACAAATGGTATGTTAAAGCCAATGAGTTACTTCCTTCCTGTTTAAATTTGACCGGTTGCCGTTCGATAGTTTTTCTTTTTTATCGCTGCGGTGGCGTATACGCAATATTGGGTGCGGGCCACAAGTTAAACTAAATTGGATTCACTTTCTGTGCATTCAACTTGAACTGAGCCACATTGTCGGTTCAGCGGAAATTTAACTTAACCACAAATTATATCAAGCAAAGAAATATTTATAGCTCCCAGCTCCCCTCTTCAAGTTGACAACCCAATAAACAGCTGGCAAAATATACAACCAATGAAAGAAAAGTGAATTCCACGAACTGGGAATGGCCTTCAGAGGTTTCAGAGATGATTAGATACATAACAAAATACAATCTAAATATGGTTTAATCTGTGACATTGGCTTAAAAATGAAAACAACATAAACATTTTCCTTAAAGAAACTCCTTCACCTAAGATATATAAAATAAAGTTAAACCTTTTTCTATCCTAGGGTATTACATGCTAAAACATCTTTACGGCAGCACCCAATTGCAATTATCTTGTCCCATTAGTATATACTCGCTGGCTATTACATGAGTCGGGGTTTTTCTTATTATTTTCATTTTCATTATTTTGCTTCTGTTTGCCTTGTCTTGTTTTCCTTTTGCTGTTTAACAAATTTACAGTTTGTTAACTACGAGTGCTTAAGTATTATGTTTGGGCCAAGTTTTCTTCATGCTCATTTCGCGTTTTGCATTTATGCAGTTGCAGTTGGAGTTGCTATTGCAATTGCAACTTCAGTTGGCAGTTGCAGTTGGTCGGTCTGGGCCCATTTTACTTTCGGTTAGATAACCACAGTCCGGTGAGAGGTGGGGATTTTTGTGATTTGGGGATTTAACCACAGAGGACTTGCTCATTTGGCCTGAGTTTGTCATCGGCTAGTTGAGCAGCAGGCAATTCCAACTTTCAGGCACACTGCTATTGTTTGCCTCGGCATTGTTGCCTTAATTGTTTGGCGGGCTTACAAATAAACCGCTTCTGACATAGTGACAGTGAACTCTCACCGAGAGGACGGCCTACAAGCTGACTTGCACCCATTTGTCGCAACATTAGATAATAGCTTGACCTAATGCTATCATTTGTGTTGCTATTTTGGGACTTAGTTTCTGTCTGAGTCTACAGTTGAAGGTTTTAATCAGTAAGCAACGGGCTTGGGGTCAAGGCTGTTGGTCTCAAATATGCCAGAGATTAGGGATCAAGTTAGTTTCAAGTCAAGAATCTGTAACGCTAATGAAGGATGGCTTAAAAAAGTGACTTATTGGACTCATTCGACTTATTATATTATATTTATTATATATTTATTGGATTCGGAAATGTAATTCGATTTTCATAATTTTCCTTATCGTGGAAATAAAATATTTGCCAATATTATACAAAACATTTTGATTTTGTAAATGACTCATTTGTTTATATATCGACTAATAATTTTTTAATCTTAGCTAAAAACGTATCGCAAATATTGGCTCACGCCAACGAGTAATTAGTACTTAATCCACCTATCTAGGCTTAGTCAACGATATATATAGTATTAATAGAAGCTTAAAGTGGATATTCTGTACCCACAATAAGGCACTTAATAGCTTAGAATAAGACTAAAGCCAAAAGTTGTCCTTGCTTCACTTCTTTCGATGCCGACATTTCCATTAACGATCACTCCATTTCAAGTTCGTTGCCTCAGTCTTTCGATTGGGCCATGTCAGAAAACGAAGTCAACAGTAATGTTTTTTAGGCAGTCGAACACGTTTAAGCCACCGAACTTAATGAGCCGCATTGCAGTTTTCAGATTGCCACATGCGGCCGTTTGCCGATGCCACTCGAAACGCATTGAACCCCAGACACTCGTTTATGGCCAAGAGGCAGCCACCCTCACCCCCTCGGCTATCATGAAAATGTCGGCAATGCTGCCGAAAAAAATATCAAATAAATTGTAACACAAAAAGAGTAGGAAAGAGAGGGCAACACTCTTAACCCCATGCCTAAGAGCGATCCAAAAAGACCCCCAAAACCGCTCAAAATGCACTCTCCGGTGATTTCTTTAAATAAGCCGCACACGGTGATTTTCGAGCACAGTTCGAGCGCAGACGTTGCCGAGATATATAGTAAGCCGCAGCTACAATCCCCCTGATCGGGCCAACTCGAATCGGTGAAAGAAAGTGGAGAGTGAAATTTTTGGTGTGCGCTCCAAACCGCTGAGACGAATGCCGATGACAAAACAAACGTGAAGCGAAACGGTTCGAAATCGAAGTCGAAGTCGAAAAAGTGCGGCGGCCAAAGTGCCAATTGCAAGTGACCAAGTGAAGAAAGTTGGTGTAAAGAGGAGACAGCGTTGAAGAAATATAACGAAAAAATAAAAAAAACCCGAGGACGTCATCGGTAAAAGTGAATTTTGATCTTGATTAGCCGCCCAGCTAATCCAAGGCCCAATTTAAGCTAATCCAACGTAAAACACAGCTGCTCGAAATGAAGGTAAGTTAAAGGATGCCGCAGTGAAAGTTGATTCGAATACTGGACTAATTGAGCGTACTTATAATGGAAATGCACCACTATCACCACCCCATCCCCCGCATAGCTATATATCTCGTTTATGCAATTTTATCTTTGGCAAACAAGTTCAAGTGCAAGGCATTCTGCACCGGAAAACCCGTTTTATGTTGGCCACACATCGCTGACTTTATTAGCTAAGCCCCCGGGCTGCGTGATGTCTATCGCGCGCTCTCGCATAAATGACTTATAGAGATGCTTTCGTTACGTAACCCAAACGAATAACCCAAAAATCCCAATCGATGCTTCAGTGCACTCGAAGAGCTAGGGCTTTTCAAAAGACCTTCATTCGATCGGAACCTTATGTCATGACTCCCAAGAAGCGATGACCATTTGACCGAGTGTGAAGGTAAATGTCGTGCATAATTATTATGTCAGACCTGCTGGCTTCTACCCGTCAGCGTGTTGCTTTCGAAAATCGTTAAGAAATTTGAATACAGACCAGGTGAAGCTACTCCAACAGCAACTGGCAAACGAAGACGAAGCAGGTGAGGCGCGGCACACGTAGAGACAATAAACGAGTCCGTAAACTGAACCTACCGCAATTAATTTAGCAGTCAAAGTTGAGCTTGTTAGTAATATGTATATTTCCACAACAAAATATAACAATGTAGGCATTCTGCTCATCATGCATTAAGCAATAATATGAAATACGCTAATTGATTGTGAACACGGAAAAAGAGAGCGAGAGTACTAGAGCCGCCAAGCCGCCAAGCCGGCAAATACAACACTTTCACTCTCAGACCAGACAAAATATTGGCCATAACAATAAGCAAACAAAAAACCAAGCGAAAAAAAAAGAAAACAACAAACAGCGTCGACCACCTAAAAAACCAATCAAAGAGAAGAGGGTAAGATGGGAAAATGGCTTTGGCAAATATTGGCCAATAGTTCAATATGCCAGCGAATTCAGGCGAATTTTGCACACAAATTGCATTCCGTTAATTACCCAGCTGAACCATAAATAATAATTGCCGCTTCGGCAATTAACTTTCAATTATTTTTATTGGTTTTTTGCTACTGATTCATATATATGTTTTCGCTTATGCAATCCCAAAACGAAGAACAATATTAATATTGATTAATTAGTGCATTTGTATGCAGATTGCAATGGGCCACATAGTTTGGCCCAGGGCTGAAGCATTTTATGCATTGTATAAGAAATCGCAACATATTTGGCCCGTCATAATTGAGGTTGCGCCATCGCGGGGAGAAAGGTTGCCATTATTATTAATATTTTTCAAGGCGTTACCATTTTAACCCAAATAAAAAACTAATTTAAAACGCATTTGTCAAAAAAATATCAATAACGCTTATTGAACATTCCGCAATTCCTGGCCCGAATTGGTTTCAAAAGATTACTTCGGAGTAAGTGGATTGCACAAATCAATGACCACCAATAAGACCAGGTGTAATAGCAACAAATGTTTCCTATCATTTTTCAAAAATGTAACTCATTTCAAACATGATTATTTAGAGGCAGGAAATGGTTGCAACTCACGAACATTTTTGGTGTTAAAATAAATCGTGGAGAGATATGATTTAGAAAATTGTATCAAAGCACCGCAAAGAAAATTAAATAATTATTTCATTTTCTTTTTAACATTTCCCACAAAAATTGACTTTAAAAGTTTCTTATTATTTAAAAGAGATTTCCATCAATTTTAAGGCGTACAAGTGTAAATTTCCCACAACTTTAAATCACAACAATTATCCCAACTTAAACAGTTTCCTTTAAACCTAAATGCCATTTAGCATATTGCCAGTTTGATGGAGCATGAAACGCCTGCGAACGCCGCAAGTCAAAGCAAACTTAGAGACCACTGTTTTGGCCAAATTGAGTATGACCATTACCTCCTCCCATCCGCCCCCTTCAATTAGGCTAAGTTCGCTCGACTGTAAACCGCGTAATATAGGGGTAAGGATTGGGGGGATTGCTTTAAGTGGTTTGCATATGCATAGCGAGGATTACGAGGTACATTCGTATCGGTGGAAAGTGGTAGATTATGATTGCACATGGTGTGCGTGTGTGTGACAGTTGACAAATGAGTGCACAAGATGTGGCAAGCGGGCCAGAGCACTAACAAAATGTGATGGTGGTGCAACCACCGCAGTGACACATTTCGGCAATTGAATTTTCCTTGTTGTACATATTCATTGTTGTCGCTGTCATGTTAAATTTGAAAAGATTCCTGAACAGATTGCGCAACTCTCTGTCATTTCTTTTAAGTCTTTATAAATAGTTTCATATTTTTCAATAGGTACTCCACTTTTGCAAATTATTTACTAAATATAACCCCAAATAGGTCTTCAGACTGAGTCTTCTGCTGGTGGTCGCCCTGCCCTTGATGTGCCACGGCCTCCCCGCCACTGATAAATCCCTCTCACTGGAGGACACAGATCTGGACAATGAACCGGGCGAGAGTGTGAAAGAGTCACAAGTCCAAAAGCGTTCCGGCAGCTTCGACTATGTGGCACACCTGAAATCCGGCCTGCTGTCCGGAATTGGCCAGGCCTCAGCATCGATCGCCTCAGGCAGTTCCGGCGGAAGCAGCGGGGGCGGGGACAGCTACAAGTCCCACGAGATTGTTGTCCATGTAAGTTGAGAGCCACATTTTCACGACCTGATTTTGTAGCTGAGGTTTTTCCAATTTTTTTTTATAAAATTAGACTTTTTAACATAAACTAATTTATTAATAGTTTTCAAATGAAAATTCGTAATTCAAAAGTTATTGAGAGAAAGTAAATTCATTATTATTCACATAAATTAAATTTGGCAAATGAAAAATATTTAACATTTTTAAAACACTTAAAGCTTTTAATGTTTGGTTATGAAAATTGATCCTCTTATATACTTCAAGTAAGACCATTTCATCCTTCCTCCGTTCCCAGGGAAACTCGGTGGACTACGACCCTTGGTCATTCAAGAAGTCCGTGCTGAACACCATCTTCCAGGCGGTCAAGGCCATCACCGGTGGGGTCACCGCACTCAAGGGTCAGCTGATCAAGGGCAGCGGCTATGCGTTGAGTGCGGGTGGCAACCTGGTGGCCGCCGGCGGAGACAAGGTCACCGACGTGGGCAAATCGATCATCAACTCTGCGCACATCAACTCCCATACCTACGCCACTAGTCACTCCTCCGGCGGCGGCGGTCTGTTCTCTAAGCTAACCTCCCTGTCGGGTGCCTCCTCTGGCGGCAGCAGCGGTCACAAGGCCGTCTCCGCTCCCGTCCTGCATCACGAGAGTAAGTAAACCTAGACATAACGAATCTCTTGAAAGAAAATTAAATTTTTATGTCAAAAGCTTAATAGAAGTATGTAAATTCCAACTTAATACCTTAATTAGCTAGAGAGATTTCCTAAAAAGTTCCAAATTATTTATCAATAAAATCGAAAATCATGCAAATGAATTCAACCTAAAACCTAAACCAGCTCAAGTTTAAACAATGCAGTTGCTCTAAATAAAAATTCAACGATACGTATCTAAAAATATTTATAAATTCGGATGTCTTTACAGACTTTTAATATTTATAAGTTTGAGATTCCTTCAAATCACTTTAAATTTATACAAACAAACATTTTCCATGCAGTGCAGTGCAGGCATTCATTTTTCCATAAATTGGACTAGGTCGCGAAAGTATTATGTTTATCCCAATGTATATGCCATTGTCCATTGGGCCGTGAAATCAAAACATATTGTCTTGCTCTTATGTAATGCAGTCGCTGAACTAGATGCATGACAATTAAGCCGCCTAATAAACAACACAGCCCACCTGGCCAAAACGGAAGAGGCAACTCCCAGCTCCGATTTAGCCGCAGATCCAATGGCCAAATCAGAGCGTGGAGCGTGCAATGAACCTGGCCGGCAACTTTCGTTTTCGCCAGCAACTCGTTCCGTCGGCTTCTGTGTCTGTGTTCCATTTTGGCTGACTGTCTCCGCATTTGTCTCGTTGCAGCGATCACCACATACGAGATACCCACCGGCCACGCCAGCTACGGTCCGCCCTCGAAGCCGCCGTCCTACAGCAGTGCCACCCACCAGTATCTTCCGCCGGTGGGCGGTGCCAGCTACAGCGGCGGAGCGCCCTTCAGCGTTAGCCACCCGGCGGCCTTCGAGTCGCCACCCAGCAATTACCTGCCATCGGCCTATGGACAAGATGGTGCGTAGTTAGCGGGTATAAAATACTAAACTATTGGGGCCTGGTCCTATGTAAATTATCTCCACTGTATATACTCTTCTAAACTAAACTAGGTGATTGGCTTTTAACTCATTTCTAACATATCAACTATGAAATTGTATATATTATATGTATATTATAATGTACAGATACTTTAAACATGTAAATATGATGTTATATAGAACGTTAAGTTGCTGATTAATACTACGTCTCAGGCTAAGAGTTCAGACTTACATAGTTCAATGGTTAACGAAATAATTCAATTTAAAGTGTGTCAAAGCAAACGGATATTGTAGATGTATATATGTAAAAGTTTCTACAAGAGTATCCTCAAGATGACAATGACAGGCGTTAGCTTGTCTCATCAACTTGCAATCGCAAATCACTCAGCTTCATTTGCATACCCAACTGCCTTGCCTCCCTATACCACCGCCCTTTTTCGGTCCTCATCTCATTTCCGCACGTAGCAAACAACGAGAAGAAAGTGAAAGCCCCATCATCAGTTGCTCATAACTCGTGAAGACGAAGCTGAAATCCCAGAGAGACATTGTAAATACTGTAAATATTAACACCACCAGGCGAAATCTCTACCTCTCTCTGAGCATTAATGTACGGGTAGGCCCCTGTAACGTGTTCCAATGACACATTTCCTAGACTAAGTTTATTTGATTTTTTAACACATTGCGCAAGCGAGCATTAATCGATTCATTGTACATATCGACATCAAGGCATGTATTAATCACTATCACATACATATTCCATTAACAAGACATAGTACGTAAGCGAATTGTACAGATATTAATGGAGCCATTTGCAGTGGCCACATGTCGCATACTTAATAAAAGTGCGCATAGTCCACGTATTTAGTCAGTGGCCCATTAAAGAGTCTAGCGAAAACCTTCAATGGAACGCGGTCTGTCGACTCTCCTCCTCATTCAGCTAACCAAAACTAAAACCGGAATTCATCTGTGATCATCATGAATCTCTCATCCCGAAGGCAGCCAAAGAATGTACAAAATGTGTAAAGTAAACCAATCATTTTGTATAAAAAAAAGTAAAGTCATTTAACACAACATCAAGCACACTAAGCAGAGAAAGATATATTTCTTAAGAAATTTAAATTATAACACTAAGTTTAAAGTCACTAAATGAAAAGTTGGAAATACATTTTCTCTGTTAACTTACAAACTCTTACAAACACCGACCAAAAAACTGTAAATACCCAGACATAAAAACGCAAATATTTAAATTGGTAAATCTAATGAAATCTCACTCATTGCATACACACCTCGACAACAACAACAACACCTCCACAACAAACAACCACATACACCCACCCACTCAAACCAACAACCACATCAAACGCCAGCGGCCAGTGCAAATAGCAATGACTTTAACATCTATGGACGCCACACCAAACTGTCGGATGAGGAAGCCCGCAAAGCGGCTCTGCAGCTGCAGGAAATCCTAAGCTTACTGCCCAATGGCAAAACCGAGTATACTGCCTCGAAAACAGTGGCTTTGGATACTAATGCGCCCACGGGAACGGGCTTGGAACAGGCAGAGATTTATAATAGCTATGGCCTACCGCTGCCCAATAACCTAGGCACCTTGGAGTCCCTGTCGCACACGGAATCCATAACTGCTGCCTATAATCCCGCCTCTAAAAATCCCGCTGATGTGTACCATCAAATGGCCAAGCGTCCATCCGCTGAGGAACTTTACATTCAGAAGCATCCGAATGAGGGCTACGACTATCCACCACCTGCTGCAGCTGCACCACCACCACCTCAAGCTGCCGGGGATTACAGGGTGGAGAATTATCATGCCAGCAAGAGTAACGCCCTCAAGGATCTGACGCCCATTATAGCTGCCTTGGAGGTGGCCAAACGGAAGGGTAACAGCCGTGGCACGGGACCCGTCTACTCCATCGAGAAGCAGGTGCACAAGCAGTCACCACACTTCCAGTACCTTCCGCCAGTGGTGCAGAAGTCCAAGTACGTGTACAGTGCACCACCGAGCCACCAAGGGCACAGCGGTGGTTATAAAGTGCGTCGCCACGTGGCCGGTGGCAAGCATCCGAAGCGCGTCTTTCGGCCGCAGGACTACGAAATACAGGACCCTCTGATGTTCAATCGCCTTTTGGAGGTCTAACCGGATAGCCTGTAGTCCTTAGCTTATAGCCCTCTAAGTCATGTTCAGCATTTACCTATAACTTATTTATGTTCTCGTTATCGCAATCATTAATCGTAATTAATTATTTATTGAGCTTCCCAAATTAGGTTTGCAATAAAGCGAGCCAAAAATATTGCATCCAAAAATTTAAGCACAGCATGCTACAGAAAAATATACCCAGCACCACCAATCATCCACTTTCTCCTCTCGCACACCCACTTTCCTGCGCTGTTGCACCACTCAAGTATAGAATCGGGAACCCTTTTCTCACCTCTCATCGATCTCTTTGCAGTCTACCAACAGTAGAGGACGATGAGGAAGCTGTGGACCACGCCTATTTCGTTTACAGCACAGTCCATCTCCACGTATCCTAGAGTTAGTCAAACCGTTCCTGCCTATTCCGAATCTATTTGCTGTCACTCCCTATCATTCTATATACATTTCTGATCTGAAGAACCCGTTCTCTTCCCAGAACTGCAGTTCGCATTGATTGAACTTCCCCATCTTAAGTTTAAGTATTTAAATTAAATAAATCGTTGAATACAATTCATGACTCTTACCGTATGGTCGGGATATTCCATGCTTGTAAGCATTTTGAGCCCAAAAGTATGCTCCAAGAAGTAGAAAACGACGTGTATCGTTCATGTAAATGCGGTTTAACTTTACGTAGACTCAGAGCGATTCTAATAGTCCACGTAAAACTAATTTAATAAAAACTGAACTGATCGTAGATTAACCAATTGAGAAAAAATATATATTTGCATATATTTCAAACAAATTTATTGTGATTATAAGATAAAAAAATTTATTTTATGAATCTTTTTTATCTGTTCAAATTTTGAGTAGTTTAGAGCCCGAAAGTAGGCCACATTTCTGCAAGATTTCGCAAATGACTTATAAGTAATAAAATCTATACCGGAAATCATTTAATTTATTAATAGGGAATTTTTATTATCGCTTAGAAAATCTCGGGGACAGGGCACACCTGTGCTATTAGGACCTAGAAGCAAGGAATCTCTGGGTTATTTAGGAGGATGGGGACTGCAACCACCTCTCAAACTCTAGCTCAGTAGTAGCCAAAGGTGATGTCGTGCAGGGGTTGGGCATTTCCCTGAGGCAGGGCATAGTCCCGGGCTAACTGATCCAGCAATCCCGAGCCACCGCCTCCACCACTACGAGACTGTGGTTGCGGCTGTGGCTGGTAACTCGGCTGCTGTTGCACAGGACGAGCGATGGGTCCCTGTGTTGGGCCGAAACCCACCGGTTCCAGCAGTGGACGTCCTCCGGAAGCGGGGGCCAGGAATCCCTGAGCCCGTGCACTGCTCGGAGCAGGTGAAGCAGGGGGAAGGGCATAAACGGGTCGGGAAATCCGCACGTTCGAAGGACCATCACCAAAACTCTGCGATTGCGAGTAATCCGGTTCCGGACGAGCTGGACGCTGCAGCGGTGAGTACAAAACATCAGTGGTCCGCTGAGCGCCAGGAACTTGGATTCTTGGAGGTGCAGGACCCACGGAAGGCTGGTGGTGCGGTTGTGGTTGCGGCAGCGGTTGAGGCTGTGGCTGAGGTGGTGGGGCATACTGAACTCGACGTGGTGGCTCCTCCTCTTCTTCGTATTGCACATACTGCGGTTGAGGCTGAGGCTGGGGGCGTGGCTGTGGCTGTGGGCGTGGCTGGGGACGCTGAACACGCTACAAAATATTAGTGTAATCAAATAATTGATTGGATTATCTAGCACTGCCAACTTACATAGGGTTTCTGAGGACGCTGTGGTACCGGCTCATCTGCGTAATCTGGTTCCTCCTTGGCAGTTTCATCCACCAACGTGGGTGGTGCCACTGTAATGCCTTCACCCGATGGTTGGAATCCGTACTTGTTGGCTCCGTACTCCACTACTCTCACCTTTCCGGTCTCATCAACATATCCGTACTTGCCCTTGACTTCCCCGGTAGCCAACTTGGTCTCGATCTTAAAAGATCCATCGGCACCTTCGTAGCCATAAGTGTAAGAGCCATCTTCATTGTGCCTGAAAGAGGTATTTTAATATAAACTGATCAATGATATAAATTATTTGGTACTCACTTGTTAATCTGCTTGAGAATGGCCACCGGATCGGCCCGTGGCGCTTCGGCGCGGGCAGGAGCGGAATTTGCGCGCAGGCGAAGTGGAGCCGTCCTTGGTGTGTTCTCTTGGTAGTCCTGATAGTCCTGAGACATCACCATTCCTACTCCCACTAAAAGGAAGCCGACAAAGAGCACGCGTTGTATCTAAAAGATATATTAATGAATTTGAGCTGGTGATATGGTAAAATTAGGTATAAATCTGTCGTGTTTAATAGGCAACCAGTTTGCTAATTGCACCCCGTCCATCAGAAAGGTTGGATTTCCACCTCGCCTCTTGCCAGCAGAACACCTTGACAGTGCATCAGTGTCTGAGTGGTGCCAAGAATGCCAGACGCCGACGATGTCTACAAAAGTCTTAAGTCAGGCTGCCTTTCACTTTTCCGCCGGCCAATGACACCCTCAATGCCAAGCAGGAACCGATACCCCGGATTCAGTTACATGCACTCAAAAAAATGTTTTCAATTGTCTCAAGAAAACATTTTAGGAAAGATTAAAAAACATAAAAAAAGAACACCTTAAAGCGTTCGATTAAGAAAGGCATTTCAGAACTTTGATTTTATTTATAAACAAAAGTAGGGCTTGGTATGTTAATAGCACCTTTGGGTAGAAGTGAAAGAACTTAAATATTCGACAACTTTCTATTTTATAAAGCGAATGTCACTCTATTTTAATGACACCAACTAATTAAAACCCAAATTAAATAATATTAATGTTTACCTAATTCAGTCAAATAACAATCCTAAAATAACGAACGGAGGTTTTAAAAGGTTTTTTCCCCAGTGCAGTAGTTGCATAAAGGCCGAGCCCAGCTGTAATCCCAATCCCAGTGACACGCGATATGGCAGCTCAGCTGGATAGGTCTTGTTGGGATTAATTGAATGCCCAGCGGTGGCGTGGAGAAATGCTGCCGGGAATGAAGATCCCAGCAAAGGAGCAGGGGAATGCCAATTATCGGTGGTGGCCAGCCCCATGACTCCCACACAGTGCACACATCGCAGCTGCAATTGGGTAATCCGGCAGCAAATTCGGAGGGGGAGAAAAAACCCAAAAGAGGCAGCCGCACAAATTATGTATGGGAAGCTGGCAAAAGTTCCCACACTTGCCAAAATGTGTTGCAAGTATGCAACTGCGGCAGCTATCAGATGCATTCGCGGCATGCAAATGCCAAAGAAATTTGCGGGAAATTTTTTTTTTTTTTGAAGCAGTCAAAGGGAGAGGAAGAGATCGTTTTTATAACGCAGCTCTATGACTTTTAAACTTTGCATAAATAAGTTATTCAATTTCTTTTTGTAATAATTATAAAATAAGTAAATAAAAGAATATGTAAATCAATACATCTTTCCATTTCATAACATTTTCTTTAAGTTTCGAGAATTTTCTGGTTTTAAAGCCGCTATGGTAACTCCTCTTTAACATTAAGGTGGTTATTACCATTGATTAGTAGGGGGATTTATCATCCTGACAAAGAAAACAGATAAAGCGCTCCATGATAGCCAGAATCAAACTCTGGTTTATCTGGCTTTTACTCCTTTTTAGCATTTCGGACTTTGGTTTGGAGCATTCCGCATGCCAAAACCTTTCACCATCTAGGCTCCATGTGCCGCAGCCTTGGCGCGGACATGTGGACAGACAGGCTGTTAGATACAGGTACAGATACAGATAGAGATAGAGATACATCCAGGCCACGACATGCTCGGGGGACCCAGTGCATCGAAACCAGACAGAAACTGACCAAAAAGCTGACTGCCGCGTGTGAACTGAGCCACAAGTTTGCCTTTGATATTTTCACGCTGGACTGGAAGGGGGTGAACTATGCGGCTGAAGCGAGCTTGTTAGTGCAACTTGTGCTGATTGAAGTTCCTGCAACTTTTTTTTTCTCAAGAAGCTGCGTCGTTCATAAATTATGTCAAAATCCAGTTACCAAATTGGGTGCCAAGTGGATTGGATTGGTTGACTGGATCGGGCACAAAGAGCTGGAAAATGTCGCTTGTAGCCAAGCTGAACAATTGAGATTGGGGCTGGGAGCAAATTAACGGTTAGCTCGATTTGCATAGCAAATTATGCGATATTTGCACAACAGTCGCCGCAATGGCGATGACGTAAGTTTCCAGATCAGTACCTCCCATCCATATATCTAGGGATAATACATATATAATAGTACACCCCCTTTTACAGCCACGCATTCAGGCTCTCGAACGACCTTTGGTATTTTCCACCCACCGATATATATAGGTATATGTATATCCACCCACTCACATACCACTTTCATGTTGGATTGTATCCGCTGATTGGCTTTTGTGGGGCCAGCTATTTCGAATCGATTAAACCCTGAATGCAATCGCAAAAGGCCTTCGCTGGCAACACCCAGCTGAATATCGAGTGTCGAAGACAACAAAGCACTTTCAATTTCAATTCCAATTCCAAATCCCCTAATGAACCGGGTGACTATCTCGGGCAAATCAGCCAAATCTTCGGACCGACTTCGTTGGAGATCGCGTGGAGTATTAACTTGGGACCGACGGTAACTGAGCCGCCCAGGTTGTTGTATTTCGCTTTATATACCGATCGCGGAAAACCTTTTTACCTCTCCCATAACGGACCAAAGACCCCTGGCCCCGCCGCACCGCTGCACCACTGAACCACACCAATGGCCACAGCACCACAAAACTTCACCAACGAAAGGACGGAGAGCAGTCGCTAGTGGAAGCGTTTCTCTGGAGAAAAAGATATGGAGATATATAGAGAGAGAGAGGCTGCAGAGCTTGACCGAGCTTGAGATAGAGACTTCACGGGAGTTCTCTCTGTGCTTTGGCGAGCTTTTCTTGGCCACCATCACAGGAATGGCCAAGAATGGCTATATTAAAAGAAAATAACTTAATTATAGCTTTGATTCGTTTACAGTCGTTGACACACAATTTTTGCTTTAAGTTCAACAAATGAATGTAATTTTCAGTAAACAACAAATATATTTAAGATTACTTTCAAAAACTCCAGTTCCGCTTAACAATTTGGAAGAATTTCTGTTCGGTTTCAAGTTTTCATCAAATTTCTCAGTAATGCAAGCTAAGTCGCCCTCTTCTTTTCATTAAATACCAGGTAACTATTTAATAAATCTAATAAATTTAACAAATTACTTTCAAAACCATGGTAGTACTTTAACTACAGCCCCGACCTTCCGTGCGCTATGGCAACTAGCCCCATTTGGGATGTGGCCATCCACATCCACGGACAATTAATCAAAACTGTGAGGCCCATAAATTGTAAAAAAATGAAGCAAAGTCGTCAGGCCGCGTGGCTAATGAATGAACGAGCCGACAAAGTGAAATGAAGTGTTGCAAATTGAAACGCCGGTAAATGCCAATCCTCCCAAGCTGGCCAGTTGGGTGGTCCCTTTGGGACATGACCTTCATCGTGTTTTTCAGTGATTTTATTACCTATATTAACACAGTCCAGTTTCAAAGATTAATCTGTCAAAAATACTTCTAAAATAAACTAGTAATAACTTGTCTACAAGCACAGAAATACAAGTAAAGTTATGGAAACATATAAAGGCTTATAAATAAATAAAAGCTCTATTAATAAATCAATTTATAAACCAAAACAAATAGCCTGCGGTTAAACATCTAAAGAATTTATTGTCATGTTTGTTTCAATGGACCAACAGTGCGTATGCGTTATGTCAAAGAATGTTATTTTATGACGGAATCAGAACCAGGCAACGTGTCACTTTTAAGAGTGTTAGCTGCACTCCACACCTTCGCCTGCACTATTCTGCAGCCACTGGAAATGGCCTTGCCGTAGTCATTCCTATGGAATTAATGACACACCACCACGAGTAGCACTCCGTTATTGCTGAACAACCGCATGGACCACTCAGAAATGCAAGCAATAGCGGGATGGTGATAGTTCAGTTCAAAACTGGTTGGCCACTGCACCACATACCAGACCAGGAAACCGTCAACAATTGTCTACCCCTGGGTCACCCCCTTTGCTGTTTACTATATCTCCTTCAAAAGCCGCCCATGACGCAGGGCGATTTCCAGTCTTCAAGTGCGTGTGATTGTTATTTTTTTCCTTCCCTGCCACTTTTTTACTCAACGTATCACATTAAAGACTAGTTTCTGTCCGGCATCAGTTCGTGGGAAGCGGGCTGTGGGGCAAATGGGCGTGCACCTGAACTTGCTATCATGCGTAGACGCACTGGCATGATCAAGGTCGAAAGAGTTCGCGAAAAAAATCGGAAAGTAAAAAACGGATTTTGAATACTCTTTTCGATTTAAAATTAATGTTTTTAGACATATAATTCATGCTTTTAATATTATTTAATAATAAATAAATATATAGTTAAGTCATCTTTGCAAGCTTTCAATTTAAATTATCGTTAAAATTCTTTACTGGAAAGGTTCTTTCTTGTACTGCAACTGGGGACCAACCTTGGCCATAGCTCCAAAAGCATTCAATACAATAAAGTGCAAAAGGAATTGGAGAATTGAAAAGAAGGACTCGACTTATGGGAGTCGCCTCGACGCAAACCCATTTTTGAATGGAAACCATAACAATCCCATACTTACGACTGTTTGCCTCCTCAGCTGCTGCAGAAAATGTGGCAAATGTAGTAAATGCAGCAGCTGTTAACAAGTCAGCCATAACAAAGCAGACAATTTTTCAGGAAATTCTTGAGTCATGCCAACGCCCCAGCAGCAGCAGCAGACCAGTTTCGCAGTTTTGCTCAGCAAAATTATATAAATGCTGAAAATATACAAATAATTCCAAACTTGTAATGTGTGTTTGTGCACTGCTTTTTAAGAGGTGCAGTCTGGTCTTGATTCTTCAATGGTGCAGCCTGGAAAACGTTTTGAATTTCTGACCTGGCTAGCTTACACGGTATTAGGCAATACTAAGAAAAAAAAATTATGTTGGTGAAATTGAATTAAATTTTAATGCATTTTAACTCTTTAACATATATTTCATTTTAAGCTTCAGTTTAAAAATCAAAAAATATTTCCATGAAGTTTTCAGAAACTAGTGATCACGAATTTAAATGAATTCAAAAGCCTCAAATAACTAAAATCTATATTCAATTATATTACATAATTAAAAGACCATTAAAGCTAACGAACTGATAAGTATCTCAGTAATTTAACCTCTCTGTTTGACTATTGTTCCGAGGGTGACTTCCAATTATCCAGCAATCCAAGCCTTCAACCACTGCTGCCCAGC
The DNA here is from genome assembly GCF_018153835.1 of Drosophila eugracilis. NCBI lineage: Eukaryota > Metazoa > Arthropoda > Insecta > Diptera > Drosophilidae > Drosophila > Drosophila eugracilis. The sequence goes on from NW_024573224.1 coordinate 5,513,099, forward strand.
ACTGGTAGTCCATACACACCCAAAAGACAAAGGCAGTGGCTCCAAGTTCCAGTACCCAGCACCCAGCACATAGACCATAGATATAGCCATAGCCTATAGCTTATGGCCAACTGGTCGGTCGTTGGTGGCAGTGCATTTGAAAGTGGTTTGGGGCCAGCACATTGCATAAGTGCACCAAATTCCAGTCAACGGCAAATCCACTTTGGTTTTCTATCTGAATTGGCCACAGTACGTGTTGTAGTTTTTGGTTTTGCTCGATCATTCTGTGTTGACGTAATGGCCTAACGATTATTGGCCACTTGCTGGGCTCTTTGCCTTTATTCCATTCGGCTTGATTTTGCTACAATTTCTGTTGCGGGGCGGCTTTATTGAAGCGGAACCTGGTAGTTGGCTAAATTGAATGCCAAAACAGATATTTGAAATACTTCTGAGCACTGAGAATAATTAGGGAGCCATTCAATGAATTTTAATAACTAACATTTATTATTATTATTTCATTTTTCATCCGGAACAAGCTTACTGTGGATGGAAAAGATATTGATTATCTACAACTTCGTTTGATGTTTCATTATAAACATTAAAATTAAATTCCAATACCGTTTGATTTCAAAAACACTTTGGTTTTCTCTGTAAACGCTTCAGGTCTTGAAACTCGATTTATTACACACATACAAAAACATATATAAACAGTGGACATTAATAGATATATGTGGGGTGTGCGGAGTGACTGATTTTTTTGGCAGTAACAAGTTGACATTGTCCTCGGACACTTCAGTCGCTGACTCTCTGGTCCAACTCAAAGGTGATCCCCCCTCCAAAAGGTCCTCCCTACTTCCGGCCCGTATAATCGATGCTATAGGAACCCGTGTAGAGGTTCAGGTTACGAAGAGACGGATGGTGTTGCTCAGGCAAACCCCTATACGGTTGCTGCTGCTGTGGATTATAGTAGTTCTGGGCAGGAGGCTGATAGTAACGGGGCTGCGGAGACGGGGGGTTATAGTACTGAGGTGCGGGATTGTAGTAGGGTCTCTGAGGAGCGGGTTGTTGTGGGGGCGGGGCGTAGGCCTGCTGCTGACCACGTCCAAAATCATTCAAGCTGAATTTACTGGCAGGTGACAGGGGGCGATTGAACTTCTGATCCTTGTAGTACACCGCTGGATCCTCGCGATACTGACCGTCATCCAGCTCATTGGGTCCCAATGGGTAGGGGTTACTATTAGTCAAAGTCGGAGGTGGCACATTGATGTGGCTGCCAGCGGGATCAAAGCCACGCTTACTGGCTCCGTACTCGATCTCCCGCACTTTGCCTTGGTCATCCACATAGCCATACTTTCCATAGACCTCTCCGTTGGCGTACTTGGTCTCGATCTTGAAACTCTTGTCCGCCGCCTCGTATCCATAAGTGTAGGAACCATCGTCGTTGTGCTTGTCGATCTGCTTGAGAATCGGCACCGGAGTGGTGTAGTCCTGATGTTGCGCATACGCACAGTGGGCCGCCAACAGCAGAATCGCCAAGCTTAAGGGCTGCAAAATGAAAACAAAGAGCTAAACAAAGACTGAAATCATTTGCATATCTTAATATCTTAATCACTATTTCCAGTCACACCCAGCTCTAAAGGCTACAATTACAAATGAACTTTAGTTTGCTTTTATTGCGTTACTTTCGGCTAAGCACCTCAATTAGTTGCTCTGATTATCAGTGCGCATACGCAAACATTCACTCAAGGACATGGCTGACTAATAAACCAGCAATTAAGTTACTTTTTATCATAGACACTGATCTAATCGACCCACAGCGAAACCGGTTGGCTAAATTGCATTCTAAAAATTCACTGCGCAAATTCTGAAAACACCTTTTGCATTTGCGATATCATTAAAATTGAGTCTTGGGATGTCACACTTCCAACGACCTTGCCGCATCTTACCAATTTCATCATTCTGCCAAGTTTAGAATCAATAATCAATGTCGAACCGTTTTCACCAATCTCTGTATAAGTAATGCACTGCCAAAATGGAAAACACGCTCTGCACTTGCACTCGAGACTCTGCGAATCGAAACGACAAACTCAAAAGAAAATCAGGGCGTGCAACGCTTTTTATACCACAACCAACATTTTGCAAAAGCGGGCCAGGAGCGGGGCATATAACCATGGCTGAAAATAAAGCTTCGAGCTGAAGTGGGGCCGAAGTCTCTGGATCTGGCGATCAGCTGCGATCAGAAACCGAAAACGCTAACCGAGACCGGAGACCAGAGACCCGAGCTCCCGATCCGAGAACCGATTCAACTTGGCTTGGAATGCAGCATAGAAATCGAAAGCGGTCGGCAGCCAGCTGGGCGTGAGTACATGAACGATATACCCACTCACTCACCTCTACAGGTAATGTACGTGGTCGACGAGAAGCGTTTTTCAATCAGGTTGTTAACGTCGTCTACTATTCGAATTCTTGGCCAGCAATTTATGCTTCCAGACCGCAACACTCACGCATACGCAATGAGATCAGAGAATCACCAGTGATGCGAACTAGGTACCTATTCTTTCGAAATCTGGGTACATTATTCAGTAGAGATTTGAGAAAAGTCTTGTATAGCTTATAGATTACATAAGATGCAGTAGTTATACTTAGTTTAATCTGCTATAATTATATTGACTGACATAAATCTATGATTAGATTAGACTCCAAAAAGTACCTTAGCCATCACTGAAAACTGCAATCCAGAAAAGAACGAAATGCCAATACTGAAAGGTGCGGAAGTGTTGCACTTGTTAGGCATTCCAATTATGCAAGACAATTCCCCCTCAGCTGCTAATCGACTGCGTTTACCTGACCAGACACCTTGCTCCCAGCTAAATGCAATGAGCAAAATAACAACAATCTGCAACCACAACAAGCAATTTGACAAAGGATTTGGCCATTTCTCCTAGGCTGTCAAAATTCACACTTGTGGGTTAAGAGAAAGAAAGCAATACGAAAACTTAAATGCTGGTATACTGACCTAGTCAATACTTTGGATAAGAAAACTGGTTGCTGTTATTACGTCAAAGACATGCCAAAAAAAGGCGATGATTTCTTGCTAGTTTTCTTATGATTTTTTATGTGCTACGATTAGTAGAGTTAAAAGACCTGAAAGTAAGATTTTTAGAAGCAATTTAAATCTTGTCTTGTCTTGTTTGTTTTATTCCCATACAACAGGTAAAGTAAGGTAAAAATAAGTATCTAAAATCCCAGAACCGCAATCGAAACGGCGTCAATTGTCCACCTACATTAGATTATTTAATTTATTCAAACACTTTTGGGGATTTTTGACAGTGTGACGTTTATCCAGCTTAATAACATTTATATACACAGCCAGAAATTATGCTTATTTTTAATAAGTAAGTATGTGGGAATTATATTATGAGGTAATGCTTAAATAACATATAAATTCCGTATGATTGTGTAACTTAACTACGGAAAAAAAGAATTCAATAAATAATTTATGTACATAAACATTTGTTTTCTGTGCATAAACTTAATTTAAGTAAACACAAAACCACGAGTTCGTTAACCCAAGAGCCGCAGACCTTGGTCATGGTTGCATGCAACTAAACACATTCGCCTGGCTTCTTTTCTTCATTTAAGTATGCATCTATGCAAAAGTAGTTTGCAAAAGTAATATCCATGATTTATATAAAAAAAATTAATTTCTTAAGGGAGATCTATAAAGGCAAATAACTCAGGCAGCACTCAGTTGACAGTCGTCACAGTGAGCTAACACTTTTTAATGGTCTTGTAGAACCAGTTGAACTTCAGCGAAAGTAATCAGTGTCTAGAATATCTAGATAAGTGTAGTATATAGATGTACGTATATAAAGGCAGTTATATATGACTTCTGCTTCTTACAACTGGAAATTGAGTCGTCGCCGAGGCAAAGGCTAAGTAATAATGTCAAGTTTAATGCATTTTCGGGTTAGGGTATCGTATCAGATGACTCGAATGATTAAGGCACCCTGTACGACCACAACCAGTCTAATGCGGACAAACTCGTTTACTTACTAATTGTACCAAAAAACAGAGCAGGAATAAATAAACTAAATATATATAAAACGTCAAAACAAAGAAATGATTTTAAAAGTTGTACATTTAAGCTGTCCATTTCGAATAAAATTACCGGAGACCGGCCAGAATCGTCATTTTAATCAGTGCATTCAAAGCAAACAGTTCTAGTCATCCATTTTTGGAATAAAACCAACGAGATGCTCATAAAAGTGGCCAAGTTCCTGAGCCTTTTCTCGGTTCTCCTTGCAACAGTCGAAGGAGCCAAATATTTGGCCGAGAAACGTGAGAAAAACTAGGAGTTAGAAAATTTCTCAAATTATTTTATAAATATAAAGTGCTGAATCTACATCTTGTTTTTATTTTAATCCATGTTATTATCTTCAGCCGACTTCCTTACTCCTTGTGTTGTGGGCGATGCCAGCTTCAATGGCTGTCTGACCAGCAATTTCCAGACTTTCTTCCGTCAGTGGAAGGATGGCATACCTGGCAACAATGCTGTGGGATCCTTTGATCCCCTCTATATCAAGAGAGTTAAGTTCGCGCAGGATGCCAACAGGGCTATAGCCATTAATGCCGACCTGAAGGAAGTCTATGTTGCAGGTGCTGGCCAAGCGGTGGTCAAGGAAGCCAGGTTAGTTGTCTCATAAGCATTAGCTGTATTTATTTTTGAATTATATATCACTCAGTTGGGATCCCAATCACTATGTGGCCAAGGCTTTGATCAACGTTCCTAAGATGCGATTCAATTTCGATTACAAAGTTAAGGGACATGTTGTGGCCCTTAACCTCAATGGACATGGCACCGGTTATTTCGAAGCTGGTAAGAAGTTTCTTTATATTATTTTAGAATTATTATCTAAAGATCATTTCATTCCAGAAAATGCTTTGATTTTTTTGGAAATGGCTGTCAAGCCCCTGAGTACACCAGAAGCCATATTCGCGGATGTGCAGAATGTTAAAGCTTCGTTCCGTGAGATTAAGCAATTCCGCATAAAGCTGGAAAATCTGTTTGGCGGCAACAAGGATCTGGAGGACACAGCCCACACTCTTTTCAACGAGAACTGGCGTGATTTCTATGAGGTCCTGCGTCCTGCTGTGGAGCAAACTGTTAGCGGTGTGCTCTTGGATCGATTCAAGAAGACATTTATATATGTGCCAGCCACGTATTTGATCAAAGATTTCCACTAAAGACTACACAGAAAGAAACTGTGACCTATCTTCATATTAAAATAAATAAGATTTGAAAAATATGTTGGTTTGTTAAATTTATGTTTACCTATTAAAACGAAGTTTATAGTCTCAAAGCGAGATGACTTAATTTACTTCATAATTATTTCAAGCTCTCAAATATTTTTAGATTTTCTTGAAACGCAAACTCATATTTTTTGTCGGTTTAGACAAAGAATAATTTTTATATTCGCTTATAAAGTCAGGAAATAGATGAAATAAAATGTAATTAAATTAAGCAAAATGAGTTGCACTTGGCCCCGGCATCATTAAGTTGCTGTAAGTCGTTACCTTATATGAGAGCTCGGATCTTAGAACTCGGATCTTGAATCTCGGATCTTGGCAGTTGAGAATAAAACGCCGGGCCGCAGCCAGCCGCCGGCTAGTCGGTTCTCCACCGTGACACCGTTTGATGTGACTGAGCAGCGGTTGTCCCAGTCGCAGATACAGATTCTGGTTACTAAGATACTTAACCACTTAATTATTAGACAATTCGCAAGTACGGCAGCATGAACAGCACGCGCCATGGTCGCAGATTGCTCAGCATTTGGAGTGGACTAATAGCACTATTGTGCCTAAACAAGATCGCCTCGGACATGGTGATGGTTTCAGCAGTTGCCTACTACACAGAGAAGCGTAAGTATATCTCCCAACAGACCAAGATCCTTTCCATGGGAACACAATCACAATTTCCCAGCTGCCTTTCTGCCATCTTGTCGGATCTACGAGCCGGGCTTCACCAAGTGCTCCACTAATAGCATCCAGAAGCTTCTCGATCAGTTGAACATTGGAATACCAGAGGTGGTAGAGAAGTTCGGTCCCTTCGATCCCATGCGAGTGAGAGATATAGTCTTCAAGCAGGATAACAACGAAGTGGCCACCATCAGAGCCAATCTGACCGAGTTGGTGGTCAAGGGATTTTCCAAAACAATTGTAAAGGAGAGTCGGTAGATACACAGTCAATTAAAATTATTCTGAGTATAATCAGATCTTTCTATTTTTGCATTCAGTGTCAGCAAGAAAGACTTTGGCTGGCAGACCAAAATATTTCTTCCGAAAATGAGATTGGATGGCAAATACGAAATGGCAGGACGTATACTGCTCATACCGCTTAGTGGCTCTGGCAAAATCTTCATAGAAATCGGTAACCAAGCTTTGAATTTAAATAATAATATCTACAATTATTATCTTACGTAACATTCTCGCAAATATTCCCACAGATGATCTTGACATTTTGCTACTAACAAAAACCCGTCTGTATGAAAAGGGCGGCTTCACCTTCGACAACGTGACCGCTGTGCGTGTCCAACTGAACCTGACCAAGGTGCGAACTTACCTGGACAACCTATTTAATGGTCGCAGCAAGGAGGTTGAGCGTAGTACAAATGAGTTTTTCAACGAGAACTGGCGTGATTTCTACGAGGCTCTAAAGCCACTAATCGTTGAAACGGTCGAGAACATCCTCTATGATGTAATGTCCACGGTTTTCCACCTCATACCAGCCAATTTCTTTGTAGAAGACATACCAACTCCTCAGCAACTGTATGGTCCAAAGGAGGCAGTTGGTACCAAGAATAGTTGAGTGACATAGCACGTTGTTCATCCACAGAACGCCATTAAATTTCGTTGTAAGTTATTAAGTTGTTTCATAAAATAAAATCGGAAAAAAACTACCATACAGTTTCTAAAGCATATTTATAACCTTTAATGAATAATGAGAATATTAATGGTTTTTAGTTTAAGATCACGCTCGAATTATATCCACTTTATTCCGAGAAAAATAGACGCCCAATTTCCTTTCTGTAAAAATAGGAAATCAATAAAGTTTTCAAAGAGCTATGATAATAACTAAAGTTTACCGTTTTTGTCCACATAGTAGCTGCGTTTTTTGAAAATATACATCATCATCATGGCGATCACCACAGCCAAGAAAAAGGCTATAATACCGGTCGTAATAAATAACCACTTCAAATGCTCAACGGTATTGCCCTTATTGGGGGATGTTTCCAATGCGCCGAATAAATCCATAAATTGGCAAAAATATCCATTTTCAGGACTTCCACCACCAAAACAGCTACAGGTCCCTGGCGCTTCACAGTATCCGTTGATGCATACGGGGTCACATATTGGCAGACATAAAAGCCTCTGATTATCCTCTTCAGCTTGGTGCAGCTTGTAATTTTCCTCACACGTGCACATTCCTTCTAGGCAGGTTCCATTCCAACATATCTGTTCACAGTTTGCCGTCATGCGTTCTGTCATATCGAGCAGACAACGTCCCGTTTCTTCAGACAAGAAGAAACCATCATTGCAACTGCAAGTGCCTGGAGAAAAGCAGAAGCCGTTCTCGCATCCACCTGTGCACACTGGAACACACCTGTTCTCACTACCACTTTCCATTTCATATCCGTTATGGCAGGAACACTTATCTGGAGAAGCACAGTATCCGTTCTCGCATCCACCTGTGCACACTGGAACACACCTGTTCTCACTACCACTCTCCTTTTCATATCCGTTATGGCAGGAACACTTATCTGGAGAAGCACAGAAGCCGTTCTCGCATCCACCTGTGCATACTGGAACACATCTGTTCTCACTACCACTTTCCATTTCAAATCCGTTATTGCAGGAACACTTTTCTGGAGAAGCACAGTATCCGTTCTCGCATCCACCTGTGCATACTGGAACACATCTGTTCTCACTTCCAGTTTCCATTTCAAATCCGTTATTGCAGGAACACTTCTCTGGTGAAGCACAGTATCCGTTCTCGCATCCACCTGTGCACACTGGAACACACCTGTTCTCACTACCACTTTCCATTTCATACCCGTTATGGCAGGAACACTTCTCTGGAGAAGCACAGTATCCGTTCTCGCATCCACCTGTGCATACTGGAACACATCTGTCCTCACTTCCAGTTTCCATTTCAAATCCGTTATTGCAGGAACACTTCTCTGGTGAAGCACAGTATCCGTTCTCGCATCCACCTGTGCACACTGGAACACACCTGTTCTCACTTCCAGTTTCCATTTCAAAACCGTTATTGCAGGAACACTTTTCTGGAGAAGCACAGTATCCGTTCTCGCATTCACCTGTGCACACTGGAACACACCTGCTCTCACTACCACTTTCCTTTTCATACCCGTTATGGCAGGAACACTTCTCTGGAGAAGCACAGTATCCGTTCTCGCATCCACCTGTGCACACTGGAACACACCTGTTCTCACTACCAGTTTCCATTTCAAATCCGTTATGGCAGGAACACTTCTCTGGTGAAGCACAGTATCCGTTCTCGCATCCACCTGTGCACACTGGAACACACCTGTTCTCACTACCAGTTTCCATTTCAAATCCGTTATGGCAGGAACACTTTTCTGGAGAAGCACAGAAGCCGTTCTCGCATCCACCTGTGCATACCGGAACACATCTGTTCTCACTACCACTTTCCATTTCAAATCCGTTATTGCAGGAACACTTCTCTGGTGAAGCACAGTATCCGTTCTCGCATCCACCTGTGCACACTGGAACACACCTGTTCTCACTTCCAGTTTCCATTTCAAATCCGTTATGGCAGGAACACTTCTCTGGAGTCACACAGAAGCCGTTCTCGCATCCACCTGTGCACACTGGAACGCACTTGTTCTCACTACCACTTTCCATTTCAAATCCGTTATTGCAAGAACACTTTTCTGGTGAAGCACAGTATCCGTTCTCGCATCCACCTGTGCACACTGGAACACACCTGTTCTCACTACCACTTTCCATTTCAAATCCGCTATGGCAGGAACACTTCTCTGGAGACACACAGAAGCCGTTCTCGCATCCACCTGTGCACACTGGAACACACCTGTTCTCACTACCAGTTTCCATTTCAAATCCGTTATTGCAGGAACACTTTTCTGGAGAAGCACAGAAGCCGTTCTCGCATCCACCTGTGCACACTGGAACACAGCTGTTCTCACTTCCAGTTTCCATTTCAAAACCGTTATTGCAGGAACACTTTTCTGGAGAAGCACAGTATCCGTTCTTGCATCCACCTGTGCACACTGGAACACACCTGTTCTCACTACCAGTTTCCATTTCAAATCCGTTATTGCAGGAACACTTTTCTGGAGAAGCACAGAAGCCGTTCTCGCATCCACCTGTGCACACTGGAACACAGCTGTTCTCACTTCCAGTTTCCATTTCAAAACCGTTATTGCAGGAACACTTTTCTGGAGAAGCACAGTATCCGTTCTCGCATCCACCTGTGCACACTGGAACACACCTGTTCTCACTACCACTTTCCATTTCAAATCCGTTATTGCAGGAACACTTTTCTGGTGAAGCACAGTATCCGTTCTCGCATCCACCTGTGCACACTGGAACACACCTGTTCTCACTACCACTTTCCATTTCAAATCCGTTATTGCAGGAACACTTCTCTGGAGAAGCACAGTATCCGTTCTCGCATCCACCTGTGCACACTGGAACACAGCTGTTCTCACTTCCAGTTTCCATTTCAAAACCGTTATTGCAGGAACACTTTTCTGGAGAAGCACAGTATCCGTTCTCGCATCCACCTGTGCACACTGGAACACACCTGTTCTCACTGCCACTATCCATTTCATATCCGTTATTGCAGGAACACTTCTCTGGATAAGCACAGAAGCCATTCTCGCATCCTTTCGTGCAAACTGGTGAGCAAGTAGAATTCGATTCCTTGCTGTATCCTTTATTACAAGAACACTTTCCTGGAGAGGCACAAAATCCGTTCTTGCAGCCGCCTTTACAATCGGGAACACACTTGTTTCCTAACTTGACGTATCCCTCGTTGCAAGAACACTCGCCGGGCGCCACGCAGGATCCGTTCTCACAACCATCCTTGCATACTGGAGTACATACATCTTCGCGCATTTCGTACCCTGCGTCGCACGAGCAAACATTCGGCGCCACGCAGACTCCGTTCTTGCAACCCGCCGTACAAATGGCAACGCAGACATTGTCCCCGATTTTCGTGTATCCCGCCATACATGTGCATACGTCTGGTGCGGTACATTTTCCGTTTAGGCAACCTTCATCGCAGATGGGAGCACAGTTCTTATCAGCATCTTTTCGATAAAATTTATTGCACTCGCAGACTCCAGGAGCTCGGCAAACGCCATTTTCACAGCCACTTTCGCAGACGGGTTGGCAGGCAAACGATTTTGAATTGGGTTTTGGAACGTAACCTTTATTACACTGGCAAAGATTGGGCGCAGCACAGAACCCATTGTTTCTCTTGCAGTTATCGTTGCAGGTGGGCATGCACACCTGGGTGGTGTCATTCAACGTGTATCCTTGGTTGCACGCACACTTGTTAGGCGTTATGCATTTGCCATTGGGACAACCACTGGCACATTGGGGAATGCAGTTGTTGGTTTTTTTGTCTAGCTGGTGGCCATTGGAACAGATGCAACGGCCAGGAGACTGGCAGGTTCCTTTATCACAGCCCTGGCAGAAGGGCTCACATCTGTAAGAGGGATGGTTTGAAAAAATTGGACAAATTGTTTTAAGCAATGAAAATATTAAAAGAATTCCAGTTTTGGGCCCCTGTTGATAAAAGGAGTGAAATTGTGAGTTTGAAAATAATAAATTGGGGCAAGTACCGCCCTCTGAAGCCGCGCCTGATAAGCCCCCTTTGAGTCATAAATGTTTAATCCACATTAATATTGCACTATTTAAAAAAAAAACGGCTATAGGAGATTGTTAAGCTGTTTCCGTTATTGTTTCAACTTTTAAACTGGAGTATATCTAATTTTCTTTTCTTGCTTAAAAATTTCATTTTAATTTTATCTCCTTATGTGATATAAGCTCATCATTTAGTTACTTATGAAGTTTTCTATATTTAGTATAGGTTATGTCTGAAACATTTTACCTACCGGTTCGATCGATCGTTGTTGAAATTGACATAGCCTTTATTGCAGGTGCACACATTTGGCTGCGTGCAGGTGCCACTTCTGCATGCTACCTTGCATATTGGCTCGCACTTCAGTTGTGTCGTCCTCAGCCGCTTGTAACCTTTGCAACATACTTTAGTTATCACTTGCTAACGATACAAATAGAGTATTATTACATGTAAGTCGAAATTTAAGATAAGGTTGATCCGAGTACCTCTCTTTTTCCATTGATAAGTCTAGTTCTGCGGAGATTACAGAACTTTTCTGCTGCGAGACCCGAGATCAAAGAAAATATTATTATTTTAGAAATCCACATGGTCGCTTTGAATTTACAACCGATTCTGATCCATTTCAAAATGAAACTAAAGAAATGAAATGAATTTCGCAAATGCCTTTGGCTCTCCCTATATAATATAAGCCGAGGACTTATCAGAGCTAATTCAAGTCAACCAAGACCCGAGAATACTATGTAAAAAGCAATAGTACTGGAGCGCATAATTTGTTTCTTTACTTATCACAATCCTATTGCTCTTTACAGTACGAGGGGGAGAGACGCTCTTCCTGTGTACCAAGGCTCCACTGAAACTTATTTAAGTTTACATGTTTTTTGAATTCTAATGAATGTAATATGTATTTAAAAAATTAAAGTATTTGTAAATAAATAAAAAAAATAAAATATGAAACTGCAAGACTTATTGCAAGATATTTCTAATTTACTTCTTTTAAGACTTCGAAATAATTTATTTATGTTTGCTTGTTTTTATAGTGTCATCAAATTAGACTTATGTGTGGTAAAGAATAAAAGGAGAGCAAAGAGAAGATACACTTCGTCGTATATAACCTTGCAGCTATGCATATGATCTATATAAAACAGCTGCATAATAGTCTTTGAATTATATAGAAATTTAATATTGAGAAATAAGTGCAATGGGACATAATCAACAAAACTAATTAGTAAATAGTAAACTTAAACCAAGACATAGTAAGTCTTAAGGTCGATAATATGCAAACTTTTAAATACATAACCAAATATATAGTTTAAAGTTCATTTATAAAAATAAATATATTTTAAGCATTATTGTTGAACTGCAGGGAGAAAGGCTGCCATAATTACTATCAAAATTATTCTTAGAAAAATATGAACAGCCGATAAAAGCAATGGATAATCTTTGCATAGTTACAAGACCATGACATCATTCGGGAAGTACGCTGCTCCATTTTTAAAGTTAATTATAAATATTATATTAACTATTGTAATATTTCCATAGCTGTTGCTCCGGGACCTTTGACCTGTTTAAAAATAAATATATGTGGTCAAAAACCCAACTGAAAAACTTCGTCTAATCTGTCTCAATTCCAAGGCGATTTCTCCTTGACCCCGATTTCTCCCAAAAAATGTTATTCAGTAAACATAAGAACAAATTGATAAGAGAATAGAGTCATGACATCACTGGGTCGATTATTAACGTTTGATCAAGTACTCAGTATTTTAAATTAACAATTTGTGATCGTTTTGAAAGCAGCATCTTGTCCCTCCATTTAATGTTTCTATGGCAGCTTAAGTTTTTTATTACACCTCACTTGCAGCAATTAAGTTTGCCCAGATCTGAGCAGAGAGAATGATACTAGTACTCGTACAAACATTGTTTTCTTGCTGCCATAGTTGTCAACGTATTTTCCAGCCAGATATTAAATTAGCTTACCGGTTCGGTGGCAAGGTAAAGTCGCTACAGTTTCAGAGTCGCATAACAACAGCACTAATAGTAGATACACTGGAAGAAAAGTCGCAAGGAGTTGATTTACTTTAGTTGTTTAACTGGATTCATGATCATTGAACTAATAATAGTTAAAGGAACTTAAAGTGCATCTTTTTTAAGAGCATTTAATAAAATGATTGATATTTTTTTGTTCTGTGTTATTCTCGTACTCTCGTGCCATAAATATGGAATAAATTTCATTTTGCATTGCGAGTAAATGAAAATAGCTCTATTCTGGTATTACCCGGAGGCTTCTGATTCAATTCATCAATTGCACCCGAGTCATCGGCATCGGCTATATATATTGTCCAGTTAAAAGGCAGTACCGCTTCGAGCTCTCATTCGTGTAGTAAACTCGGTTAGGGGTTTCTCCTGATAGCGACTGTGTTTCCGGTTTGACTGTGTTACCATGTTAATATGTATGGACAAAAGTAGGCAATTGGTAAAAAGAATAGTTGAATGACATAGTATGTTGTTCATCCACAGAACGCCATTAAATTTAAGTTTTTTCATAAGATAAAATTAGAAAAAATGCATAGTCCGTGTTTAAATCAAATTTATATTTTTAATGAATAATGAAAATATTAAATGGTTTTTAGTTTAAGACGACATTCGAGGGCACTTTATTCCGAGAAATATATACGTCAAATTTCCCTTCTGTAAAAATAGGAATTCAATTAAGTTTTCGAAGAACTATGTTAATAATTATAGTTTACCATTCTTGTCCACATATAAGTTTCGTTTCGTGAAAATACACATCATCATAATGGCTATCACCACAGCCAGGAGGAAGGCTATTATACCAGTAATAATAAATAACCACTTCAAATGCTCAATGGTATTGCCCTCATGAGGAAAAAGTTCCAATGCCCCGAATAAATCCATAAATTGGCAGAAATATGCATATATCCACATTTCTTCTACGCAGGTTCCATTCCAACATATCTGTTCGCAATTTACCTTCATGCGTCCATTCATACCAAGCAGACAACGACCCGTTTCATTCGACAAAAAAAAACCATCATTGCAACTGCAAGCGCCTGGAGAAACGCAGAAACCGTTCTCGCATCCACCTGTGCACACTGGAACACACCTGTTCTCACTCCCACTCTCCATTTCAAATCCGTTATTGCACAAACACTTCTCTGGAGAAACACAGAGGCCGTTCTCGCATCCTTTCGTGCAAACTGGTGAGCAAGTAGAATTCGATTCCTTGCTGTATCCTTTATTACAAGAACAGTTTCCTGGAGAGGCACAAAATCCGTTCTTGCATCCACCTCTGCACACTGGAACACACCTGTTCTCACTACCACTCTCCATTTCAAATCCGTTATCGCACAAACACTTCTCTGGAGAGACACAGAAGCCGTTCTCGCATCCTTTCGTGCAAACTGGTGAGCACGTAGAATTCGATTCCTTGCTGTATCCTTTATTACAAGAACACTTTCCTGGAGAGGCACAAAATCCGTTCTTGCATCCACCTCTGCACACTGGAACACACCTGTTCTCACTACCACTCTCCATTTCAAATCCGTTATTGCAGGAACACTTTTCTGGTGAAGCACAGAAGCCGTTCTCGCATCCGTTCGTGCAAACTGGTGAGCAAGTAGAATTCGATTCCTTGCTGTATCCTTTATTACAAGAACACTTTCCTGGAGAGGCACAAAATCCGTTCTTGCATCCACCTCTGCACACTGGAACACACCTGTTCTCACTACCACTCTCCATTTCAAATCCGTTATTGCAGGAACACTTTTCTGGTGAAGCACAGAAGCCGTTCTCGCATCCGTTCGTGCAAACTGGTGAGCACGTAGAATTCGATTCCTTGCTGTATCCTTTATTACAAGAACACTTTCCTGGAGAGGCACAAAATCCGTTCTTGCATCCACCTCTGCACACTGGAACACACCTGTTCTCACTACCACTCTCCATTTCAAATCCGTTATTGCACAAACACTTCTCTGGAGAGACACAGAAGCCGTTCTCGCATCCTTTCGTGCAAACTGGTGAGCACGTAGAATTCGATTCCTTGCTGTATCCTTTATTACAAGAACACTTTCCTGGAGAGGCACAAAATCCGTTCTTGCATCCACCTCTGCACACTGGAACACACCTGTTCTCACTACCACTCTCCATTTCAAATCCGTTATTGCACAAACACTTCTCTGGAGAAACACAGAAGCCGTTCTCGCATCCTTTCGTGCAAACTGATGAGCAGGTAGAATTCGATTCCTTGCTGTATCCTTTATTACAAGAACACTTTCCTGGAGAGGCACAAAATCCGTTCTTGCATCCACCTCTGCACACTGGAACACACCTGTTCTCACTACCACTCTCCATTTCAAATCCGTTATTGCACAAACACTTCTCTGGAGAGACACAGAAGCCGTTCTCGCATCCTTTCGTGCAAACTGGTGAGCACGTAGAATTCGATTCCTTGCTGTATCCTTTATTACAAGAACACTTTCCTGGAGAGGCACAAAATCCGTTCTTGCATCCACCTCTGCACACTGGAACACACCTGTTCTCACTCCCACTCTCCATTTCAAATCCGTTATTGCAGGAACACTTCTCTGGTGAAGCACAGAAGCCGTTCTCGCATCCTTTCGTGCAAACTGGTGAGCAAGTAGAATTCGATTCCTTGCTGTATCCTTTATTACAAGAACACTTTCCTGGAGAGGCACAAAATCCGTTCTTGCATCCACCTGTGCACACTGGAACACACCTGTTCTCACTACCACTCTCCATTTCAAATCCGTTATTGCAGGAACACTTTTCTGGTGAAGCACAGAAGCCGTTCTCGCATCCGTTCGTGCAAACTGGTGAGCAAGTAGAATTCGATGCCTTGCTGTATCCTTTATTACAAGAACACTTTCCTGGAGAGGCACAAAATCCGTTCTTGCATCCACCTGTGCACACTGGAACACACCTGTTCCCACTACCACTCTCCATTTCAAATCCGTTATTGCAGGAACACTTTTCTGGTGAAGCACAGAAGCCGTTCTCGCATCCGTTCGTGCAAACTGGTGAGCAAGTAGAATTCGATGCCTTGCTGTATCCTTTATTACAAGAACACTTTCCGGGAGAGGCACAAAATCCGTTCTTGCATCCACCTGTGCACACTGGAACACACCTGTTCTCACTACCACTCTCCATTTCAAATCCGTTATTGCAGGAACACTTCTCTGGAGAAACACAGAGGCCGTTCTCGCATCCTTTCGTGCAAACTGGTGAGCAAGTAGAATTCGATTCCTTGCTGTATCCTTTATTACAAGAACACTTTCCTGGAGAGTCACAAAATCCGTTCTTGCATCCACCTCTGCACACTGGAACACACCTGTTCTCACTACCACTCTCCATTTCAAATCCGTTATTGCAGGAACACTTTTCTGGTGAAGCACAGAGGCCGTTCTCGCATCCTTTCGTGCAAACTGGTGAGCAAGTAGAATTCGATTCCTTGCTGTATCCTTTATTACAAGAACACTTTCCTGGAGAGGCACAAAATCCGTTCTTGCAGCCGCCTTTGCAATCGGGAACGCACTTGTTTCCTAACCTTACGTATCCCTCTTTGCAAGAACACTTGCCGGGTGCCACGCAGAATCCGTTCTCACAACCATCCTTGCATACTGGAGTGCACACACCTTCCCGCTTAGCGTACCCTGCGTCGCATGAGCAAACATTCGGCGCCACGCAGACTCCGTTCTTGCAACCCGCCGTACAAACAGCAACGCAGGCATTGTTCCCGACTTTCGTGTATCCCGCCATACACGTACATACGTTTGGTGCGGTACATTTTCCGTTTGGGCAACCTTTATCGCAGATGGGAGCACAGTTCTTATCAGCATCTTCTCGATAAAATGTATTGCACTCGCAGATACCAGGAGCTCGGCAAACTCCATTTTCACAGCCACTTTCACAGACGGGTTGGCAGGCAAACGATTTTGAATTGGGTTTTGGAACGTAACCTTTATTGCACTGGCAACGATTCGGCGCAGCACAAAAGCCAAAGGCTCTCTCGCAGTTATCGTTGCAGGTTGGCACGCACACCTGGGTGGTGTCCTTCAACGTGTATCCTTTGTTGCACGCACACTTGTTAGGCTTTATGCATTTGCCATTGGGACAACCACTGGCACATTGGGGAATGCAGTTGTTGGTTTTTTTGTCTAGCTGGTGGCCATTCGAACAGACGCAACGGCCACGCGATTGGCAGGTTCCTTTATCGCAGCCCTTACAGAAGGGATCACATCTGTAATTAAGAAGGATTTTAAAAGCTTGGACAAATTGATGTAAATAAAAATTACGAAAATATTATTTTAAAAAAGATTATTCACTGAGCTCAAATATTAAAAGATGTCAAGTTTTGGAATCCCTCTTGATAAAGGGAAGTGGAATTGGTTGATTGTGCATTTTTTAATAAAACTTGCCATAGAAACTTTATAAAGCTTTTTCCGTTTGTCATTCTCAAAATTATAATCAGCAACCCTTGCAAGTCTTTATGGTAAACATATATAGATTATATTTCATTATATTTCAAAATCGTGTGTATCCAATTTCCAATTTTAATTTTAATTTTTTTGTATACAAGTTCTCCATTTAGTTCCTGATGAAGTGCTTTAGAGTTAGTAGGGCTTATATCTAAAACATTTTACCTACCGATTCGATCTATCATTGTTGAAATTGACATAGCCTTTGTTGCAGGTGCACACATTTGGCTCCGTGCAGGTGCCACTTCTGCATGATACCTTGCATATTGGCACGCACTCGAGAGGGTCCGCACATACTTGCTTGTAACCTTCGCAGCAACTTACACCTATCCGTAGCTAATGTTACAAATACAACTTTATTATATATAAGTCGAAAATTTAGATAACGATGTACCTTTAGTTTCCCGTTGATAATCTTAGCTGTGGGGAAAGTACAGATCTTTTGCGCTGCGAGACCCGAGATCAAGGAAAATATTATTATTTTAGAAATCAACATGGTCGCTTTTAATTTACAACCGATTCTGAGCTATTTCAAAATGTAACTAAAGAAGGATCCGCAAAATCAATTTCGCAAATGCCTTTGGCTCGCCCTATATAATAAAAACCAATGACTTATCGGAGCTAATTCTTTTTATAGTGTAGCTTATCAAATTAGACTTGTATATTTGTGTTAAAAACAGAAAAGTTAATAAAAGAAAAGTGCAGACGAAGTATTTATAACCTTGCAGTAATACAGATGATAATGTAAAGCTGCATAATATTCTTGGAACTATAAAGAAAGTTAATCTTGAGAAATAAATCCAATGCAATAAATGCAAGTAAATAGTTAATTGAAAAATTAATCATTTATGGTTTATAAAAATGAATATATTTGAAACATTATAGTTGAACAGCAGTGAGACAAGCTTGCATATTTTATAAACTTCTTAGGAAAATATACAACCGATATAAGAAATGGATAATCTTTGCATAGTTACAGGCCATCGTTCGGGAAGTACGCTGCTCCATTTTTAAAGTTAATAATAAATAATATAGTCATACTAGAATATTTCTGTTGCTATTGCTTTGGAACTTACAACATTATCTCGTAATCTGTCTCAAGTCTAAGGCGTTTTCTCCTTGACACCGAATCCTCTCAAAAAATTCCCTTCAATAAACATAAGAGCAAATTGATAAGAGGATAAAGGCCTTGAAAGTCATGACATCACTGGGTCGATTATTAAAGTTTGATCTAAGTGCTCACTCGTTTATAATCAAAACGTTTGATCGTTTTGAAAACAGCATCTTGTCACTCCATTTAATGTTTCTATTATGGCAGCTTAAGTTTTTTATTACACCTCACTTCCAGCAATTAAGTTTGCCCAGATCTGTGCAGAGAGAATGATACTAGTACTCTTACAAACATTGTTTTCTTGCTGCTGCCATAGTTGTCAGCGTTTTTTCCAGCCAGATATTAAATTAGCTTACCGGTTCGGTGGCAAGGTAAAGTCGCTACAGTTTCAGAGTCGCATAACAACGGCACTAACAGTAGCTACACTGCAAGAAAAGTCACAAGGAGTTGATTTACTTTAGTTATTCAACTGGGTTTATGATCTATGAGTTCAAAGTCATTAGTGGAACTCAAAATGCATATATTTTAAGAGCTTTTAATAAAATGATTGATATTTTTTTGTTCTGTGTTTTTCTCGTACTCTCGTGCCATAAATATGGAATAAATTTCATTTTGCATTGCGAGTAAATGAAAATAGCTCGATTCTGGTATTACCCGGAGGCTTCTGATTCAATTCATCAATTGCACCCGAGTTATCGGCATCGGCTATATATATTGTCCAGTTAAAAGGCAGCACCGTTTCGAGTTCTATCTCATTCGAGATTCGCGCGTAGTAAACTCGATTAGGAGCTTCTCCTAATAGCGATAGTGATTCCGGCAGTGACAGTGACTTGTAGGTGGCAGCGACGACAGTTTTCCAACATGTTCATAATTGGGTTACTGATGCTACTTCATGCCGGCCTTCGGGAGGTCCATTGTAATGCGTTTTATACGGAAAAACGTAAGTTCAGCTGAGGATTTTTAAACTACGTGACTATAAAGTTTGTATGAGAAAAAACTTAAAACCACAAATGATATGCTTTAAATAATTAAAATATTATTTAAAAATTGTGCTCTCTTTTGCAGCCTCGTACATTGAGTCGTGCAAGATTTATGAACCGGAGTTTACCAAGTGCTCAACACGCTCCATACAGGCTTTCATGAACCAGCTGGTCAAAGGTGAGATATAGGCATTGTATAGAATTAAAGTTAACTGAATAACAGGGTGAAATTTTATAGGTGTTCCCGAGTTAGAGGAATCCTTTGGCCCTATTGATCCGATGAGACAGGATCAGCTGGTGTTCAAGCAGGACAACAGCGATGTGGCCACGATTTCGGCCAATCTCACCGATATGCTGATCAGCGGCTTTGGAAAAATGGTGATCAAGGAGAGCAAGTGAGTATATAGCTATCGATTGCATCAAGCTGTCGAGAACGATTAAAAGTTGCCCGATGGAGGTCGATGAGCTTCCATAGGCGAACATCTTTTCTGGGAAGTTTCCAGCCATATAGTTAACCTGATTTAATAATGCACTAAAGTAACTAAACAGGTATCAATTATAAGCATCTAAAATTATATAGTTCGTCAATTAGTTAGTTCAGCTCAGGTATATTTTATTGCTTAATGATTTTGGATTCAATTTTAACACTTCAAATCAAACCTATGAAAATTACATTTAAAATAAATAATCAATTACAATGATTAATAATAGAATTTTTTAAATTTTCTTTTAGAGTCAGCAAGAAGGATTTTAGTTGGCTGACGAAGATCTACTTGCCCGCTATGCGAATGGATGGTCATTACAAAATGCTAGGGCGAATTTTGTTGGTGCCCCTGCAGGGATCTGGGAAAATCGTAATGGAAATAGGTAATAATAAGTTATCACTAAAACTATCTATATACTTAATAACCGGATTTTTAACCCACTAACAGATGATCTGGACATACTGATGAGCACCAAGACCCGACTCTATGAGAAGGGCGGCTATACTTTTTACAATGTTACTTCCGTGAAGGTAAAGTTAGAAGTCGGCAAAGTGCGGACCAGAATGGATAACCTATTCAATGGACACAGCAAGGAGGTGGAACGGAGCACCAATCAGTTCTTCAACGACAATTGGCAGGATGTCTTTGAGGCACTACGTCCTCTGGTGGATGAGACCGTAGAGCGAACTCTACTGGATCTACTTCATAAGACGTTTTCAATTTTCCCAGCTAGCTTTTTTGTAGAAGACATACCAACCTCCTTGGCCTTGTATGGTCGCAAATCGCATATGGTCACTTAAGAGAGTTAATACTTAATGGCGAAAAAGTAGCTTAAACGTAAATCCCTGACTAAAGACAGTTTTAATCGTCTTTGAACAAAAAGTGATCTAAGTAATAAATATAATTGTTATGAAAAATATTGACTGTTCCATTTTGCATTTAAGAATTATAATTATTTATATTACCAACTTACTTTTGATTTAAAAACAAACCATACTTAAGTATTTGCTAAAAAAAAACATTCAAGTGCTAGATTTAATGTTATTTAATTCTCTTGAATTTGTAATTATTGTTATTCTCTGTGAATGGCTAGACTAAATGTTAGTGTAACTTATCAAATACTTAGTTTAGAGGTATCCTAAAATGGGATGGCACAGTGCTCCACATCCGGCTGCCAGTTCGAGTCAATAGATCAGTAGAACCAGTCGTACTTGAGATAGTCGCTCTCGTGCTTCAGAGCAGCGATCGAGGTGTGACGCACATGTCCTGTGCGAGCAAAGATCCTGCGATTGCCCACCGGCTGCAGGGTCCTGAAGTTATCAACCAAAGCTCCATCTTGCGTGTCCGACAGCTGGCGGAATCGCGAGATCTGCTTGGGCGAAATTGGAATAGGATCGGGGAACAGGATCCAGGTGACGGCCTCCGAACAAGGCGGAGTGGTTAGGGAACCTGCGGGTGAGATATATATTACTTAGTTGAGTGACATCACAGATAAACATCGCTTGTAGACATCGATTCGATGTCAACTTATCATCAGGTATTGACTGAGTCTCTGTATGCTAACTGAATGCTAATTGAGAATGGCAGGGCAACTTTTCATTACACTTAAAAATTGATATTTTATGCATTTAAAGTTTTGAAAGATGTATTTTTGGGGCATTAAAAGCTCATTTGTAAATAATTCTGTGATTTTGTGCTGTACATACCCTTGTAGGTGTAAAACTTGTCCACATCCACACCAGCAATCAGCGATGAAAGCGAGAAGGTAACGTTGAGCATGGCCTCCTGGTTGGCATCGGCAATCAAATGCAAATGCCGGTTAATGGTCACCAGGCCAGGACCCTCATCCTCATCGAGCTGTTTGGAAAACAATAATAGGCTTACAAATCATTCGGAATGAGCACAACAACCCCTTAACCACTCACATTGAAGAAGAATCCCAGGACGGCGGCACCATCCGGATGATTTAGAGCTTCTCCGATGGTGGCATACTTCTTGTTGCGGTGCACTATGTGCATCTCCATGGTGTAGCGGATGTCGTTAATGACGTGCTCGGATCCCCGGTTGTTCTTGTCGCCCCAGTGGAAATGTAGGCCCTCCAACTCAAATTCGCCGGGCAGTTTGGCCCCCCTGATGTAGGGCAGGAAATCCTCGCCGACCTCGGTAACATTAACCTTAGGTATGCTGATGGAAACTGGAAAGCAGGAAATCAATTAGCACTAATACTACACTAAGAAACCAGACTTAAACTTATTCGTAAATTTTAAAAGAAAATAAAAAACTATAAAAATGAAAAATGGTTTGATTTTACTGAACTTTCTATGTTTTATTAGGTTCGTAAATTTTTTTCTGTGTAATAACAAATTCTTACCTGTGTGACCATTGTTGAGCAATTTCAATGGATAGGGCAGTAGGTTATGGTAGCCAATCATGTCCACCGCCGGCATGTGAACGGACATTGTCTGAAAAGAAGGTAAGAGGCCTAGTTATTGGTCCGCTTAGCTGGACTTAAGGTTCCTGGTCTTACCCGGCTGGTGGTGATGGCAATTGGCGATTGAGTTTTCCCCGCACAATGACCATGGTGACGGGCCCAGCGACGCTGATTGGGCTCAGAGTAGCCGAAGACATGACTGCTGACAGCTGGAAAAGGATGATGAGGCGTTTTAGAATTTTTATATACAAACAAAATAAAGTGATAAATTAAAATAGTTAACTAAAGTTATTTAGCGAAAAACATTTGTTTGGCCCCCTAAAAAAATGGCTAATACCTTTTCTCAATAAGGCCGCAATCAATTAGCCGCCGGAATGTGCGCTTAGTCCTGACTTGGACAAAATGATTAAAGTGTTTCCCACGTATGCGGATACCCCGTCAGCCACAATCTGCAATCTTGAATCCACGATTGATGAGTGATCACGTGCCCGTGTTATTCACCCCCTCAGTTGACCTTCTCCCTATTTTCCGGGGCTATCTCTGACATATATGAGCACTTGTGAATTACGGAATAATAAATGGGGCTTCGAGCAAATATTTAAGGTAACGTTCTTTCTTTTTTTAGTCAATGGCTGGACAAATAAATAACTAACTGGGTAAACAGGCTTCCAGGGAAAGCTCGGAGAGTGCGAACGTCAAGGGCACGTTCGGGCCCATAATAAGATATCGCCGCGATTGATATTGATAGAGATCCAGATAATACCGCGAGCAAACAGTTTTCATTATTTTCCAGCACGATTGAAAGCTGGCAGCAAATTCCATGGAATCTTTTGCAAGGCGAAAGGAAATACTTATTTAAAGGCTAATTTGCATGTGATTGGGGTGATAATTTCAGTTTGAAGAGCTCGCTGCAAATTAACATATCATATGACACGGTTTTCCATTGTATGGGGATAGTCTGCACAAGTGGTTGATAAAGCACAAGCTTCGACGGTTGATGAATTAGTCTAATTAACTTTGATTATTTGTAATAATATATATTATATTATTTATTTCAGTCCTGGCTATCAAAGTCTTAGATAATAAATTAGTTAAAATTAGTATTTTGTCAGGTATGGCCATTTAGTATTATGTCATCCACTTTGTATATTATAAACATATTACTTTGCCTTATTATTTGCATTAGTTCGTTGTAATCGAACCTGTCATTGGAAGTTAAATTCAATTAAGCCCGGGGTAATTAACTATATAATTAAAACTGTCACAGTCTGTAGATAACAGATGTTCATTTAGCATGTAAATAATATTTATAGAGCTTCTCCATAGATAACAGATTACATTTTGTGTAATATTCTAAGTGCTAATGCCTGGCCAAAATGGAAAACCTTAACAACTTCCCGTCAAGTCTAGCAATACATCTAAATCAATCGGTGGCCAATAAAATGTATTAATTGACAGCTTCAAGTGGGACAAGCACCATTTAACTGGTCAAAATTAGTTTCGTGAAGTGTGTACTTATGACTGCTAATGCCAAGATCCCCAGTATCAGGTATTGACATTTCGTAATAAAGACGGACAGTCACACACGCTTCTGGAGGAACAGCACAAAGAAAAAAGAATGTTGGACACATTCCTAATGTGTTTTTTATTCAATAATGGTCAAGCCTAGCTTGATTGAATTATATTTATTGTTAATTTATTAGATCATTCTGTGATATTTGATATTTGGCAAAAGTAAAGTGATTATTTAAAATATTATGCAATAGGAAGAAGGATATGGAAATCGGAAATTAAATTTCAGATTTTTATACAAAAAACAATACTCAGTAAGAGTAAATTAAATTAGTTCCTTCAAAAATTGTAATTTTATCAATGGACACTTTTCAATAATACCATGAGGGCATGACTAGCCATGTATTCTTAGTCAAAAGTGTTTCTCGCTAATAGATATCGATTTATGGTTATTTCTGTTTTGATTCACAATAACTTTTCGCGCAACTTGGACCCTGACAAACACGAATGAGTCACAGGACTTCGTAGAAATGGCAATGCAATTACCTTGCGACAAGCAGATTACCAAAAACGAAGCCTCAAAGATAGCTGCGAATTTCATGGTGGACTTCGATGTTCTAACGCGATCGGTGTTCCGTTCCAAGTTCTTGACTCCTGACGAGCGGCTATAGCACCTTCCGATCGGATGACGGATTCTAGACTGCGCGGACGTTTCGCTGGCGGAGCACCTTCACAACTTCCTCAGCGGGCAGTCAACGAACTACTTGAAAATTCGAAAGCTGAAATCCCCGCCCGAAGCGCGTGCACCGTTCACACAAATACGTACTACCACTAACAAAAAAGAGTCGCGCGAACAGCCGACGATCGATCGATCGATGAGAATTTTTAGGGGTAATGCGGGGAAAGGGGCCAGCTAGAGGATCGGCAGTTATTGCAAGCCACCCCACTAAGTCACCCACTTAGCAAAATTGAGTTCCAAGTAGCCAAAAGTCTGCAACACCCTGCGTATACTTAACGGAAAACACAGTGCGTATACTTAACGTCACGGAAACTCAATGGGACCGCCAAGCCCAAAAAAGGGCGTCATTATGTCGATCAATTTGAGCCAAACAAAATCAAAGGGTAAAACTCGTCATAATTCGCACCTAATGCCGCCTTCGATCATTTATGATAATATTTTGTTTTGCATACAATTTGCCGATTTATTTGTTTGCTTTCGGCCAAGTCAGTTGGCGTTACTAAGCCAACGAGTCGCGACAACGTCATGCCGAAAGTCGCTAATTTAAAGCGGAGTCCTCACCAAAAAAATTAAAAACAGAGCGATCGATCGCTCGATCCGAGGCAAAGTGACATATTCATTGAGCGATTTTCGCACGTTTTACAATTTCGGGACGGAGACTCAGAGCACTTTTAAATCTTTTGGCCTGCTATGAGATGTTTTTTGTGCGTTACAGAACGTTGTCATTACGCTTGTATGGGCAGTTCGTGATCCACATGTGGGAATGTAGAATTGTTAATATATATGTATAGAGGGCATTCTGATAGCTATTTATATCTTTATGGTGGGTATTGAGCAGTCACACGAACTCGGATTTTTACAATGGAATTCTCCAGATATCATAGGCCAGACATATAAATACCAAGGCTTAGAATGGGTTTCAACTGTCAGGCTTCCGTCGTAAAAGCTGGTGAAAAATAGTAATGAAAAGGGTGTTACTTTTACTATGTGAAGAAAAAAGTAGGCATCAATCAATAGTTATGTTTTACCCTGTAATTTATCATAATAAAATAAGTAATTACTCTTTATGTTTTGAGGTATATTCTTTTTGTTTTTATATCATATACATATACCATATTCATAGAGAAAATACCAAGGAAAATTCCGTATTTAAATAAATATTTAAGTTGCCCAAGAAATATTTACTTAACTAATCCAATTTAAATCAGTTAAGCAAGCCATGCAAAAATTGAGCTACCAGTTTTATTCGGTCCGTTCAGCTAGTTATTAGCGGGCTTTCCCATTGCTAATTTAATTGTTTAAACACGATTGTGCAGACCTCAGACTATTGCCCAAAAAGGTGTCAATATTTATCAGAGAATAATCCCATGATTATCACATGAACAGCTTGGCTTTAGAAGAAGTCCCCGCTGTTTGAGATCAATTCATTTAACTTAACATGCAATTGATTATGCAAACGTCAAGTATTTTCCAGCTGCAGAATAAATCAATATTTACTAGATTACGCCTCGCTATCGATCACTAAGTCAACCGTCCGCACCGATCATTAAATGTGAAATAGTTCGTCAAGAGCGAAAGGTGGTTCCTTTTGTGCCAAAAGTCACGTGCCAGCAATTAGCAGCCTTTTAGCGTTATGTTGTTTTTATCTATCACCCCAACTTGTGAAATAGCAATAATCTAAGCTAAGATCTATAATGTAGCAGTTACAACCGGAGATCGGGGAGTCTCCCATCGCACTTGAGATGCTCGGCCAGTCGCAATAACTCAATTATTTGGCCATAATAAAAAAACATCAAATCCGATTGAGGCGATTTTACGAGCGATCTGGTAACTAGAAGTACTCCTTGCATATAAATACTTAAAAAGACATTAAACGAGACGCCGAATACGTCGCATACAAATCAGTCCACTACTCTCGCCCAGTTTTCGCATAGATGGGCGCACCTGCGAACCGTGCTAAGAATCTCCGATATGCGCTACATTTTTATCAATTAAAAACACCTAGACGCGAGTACGGATCCGCACGGAATACTCTATCAGTGATCGAATATAGCGTTGGCGTCATTCCACAAGCCTCCGATTGTCCGAAATGTCAAATACGGCGACAGGTTGCGATTTATTTTTGGCCAAAATCGCAACTTCTCCGTCATGAATGGCTTAAAATAGACCCATTACTTATCAGCCCTAATTGATTAGCGGAGGCATAGGCTTATATCCCACGCAATGCTCAATCAATTCAACCTTATCAATTGTTTTGTTTCACTTTTTGGTTAAAATACTGTGGCATACTTTTGCGGGTAGCGCCTAAAAGATTTAAAAAAGCTTTTTGAAACGTACAAAAATGTTTATTACAATTTGCAATGCACTTAGGTAGTTAAATGAGGGGCAAAACCAATAAATTAAACAAAATTTAACAATATGCAACGAAAAATGGTATGAAACTGCTTGGTATGGCAAATATTTTGGCTTACTTTGGTTTTGAACTTACGAAATCAGTGCAAAATAAACTAATGAAATAAGCTAATGAAAACTAAACTACTATTCGAAGAGTTTGCACTTTAGGTAAAAGTTTTTTGTAATGGTTTATAAATATAAAAATATGAAATAGTATTGACTTCGTTTTCTAGTCCTTGTGATGTACAGGTCATGTTTTCGCTTTCTTTAGGTAATTTCTTTTTTGGTATTCAGGTTCAACGCGTCAAAGTTCTCCTCCTCAAGCATTCACATAAATATTGAGATTTAGTATACCCCATTTGGAAGTCAAAATAGCTGCTGACTTTTGTATATCGTCAAAATGACGTTCCGATTAATTCCTTGTTTTCCATTAATTTAGGAGGCAGTTTAGTCCTGCTTCTCCTCTTTGGCAGACATGAAAAGCTTCTGGCAAGTGAAGGTCACCGAGTCTACAAAAGAAAACCATATAAATGTCGGACAATGCCATACGTTGGGGTTAATGGGAAGGAATACTCACCAATCGTGTTCTGCACCCATTCTGGCTTATTCTTCCACACGACACCCACGTAGTAGAAAGGTATGCCAATTACGGTGATTAATACCCCCATGCCGACCTCATAGGGCGCCACATAGATGGGCACAACGACTAAAAATGCGCACACAATGACAAAAACGGCGGGAATCCACATTGCGACCTGTGACAGAAAAAGCAATATATTACAATATGAGTTAAGTTAAGTGTCGCCATGATGGTGATGATGTTCAATAGCCAAATCAATCTTTATACATTTCATATCATTGACCAAAAACTTCGAACATTTAATTTAGCTAAATTAAAGTTAGATTGGCACCACTGAATAAGCAAAGCTTACTTTGATTGGCCGCTCCATGCAGGGTCGGGTGTAGCGGAAATATAGAACCGCCGACACCGACAGCATTATAAAGAACGATTCCACAATGCTGGCGTAGGTGATCAGCACATACACGTCGCTCACCACCAGCATCACAATAGAGAGAAAGCACTGCCGAGGGGAACACAGACAAATCAATTAGGGATTAATTACATAATATCATTTGTGCGCTAATTGATGGGCGCAGCTCACCAGAAAAACGAGCGACGGCAGTGGGGTGTAGCTCTTCACGCTGATATGCGACAGAATCGCCGGCATGTGTCCATTCCGGGCACCCACGAAGCAAATGCGGGACGAGGTCATGATGTGGACGGACAGGCCGCCAAAGGCAGAGATGGCCACCATGATGGGTATGACCAAAGAAAAGGCGCCAAGAATCTTATCGCCGAAGGTCTGCGGAGAGAGAACAATTAAAATCATTTGACAATCCGCTCAGGTTTAATTAAGCTATACACTATTGTTGACATTTGCAATTCCGATCAAGTAAATGAACTTTTCTAGATATATATGACATAATTGCGAACTAAGATACAAGTCTCCATATTGAAAAACTTAAGTAACGGGAATTATAAAAAAGTCTTTTCTAAGCTAAAAATTCGATTTGAAATTAGTTTAATTTATAAATACACAACTAGCTAATCGATTTTATTTTTACTAGATTTTTTTAAAGAATATAAGATCTTGATTCTCGCCCAATCTGAACGGAATGCAAATGGGAACGGGGTCGCTAATTCTCACCACAGCGATGGCGTTGGAGGCGATCATCTCGGAGGGCGACAGTACGGCCAGATAAGCCACATTAGCCAGCACATAAATGGCGGTGACCAGTGGCAGTGAAATGTAAATGGCACGCGGCAGATTGCGATAGGGATCCCGCAGTTCCTCCGTCATAAAGTTCAAGTAGTTCCAACCAGCATACGAAAAGATGCCGGAGTAAAAAGCAACCGACATCTTGCCAGGATCCGTGTTAGTGTCATCAAAAGGCCTGGTGAAGTTCTCCACATTGCCCATTAACATCCAAACCAAACCCACTAGAATGATCAGGACCAAAGCAGCGATCTTGGTGAACATAATGATGTTCTGCATCTTGGTCGTAACCTTCATGTAGTAAGAGTTTAGGTAGGTGAGGAAGCAGATAGTGATTCCCGCCAGCAGCTGAAGGGCTGCCTTGGGTATATGACAAGCTCCGCCGAAAAAGGGTTCCAGCACATAGGAGGCAAAGGTCAGGCCCATAATGGCATTCGTCGTGGGTCTGCAAGAGATAAGAGCATATAATCAGTGGAAAATTTACACATACTGCATTCAGACATATTCCCAGCTGATAATCTCCGCATGCAAAAGTGGAAAAGCAGATATTCACCCTTATCGCCACTCCTAAATCGCAAAAATAGCAGAGGCAATAAACCGGTCAATGCAAAACTCAATAAATACATTTGTAGGCTCTAGATTACGTGATAAGACTCGTTTCACTTTTTATATAACAAACCCAATGGCCTAACCTTGAAAAACCGTCTGCATCCAAAACGATCTAGTTCCTTATCTAGGAAAGTTTTTGAACTTGACCCTGTCAAAAAATATAATTCAATGTCTAGTACTAGAATTCATTTTCGTGAAGAAGTTTTTCAGGTTATTGGGTAATATTTCTACAGAAATCTAATGAATTGTACATTTTATATATAAAAAAAAAATTTGCCTAAAAAATGAGAAAACTTGTTTCAAATCAAATTCGGAACACACCTGTAAATGATATATCACAGCAATCTGTTGATTATGGGAATTATTTTGTAATTCGAAATCGATCAACAAAGGAAATTTGATACTATGTTTATGTTCTTGAAGCAGATATTGATAAGGAAATTTAAGAGACCTAATATACAAAAATATTTTTACCATATTGATTGCTAAACTCACACGAATATCATCATGGCATCCCAGAGATACAGAAACGCCGGTAGCGATCCATACGCCTCGAAGATGTACGCGTAATCCCCGCCAGATTTGGGTATGGCGGTGCCTAGTTCAGCATAGCATAGAGCACCAATCATAGACAACAGTCCGCAGAGAATCCAGATTACCAGCGAAGCGCCTACGGATTCCACTTCCCGGATAACGCCTTTCGGGGATACAAAGATCCCAGATCCGAAAATAATGCCCAAGATTATTGCCACACCTTCCAGCAAGCCCAGCTGTTTTTTGATCACCACCCTACTGCTGTCCGATTCAGCGGATCCCTCGCGACCTTCAGTTTTCTCCGGGGGATTGGTCGAGGGTTGGGCTATACTGGAGGGCGGATTACCAGAACTGGGGGTGAGTAGAACCATTTCGCTCGAGGGCGACTGGAGTTCATCGGCGGCGGGCATTGTGGCTATATGTTTTATATCCAGGAGCTATAGTATTATTATCCCGCAGCTAAATATGACACAATCTTCACACGCGACGTCTGAAAACGAACTGTAACTGTTTCTTCGGCCGTTGTCCCGTTAATTGATTAAATGAGGCAAGTGTGTTTGTGGGTGTGTCTCCGTGTGTGTGACTGTATGTTTATTAATGTTATTTTCAATTGTATTCGGCTTATCTGTCCTGCCTTCTTCTTCTTCTTATTTTCTGCCGGTTAGCGTTAGTTTGTTTTGGTCGGCTCTTCGTTTGCTGCTTTCTCGCTCGCACCAACACCACCCCCTGCAGATGAGTAATATTCACACATAAAACTCGCGATTTGAACGAAAATTCACACTCAGTAGCGCGGAATTCGGTTAATGGGTCTGGTAAATAAGTGCAGACATTGAGTCAACCGCCGAATTATGCAAACTTTGCGGTTTTATTGTGGAATTGGCACAGTTCCGCTGAAAGGTTTTTCAACCCCACGTTTTCGAGCATAGTGGCAGTGTGACCAGGTGTGGCTTCCTCAGAAATACCATAATTCACGGGGTACATTTCTCACAAATACATGGTGTCCATTTTTATATTAATAATATGAAAACGTTGTATCAAATAAATTAATAAATAAATTATGAAAAAAAATATGTCTGACTTTTCAAGTAAAGTTTATACTTGATCAATATAAAATATTTTATATATATAATATATTTATATTTTAAAGTCTTCAATTCACAATAGTGATTTCTATATGATGCCATTTATTTTTTCACACAAAAATATGTTTACATGATCATTCGTTGGGTCAGCATCGTACTTATGTGTGTATTAGAAATATGAAATTATCCTCTCATCCTTAAATATAATAAAATGGCTTTCCTACTTCTTTTCCTTGGCCTGCAGCTTGGAGTGAATCATGTCCTTGAACTGCGACAGGATCTTGTTCTCACGCTTTTGTCGCTCCTCCTTGCTGAACATAGCCAGCGCTCTCTTCTCGTCGGCGGAGTACAGCTGATTCTCTTTACGGATACGCACCGCTTCCATACGGCGATGACGGCTGCCGCTCATCACGTAGCCAACGGATTCAAAGTTGGCGATCTCGTCGGAAGTTAAACCAATCTCACCACGGCGAGGAATCCTCTTGCCATCGGCTATGTAGGCAGCCATGGCAGCTCCTTCTCCGGGCAGCAGAGCCTTTCCGAAATCCTTTTGATTAAGGCTTCCACCGGTTCGCAGTGAAGGACCCACGTCCTCGTCGTTGATGGATGTGCTGTCCTTTGTCTTGGACTTGCTACCGCTAGAGGAGGAGCTCTTCTTGGACTTTTCCGCCTCTGATTTTTGTTTCTTTTTCTTCTTTTTTGATTTTTTACTCTTCTTGCTGGTGGACTTCTTCTTTTTTGGTTTTTTAATACCTTCGGCAGTCTTTTCCAACCAAACATCTTCCTCATCGGACTCATCTTCGCTATCTGCACTAGAACTGGAACTGCTCGAATCATCGCTACTGTCCTCGCTACTGGAAGAACTTGATGAGTCTTCCGAGGAGCTAGATGCCTTTTTGCTCTTTTTCTTCTTGGTTTTCTTGGACTTTTTCTTGGATTTCTTGTCGGCTTTCTTGTGCTTGCTCTTGGTCTTTTTCTTTTTTTTCTTTGGTCCAGAATAGGAACCCTTGACCAGCTCCGCATCGTCGCTGTCTGGTGGGGATGGGCTTTTGCCCCATACTTCTGGCACTCCCTCTTCAGCTATGCGAACTCTTAAGTTTCGGCGCGCACTTATCGCCTTGGCGTCGCCTTTAAACTGGTGATTTGAGCCTCCCCTTCCTCTATGATACGACCTTGAAGACGGTTCTGCTGGATCATTGATGAAACCGCCCTCGGGACCCCTTCCCCGGAAAGGATTTTGACGTCTGTCATTGTTTTCATGAAACCGGTCGTTGGGCCAGCGTTCTACTGATTTTTGGCGGGAATTGCGGTTTCTGGAGGGGCTCCTGGATGACCTAGAGCTACCACTGCTGCTTGCGGAGCTACTAGAGGACGCAGAGCGGGTTCTGCGGCGTCTAGGAACTGAATCCTTTTCTCTGGATCGACGGTAGCTGCGATTGGAATTTCTATCCCTGTGGAGCGCTCTCTCCCTGTCCCTTTCCCGCTCGTGGGAAATTGATCTTCGATGTTGCGATTTGTGGTTTGTTCCTCTTTCCGATCGTAAACGATCCCTAGAAACGGATCTGCGCCGTTCCCTGTGCCTGCTGCGACTTCTGCTGGGTGAACGCATGTGGAAATACAATTTTTCAACTATTTCGAAGAAAAATGCAAAACAAACGTTTGTGGTTAGGAGTGAGCTGGTTACGATAGCTAAGTTAATCGATAGTAGCCGCATATCGATAGACAACAGCTGATGATAAGATTTTTCTCAGCATATCATAAGGTCGCACCAAAGAGTTGGTTGCAAAATTTAATCGCTAAAATAATTTGCTAAACCCCAAAAATGCTGTTATAAAGTAAAAAGGCTATAGGAAGGAAGAAAGAACACCTGGATACCAATGGCACGCATCACCTGGAGAGGTCACTCCAGTCAGGAGTTGCTGTGAGCACTTAACCAAGTTCCAATTGGAATATTTTTGCAATGTTTTTGTTTATTGTTTACTTATTAAACAGTTCTATTTGTCGCCTTCGTTGGTCTTATATGAAGCACTGCTGGCACTCCTTGACCTTCAATGCCCACATGAACTCCTCTTACGCTTCCGATGTATGTTTGACCCCAATATTTTGGTTCGTGGACAACTACACTCACTGCCTGGGACCGGTAACACTATGCTACATAAAATATTTCTTAAATGATTTAAATAGTTTAAAATATTTCATAACTATTAGTTTTTCGTCGTTGGAGTGGCTGCCTTAACCACCTCGGTTGTTAGTATTGCCTATTGGATTGGTTTGCCTTTTTGGTGGGCTAAGAGTCAGTTGGTCACCTATTTCCTACTAGTCGTGGGCAATTGGCTGCTGCTCAATGTGGTTTTCCACTATGTTATGGCTGTGATCACACCGGCGGGTCATCCCCCGGAGGGCGTGTCTCTGGTGGAGGCGGTCAGTATGTGCGGGAAGTGTATAGCCCCCAAACCACCACGTACTCATCATTGTTCCGTCTGCAATCGCTGCATCCTTAAGATGGATCACCACTGCCGTGAGTATCAATATTGTCAAAGGCTTCATGAAATATTATCCATATACTCTATTCACAGCTTGGCTTAACAATTGTGTGGGCTATGGTAATCATCGGTACTTTTTCCTCTACATGATGTACACCACTCTGGGTTGCCTTTTTCTCATTCTGTTTGGTCTAGAGATCGGCCACAAATACCTGTGGCTTGATCATGGAGAAACATGGACGGAGATTGAACCTCTTGAGGGTCAGCCAGTAAAGTTTAACCTGAGTGGACACATCATTCCAGTGGTAAAGCAGAACAGTTACTTGAAAGAAGCACCGAATTTAATATATTTGTTTAGACCCATCCTCATGAGTACGATGAATTTATGCTGCCGCCTGCAATACACAATCTTCCGACACCTATTGTGGATACAGATGCACCTTCTCCTGGACGACGACGAGCTCTGTGGTTCATGGCCTTCACAAATGTGTCCGTTGTTTTGGCTCTTGGGAGTCTCTCCATTTGGCATGCAAAACTCATAACTCGAGGGGAGACGAGTGTTGAGGCCCACATTAACGAAGCGGAGAGGAAACGTCTTCTCAAGCAGCAACGCATTTACATCAATCCCTATAACTTTGGCACCAAAAAGAACTGGAAATTATTTTTGGGTCTAGTGCGAGGAAGGTAAATTAGGGTTTCCTCTTTACCATAGGCACATTTTAATTCTAAAAATTAATTGCAGATCTTTTTGGCGGACTGTTCTGCTTCCTTCCTGGCACAAGCCCGAAGGTACTGGCCTAAGTTTTCACACGGTAAACGATGCGCCCTTCGAGGATGAGTGGCCATAGAGTAGTGGCACATCGAAGGTATTGTGATGTCAGCAAGTCAATCTTAAGTTAATAGTTTAACTTTAAGCTCAAAGTAACTAATATGTCAACGTCAACTGCTTATTTTTATGAAAAAGTGTAGTTTAATAATAGTCTCAAGATTCCAAAGTTTACTCAAAAGCCATAGGGAATATTTAAAGCAACTAGCTATAGATGACTTCACACAAAAATGCCATGGCATGTACGTTGTTTCCATAGCGACTAAGAGCACGAAGACGCTTTTTATACATACTAGCTTAATAAAAAACAAGTTCAGTAAATAAAACTTTTTGTGTTGCCCTTGGTAGCGTGTGCCGGTATGGCAACTTGTTGCCAGGACAAGGTTAAGGCTATGAGTTTGTTCAATAAGGTGAAGGAAAACTTAAAACTTAAAGATGTCGAAGGCTTCTGGGTCTGAAGATGAGCCATTGGTTCCAGATGATTTCGATGATGATTTCTACAAGGAATTGTGCGACAAAATCCCTGAGGTATAAAGATTAATCTCTAAAATTACAGGACTCATTAAAAACTAAAATTAATTTTTAGGCTACCAAAGCTCTACGGCAAAAAGACACTCCCAACAATGCGGACAATGTCCAGAGGTTGGTCATTTGTGGCAGTCGCTATAAAAGCGATCTGCGATTGGAAAAGGAGCGGTCTCAGGAATTGCGAAAGGAGATTGAAAGCCTCGAAGAGCGTTTGGAGAATGCGGCTCGGGTGACCAAAATGGACATGGCCACAATTGAGGAGCTTCGCGGGGTCATAGGTAACTGGAGAAATTCAATTTAATAACAAACTTAAATGATACATTCTATTGGCAGAGGGAGCTTGGAAGCAGAAGGATGCTGCTCAAATTCGTGAACAATCCGCCCAGGATGAGGTGTTAAGTCTCCGGGAGAAACTAGATGAATCGGAGCAAATGGTGGCCCATCTTAATGAGAAACGACTGGCCATGAGCAAACGAGACGATGGCAAGGAGCGGGAACGTCTCAACGCCGAGATCGCTGACCTCAATAAGCGGTTGCAATTGCAGAGGACCTATGCAACGGAATTGGACAGCACCATTGAGGGATTAGAAGCCAAGAACAAGGAGTTACTTAAGCTACTGGATGTTAGTTAAATAAGTTAACCTTATTTTGACGTAAAATATAGCGGTTTTAACCTTTCAGGAAACCTCCAGCGATGCAATTAACTTGAAACGAAAGAGCGATACTTTATCTAAGGAACTTTCAACTATGAAGACTGAAGAGTCCCGCTACCAGGAGCAAATATCCCAGATGAAGTCCGCCAACGAGCACCTGACCAAAGTGAAAGTGCGTCAGAACCTACAGATTCTGTCCTTAAAGACGAACCTGGAGCACCTAAATACCCAACATAACGCCACAAACAATAAGTTGGCCAAGATCACAGTAGATCTGGAGTACACAGTGCAAGAAAGAGATAAAAATAAGCGGGCCCTTAACCAGCGCATTAATCTTCTGAAGGTGCGCGAAGATGAATTGATTAAGGTACGTCAGGACAATGGAAAACTGGCCAAGTCCCAGGAGACGATCGCTCGGAAGTACGCGGGATTAGATGAATCCAAACGAGAGGTGGAAACGCAGAACATAAGACTAAAGTAAAGGATCATATTTATCAGTCGATATTTACTACAAAATCATAAATTTACAGAACTCAGCTGGGCACCCAAGACAAGGAGCTGGAGTCCATGCGTCGGGTGGTTCACCATTTCGAGAAGAACAACGAGAACCTAACGAAGGAGCGAGATTCTCTGAGGCGGGATCTGCAGGCTGAGCACCAACAGCTTGAGCAGAGCAATGCACTGCACCAAGAGGCTCAACACGAAGTGCGTGCCCTCAAGGATACAATTAGCACTATGGATACCAAGCTAAAGAAACTTAATGAAGATGCAAATAAGCTGAAGAAGGAGAAAACCAAAAAGCTCGACGAGATTCAGCACTGGATAGACAAGTTGGATGCGATGCAGAGTAATGTTAAAAATTAAATTATTGTAAATGAGGTATTTTAATTCTGATTTCTTTTCCGGCAGATGAGATGCACTTGAAGGAGAACTATGAGATCGAACTTAAACGCACTATCAGCGACTTAGAAGCAAAATGCTCCAAATTCCAGCAGCAGCATGATGTCCTTGCTGCTGAACGTCATACCCTTCAACGTAGTGTCCAGGTGGCCGATGAAGAGCGGCAAAAGCTTCGGGATCAGCTGGTGAATCTACAAGCGCTCATTGAAAAACTTAAAGCAAAAATCGGATACAGAGATGCTGAGTTGTCCAAACTGCAATTGCAGATCGACCGCATGGAGAAAGAGCGTCGCCTGCTGCGCAATGACATCCGGCATGCGCAATTGGGTCAGCAACACACAAAAGCAGAATTGCTGGACAAGCGCAAGGAGAACGATCGGCATGCCAAGTCTCTTCAAGAGGACGAGCAGAAGTTGGCTCGCCTACGCAAAGATGTGGACAACCTAATGAACGAGAAGAACGCGATCAGTTCGGCACTGACCAAACGCAACGAGGAATATGAGCGACTGAAGCACAGCCAGGAGAACCTCCAAACAGTGTACGATCAAACCCAGAGGCAGTGCAGCCAGTGTCAGGATGATATGCGATTAATGGGAGTGGAGATTAAGAATTTGCGAACGGAAAGGGATGTATTGCGGGCGGATAGAGAGAGTGCGGCGGATCTACGCCAGGAACTCCTACAAATGCACCGCATGCTTAACCAGGAGCGGATCAAGGCCCGTGCCTTGCAGGACGAAATGGTCACACCCATGAATGTACACCGCTGGCGTCTTCTCAGCGGCAAGGATCCAGAGAAGATGGATTTACTCGGCCGAATTAGTATTCTGCGAAAACAGTTACTTCAGCAGAACGTAGCTGCCTTGGAGCAGGAAAGGGCCTTAAATGAGGCTCAGCAACTATATTCGGCTTTAAGGGAGTTCATGCTTAAGTTGCCTAGTCACAAAGTGCGGGCGGAGCTCAACAGCGTAAAGGTGAGTAAGAAAATAAGTTCGGAAAAGTGTTAAACTTAATCTAATTACCAGGCAAACTTATCTGCCAAGGATCGGAAACTGAAGGTCCTAAAAGCCGAGCTTAGTGCTAGGGAAGCAGACGAGAGGTCGAAAAAGGACAAGCTGGAGGAGATGCGGGTCAACTTGGCGTTAACCAAAACCCAACTGCTAGAGGAAAAGAAGCACAAGCAGAAACTCCTCGAAGAGAGGCAGTTGCTAGAGCAAATGCACTGCTACTCGGCACCTGCCCAACTGCCAAGGACTCTGGGAGCAGGTTTCAAGATGGTCAGTGGATTACTCTAACTCTTAATAAATAATTAATTATTTATATAAAATGATTTTTTTCTTTCTTTTAATTAGTGAAAGTGTAAAAGATACCTTTTCGATTGTGAGTCGAGGACAACTTATATCCAATATATCACTTAGC
Organism: Drosophila eugracilis; assembly: GCF_018153835.1. Taxonomy (NCBI): domain Eukaryota; kingdom Metazoa; phylum Arthropoda; class Insecta; order Diptera; family Drosophilidae; genus Drosophila; species Drosophila eugracilis. Next base: position 5,550,984 of record NW_024573224.1, read on the forward strand.
TGAAATAGTTTCATCTTCACGGTTGGACGACAATTCGAATATGTGATCCATGAAGTCATCGTTCTTCGTCTTAGCAATGGGAATCTTTAAATTCTTTCTGACATCAATAGGCTCTTGATCCTTTTGGTGATGTAGACGCAGCTGTTCTTGGAAACCCTGTATTAGGCATTCCCGGGCCTTAAGATCAATATCGTTGATCCTTAGTTCGGCTTTCATGGCCTTTAGCTGTCGGGTCTGGCGACGATTGATTCGTTGCTGGACGCAGAGTTTCTGGCGTACACTTGGATCGGGAAGATGTCTAATCTGTCGCTTGAAATCCTCGTGCAAGCGCACCAAATCCGCCAGTTCTTTGGCTTTGTTTTCCCGTTCCACCGATAGGCGAATATTACGCTTTAGAAGATGCTGAATCTTGCGGATCAACTCGAAACGACGCGGATCTTTTCCTAGCATGACTCGCCAGCGATGGATGCGACAGGGGCGGGACAGCTCCCCAGAGTAGGCAGATACCCTAAGCCTCTCCTGGTTGAGCTGCCGCTCCAATCGAATCACATTATGGCGCATAGCTGCCTTGTCGCCCACCTCTCTTTGCATGATTTCGTGACTTGACCTCAAATTGACTACCTCCAGTTTAAGCAATCGGATGTCCTCTATCCTTTGGTTGTACTGTAGGGTTCCCCGATCGATAGCCTTCTGCATCATGCCCAGTTTCTCCCTCAGCAGGCGCACTTCATCATTTCTCCTGACCATTTGCAAGCCAACCAAACTCTTTTCTTTAGTAACCTCATCCATGGCACAGGACATGGTTTTCAAGCGCTTCTCATCGGTATCAATAGTGTGCTGCGCTTGCTCTACCCTGATTTTCATCTCCCTGAGATCGTTTCGTGTGCTTGCCAACAGGCGACCTTTGGCGTGGATCTCGTTCTGCTTCTGCTTCACAGTACGGTTCAGCTGCTCAATCTGGTTCTTTAGGGTTGAGATCTCCTTCTCGTTAATGGCAAGCGAGCTAGTCATCTGGTTGATCTGGTGCGTTAACTTGGTCATATTGTTCTGCAGCGTAGTGCGGTCCCTGGAGCACATGTCCATCGTCTTCATCAGCATTACCTTCTCTGAGTGTACGATCTCCATCTGTTTCTTGGCGTTTGCGAAATCCGCCTGCTTTTGCTGTAGTGTTAATTGGAGTTCCTCCAATCGCTCAGTCTTTAGTGCACATGCCTCTGAAAAAATCCGATCAAAATTAGAGGTAATCTTTTACTTTTACACGTTGAGTACCAACCTTCGATGCCATCGATCTTCTTGTAAAGTTCATTGAGCTCCATGCTCTGCTCCCTCTTTTCGCGTTGTATTTTAAATACCTGCACGTCCTTCTCGTCGAGCTGTTTGTTGGCTCGATGTAGTTCTTCCTGCAGGTCCTGCATCTGATTGCGAGTAACGGCAATTTCATGCCGCACTCCTGCAACAATGTCGTTTAGGCGGGTGATCTCGATTCTTAGTTTGTCCCGGGCTTTAGCAATTTCTTCCTTCTGGCGGGTAGCCTCATCTAGTTTAGAAGTGGCCACCAAAATCTTCTTTTCTTGAACCTTGATTTCATTTCTAGAATGTGGGTTTTTGGCGATTCAGGTTTTTCCTTAAATTCTTTGACACTTACTGATACACCAGAGCCTGATCAATAAGCTCTGTATTCTTCTTGGCCAACTGGTGGAACCGTCGCTCCAAGATTGCCGAGTCATTCGCCTTCTTCTTGGCATCTCGCTCGGCTGTGCGACGAGCCACATCAAGGTCAGCATTATCCCGTCTCTGTGCATCATTGAATCCCTCGCACACTCGGAGACTTACCTGCAGCTTGTGCTTCTCATCTTCCTGCAAGCGAAAGGACTTTGAAAAGCTATAGTTCTCCCGCTTTAAAATATCATTACGAAGCCTCAGTGCTTCGTTTACGGTAATCAGTTCCGTCGTGGCCTTCTCGGACACTAAGAGTTCCTGATTTTGCTGCAGCACACATGCCAGTTCCTTGTTGAGATGCAAAATTCTTTCCTCAAACTTATCCCGCTCCACATTACTCGCGTGCCGCAGCCGAAAGTTCTCGCCCTCGACACTCTTTACCCGCGTAGTAAGCTTGCTAATGATCTCTCTCGATACTTGTAACATGTCCTCCAGAGACTCTGAGTAAAGTCGGTTCGTTTGCAGGCGCTTCTGATAGTCCTTCAACTCGCCAGCCAGTCGATCACGCTCCCGAAAGACCATGCTCCGAAGTTGCAGATCTTTGCTGCAAGAAAAAAACCGTTGTATATCTTTAAAAATGTATTCCAAATGGAATAACTCACGCCGAGGATGGGATCTGCTCGTGGACGTCCTTGTTATTCATTGGTTGGTCACTTCGCACAAGCGACATCAATTGGATCTGCATGGTCTCCTCACGATTTTTGTTTGCGTCCTCTTTTCGCCAGGCCTCCTCTAGGGAACCACGCAGGTGCTCCATCATCGCCTCCGAAGTGGCTGTAGTCTGCAGAGCCAGCTCCAGTTTTTCGTCTGCCGTTTTCACCTTAAATTCCAATGACTTTCCCTGGTTCACCTCGGTGACATAGTGCCCATGGAGTCTAGAGAGGATGTCCACATACATCTTAATCTTGCTAGCCAAAAAGGGATGGCGTTCGCTCAGGGTCTGGACCATGGCATAGGATTCGGAAAAAAACTTTCCATTGAGATCGAGCAGAAGATTTATTTGCGCCGGATCTATACTATCCCGAAACCTTTCCTCAATGCTCGTCACTGAAGCAGATTTGGAGTGTATGGAGAAGGTCTTATGGACCTTGGGCATTTTAGGCTGAACAATCTTCATCCTTGGGGTATCAATTAACAAAGAAAAACACGAGAAAACGTTTAAAGGTCAACGAGGGAATCCTCAAAGAACAAAAAAAAAAATTAAATTAAAAATAAACGAAATAAAATAGGGTTTCAGTGTGAGTGATTAGTGTAATACATTGTGATCTAGATAGGGACTTGAAACCTGAAACCCATAAAAAAGCTAAGTTGATTTAATTGATTTTTATTTAAGCATAAAATTGCGTATATTTCTTAAACTCAATTTACAGATTTCTCGTTCGTTACATTATTTATACAAGTTTGAATCAGAAAATATATGTGTCTATCTTTAGTGGTAATATAGTAGTTATTATTGTTGAAATTCAATTTAAGGATTTCATCTTGCCACATACATCTACGAACTTATTCATTCCAGCTAGGTCAGATAGAAACGATTTAACATAGGGGAATTAATACATATAAAATTACGATAAATCACAAAAAATGTTTCGCAAAAATTTCTGCTACAATTAACGCCTACTAAACAGCTTGATACGCTCTCACTATGATACTCAACGCTAGAAAAATATACATATATCTATACCTTTAACTGCATATAGTAAGGCCTTGGCTAGTGACAAAGGATTTTGCAAAGTTAAAGCTTACGCATAGAAAACTCTTGTCCATACAAAAAGGTGCTTCCCTAAGCCACAAAAAACAAAACGAAGAACAGAAAACAAAATGTGATATTCGTTAAAATGCAAGCCGAACTTAAAGCTGGCGCTATCTCTTGATATGAACAAATGTCGTTTTAGTACAGTTTGGAGCTTTGTTTTACACTCGTTTGATAGACGCTCAGTTGGTCATTGTTTTGAAAATAAAAAATATATAGCTACGGTTATATATATTTAAGATATATATGATCTATGTATTCGGGCCCTGGCTGTGGTCATGGGGCCATTTTGCATGGGATTTGGATTACGTATAAAATAAAGAAAACAATGTTTGCGGAACAATTGCGATTCACAGTTTGCTTTTCCTCCGTCTCGGCCACATTTTTGGTCGTCAGCTGCGCCTTTTAGCGCCATGGGCCAATCCTAAGAGGCGCTGGCTTGGACGCTCTGAACACTCTGCACTCCTTGGACACCCAATCCAGTGCGCACCTCGCGCACATAGCAGTCCCGACAGACGCGTACAGCTTTAGTCAGTCCGTATTTGGGCAACGGAGCGGAAGCGTTCGAGCACACTCCGCAGAAGACACCGCCGCAGTTTCGACAATGATGACGCCTGCGGAAGGCAGTGAAAGGCGTCTGACAGGCCATGCATCGCGGTGCCTTGCCATCGGGAATCCAGGCCGGTGGCGAAAGAGTGGTTGAGCTGGCTGTTGCTGATGAGGGCATCTGGGTTTCGTTGTTGCTTTGCAGGCGCCGGCGACTCCCGCTCCTGGCACTCACCGGTGAATTCTGTTCGGAGCTAGAACTGGTGGAGGAGGCGCTGGAAGGCGTATTACTACCAACGGAATTGTTGCGCTGCCGCTGCAGCTGGATCTGCAATTGCTGCTGTTCCTGGTGGCGCAAATGTGTGTTGCTGCTGGTCGGCGTGCTAGCTGCCTCCTGATCCCCTAGACTTCGGCTCCGCGTTACATGCGAACGACTGGTGACCATCGCATCTCCACTGGGACTTCCTTCTCCAGTCTGACTCGCCAGATCGATGGTATTATTTCGCTGCATACTGGCGCCAGCGGAATGACGCTGACCAGTCTGATTGACTCCACTGGCGCTGAACACATTGTCCAGCTCGGGATTAACCTCCTCCGCTGAGTAAATGCTTTGGTTGGAGCCGGCACTCTCCTGTATCACATCGTTCTCGGAGGCCCGGAACTCGAACAGTTCCGACTCCTTTGTCTTTTCCGGTATGTCGATCTCCTCCTGGGCGGACGACATGTTAATGAGGAAAACACTGCGTAGAATCTGGCGCAGATCGGAGGCGAAGTTCGTTTGCAGTTGGTCAGCCACGCCGGCAATACAGACAAACAGGCGGTGCAGCAAGTTCTCAGTGCTCCTGTAGATGAAAAAGTAAATTCAAAATGAATTAATTTTTAATTTTTGAAGTGAATAAACTAATAGGAAGCGTCAAGGTTTTTTAAACTAACGCTCTAAATTATGTTTTTAAACTAAATTTTTTTTAAGTTATCAGCGCTCAATTGCTTATTTTTATTTTATGAGCAACAAAAACAGCTTCGTAGATGTGGGGTGTGTGGCTAGTTTATGACTCATTTAATACAACGAACATTTTAATGAAAAGTGTTACCCGCCAAACCTAATGAATGGTTTTCTCTTAATTAAAATTATGAATACTTAAATTTCCCAACTCACTTGAACTTAAGGCGTGCCGTGGTGTTGCGCATGGCCAGGGACACGTCGTCCGACAGTGAGGAGGCGGCACTTGTATCGCCACTGGCTAGGTTTTGCTCCCTTTCCTGCTGACTTCCCTCCGCCTCAGACACATCCAGGCTGCAACGTTTGCGACCACTGCGCGTTGTGCGATGCGGATGCGGCTGTCGATGTTGATGTTGATGTGAGTGATGGTGATGATGGTGGTGGTGGCGTTGATGATGGCGGTGACTGTGACTCTCCCGATGGCGCCCGCTTGGCAAGGCTGAATGCTGCTGCATATGCTCCTCGGACGCTTTGATTGTCGTGGGTTCTGCTAGGGGATCAGTGTCGCTGCTGGGCAGGCGCAGCCGCTGCAAGGTGCGGGTGGCCGCCAGCATAGCAGCACTGGTGCTGGGCTCCTCCTCCTCGCGAGCCTGATGCCCGTGATGCTCTCCCGTTCCATACTCATCATCTTCGCTGGCCACGAAGTTGTCCGTGAGAGGAACCTCCTGGGGCTGAAGCAGATTACCCAGATTGGTGTTGGGTATGAGATAACCGGAGGCACAGTCCGCCGCCACAATGTCCTTGAGCAGTTGCTCCTCGTCCGTGTCATCGTCGCTGCTTTCTAAATCGTCTTCATCGATCTCCTCGTCATCTTCGTCCTCATCATCGCCATCGCTCCAATCCGCTGGCGGATTTGTGGAGGTGGTGGCCCCCGATGAAGTGGAGGCTATCGAGTGCGAGGGTGTGGGTGAGGGGGCAGGCGAGGCGGTTGGCGTACTGGTGGGTGACAACGACAACATGGACGGAGAGCGCAGCGTAGCTCCTTCCACTCCAGGATTCGTGCTACTGTTGCTGTTGCTATTATTGTTGTTGTTTCGCTGATCCACCAGCCGCTCCACAGTCCTGTGCGTATTTGTTGTCCCCGTGGTTGCGGTGCTACTGCTACTGTGGTTGTTGTTGCTGGCGTTTGTGTTTTGGCTGCTGCTCGTCGTAGGATGGGAGTTGTGCTCCGGACTTGGCGCCTCGATACTGCTCGAACCAAGTGGCACCTTTAGAATGGAAATAAAATACAGTTAATTAAACCTGACAACTTCAACCAGGATCCAATTTACCTTTGTATTGATATCCTCGTTGGTACACAGCAGCTTCTCAAGCTGATACAGTTCCTGGTTGTTGAGGTTCCGTAGGAGATCGCGGATCTTGATGAGGATTGTGCGGAAGGGACGGAACATCTCCGATAGCTGATCACCCGGCATATCCATGTTGAGCGGCCCCTTGGCATAGACCACCAAGCCAGCAACAATTGCCAACCGCGGAATGGAGAACATCAGACCGGGATCGAAGGCATCCACCATGTCCTGGTCAAGCAGACCAATCTTCAGAGCCCGTTGCAATGTCTCCGAGAAGAGCACACCGATCCACTGCTGCATCTCGTACTCATGGCGAGACTTAACCTGCACCATGGCGCTAACATAGCTTAGTTCGAACTCGGCAAAAAGTCGGTCGAAGATCTTCAGACTTTCGTATAGCTGCTCAGTTGTGGAATCGTTCAAGTCCAGATGCAGTGTCTTGCTGTTGGGGACATTGTTCTTTAAGCACTGGTCCCTCAGCAGGACGCGCACATTGCCCAAGCTCTTGGTCACCGCCTGGGCCAGTGGTCGCATCTCCTTGCTCTCCGTCTCCCGGTTCATGATTGAGGAGCCGGCAGCTAGGCACTCAGCACCGAACCACAGCTGTCCGGCCAAATTCTCTTGGAGTACCTCCTCGGGGAACTTGGCGCGGAAGGCGCGAGGATCACGATCTTCTCCGAGTAACTCCTCCATTATCAAGTTCGTGATAGCCAGCACTTTGTCCTAAAAAAAGAAAAGCGTATTAAAGATATATGGTTTAATATCAATTTTAGAAACTCACCTGATTCTGCCGCAGTCTGCTGACCAACCTGGTGCACCGATCAGGCTCTGCTCTTCCATCGAAACTGTCCAACTCACTGGCCACGGCTGTAAGAGAGCGATCTGCATGGAAGAAGCGGGCTAACAGCGATTTGTCATCAGCCTATAAAAATAAAATGGAGATGCAATTTTGATGAGTAATTGGACGTAGATAAGAAGACCCCCATTCCCAGATTCTCCCAACTCAACTCATGGCAGCTTATCGCTTGCCAAGTGCAACAAATTATTATGGGCAATCGTTGAACTGGAGGGATCGTGTGACAAATGCAGTGGGTGATGGAATTGGGGAGAGGGTTGGGTTGGCAGTACTACACGATGGGTGAATGGCGATAAGGATGACTCAACGAGCCACTAAACACGTAGAAGCTATCATTCAGGCATATAGACGACCGGCTTAATTAGCACCACTAATTTTCGTTGATTTCACAACAGATCCACAAAATCACGTCTGTAAATATCGCGGACATACAGTGCCACTCATAGCAATAAATCACATTTTCCGGTCAGAGAGAGATTTATTCATTTAGTAAGAATAAATTATGAATTATAAAAATTGCATAATGTTGGCTTCAAATATCAATCATACGCACAGTTGACTTACTAGACTTATTTTTGTATATTACTGAATCAATATTTGTTTTGATACTATAAGACTGATCGTGGCTGTAAGTTCACTAGCGTCAATATCGCAATCGGTGGTGTAAGCTGATACAACGAATAACAATTTTGTGCCTCATATAAGAAACAGCAAAGAGGAAGCCTACCTATTCGAGATGATGCAATCTTAGATGAGCTTTTTCCCATCGAACATGCAACAAGTGGGCTTAGCTGCAATGTGCCTGAAATCTCAATGATCCATTAAATCACGTGGCTCTACTTAAGCGGGGCTGCCAACCCCAACAAATCGCACGAGATTTACCAGACAACGAAAACTAAAAACAAAAAAAAGGGGAAGAGTACAGAGCCAGGCGATAAAGCAAGTTATCGGCGGTTGAACTTGTTTTCACCGGGCTTTTGTGTGAGTTGTTCAGTTGTTGGGTTGTTTCAGTGGTGTTTCGCATATGTGCTCTGCTTATACATATATATACATATATTGAAAGCAGCACGAGCAGCTGGCCGTGGTGGAAAGGAAACAAATGCACGAAACGAAATGTGTTTATTATAAAGGTAAACACGTCGAGTCCGAGTCAAAAGCGTTGACTCTCCGCCTTCAAAACTGCGCAGTTTGGCAGGTTTATCGTTGGGTTGTTGCGAGTTAGAGGTACCCAGTGAGCCGGAGGTTCGAGGTGTTGGCGGGCGTCCACAAAACTTTAACTCAAATTCGAATACGACTATACTACATAGACATTACATTAGCTAGCTTGAATTGTTCAAGGGAAATTTGTGCCACAACAAAGACTAATTACGATACCAGTTGGGTTTCCACGCTGCGAAAAAATCACACATTTCATATTTATAAATAAAAAGTTCTGAAATGATCCAGAAACCTTACCACAATGAATATATGTATCATTACTCATAGGGCTATGTGACTTGATTTACTAGTGAGCTTGTTAATTTTAAATGCAAATGATAAAACTTCTATTTCGTTTGAATTCGAAATAGAAATAGATCCAGAAGACTATTTTTCTGTGTGCAGTTTCGCCATAAAACTTAAAAAGTTATAATGATATCATATGAGCCATTGCAAGTGAATGGTTATGAATGAATCACCCCACGCGATTCGATGAATCGATGCAGAATATCGTATTCGGTTTTTACACATTTCGTCATAGGCCCAAGGGTAAAGTTTGTTTTCCTTTTTGTTTTGCCATTTGTTTACACAACAATTAAATGGGCAAAGCTCTAAAAATGTTTGACGTTCATTTCGCCGTGTGTTTTGGCTCTCCGTTTCAGTCGCACATCTGCGAGCAACGAACATTATGGGGTTTGGCATAGCCGCGGCAGAACGAAAAAAAAAACGTATAAGAAATCTAATTGAGAATTATAAATTATATAAATTGAGCAAGGCCATGCGTAAATAGTTCAATGACTGCCCAAGAAGCCACCTCATCTCGCCGCTCACCTCCGCTGCCCCAGCGGAATTCCCGCTCCCATTCCCATATTCTGTTGGCCGTCATGACGACGCTGGCCAAAACGTTGTCGACGCCAGCCACTTTTTGTAAGTGCCAGTAGTTGTAGCCATTAATTAGCGTCGCAATTTGGAAACCGACTGGTTGTGAGGAGTGGGGAATGGGGATTAGGGGGTTCTGGGAGTTTCATATATGAAAAAAGTGGATAAGAAAGGTTCATAAATGTATATACGTAAATATAGAATTGATAAAAAAAAATAATACTGATAAAACCAGTGAGAACTCCCACATATAATTCCATTTTTAAAAAGTTTCAATTTCTTTCGTAGCGTGCTAAAGAATTTTAATGCTTTTAATACTTGATAAGAAAATTCTTAAAACAAGGTCCACCATGCTATACGAGTTGTTATTATTGCATTTTCTAAGTACAATTTATTTGGCTTTCAGTACAAAAGCAACTTATTTAAGCCGTGTCACAATATTCCCCATTGTAATACCGCATTTACTTAGTCTTGAAGTTAATAATAAATTAATATCAAAAGCCATTTACATGCCTCATAAATACATAAAATATTTAGCCAAATCCCAAATGTAATTAAAGAGTTAAAAACCCCGGCAACAGCAGCTGACAAAAAGGCAAAAGTTAAATGGTAATTAAAAATTTTAAGCTTGTTTCGAGCCAACCGAAACGTTGAGGAGAAGTTGGAGGAGGTGCGACCCCAAGGATTTCCTTGGCACTTCTTGCGAAGCCAAAATGTATAAATTTTGAAAAAGAGAGGAAATGAAGCTTCGTGACTTATTAATTGAGAATCACATTGGGGCTCTTCAATATGGGAAATGTTTGCAACAGTCGTGATAAAATATTAAGTACTTTTATTTGCATTTCATATTCAGGTAGAAAGAAAACAAACATTTGAGGAATTGATTCGCAAAGGTAGCGAAATTTAGCAAAGCAGCATTTGTTGCTTTCAACTAAAGTTCTTTGACACTGTTTACCTACCAAAACAGACCACACCTTTGGATTAATATCTGACTTTGTTAATATCTGAGCACATTTGTGTTTATCCACAGAGATATGTGCATACCGCCTGGCTGGAAACTGCTTTTGTCAAGTATTTTAATTGTTGTTTCAACTGGTTTGTGTTCAATCAGCTAATTAAGGGTGAGTAACCCCTCCCCTCATCTGTGAACAAGTTGCTTTTTACGGACGATAACAGAAAATAACACACATATAGACTTTCCAGAGATATAGAGCCATATCGCAAATGGAGGAGAAACCAAATTTGCTGCTCAACTTGATGTGGGTGAGAACCACTTTCGATTCCAGTTGAGAAAGAAAACAAATAACGCCCAAGTGTATACAAAATGCAAATCATAAAAGGAAGTATTTAAGCCGACATCTGAGAAGTACGGTTAAAGCATTCCATTAAGAGCAATGAGTTCAACTTTCTAATTGCAAACTTAATAAAATTGCGTTTTATTTTACACAAAGTATTTTTAACACTAAAAGGTCAATGAAAATGTTTCCCAAGATAACATTTTTAATGACGAAAAAAGAAGAAAAGTAATAGCAAATTTTATCACTGTATTAATTTGTTAACTATTTTATGTCATATAATTATATACTTAATAGCAAAAAGTGTGCTAGTCTGACAGAGTCAGGTGGGGTTATTTTAAAATTTTAGACTTAGATAATTACACCTTGTTAACTCATTTTAAGCAATAAGTAAAATCTGACATCCGCTTTAAACAAATTAAACAAAAATAGTTATTCAGATGAAAACGGCAGGGTTCGCCATGATTTTTATCATCTGACCGTAAGGACATCTGCCTGACGTCACAGATGTCCATAGTGCTGACCTCGACACGCGCAACAGGCGGGTTTTCCCACCCCTTTAACCCGTATCCTTGACGGCAGCCAACAGCAAGGACACAGGCGAGACAGCCTGCCATTGTATCTATATGAATATCTGGCCTTATTGCCCCCAAGGCTCCAGCACTCGAAGGACCACAACCAGGCCGAGTTTGCTGACGCAAAGGATTTGCTACAAACACGCACTTGACATTGAATTTTCACAACCCTTTTTCCTTTTTGACAGCTGTTGGCTTCGCTTTAATTTCAATTAGATATTTGCCAATTGAGAACCGTCTCTAAAAATGGCGAATAAGGTGAGTCTGAGGGTAAGTGTCACGACCCCCTAACGATTCAATTTGTCCGTCTGTCGGCCCGTCCGTCTGTCATTTGGTCCCGGCACCTGCTGTCATCGGTTAATTGAGCTACGTCTGGACGAATACCTCTAGAGCTGGGAAACTACCGATCAATTGAATTCAATTTCTGCACAATTCCCGCTTCTCAAACTGCAAATTAAGCGCCTAATTTAATTGGTTGAAATTTCAAATATCAATTGCAAGTGCTAAAAGTGGCAAATTCCTAATAATTTCACATCTAACGTTGCACAGTCAATAAATGAAAATAAATTCACGTGAATTCGTCATGCGACATTATTTCGATTCCAAAATCAAACCAGTTTATGATAAAAATATAATTGAATAGTACTTAACAAGTTCCAATAAATATAGAAAACAAGCTCACGTGAAATCCCCATTAGATCCGATTAAAAGTACATTAAAAAAGATTGCTTAAATAATTATTAACCATTTGCATTTAACTAACAAACTCTCGTGAAATCGCCAATCGGTAAACTAGACTTTTTGCAAATCAGAACACGTTAAGATAAGCTAAAGATAACTTGTTATTACTACTCGTATTGTTAACCAGCAATAAAAAATATAAGAAAATGCGTCTTACTTAAAACAATGAAAACAATTGTTCGGAGTGTGAGAAAATTATATATATATAAACCTGTAATCCATATCAAAAGTACGTATGGGCTTGTGATATAGGGGAAACCACTCGAAGAAAACACAAAAAGATTGAATTCCAAGAATCGGTTAATCAGCAATTCGAATGAGTAACAAACACTTCTGACGTGATATACATACGAGGTGTGTTCAAAAAGTAAGGTGACTTTTCAAATTTCTCGGGCAACATATTTTCGATTATCGTTTTTTTTGTTTTGTTATATTGGTACACTCTTCCCTAACATCTGTACCAAGTTTCAATGGAACATCCTCTTTTGTTTGGTTGTGAGAGGCGTAAAGTTACAAGTTGTTTTGCGAGCTCGGCGATTTTTTGCTATCGAAAAATATGGATCAAAGGATTTGCATCAAATTTTGTGTAAAAAATAAAATTAAGTGCTCTGAAACACTTGAAATGTTGACAGTGGCATACGGTGAAACTGTTCTGAGTAAAAAAAATGTGCACAAGTGGTACAAACTCTTCCAAGATGGCCGGGAAGATGCCAATGACCAGCCTCGCTCTGGACGCCCAAGCACGTCAACAACTGATGAAAACGTTCAAGCAGTGACGAAAATTGTTTTGGAAAATCGTCGAATCACTATCAGAGAAGTTGCTGAAGATGTCGGTATATCGCTTGGCTCGTGCCATGAAATTTTTTCAAACGTTTTGGGTATGAGTCGTGTGTCAGCGAAGTTTGTTCCGAAATTGCTGAATTTTGAGCAAAAGAACCGTCGCATGAGCATCGCTCAAGAGCTGTTGAATGACGTCAACGACGACCCAGATTTACTCAAAAGGGTCATAACTGGTGACGAATCATGGGTATATGGTTATGATATCGAAACCAAAGCCCAATCGTCCCAATGGAAGAGCCCAGACGAGCCAAGACCGAAAAAAGCAAAAAATCGCCGAGCTCGCAAAACAACTTGTAACTTTACGCCTCTCACAACCAAACAAAAGAGGATGTTCCATTGAAACTTGGTACAGATGTTAGGGAAGAGTGTACCAATATAACAAAACAAAAAAAAACGATAATCGAAAATATGTTGCCCGAGAAATTTGAAAAGTCACCTTACTTTTTGAACACACCTCGTATATAGCGAATTTCCATTTTGGCATTTTCTCGAAAACCGTTAAAATTGTATTACAACATCTTAAACGGATTAATGTGAATTCCTCTTATAGCAAAAACGGCACCAGGCATCAGAGAGAGAGAGATACCCCTAGTGAAAACTGAGTCACGGTCAAATCGTATATAAATAAATGAGCTTGATAAACAAATGAAAGCTACTCGCGTAAATATAAAGATTCAATATCAGCACAGCCGATAGCCAGCCTATATATAAATGCCTCTATATATTCGAGCATGACCACAAAAAAAGGGAACAACGGAAATTCTTCATGAAGGACAAAACCAACGCCGACGATAATTGAAACCCAAGAAATTATACATCAAACTCAAATCTGCAACTGTGCAAATCCCTCACAAAGAAGAAAAACCCAAAAAAAAAAAAAACCATAAACGAACCGAAATAAACCGAATTATCTTGGGTGCATTCAACTCTGGCCAAACAAAAAAGTTGGAAAGTAAATTATACAAATTACGAGTTTAACCCTTTCAAACGGATATACCGGAAGTCGCTTTAAGGATTTTTATTTTCGGTAAACTTTCAGAGAGTTGAACGAACCGTTCCGTTGAACACAAAATTAACACTTTATATCCAAACCGATGCGATCTCAGATCCAGCCAAACCAGTGGACGTTTTTTATTATGTCATAATGAATTCAATTTCTTAACAAATCGAACGGAAAATTTGCATATCGAAATTACCCAATGTAAATGCAGAAGCAGCCGCAAAAGGGTAAAAGAGTGGAAAACAGCTGGCGATGGCGAATCAATGCGGAAGAGATGACAAAATGCGCCCAAGAGACGAATGCCAATAAAAGCCATTAAATAAATTGGATAATAATGGGCGGGATACCCTAAAGACCGGAGAAAGAGCGTCGATTGTGGGCGACCGAAGGGGGGCAGAGATATCGGGCCGAGAAAGAGGTCGCATCATCAACCCCATTGCATATTCATGAGGCCCCGAAAATGTGTCGCAATCGATGATAAACGGAGGCCAATCGGTCCCAACATTTTTAAATCACTTTGTCACAGCTTTTTTGCTTTTTGTTTTTATTTTTTCTTTTGTCTATATAATATCGGATCAACAGGTTGATTCCAGTTATATTATTTGCATTAAATGATTAGGATCTGTTAGATATGGCAAACGTTTTATTATTTTTTAATTGTTTCCTATTTATTCACTTTTTTGATAGGACTTACTAGTAATTAAGTAAGACCTCAAAACATTCTAGCATTTTTAAAAACTTTACAGAAAATACTGATATATCACTGGCACTAATCAGATTAACCTTAAACTTGAGGGCTTACTTTTTACCTTTTCGGAGCTGTGCGTATCGAAATGCGGTTTCAGTTCCCTAACCAGATTTTCCTATGGCTTCTCCTTTGCCGATTGGAGCTAGTTGGGATTTTCCATTCGGTGTGAACCCCTGCTACTGGAATTTATTAATCTTGACACTGCTCCCGATAATCCCCCCACCAATCGGGCAATGACAACTGAGAAGATAAACCGCAAATCACTTTCACTTTCCAGCGGGGGTTAAAGTGCGTTCGACGGGTACTCGGAAGTGTCGATAATTGAGTAACCAAGCGGCGGATTTCAGGAGGGGAACGCGTTCCAGTCGGACCCGCTGTACGTGCAGTACGTGGGCGTTGGCGTCCACACGCGCATCCCATCTCCACAGCTCCTCTCATTGATATGCCGGCCACAGACACGGCAAGAAAAAACTTAGGCCCAGACTCGCTTTAAAGTGTTATGCAACATAAGCGGTACACTAGACGAAATAGTCATTAAATTGAACAACAATACAACATTTTATAATTATAAATCTTTTCTATACAAGTCACTAAAGTATTTATTTTCGTTTTAGAGTGGTAAGTGGCAATAGACATGTTTTCTTGCAGAAAAAAAGAACAAAAAGATATTAAATTTACATAAAAAATTAGGAAGGAAAACTGTGAAATCTTTTTTTATGTTAAAAGTATTTAATTATAATCCTAATTATGAAATCTTTATTGATAATAATAAAAATTAATTAGTTTTTCTGCCTGTGCGGCGGCAGGGCAACACAGTCGCTGGCAAGTGATAAGCGCTGCCGCTCTTGACGCTCCGTAGGGCGCTCTTTGTCGGGAATGGAAAGAAACTGGAATGGAAATGGGAATGGGGATTGGGATTAGGTAATAAGTGGAACGCAATGGCCGGCGGTGTCTGGCGGGAGTAATGCAATCCGCCACTGAAGCCGCTGCCATTCGAAAGTAGGAGAGTGGCTTCCAAGTCCACAGCTGTGGACTATGCAGCTGAAGTGCTGGCCATTGCACTCACTACTCCTCGAGGAGATCGACTCGATGTGAATGTGAAAATTTCACCGCTTTTACTTTTCCCCGACTGACCGTTTGTTTGGCCATTTGAAAAGCGTTTTTATTTTGGGAAACTGTGTGCGCGCGTCTGGCAAAAAGCGTAACGAATAATTGACATATTGGTCGGAGTGGCGGGCACGTAGTCTGCCTTGGCACAATCTCCTCGCCAAGATGGCCAATGAACCAAGTGGTCATCCTTGGGTCATGAATTGAGCAATACCCGGCGACTTAAGACCGTGGAGCGCACAGAAAGATGGTTTCAGAACGGCATCTACTAAAAAGCCACGTTTGACCTGAAAAACTAAAATTATCAGTTCGGTGGCAAAGTGGAAAAGTGATTATTAAGACGCCTAAAGCCGCACCAATCACTCGGCTCAGTGGACAGCCGTCAGTCAGTCGGTTGTGATAACACAACAGACCACAATCAATATAAAAACATTGTAAAGTAATTTCAATTTGTGTGTTTGCTGCTTCCACGGTGGCAGTAACAGGAAATTACTGAATCAATATGCGGATTAAGTTGCTAACCAATATTTAACCAGCATTTACAAGCCCTGCCTTCCGCAAAAAGGTGAGTAAATAAAGAAAATAATCGAACAAAGCTAACATAAAAAAGGGAACCCAACCAGGCGAAGCCGCGAGCGTGCAGTAAATTATTTGATTTTCGTTTTGGAAATATGTTACACAATCTTATCGCCAATGTAAAGATATACCCGACATAAATGGGCTACATATGTTTCATAGTCCGATAAAGGTCGGACAATCATGCATTCCAACATATCAATATCGATCGGTAAGGTGGAATTAGAATGAAAAGTGTATGTATAAGACAGCATCAGCGGAAAATTACTCAGCAAAGTTTCTGTGGAAAATAATGTCATGGGAAAACTCGTAGCTAGCTAGCTAGCTATTAAGATAACGAGTTAATCTATACGATCTCAGAGAATCTACGTTTTACATTATACCCTTACATCTTAGTTGGAAGTCATGATAATCGCCATAATCATGCGCATATAATTATTTCCTGTTTGCCGTAATAATACAAATATTACTTATTGGGTCATGACTAGAAAAAAGCAACAAGCACCCAATTTCCTTTTACTTAGTATGAAGCTTATCAACGGTGTTACTCTAATAATGAAAATAAATCGAATTTAAATAGATTAGGTTTGTTTGCTTAGTGCACTAAACTGTATAAATTACCTAATCTGGGGCCTCTTTATATTCTAACTGTAAAGTTTTAATGCAAAAAAATTGACTTTAAAGTTGATTAAAAGAATTTAAAACATTTTTCAAAATTCAATTTGCCGTTCCCTATGGGTCATCATCTAAGTTTGTCACTAATTAAATTCCCTTTTTAGTAGTCATTATTTATGTATGATCACTAATGTCGGCACGTTTTCCTAAGCTTCGTGTGTTCAATTCCTCAATACTTCATGTTCACACTTTTTCTGTGTCTTATATGTTGTTATCAATGTTATTTCTATATTCTATGGGCGAAGTTAGTGCGTCACTAAACACACTAAATAGCGCATGGGGCACGAACACTTAGACACCAGAGACCTGGACATATGTGCTTTGTATTATCAACTAATTTCGTGTTAATTTTTTATAGTTCCCCCCAGTGGAAAAGTTACAAGATAGCTGACAAAAGATGGACTAATGTTTTCTATAAGTATTTCCCCCGGGAAATTAGAAGCGGGGTCAGGGAACGAAATTCTCAAAACAAGTTGATTAAATCATCCAAAGCAAATAAAATGGTTAAGCTGAATGAGAGGAAACCTTAAGCCCGATCACGTGCCGGCGTTTGAGTCTATTACGCTTAAGAGATTGACGAAACGATGACCTCAAGTGGAAACGTGTGGAATTTGACGCTGTAATAATTTATAGGTGTTGCAAAAATCTCTATTAACTCTTGCATTTTAATTTTGTTGACCTTTATAGGGATTATAAACTATAAAAAGCAAACCAATCAAACTCGTTCAACATTAAGAACTTTAATTGAAATTTTAAATGAAATTACTTCATGGATTATTTCTCGCAATCTATGAGTCATAAATGATAAATTCCATCACCAAGCTGTTTCCTAATATAGTTGCTGAAAGCATTCCAATTAAATTTCTCAAGCTATAATTATCTCTAAAGCTGATAATAGTTATGATAATATCCATGTCAAATATTTTGCTGATTTCTTAGTAAGCTTCAGTCATCAACACGTCAGTTCGAAACTTGATTAGTGATTAGAAATGACAAATACATAACCTGCGGCAGTATCTTAGAGACTTTCATCAGAATCAAGACTATAGTAGTAGCACTTTACATTTACATTTTGTAGATCCCAATTAAATATCTATAAGCCAGATGATATCTATCTAATTATCATTATGGTAATATTCCACGTCGAATCTATGTCAAAATCTTAAATGTAAGCTCAAGTCAACATGTTAATTCATAATTTGAATAGTGATTATAAATGACAAATGTCCGTCTTTCAGTCAAGTTCTTGGAGTCACTTTTCAGGTGACTTCCATCAGAATGCTGTTTATCAAGACTTTCGTAATGTTGACTTGGAAGACAGCGGTCGACAGTTGTGGCCCACCTCGGCGGCCTTTGCCTCTCTGTATACTTTACTTTACTAGACTAGAACGTCGAAATGAGGGCAGCGGCGAGTAGAAGCAGAAGCAGAAGTCGTTAACGGTGACGCCGGCAGCAAAGTCGGCACATGTCAATATGGCCCAAATTAAATGCACCGAAAGAAACAGGTTGTTATCGTCGTCGTGTTGTTATTGTTGTTGTTGTTGGCACGAGCAACAGGCAGACATTCATACAATCACAAACAAACAAACACAGACAGAGACACCAGTAACAAGTTACATATACATTGTTGCACTGCATTAAATCTGTCGACGTAGTAGTCTTGTCCAACGGGTCGTATACGCATTCGAGTCCATTCATGCCACAGATGGTGAAAATGAGCTTAAGTCACTTCACTTTATTTGTACAAGCGGTGTAATATTGTGCAGTGGGTTTCAGAACAGTAAAGCGGTTAATAGTGTTAACAAATATGGTAAAGATTGCATTAAATAGGGTAAAGTGTATGAAAAAACTTAAGAAAAGTACATTCAAGAATCTGAGTCTGAATCTTTTTCACTTGAAAAAGCAAAAGAAGATCCAGCCATTAAGTTCTTTTAATAAACCATAAAATGATCTGAAAGTGCTATGAATAGTTTAAGAAGCGTTAAAGGCAAACAGAAACGAAGTAAAATGGCCACAACGTTTTGGCCCATAATAGCTCTCCCTGAACAGGTTTCTTTGGTGTTTATCTTTCTATTTATCGTAATTATTTACTTGTAAGGTCGTTTCATAATGTGGTTAGGATTGCGAAACGCACTGTATCCGCATCATTGAAACATGAAAATGAGCATTATAATCGGTTGCCATTAACAACAGGGTTGGCTTCTCTGGCACTTTACTTCCTTCACTTTTGTCAGAAGAGATTTTACTCTGCGCTCTTGTTTCTTTTTCCATAAGTTTGAGTTAAGAAAGCGTAAATAAGTGAATTTTATAAAGCTGGTTGAAGAGATAGGTTCCCCCTCGTTTCTCTCGGTTCATTCAGCTAGTTACTCTCGTCCAGTCATGACTTTCTTAGGCACAATTGTTAAACTGCTTTTATTGTTGTAATTTCCATTTTGCCAGCTCATGTTTAATTGTTTTGTGGATAATTTTTTTTGTTTTTTTTTTTAAAGCCACAAGTCAGAGTTTATTGTGTTAATGGCCGATTTCGTGCTGACGACGCAACCGACTTTAATTGCACACCTTTGCAACATGCTCCAAAAATCCGGGGGAGTTCGAGACTTCGAGAGGGAGAAGTATTTGGGAAACAACCGAAAATAATTGTAGAAACGAAACAAAAACCCAAACCATCAACGATTAAATAAAAAAAAAAATCAGAAATTGCCAGCCACCCATAGATTTCACTTTTTTATGGTTTGCTTTTGTTTCTTGGCGATTCGGCCCGTAAAACAATTCAATGCCAACTCCAAATGAGTTTATGGCAAGCACACAGAGCAAAGACACATGAGAGGTATATTGGTTGGCAAACTAGAAATCAACGAGTAAAAATACCAAAAATCTGAGAAGAATTGCTTATACTTTGCTTAAAGACACAAAAAGAACAATATAAATGCCTTTGTTTCTGTACTGGGAAGACCCAACCAGCGCTATCAGACTACGAATACGAATCTGAGCCATGTGCTCAATAATAACAATTTCAGCCCGCACCCACTATTTCTTCTTTATATGATTGTACATGGTTACGTATGTATACATATATATTCATTCATCGTAAAACATTTATAATCAAGTATCCAAAGGCAAGCGCAAAAAATATAATAAAAGTGTTTGCTTTATCGTCTGTACAATACTTCCTATATGTGGTGTACGAGTTTAGATGGGAATATATACAATATCGTATTTATGCAAGCAAATTAAATATGGGAGAGTGATGTAATGCTATTGGTTTTGGGCCCAGAGATCGAGTGCCCGCTATATCAGAGATAATCAATTACAGACGCCTGTGGCGCGTGCCGCCTTCCTTCGGTGTTTCACTGGCCCCCAGTTACCAGTTGGCAGTTCCATTGACTGCGGATCCGATCGCGTTTTTTGGGATCTGGGTTTCGGGGCAGTCGCCTCTTTCCCAGCCTCCATTGTCTCGGTTTCTCCTCGCCTTTTGTCTGCCTTCATCGCGTCGTCGGTTTCGTTTTTATGAAAATTTATATGCACAGACAGAGTAAAAACAATTGCATTCACTGCATACCCTTACAAAAGGTACGATTGTTGTCTTGAAATCATCTTTTGTTATTTTTATTTTTGTTGTTAGCTAGTTCTGCTAATGTATGTAGCAAACAGGGTTCATTATTATTAGAATGGCTGGCAATGGTGTATTTTTTAATTTTTAATGCCTATATATCCCTGATAAAACTACCTTCAATTACTCATTCTGCAAACGAATGCAGTGGACAGGGTTGACACATCACAAAGTGAAGCAATCTCAAATTATGCAATCCGAAACGGCAATGCCTTGCAAAACGTCTGGCAACGCTATCGCTCTGCTGTTTCTGTTTATTTTTGAATCGCAACAAAAGCGACCTCGGCGAAAGAATCTCACTTTGCAGGAGAAAGAAAGTTGACACAATCACAAAGACGAGACGAGACTAAAAGAAAAGAAAGAGAAGACCAGGAAGCGACTGAAGAAAAATTGTGTGCAGTCAGTCAATGAATGAATGAAAAAGAAGAGCAGTGATGCCTATGCCACACGAAAGAGTTGTTGAACACACAAATAAACGTAAGAAAGAAAAGCAGAAACTTTAGACGACTGTCTGTGTGGATTTTCCGTTTCGTTTGGAAGGCATTTTTCACCACCATGAAAATAAGGAAAAACGTACCGTTATTTATGAGCTGCATGGCCCGGTGGGCGGCGTGTTAGGGTAGTGGCGGTGTGGCTCATGGCCGATGGGGAGAAGTGTGTTAATTAACAAAGCAAACTAGAGAGCAACTAACTAGTAGGCATCCGGAAAGTAAACCAAAGAAAACCGTATTTCCATTTTGCTTTGATCACTTTTGCAGAGCCAATTGGAATTTCCGAATGCATTTAGAGCATAATAAATCAAGCAGCGAAGTCTAAACGTTGCTTTCAATTATTTATGGTCAAAGAGGTATTTGAAAATTGAGGAAACAGGAAAACCTCATTAATGGATATTTTGCCAAAAAGGATCACAGATCAATTTCAGGCGAGAAACATTTCTTCAACATTAAACACTATGTATACTATAAAAACATGTGCAACAAAATAGATATTTTACCGTTTGTGGCCAATAAACTTTATTATCCAGCATTAACATGTTTCTTGAATCTAATGACAATGATTGCAAGTCGCAGGTGGCATTTAAGTATATGCCAAATGCTTAGAAACCAATCCGAAAGTGCATAAACCTAGAAATCACTTCAAAGGTGATTTATGCGATACTTTCCCACCCGTTAATCGATAAATACCAAGCCTCTTCGATCACCTGTCATTGAACGTGATGCGCAGTCAAATCCTCACTCGCTCCACCCGGCGAAATCTTATCTAATCGAAGTACCAGATACAGATACAGACAATACTATTTCTATGTGCCCGGGCTCTTCCCGATTATTGAACACTCGAAAACATAAACATCCGAGGCCCTTCTGCCCACAGACCAGACATCTGTTTGCCATTTGATTCGATTTCCCCCGATTGGAGAGCCTCCTACAACCGACAAAAGTCTCGACACTGACCTCCACACCAGGTAGGTAACCGAGGTCGTATAAATACACAGCCATATAGCCATATAGGGTGTTTGCCTTTGATTTAATGGATTTGCGTGTAAATTGCTTCTAATTCCATTTTTCCTACTCTTGAAGCACTCTGTAGAAATAGAAATCTGGCGACGGCAATCAAAATGTCAAACGGATTGACTGATTGACGACCGATCGGGAGGAAAATTGTTAGAGGGGCACGAAAGTCGCTCCATCGGTGTTTTATTTTTGGAGGCTAGGGTCTAGCGGTTCACGTTTACCGTGTATATATTCCAGACACCCGAAAGTAAGGGGGCTTCTTAAAATAGATACAGGCAAGCTTAAGTACGAGGAACAATCTAAAACTTAAATTCATTTGTATTAATATTACTTTTAATATAAAATAAACTAATTCTTTTGTGCAAGACCTCATAACATATTTTTTAAAAACTTTCTTTATGTCCATATGGCTGATACGGTTCTTCATATCTATACCTAATAGGCAGAATATAAAAATTTAAGTCCGTTTTTTCATATTTAAAGGAAGTATCCTATGGTTTCTATGAAGTTGGTGGGTTGAACTTTCTTAAAAGAATCTAGAAAATCCGCCTTAGGTAATTTAAACTGTAATTTGGAATTACTTGAATGTAGAGAGTTAAAAATAGACTCCTCCAATCGCTGGAGCTTTGACATTGTTTTCTCGGCGTTCTCGAGTGATTTTCCCCAGTGCGATAGAGCGGGATTTCCCCCCCAAGAGCAGAACAGAATAGATCCCAAATTACCAGGCGCAGATACATAAATTAGTTGGCTTTGGCTTTAGCTTTAGCTGCTTTTGCTTGTAATTTGCAACACGAACGGACAGGCGCCATATTTGTTTTTGTTGGTACTTTTGAGTTGCGTGTGTGTGTTAGTGAGTGTTTCCAATTTGAATTCAGAGTGCAGTTTACACACAAACGTATTAACATATTGTGAAAAAAAAGACAACTGCAAAATTTGCTGAGATGCAGTTGTTGCAACGTCAGCGAATTCGAATTAATCATCGGAAATGAAATGCGGTTAAAACCCAGCTGGCCGAGAGAGTGCAAAAGAGAGAGGGCTAGTTTATAATGAGCCAGGGCCAAACGCTGACGTCACAACGGCACAGTTAACACACACACATATGCAAGCACACGTTGCTTTGACACCATTTGTTGCTCTCCCTCTCTCTTAGTCTTAATTAATTACGTTTCGCTCTTATTTGTTGTTGTTGTTTTTGTTTTAGTGATAAGGAGGCACTACTAATCGGGTTATCGTTTATAAATTATGCAAAAATAAGAAAAAACAGAAAACAAAAACTGTACCTTGGGTTTGTTCAGCCACTTGCGAAACGTGTCCATCGCAGGAGAGTGTTTTTTCCAGCTGCAGCTCCACAGTTGTTGCTTTTCCTCTTCTCCTCTTCCTCTCCTATTTTTGCCTGTTGTCCTTGCTCTCACACACACAAGCGGTTACACTGGCGCACTCTTTCACGCACACACACCAACACCAGCGCGTGCGAGCCAAACAAAACAAAGAAACACAATGCAATTTGTTTGGCAACTGCTAAATGCACAATACTGATTTTAACACTGAGAATTTTGTTTAAATGCCTCTGCCTTTTTCACTTTGCTTTTTTTTTGTTTTTCTCTGGCTTATATTTCACTTTTCGTGCTCATCACACGCGTGACTCTGCGGTCTCATTAAATGGAGCTGCATTTCCCTCGCGGAAACTGCGTCGAATATCCTTTGAAAGCCTGCAGAGGCACTGCGTCACAGCGAAAGCGGATGCTGGACACTCGAAGGGAAAGGCGAAGTATTGCAAACTATTCCATTAAACTCGCGCAGCACTCATCCGCCCTTCGCGATTTCCGTCGTCAGCGGAGCGTCCGTGCGTTCCGTTCAAAGTTTTTTTTCGATTAGAGTGGCCATTCGCCGTTAATGGCTGTTAACGGCCAATGGTGTAGGCTTTTACTGATAAAGAGAAAAATACCTTATACTGTCGATAAATTCAGTATTTTTTTGTAAAAAAAAAAATAATTCTTTTATAAAATCATTTTCTAAAAGCAGAACTATGCTTACAGTTCAAAACCAAAATGAAGTAGTTATTAGCTTATTCAAAATCTGTAGAAGCTTGTTTGGCTTTCTTAAGTCATGTATAAGTCTATATATAAATAAAAAATTCTCACAAAAACTATTTCAATTTAAAATTTTAGTAAACGTCCTTTTAAATACATTCTAATATCTAAAATGTCTCTCGTGCAAATTATAGTGTCATAAAAAATATATTTTCACTATTTTAAACACTTAAATTCATTCCCGCCAAAAAGTATAATGATCTAAAGAAATCGGTTTGAATATTTGCTTTCATTGAATTTTATTTATTGGATTGAATCTATGCTAATGGATAGCATAGTTATGAATCATTATCAAGCTTAGCGCTTCTGGTAATTTTTAGTGTCAATATATTTTGTGGTGTTTTATCCTCGCCTGGTCTCTCTAGTTCTGTTTTTGTAAGTTGTGGGGAGGGTTAAAAACCGCGCGTAGTCGCTATAATTTTATTCCTGGAAAATCGTCGTCGGTGCTAACCGTAGCACATCGCATAGTTAACAAACGTAACCAAAAGTATTACCCCTTAGCAACTAGACAACTGTCAAACAAAGGGGCCTATTATAATATAAAAAATAATATTAACCCAGCGGAAAGCAATTATACGAACCAAAAATGTTCTCACGACCCAGGTAAGCTTTTTTCTGTAAGGACTTTTCGAGCAGGATGTGTGAGTGTGAACGTGAATGTTTTTTTGGGGCGGGAATTATGCAACATTTCGCGATTCGGGACGAGGAACTTCCCCAGCTGGTAGCCCAGTGACCTAGTCATTCGGTTCAGACGAGTAGCCGCCAAGGCGTCGGTATATATATCAATCCCATTCCCACTTTTTTTCTTCTTTTCTTTTGCGCAGCTTTCATTTTCATTGGCACACAAACAAAATTCACATAGGGATTCCCTATGTGCGAATGAGAGAGGGAGTGTGATTTGCACATGGCCTGGCATTGACCCTTTATTTTCCCACCCTCTTTCGCACTTCCTCTTATTGGGCAAACAGCTGTTTTCAAAATTTTCACTTTTCCCTTCTAATTAATTGCATAAGAGTTTTTTGAATATATCTCTGTTTTTCGGCTGCCAAAACAACAAACAGCTGAAAAAATCAATACGATGCACTGAAAAAATGTGTTATTTCTGATTGTATTAAGAAATTCGTGTTAAATATTAAATATTTAGACTTACATTTATGTGGTGACAAATGTATTTTATATAATTTTTGTGACTCATAATTTGTTATCAAGAGAAAAGTTCTCAAACTTCATTATCTGAAATCTTGTTTTTTCGCATAAGAAAATTTTGCAATGAAATTTCCAAAAATTTTAATAATCAACTTTCAAATCATTTATTTCCTGTGTAGCGAAAAAGCAACACCTTCACGTCCATGGACATGGACATTTCATATATTCGAAAGATGGTCTGGCAAAATTCTAAATTTAGTGTGTATACCGAAAAAATGTGTGTTGTTTCGCCATTGTAAGCATTTTTCGCTGCCAAGTTCATCAAAAATGTTTTCAGCTGGTCCGCTATTTTGCATCTCTTTCCCACGCAAACCGTTAGCTGAAAGCAAAGAAATTCGCTTAATAAAAAATGAAAGAGTTTAATGAACTTTGCTAGGTTTTGCCTTCGGACTCCAGTTAGAACCGAATATTCTTAGGGCTTTCGGACCCTAAAAATAATTAATGGTAGCCGCGCGCACACACTTAGAGATATATAATATCACTCGAAAGCATTTACGACACGCACTTATTCCGTGTATTTGGCTCTGATATGCGAAATTGTTTAGCACTTGACGGTGTGGGGCTCATGTGAGTGGTGTTCAAACAGTTGGGAAAAAATGAAAAATTGACAATTGATAGCGTTACCTAAACGATAATTATCTGGCCAAAGTGCTCGCATTTTGTCAGCTGTAGGGATCTCTGCGGCGTCGTCATGGGGTTTCCATTCCGGCGCACGTCATTAACCGGTTTCAACTTGACCAAAATCCGATACCAACCCTTTCCATTCCCCTAGAGCATGATTTCATCAATGAACCACTAACTCAAATTAGTCACACGCGCTTGTGTCTATCCATTCGCTTCTCTCGTAATTAGCACCATCTGATAGAACTGAAAGCTAGCAAATATACAGATCGCTCTACAGCAGAGGTAAAAATAATAGTATATAGTAAGGAATAGTATTATATCATCGAAACTTGTTTTTAATTAATAGATTGTGCATTGTCAGGTCCATCATTAATTTCAGTAAGCCCTTCAGTACAAGTAGTTAGTGAATGTACTTTGTAATCTTATCTCTATGACTTCTATTTCAAGAACACAATAACATTTTCAAGTTCGGTGATCAAAAATAAAAAAATTAATTTGTTTTGTAATAAAAAAAATACTTTGTTTTTGCGTAATCAGAATGTATACCTTTTACGAATTTGGAGTTTCCGTATTTAACTTATGATAAAACACTAAATTAAGAGATGGTTTATATACATTTTGGATTGAAAACTATAAATAAAAACGATATCTGATGCTAGCATTATAATCGTGACTGTGGGTAGATTTTATCATGATGTTGCCAGGCCATCCGTCCCCCTTATCGCCGGCGTTTTGGATTCCATGGGGGACAGCTGTAAACAATGCGGCTTAGTTTCCTTCTTTTTTGCTTTTCATTTTATATTTTGGCGTGCCCAGCGCGGTGATAAACAAAAAGCAGCTGACGTCGACCTTGAACATGGCTTTTTTTATTCCGGTTGTGTGTGCGTGTGGGGTGTGTGAAAGGGGTTGAATTATGGGTGCGGAAAACCCCCCATAACAATGTCAAGAATGTCAGAGGGGGTGCTCAACGGGTCCATCTCAAAGTCAAGAGTTCCCAGGGGGTGCTCCAATTGCTCAGCTGATAAATGACACCACGTAATGCACTTTTGCAATTTGTAGCTTGTGCGGAACTGTGGGCAAATTGTGCCGATGCGGTACTTCAGCTACAGGAATAACTACTACTACAGTGGCAGCAGCCACATTTCCCGCTCGAAACTATCATGAGGTGGTGGGCGATATCATCTGCCCCTCACAGGTGCGCGGTATAGATCACATCCGTGATCCACGACTCAACAAGGTAAGAAAATACAACATAAATATTATATTTCGATCTTAAGAAATTTCAAATTAATGTTTATAAAAAAACGTATACGTTTTACTGTAAAAATGAATAATCAGGGAGTTCACTTGCCCCGAGACCTAGACATGGGTAATTAATCATCTATAAAATTTGTTTATCAGCCAGAATATTTATAACGTTATAAGGGGAGTCTCCAAACTTGTTTAACTTTTATTAACAAAAAGTTTGCTTATCACTTAAAGATAACACAAATTTTGCGAGCTATTAAAATTCCATTTGAGTTTTGTATAGGATCGAAAAAACATCATTAAGTATCAAATATTATTGTTTAAGCTTTAAATTGACAATTTACTAATCATGTTCATTTTTCTAGGGCCTTGCCTTTACCCTCGAGGAGCGTCAGACTTTGGGCATCCATGGACTGCAGCCGGCGCGCTTCAAGACGCAGGAGGAGCAACTGCAGCTCTGCAAGATCGCTGTGAACCGCTACACGGAGCCGCTGAACAAGTACCTTTACCTCAGCGATCTGTACGATCGTAATGAGCGTCTGTTCTTCCGTTTCCTCTCGGAGAACATCGAGGACCTGATGCCTATTGTCTATACGCCAACAGTGGGTTTAGCCTGCCAACGTTTTGGCTTGATCTACAGACGTCCTCATGGTCTGTTTATCACCTATAATGATCGCGGACACATCTTCGACGTGATGAAGAACTGGCCGGAGCCAAATGTCCGTGCCATCTGCGTTACAGATGGAGAGCGTATCCTGGGCTTGGGAGATTTGGGAGCCTGTGGCATGGGCATTCCCGTGGGCAAGCTGGCCTTGTACACGGCTCTTGCCGGAATCAAACCCCACCAGTGCCTGCCTATCTTGGTGGACGTAGGCACCAACAACATTGATCTGCTAGAGGATCCCCTGTACGTCGGTCTGCGCCAAAAGCGTGTGGTCGGACGGGAGTACGACGACTTCATTGATGAGTTCATGGAGGCGGTGGTCCAGCGTTATGGTCAGAACACATTGATCCAGTTCGAGGACTTTGGCAACCACAATGCATTTAGGTTCCTGGACAAGTACCGTAACACCTACTGCACCTTCAACGATGACATCCAGGGAACCGCTTCCGTGGCCGTCGCTGGACTCTATGCCTCCAAGCGAATTACTGGCAAGTCCTTCAAGGACTACACGTTCCTATTCGCCGGAGCTGGCGAGGCCGCCATCGGCATCGCCGATCTGACAGTTAAGGCCATGGTGCAAGATGGCGTGCCAATCGAGGAAGCCTACAGCAGAATCTACATGGTTGATATCGACGGCTTGCTAACCAAAAACCGCAAGGTTGGTAACCTCGATGGCCACAAAATCCATTATGCCAAGGATATCAATCCCATGACCGATCTTGCAGAAATTGTATCCACAATCAAGCCCAGTGTGAGTAATTGTCGTGCTAAAAGTATCTTTGGCATATTTAACTAATCTTAAACAAATTAACAGGTGCTTATTGGTGCTTCGGCCGCTGCCGGTATTTTCACACCTGAGATCCTGCGTACTATGGCGGATAACAACGAGAGGCCCGTGGTGTTCGCCTTGTCCAATCCCACCAGCAAGGCTGAATGCACTGCCGAAGATGCTTACAAGCACACGGATGTAAGACATTTTAGTTTACCCATATTGAGATGCTTCTAATAAAATGTTTTCTATTGTCAGGCCCGTGTGATCTTCTCGTCAGGATCTCCTTTCCCACCAGTTCAGGTCGGTGACAAGACCTTCTATCCCGGTCAGGGAAACAACGCCTACATTTTCCCAGGCGTGGGATTGGGCGTGATCTGCACAGGCACCCACCACATACCCGACGAAATGTTCCTCATCGCCGCCCAGGAATTGGCCAACTTTGTGGAGCTCAGTGACATTGAGCGTGGATCGCTATATCCTCCGCTGTCGAGCATTCGGGAAGTGTCGATGAACATTGCTGTCGGTGTTACCAAGTGTGCCTACGACAGAGGTAAAGTTTATATTTTTAAAGACATTAGAAAGTATTCATAGCCTCGTGTAGGCCTATACCTATAATCACTTTTTACTAATATAATTTATGTCCTCTAGGCTTGGCATCTACCTATCCGGAGCCGCAGGACAAGCGCAAGTGGCTGGAGAACCAACTGTACAACTTCAACTATGAGAGCTCCATGCCTGCGACATGGGTTTGGCCAAGGATGCCCTACATTAAGACTCGTGATTTAGTGCCCACGGAACTTTATGGAAAACAAAGTGAAAATTAATTTTTCTTTATTTATTTTAGGCGAAGAAAGCCCGCTCATTGCCGCCATCAAATAAAAAGCATTAAAGCGTTCAACTGATTGATGGCACCCGTTCTGTTTTGCATCTAACACACTCTACTACTTCCAAGCGTACACCATCAGCACCAAGCAACCAACCGACTACTAACAAGCCTACTCTAGACTATAAAAATTTTCAAGTGCTCACTCTATTTAAATGTTCGTTGATCTATTCGTTGCCACCGTCAGTCAAGCTCTGAGATTCGGTTCTCCAGCCTCAACTATTCCCAGATTGTTGACTAAAAAATTATTGAAAATATTGTTAATAATACTACTAGACCATTAGTCATCGATACGGGACAGTCGGGGGCTGTGTTATAGACGACGGCGTCATCGGAGTAGCTCTTAAGTGTATTTTGAAATTGTTCATAGTATAATGTATGTATGCTGTTTTTTTATATTTGTATAAATTATCATGTTATTAATTTTGTGATACCAATTCTGATACCGATACCAAATGACGATTTTCACCGACTGTGACGATGACTACGCTTCTGAAAAAAAAGCAATTACGCAGTATTCTATCCTATCACTATCCTATCTGTATTTAATCTGTGCTATGTTTATGGTTTGCTGTAACTTTACCACCCAATAATTGGCTTTGCAGTTCCATTCCCTCGCCGCTTGCCTCAATTCTCCTGCATTATCTGTGCATCCCCCAGCTTCCAGTTTGACCTCCTCTGTCTAATACTAATACTAACTCTGACGGCGGCATCAAGCGAGCTCTATAGCTAAATATTTATATATCAAAATTCACGCTTATTCACCCACCCGAAATTCGACAATTGATTGATTTATCTATTGCTATATGTTCCTTTCGTTGACACACAGAGAGCGAGGAACTTATGTAAATTATCGAACCCCCCTACAAACCGACCGCCTAGAACAATTGGCTAGACAGCAGAGCTAACTGCTTCGAGAACTGGTGAGAGCAACCCAACCAACCATCCAACCGATTCCACATGTAAAACAACTTAATTCGCTGCCGTTAACCTCCAACTATCTAAGTTAATACATTATGATTTCTATCGTTTAGTTCCCTTATATCTGTAGATATATTCAAGTGACGATTATATTTGTTGAGCCATGTCTGATATTTATTAACGCAATTAAGCAGCTTTGTTATAATTTATTGTTACCAAGGTCGCGCTAAAGTATCAATAACTAGAAACCCTATCCCTAATGATCGATCGGACCGATTCAGCCATTGTACCACTGACTAGATGATGATGTACGATAAACAATAAAATAAAAATACAAGTTAAATTACTCACGATTCTGCTTAAAGGCTATCCTTAATAACAAGTATTTGCTTGAGCTCTTCGACTCTTAGTTCTCTGAGCTTTTTTGAGGAGAGAGATTCAACTTTTTCTGAGAGAGAAAGAGAGGGAGAATTCTTAGATCGCTTTTGATTAACCCGTTTTGTTATTATCTCGGGAAGTATAAACAAATGTTTGATATTTGGTTATTCCCATGCATTGTTAATTGTATTCCGGATCACAAAGAGAACATTTGAGGCAGCCCAAAATCTTGAGAGGATGAAGCTCTGATTTAATCTCGATTTCGCTCTCTCATATGCTGGGGGTATAAAACGCAACTTCTCAGCTTACTATCTCCCAGTCGAGCTTGAGACGCCTGTTTGCCCAGAATTCCACGTCACAGTACAGGTTCCGGCCACTCCAGATCAGCTATTTCAGCGAGATGATACGCAGCAGCCTTGCCGTCATATGTGGCATTGCCCTCGTGTTGTCAATGGGCGTAAAATCTGCCCGAGCAGGTTAGAGGATTTCTTCGAATTCGCATCAGTGCAATGCTAATATTGGTGTACATTACATGGGTCAGACTACGCCGACGACTGCACCACACCGGATGGCGATCAGGGTCGTTGCATGCCCCTCTACTCCTGCCGCAACATCGAGGAGAGGCTCACAGAGGCTCAGAAATCCGGTCAAAAGGTTCCGCCCGATTATGCCAGTTATTTGCAAAAGGCCTCCTGCGGCGAGTTCAATGGAGTGGTGAGTTGAAAATCACATTGCCTTATGTCCAAAGATCAATACAAATACATCAAATCAATTTAAACATAATCTTTAATCTATTTAACTGAATCGAACAAAGAAAACCCCCGTTTGGGTAATTATATAAATATAAAAATGTTCATTCAAATGGTTTCAATACATACATAAAGGCAATGTTTATATTAAATAATCTTATTGAGACTGAAATTACTTGTATGACAAGTTTTTTATAGATAACTCAAACTATTTACATATAGAAAGCAATTAAATAATACCTATTAACTTTTTAATTTGTTATATAGCTAGAGAGATTTTTTATTATGTTTTACTTAGATTAACGATCAATAAATAACTAAATTACTAGGAAAATTCTTCGGAAAAGATAATTTTCTTGAATTCTTTGAATATCAAACTTATGAATATTAATATTCTTCTGATCGTATAATTGCTTAATCTACATTTGATGTACTCTTCTCTCTTCCAGCGTCACTTCTGCTGTGCTTCCGCCCAGATCCAGCACAACTCCAAGGTGATGAGCATATTTAAGGATGAAAACTTCGACTGTGGCAATTTTCTCAGTCAACGTGTGGCCAATGGCTATGAGGTGAAGCTTTCCTCCAGACCATGGATGACCTTGCTACGTTACCAACAGTTTAAAGAGTCTCGTTTCCTTTGCGGCGGTGCCCTAATTTCTGATCGTAAGTGTTTTCCATAAGGAATAGTTTTTAAAAGTATTTAATATAAATAATTTGCTACAGGCTACATTTTGACTGCCGCTCACTGCGTGCACGGACTCCAGAATGATCTGTAAGTAAAGGAACTGGTGATACATCATCAAAGATATTTTTGACTAACCCGTTTTGCATTCTTAACCCTTAGCTATGAGATCCGCTTGGGTGAGCATCGCATCTCAACGGATGAGGACTGCCGGCAGCAAGGGTCGCAAAAAGAAGTGTGCCCCGCCGGTTGTGGATGTGGGCATTGAGAAGCACCTGATACATGAGAAGTACGACTCCCGTCACATTATGAACGACATAGCTTTGCTGCGGCTGAAAGAGAGGGTTCCCTTTCAAAGTAATGCATAACTCAAGGCACTTAAAGACAATAACTAATTATATATTCCCCGTTCAGAACATATCAAACCTATTTGCCTGCCCATCACGGATGAACTGAAAGAGAAGGCGGACCAGATAAGTACCTATTTCGTAACTGGATGGGGTACCACGGAAAATGGTTCCTCCTCCGATGTCCTACTCCAGGCGAATGTACCGCTGCAGCCACGATCTGCATGTTCCCAGGCCTACCGAAGAGCAGTGCCTCTCACCCAGCTCTGTGTAGGCGGTGGTGATCTGCAAGATTCCTGCAAGGGCGATTCCGGTGGTCCACTCCAAGCTCCCGCCCAATATTTGGGAGAGTATGCCCAAAAAATGATCGAGTTTGGAATTGTAAGCCAAGGCGTGGTCAGCTGCGGTCAGGTTAGCTTGCCTGGTCTTTATACGAATGTTGGAGAGTATGTCCAGTGGATTACGGATACAATGGCCAGTAATGGCCTGTAAAGAGAGTCATCAACTGTTAGCAGCATCTAGAGTGTATCTTAGTAATTAGAGCAACCCAAAAATATATTATATACATATTTGTAAACAAATGCAAATGCGTTTTAAATAAAAGAACATCTTTCAATATTAAAATGACGATAAATTTGAAGTTAAAGTTAAGATAAACATCAAGAGGAGGTTTTTCTTTGTGTTTTCATCATTTTAATTCCTCGTCGATGAATCATAAATACTTGTAAATCGTTGAATAAAGAATATTAACTGAGCTTATCGCAGACCGGCTAATAACTTCACAATTCTATGAATATTAACAATCAGAATTATTGTGTAATGTGACGTATGAATAATATGGCTGAAAACTTAAGTGATCAAATGGAACATTGTATGTTGGCTAGAGATCTGAAAGCTTTGATAGGAAAGCATTGCACAATTAATCAGAAAGTTCAATCGAATTGTGACCCTCCATTGAAGCTGATTTATGGCCCAAGCTATTAAGAGTCGGAACTTTATAGGGCCCTGAGTTTCCGACCTATCCTAAGTGACGTGCAAACTATACTTAGCAGGATTTTATTTGCCAACCGCAAATTTTGGGGGATTTTTTTGCACGCATGGCGCATTTAGAGATCTTACCCGCGATGTTGGGAATTTCTGTTCTGGAAATTCCATGTTACACATCATATTCATATCCAAGGAACGGGTTTCAATCATGCGACCAGGTAGCCGGCGCGACCTGCACCATGGGCGTAGCCAGGTGAATGGGAAACCAGAGAGCATACTAATTGAGAAAAAAAGTACCGCTTTTAATGGATGTTTAGCACACCTGTTGAACTTTATAGACGCGTGCCAGTCCCCGATACGCGATCAAAGTTCGACTTGTTAAGATTTAGAGAGGGGTTGGCGATACAGAGACATGTTGAGAATGGGAGAGACATCGATTGGCCAGGGGGTTTCCTGGAATTTAATCGCTTTTCCCACGCTCCAAGCTCAAAGATCGCTTTTCGCGCCAATCGAATCGGTATCACCAGTGATGAAACAAATTTTTCACGACTCCTCTTTTAATCTGAAATGGTGCCTGTTTTTTACGTATAAATATGCAATAATTCATAATTATATGGCATTATAAATAATGTTTTCTCTACATATACTAACATTTTGTATTCAAAATATTTATTGACAATCAAAAAAAAAAAAAATTAATCATTGAATAAAGCTAAAGAAAGGTTCGACTTGCTATCGGATATAAAAGTATATATTTAATATAGAGATCTCTATCTACTATCTGTATAGCGTATTATAAAGACGAAACTTAAAAAAGTTTTGTACCTGGCACCAGGTAGTAAAGTATATATAGAATCAATATCGTATCGAGTATCTCTATATTGTAATGTAAGACCCACAACACTAACTAAATATGGTAGCTCATATTTGAAACTACTTTATCTCCTGCTGTGCGACCCGCGTAAGCGTGCTCTTGTGGAAGTGCCGCTAAAACCTGTATTACAGATCTGGGATTGCGCTCAGCTATTGATCATTAATGCTGGCTGCATTGGATTGGCGCTTCCCCGAGCACGCGAGTCCGAGCTACAAAAGCTCACACACGACGACCTGCGGTTCATTACAAGTTGATCTGTTCAGCGCGCAAGTTGGAGAACTTAATCGTGATCGGGAACAATCAGCATTCGGACTTAAGACAGGTTGTTAACAATACCAGGAACACCTTCCACATTGATTACTGATCACTAATCACAGCAATAAGTCAGGATGGTACTTACGGCGATTCTAAGTCTAGGTCTAGTCTTGTGCATCTTGCCACTGCTGGTTCTGAGCCGTAAGTAATTAAAATGATTTAATATCAGGAAGGTGTTTACAATTTAATTGAAATACAGAGAGCAGTTGCGTCACTCCGGCGAGAGCGGCAGGTCAGTGTATTCGGTACCAGGAGTGTCCTTTTGTGCAGAAGATCATCGGCATATACGGCCGTAACATACCGCGGAGAATTCATAACCAAATCACACAGATGGAGTGCAAAAGCACAACAAATACAAGAGTAAGTTGACAATATTATTTTTAGTCTTATTTCATTGATCGAAGTTTGGGATAATAAGAGCTTTTATAAAGTATCCAATAATTTAGGAAAAACCATTTTATAACAAATCTAATCTAATTTTTTAGGAGTTCCATCTTTGCTGCCCCAATGAGGCGACACCGCAATCCAATCAGGAGTCTCAGAGGAAGGTTGTGCGATCGGAGGGTGGAAATCTGAACCGCTATGATCAGCGGGGTCTCCAACTGCTGGACAGGGTGTCCAACTGCGGAAACAAAGGCAATCCGAAGGTCAGTGGAGGAAAGACAGCCAAACCCGGTGATTTTCCCTGGGTGGCACTGCTTAAGTACAAGATCAACGATCAGCGTCCCTTCCTCTGCGGCGGCAGTCTGATCAGCGAGCGCCACATCCTAACTGCCGCTCATTGCATCGTGGACCAGCCTGAAGTGTAAGTTCCTTAAAAATAATAAACAAAAATTTATCAGAAAAGTGTTTGAAAAGAAAAGTAAAGATATGTATTTTAAGTTTCCTAATCTGATGAAATCATATTAAGTTCATATTGGTAAACAATCTTTAAAAATTTTGCAAATGCTGGTACTATTTGAATTCCCAACAGTTGACTAATGTCTGAAACTGGTTCTTATTTCAGAATTGCGGTTCGTCTGGGCGAGCATGATCTTGATACGGAGGAGGACTGTCACTATTTGGGCGGGATTAACCGCGTCTGCCTACCGCCCTACGAGGAGTACGGCATTGAGAAGATACACGTGCATCCCAACTACGTTCATGGGGAGATCAGTTTTGACGTGGCCATCATTAAGCTGGATCGAGTGGTTAAGGAAAAATCGCATATTAAGCCCGTCTGCCTGCCCATCGATCGGCGATCCCAGGAACTGGCCTATGATCAAAGCTTTTTCGTCGCCGGCTGGGGTGGAACTGAGAAAGCAACGGTCGCTTCTAAATTACAGCAGGCGTTGATCACCAGGAAGAATCTGGACGAGTGTCGTCAGTATTACAACAAGGGCGAGGTGAATGACAACCATATTTGTGCCACAGGAACCGGAATCAAGCATACGTGCCAGGGTGACTCCGGTGGCCCCGTGTTCTTCAAGCACCAATTCAAGAACACCTACCGAGTGGTTCAGTACGGCGTGGTCTCCTTTGGCGGAAAACTCTGCGGCCGCAACAATAATCAACCAGGAATCTTCGCTAGCGTTATCGATATGCTTCCCTGGATCACTCAGAACCTGCAGTAGAGCCACCTGATACATCTGATTAACCTAACTGACACCATCTTATTTATATCCGTAGTCTTAAGGTCCCTTGCCATAGTTCTTCTAGAGGATTCCCTAGCTTTGTAAATTTATTTAATATATGATATAAGCAGCAATAATCAGAAGAAGTGTTTATTTCGGTGGGTTTATCAAGTAAAAAATACGGGTGTTGAATTTTGATACCTGAGATGAATTACCTAAGTAGGTTTTTGAAAATCGACTGCCTGCTTATTATTAGTTTTTTTAAACTAGACCTAAAGATACATTAATCTTAGTCATACTTTTTTTTAGTTAGTGATATAAGATTTTTCTCATTTAAACAATGCTTGTTTCGAATCAAATGCAGTGGTGCATAGCCTACTGACTCATAGGTATTTATATAGTTAAAGCTTTGCTTAAGATAGAGGGTTCCGAATAAGTTTGATTCACGAGCGTTATAGCCCCAGCATCTTACAATGTTATGTTTTGATATTTTGTAGAAAAATATCACTCAATAAAAACGTGATTTCTGAGAAATTAAATAATTGCAATCATTCTGACACGCAATTACACTAAACTTTTTCTCCATATACTGATTTAAACTGCAACTTTTGATCGAAAAATATATCCAAAGATCTGAGTCATCAGTAATGGTAATGCTATTGGTATGCTATTATTTGCGGTTAGCTCATTGCATTTATTGTCCATATAAGATACATATGACTTGGGCTTAGAATCCGACTAGAAATTATATAATTTTTAGTTTCCAATACATACCTAGCATTTATCCAATATATATATTATATATTTACTGTAGTGAACAAAGATATAGTGTTTGGAGCATTTGGTGCATTTGACCAATATGATTTATGAATTTAGGATGTCTATCTAAATAATCACCAGGCGCGACTGTTTCATGTTGGCTTTAACATTGAACTAAATTCAAGCCAATAAAACAGGACAGTTAACTTAATGTGGCCCAAAGAGGAAACAATGGAAAGATTGATATCATATCGGCCTTTTGTTAACAAAAGCTCGTCGCTGAAAAGGACACGAAGGAAAAGTTGGTCAAACAGTTTGATTTTTTCTGCTGAGAAGTTCACAATGCACTGGGGATTCTTTTTAAAGATGTAAGTTTTTATATATTAGGTACTTCTGACTGTGAGACTAACTTTATTTCAGGATTCTCTACTTGATAACTTTTTACCATACACTGCCCTTCTTTGGAAGCGTTTCAATGTCTCTGCTTCACAGCTATCTCTCCTCGTCGGTTTCATTTAACTTGGATACTATATAGTAAGCTGAATAATATTAATTTACTTCAGAAATATATAAATATATATTCATATTCCTAAGCTTAAATTGGAATTCCACTTTTCCGGCTATAACTGTATGCGAGATATACAACGCCGAAAGGATTTGGGACCTAAGTGACTCACATTTCGGCGTGGAGCACGATATGCATGTGGATGACTTCATCTCGGAAATAGTATTTTATCGAGGGGTTTGCAGCAGTTGTGAGGATTGCAGCAAGATGCGATGTCCTGACAACTTCACCATGCTGGTGGATGTGGTTTGTTCTATACCTAATTGTATCTGATTGAAAGGTGCTATATAATATCCTTGAATCACTACAGTTTCGCACTAAATGCCACCAGTTACTGGTGAATTGCAGCTATCTAAACGATATGTTTGACTGTTGCGACCAGTTTTTACCATTGCCCACGGAGTATGGATTATGTTACTCCTTCAATTCACATCAGGCGCGCAAGGTGTCCCATGTCCAGTTCACCAATAACCGGATTACCGGACCAGGACATCTAAATTTCCATGCCGCCGCCGATATCCAACTGTACGTTCATGCTCCTATTGATGTGCCCTATCAGTTTTCTGAGGGTATGATTCGAGAAACAGTATTACTTGGTCACTACAAGGAGCTAATCCTGAATGTTATCGAAGTTCACAACGACGAAAGTGTCCAGGATCTTAGCTTGGAGCAGCGGCGATGTCGATATGGCAATGAGCATGTGCCGGAAAGGCAGGGAATCTATGACTTTTACAGCTACTCCGGATGCGTGGTGGAATGGTAATTCTTGGAAATCTTATAAAAAAAAACCCTAATTAAATTTATATATCTTAGCACCGTGCTTCTCCAGCTTGATAATTGCAACTGTACCAGTCATTTTATGGCCACTCCTGGCCAGAATTATATGCCCGCCTGCGACTACCGTGGCCTAATCTGTCTAACAAGGATCCGGGATAAAATCATGTCAGAGCGCAAGTCGTGTGAGTGCATGAGTTCTTGCGAGGAGCCTGAGTACAATATTATTTACAACTCGGCGGATGAGTAAGTACATTTTCAAGTCATGATTAGTCCAACATTTCAAAAATAAATTATTATAAAAAATAAATTGAATCTAAATATAATGCTTACGCCTTTAATAGATAAGGAAATAGGCTATTATTAAAGTTCCTCTTTTAATGTCTAGGGATGATGAAGCCACTGATGATGTATCAGAAATCCGAGTGGCTCTAGTGGAGCTGCCCACGCAACGCTACGTTCGTCGGGTAACCAAAACTATCCTTGATTTCTTAAGTAAGCTTTAACATCTTTGATTAGTACCTATAATATCTGAACTGGAACCTATATTTTTAGTTTCTCTTGGAGGTCTGGTTGGCTTGTTCTTCAACACATCCGCTTTGCGAATAGTGGAGGCCATTGTACTTTGTCTGCGATATAGAAAAACGATGGTTAAGTGGGTTAAACGGATATTTCTTGGCACGGTTAGATATATACAGATCTTGGACCAGACGAATTAAATCACAATAAGTTTTAAATCATAAGTGTCTTTCTTTAGGGAGTATGTGTGGGCAAGGCTATGTAGCGGGTATACTATATGGGAGAGTGGGAGCTCAGCTCCTTGCCATTTTCTGTGCCACATATGCTGTATTCTCCGAGGAACTATGCCAGGCTGCTGGCGTTATGAACTGCATTAGGGTTTCCAGATAGTCCGGTAGGTACATAAAACTGGAGAAGATTACCAGGGACAACATAATCAGAAAGAATCCGTCTGATGGGGAGATAATCTGAATTAGCAATCAAATTGATCTTCGAACTTCTATACTTACTGATTAACTTCTTCTCCCAGGGCTCCAGCATATTAATGCATGTCACCAGTTCATATTGGCGGTAGGCGTGGCTGGCCAAGTGTTTTAAATTCAACATTTTCGATGACTAAAGTCCAATAAAATCGCGTCGCAGGAAATAAAATGGTAAACAAAAAACATATGTTTCGTGGTGTAACCAGATGTACGACATCAAGCTATCTTGCTAGCAGCTATCGTTATCGCATTTTACAGCAACCAGCTTTTAACAGCTAACTAGCTTAACATAGCAATTTAAGGTAAAATAATAATGTTAAGTCATATGGCGCGCTTGTTTTGATTATATTGTTTCTAAATTTTTGTCTCCAGAGTGTTTAATAATGCAATTAGTTACTTTATTAAGATATAAAGTAAGTTAAACTTACTTATTAGGCTCTAGTAAATATATAAATATACGAATTCCTTGAAGTTAATCGAGTTTCATAGACTTAGCAGCCATCGGCAAAAAGAGCTATGGCAAAAGGTCCATCTGTGTCCAGCGAAAACCTCAATATATTTAATAGATCCTGCTGGGATATCTCTCAGAGCAACTCGAATAAGATCTTAACGGGGAATAAAGCTCTGGACAGACATTTTGGAGGTGGAATATCCTTGGGTCATATTGTAGAGCTGATTGGCAATTCGGGTACTGGGAAAACCCAAATGTGGTGAGTCCCTTCGTTCTTAATAGTATTTCTTAATAATTTTTACGGACTTATTAAAACATTAATTGATAGTTTGCAATTGTGCCTGAATGTTCAAATTCCCAAGGCTGTTGGCGGCTTGGAAGGAAGTGCTTTGTTCATTGACTCTCGACAAGATTTTCATCCGGACAGATTGCTAGGTTAGTCCATTGCATATATTTCTTTCATATATGTACATATGTATTAATTTAAATTTTTACTTTTAGGTTTAGCTCAGATACTGGAGAGGCAATATGAGCACAAAGTACCTGAATTTAAAGCCCTCAAAATGCTGCAAAAAATCTACCATGTCAGATGTCCCAATGTGGTTCAGTTAATGGCCACCGTTTTGAGCTGTCATCGGCATCTTGGAGATCATCCAGATGTAATTTTTGATTTTATTCCTCCTTAAGATAAACCATTTCCTGTGTAAAGTCTAATTTGATGAAACATTGAATGAATCTTAAGCAAAACTGCCATTTAAAACCCAACTGTCGTTTCAGATTAAGCTGATTGTAATCGACTCCCTGGCATTTTCTCTGCGAATGCTCGAAGATGGCGCCCGGCGTTACGAGTTGCTTTTGGAACTGCATGAAAGTATGAGGAGACTGCAACGTCAACACGAATTGGCAGTAAGTCTTTAAAACCTATCAATTTCCTTTTGCTTTCATAATTCAATCCACTGACAGTGGGTCGTCACCAATGTGCTCACGCATCGCTGCGTCAAGGATCAGTTCCGCGTGGAGCCCGCCTTGGGGTACCAGCATTCGCACCTGATCAATGAGCGCATCTGGTTTTCGTCCAGCTCTGATCTTCACTTGGGCAAGTCGTGGAGAACAAGTAGATTAATTGAGGAATCTGATTGAGACTGCATTGGCTTGGCTTGTTATTTTCTCAGCTTCACTTTTACTTTTTTTCGGTTTAAAGAATTTAGTTTAATTACTCGAAGGTAATAGTAATATTAAAAGAATGAGCTTCTCAAGTCCTAGTTTTAAGAATTGTGTAATTAATTAATTATTAATTATTAGTTATATTATGTATTAAGTTTCTTCTTATATAATGTGTTAAATAATTGTAATTTTAAGGTTTGTAGTTAGAGATAAAACTGTATTTTGAAATACAATTTGTTTAAATACATATAAATTTAAACATAGAATATTGGCCAAATATGAATAGTTATAATAGAAAACAGGAACCTCAACCGTTTGCATTAAATCGCATTGGTACAGAAAACAAAGCTACAGCTAGCACACACCTAGCCAGCTGTTGGCACTTGCTAAAAGCTCCTCCGATCACCTCCACTCCACGAGGACCCCGATTCCTATCGATGGCGCAGTTCCAGATTGACAGGCGAGCACTGCCTGATTTATGCGCGCAGCGCAGGAATGTGGCAAAGTGTAAAAAGTGTTTACACATACGAACGGCGACACCCAAACCAGACTGCAGCTCGCTAGCCTGCGGCCTTTTGATTATACACGTAGAAAAATTTGAGATTGTTATTATTTTTTTTCAATATATGTTAAAAATTTAACAAATCCATCGGAAACATTGGGATCTTTATTCAAAGAAAAGTATAAAAAACTTAAGAAATCAATGGAATTATCTTAATTTTATTTTGTATAGTTTCTTCTCAGTGCATACTAGTGCTGAACATGGAGCTCCGAGTAGCAGCTAGTCACGCATATGCAGCGACAACTAATTCAATTTCCACTTGCCAGAAGGAGGCGGCTGTTTAGCCGAGTGTGCACGCCTAATTGGTAATGCGATCGGCTTTATTGAGGCGCTGGAGTCGAAGCAGCACTTGTGGCTATAGCTCTACCCATATAGCTTTGGCTCTGGATCTGAATCTGTGGATGCGACTGGGCCTGGTGGCTGGCGAGGCATTTGCTGATGTCGTACCGGTGCTGGTGCAGTCACAGGCTATCGCTGTCGCTCAGCGCAAATCCCATTACGTGCGATCCGTTTCGAGCCATAAACATGTAACAGCTGCAGCACAGCCCCCTCCTTCCCAGCTTGCACCGATCCCACCCGATCCTAACCGAGTTTCCTGGCTTCCAGCGGCGCAACTTGTCGCTCGAACTTAATTGCCTTGGTTGCGCTTATGACTTTCGTGTGCAATGCATCCTCATCCACATCCACATCTCCGCTCTGTGACTGCAGCATTAGAAAGTAACTCCAACCCGCGAAAAGCTATGGCTATCAACATCGGGCTCGCATCGTCTTCGTCGTCATCGCTCGCCTTCGCCTGTCGCGGAGTTGCTGGCGCTATTTTCGACACTGCCTGGCCCGCCATAAATTTCCGACTGCCCTGTAATGCAGTTGGGCCTCAAAATTAGAAATAGTCTGGCTTGTGTTAGATGCACTGAAAAACGTTTATGATTTTGTTTTAAAAAAGTTTTGAGATCAGGTAAAGGACATACCCATATTAGGAACTGTAAATATCTAAATTTTAAGGCAACATAGTTTAAAATTCCTCAATTGTTAAGAGTTTTTTTTATTTATGAATTTTTATTTTTAAAAACAAACCTAATTACATTTTTTTGTGTGGGTAATTTACCAAACTGGCAAGTTGAAAGTCCATTTTCCATTTCGTACGGCTTTCAATTAAAACAAAAAGCAGAGAGCCAACAAACATTCCGTTGCCGAGCATGGCCTGGCAATTTGGCCACGACCTCGTGCACCGGCAAAGTTCAGGCCCAGAGTGGCTAATTCCGCGACACCGCGCCGCCCCGATGGCAGCACCCGATAGCAAGAGCCATAGCCACAAGCTTTAGCTGCAGCCCCAGGAGGAGCCACTCTGGCCGTGAGATAATCAAATGTTGGCCAAAAAGGATTGCACTCACTTCGGTTGCCGCCTGCTTGCCTGGCTTATTGTTCTGAGAAATTGTTATTAATTGAGTTGTACATTGCACCTGGCAAGCTTCGATTTAAAAAGAGTATTTGTTTTTTATCTTCTGCCCAGTGGGTGGCCCTTAAACATCGGCCATTGACATACTAAATTGCCGGGGTCCGCTCATTTGCCCAATTTAATTTGGCCTGGCCATCAATAAGCTTAGACCAGCTAGCCACGATCTCGTCTCATTTGCATGCCCGTAATTTATGCTCATCAATTAGCTGATTAATTTATTTGGCGTAGAGCGAGAGCAGAGCATCATGCTCAAAACGCTTGTCTAATTAGACAAATGCGCTACATTAATGTCGCCTCTGACATTTATAAAGCGTGGTTCTGCCGCAGATCGGTAATTTTTCACTGGTTTTCTGGTTCCTCTTTCTCTTTTAAGGTGCCTTTTCGGGGGGTTTGGTAAATCAATTAATGACCGCCTAAGAGGGGTTAAATTGTCTGTAGGATTAACTCCTAATGTTTTGACATTCAAATCGAATTATTCATTTTAATTGGGATTTTTTCGTTAAAGTCTCTTAGGGTAAGATTATAAACAGATGGGTAAGAGACTAGGCCAAGTTTCTAAAATGTTAAAAACTTGTTAAACAAGTTGGAAATTTGACTAGCTGACACTTACTACAACGATTTAAAATAATCCATTTGATTATTTCCTTCTCCCGAAATAATTTTTGTTAGTATATACATTCCTTAGACTTTCTCTCAAACGTTTCCCAGGTCTATTAGCCAATCAATTCCCCACCTAAATTAGTTTATAATGTTGCTTATAAATGCCACTTGTCCAGCAAGACGCGGATGTGCCTGGATCTTGATCCAGTCGCAGCGTGTTTCTCAGCGGCAATCTTCGCCTGTCGCTGGCGCAAGGGGAAATGAAAATATTTTAATTAAAACACAAACTAAACGTTTACTGCTGGCGATGTTATCCGTAGCATTTCATACAAATAACAACGACAAGTCTAACCTGGCTACCAGTCGGTTGTGGTTTGGCTCCTCCAGGAGCTCTGCTGTTGCTGTTGCTGCTGCGTGCAACAAATACGGCAAATGTTGCATGTAACAGCAGCAACATGTGTCGCACAGCGCCTATTTGAATATATATCAAATCAGTTTCAGATAATTTTCTATAACAGCTCGACACACAGGCAAATGGACGAAACATTTGTACGAGTTCGTTGTCTAAGTCTTTC
The DNA here is from genome assembly GCF_018153835.1 of Drosophila eugracilis. Lineage (NCBI taxonomy): Eukaryota > Metazoa > Arthropoda > Insecta > Diptera > Drosophilidae > Drosophila > Drosophila eugracilis. Next base: position 5,595,161 of record NW_024573224.1, read on the forward strand.
GTTTTGCGACCCATGTTGCTGCAGCTCCTGCTGCTGCTGCTGCCTGCGAGTGCATATTTTACGCGCTGCATTGTTGCAAACGGATCGGGCCTGGAAATTAAGTTGTTTTGCATAAAAGCGCCATAAAAAGGCGCAGCCGCGGCAGAGGCAGCAATTGTGATTAGAACGACACGACAGGCACGACATGCGACATATGAGACGATGCATTTTCTGCCGTGGCAGTTACTGCTGCTGCTGTTGCTTCGATTGCTGTTGCTGCTACGGCTTTACATACATATATGGCCAGCAATTGTCGGTCGAAAATTGGCGGCTCAACACGAGCGACGTATGTCATCAAATGGCACTGCCATTAGCGATCGCCAAAGAGATCCTCGAGCGGAGGTTCGCGTCTCGTCGGTGGCAGCTTCCTGCGGCCAGTAGGCAAATGCTAGACCCAGCTCCTGAAACCACTCGCAGCGGCAAACTATTATCAATTTAAGTTGGCTAATTGGTTTCAAATTTATGGACCTGTATTTGATATTTATGTCGTCTACGAGAGTTGTGTGCCTCGCAATTTCGCCTGTCTGCCGGCCAAGAGGCCCTGGCTATGTGGCTGTTCCGATCCGATCCGCAGCGACCGTCGCTGCCTTGGCATGCTGCAAACAACGTAATTGGCTTTCAATTTGCTGCAAATTGTTGCAACAGCCACGACAACGGCGCAAAGAGCAACCGAGAAACATATTTAGATTATAGACGGATAAAGTTTATGTACGTTCTGTTCTGGCCGAACAACTTTAGCTCGCAGCCCAGGCCCGCTGGCCCGTTTCCTCTTCTTCGTCTGTTACCTCCGGTCGGTTGACTGGCTACCCCTTTCCACCATAATTCCAATGAGTTATATGCCCATCATGTGCGCTCCTTGGCCCTTCAAAGTTGAAAACGTATCGCGCGTTAATTAAAAAACAGCAACAACCACCGAAACATCAGCCGAGCGCTTGGCAGGAGAAATAATACAGAAAAAAGCGCCAAAAATGCCGCTAAATTTTCGCTCGACTGCAGCGGTTTGAAAAGGGCGGCTACCAAAGTCCCAGGCCTTGGATAGCGCTGTTCAATAACTAAATAAAACACTTGAGCCGCCGTACACTGAAAGAAATTTCCATAAGTTATTTAAAGATTATATTTATACCCGTTTTACTATTACTATTTCATCTCTTTAATGACTGTGAAAAAAATGTATTATCTTTTCTACTAAATTAGACCTTAAACTCTCAAAGTCTAAAGCCAAATGTTAAATTTTTTTTATGTGGAAGGCGGAATATAAGAGAACAAGAGGCAGCCACAATCAAGCGAAAATTCCTGGCATTTTCTGCTTCATTAACAACACACTCATACACCAGAACCCGGCCATTTCGTTTTGTTCGAGCCGAGTTTACCGCTGACGAAATTTACGCACGTTGTGGCAAACCCCCGCCACCTCTTCAGTATCCGTATCTGAATCCACTCCTTCGGGCCTTGATCATCCGCTGAGCTTAGTTTTGTGTGTTTCGGCTGGCTCTTTTTGGTATTTTAATTAGAAACCGAACAACGCAAAATGCATTGCTCGCTGGTCGATTTCGCTTTCTTTCCTTTTGGCTTCTGATCTGTTTCGCCAGTCTCTCCATTTGAGTGCCGATCGGATGGTCTTCTCTTCGGATTCGATCCGTTGTAGTGCCCAACTTGCATTTGGTTTTCACATTCAATTAGCGCATATTTCAAATGCGATCGCCGCAATACAAACCGAACATATTTCAGTTCGATCCAGACGAGTCCAAATGACAGGAAATGATTTCGATGGAAAAAGAGTCAAACAGTTCATAACTACCTTATAGCCCATTGGAATTTTCAAAGGACTCGAAAAATGTTTTAATGTTGAATATAAATAGTGAACCCGATTAAGTTTAGAATGAAAAAGTGAAATAAAAACTTAAGGGTTATAATATTAAAGAGTTACTTACCGAAAAATGCTTTAAATATTCCAAAACTAAGAAATGCCTTCAAATTATTATCTCTTTTACTATCTTTATTGATATTGCTTTATTGCTTCTAAATCAAAGTTAATATAATAAATAAATATTACTACACACATAGGTATAATACAATACAAAATCGTTTGAATCTTACCCGGGGTTACACAGCTACCTAACTACGATCTTAATTTCAAATTATTGCGTACAATTGCAAACAACTTTTAAAGTCTAACGCGTTGCGGCTGGTTCTTAGTTTAATACTAGGATTCTATCTATAGACAAAATACAATAACGGTAACTGCTAATTTACAGTATTTACAGCTTATACATCATATTGAGCGCGTCGATCCTAAATGAGAACTATATACAGCTTGTGCTAGCCAAGGAGTTGTTTTATCTTTAATATATATATTTTTATATACTTTTAAATGAATGTAAATGCGCGCCTGGGTTACACTAAATATCACACTGTGTAGGATGTTGCTTAGCGAAGAGAAGAGTTAGGAATTACATTAGCTAACTTATATATTTTGGATGACCACATCGATCTGGCTCTGCAGGAAACACCTTTAAAATTCAAAAAATCAAACTCCGTTAACTCGTGCTTATAGAGAACTTGAAGCAGGCAAATTAAGTGTATTTATACTTGTATTCCCAAACTCTAATGCCATTAAACTGGTTTCGACTTAGGATAAGATCAGGTATACAAATAAATTTGCTCAAGCCGTGGCCATGAATGGCTTGATTAACTAGCTAATTTATTTCTGTACCCAATCTTACCTAAATAGTCTTGAAGTTAGGTTAGAGAGTTTTCTGCAGAACCATTTCCATGTGGAATACCCTCTAAGCCTAAATCGAATCCTAGTTTTAATTACTCTACTAATGCACTTGGAAATCGCGCCCGTGCTGTGGCAATTGGAACTTTGAGCTGGCTGTGGGCGGCTGGTTGGTTTCTTGATTGGTTGTTTGGTGAGATCACGGCTAAACCATCACAGTGGTGGCAAGGACATCGGTGCCCTCATCGCCCGATGAGGGTGGCATGGACTTGCAGTTGATTGACCGCTTGCCAAAGTCCTTTCGCGGACTGTCCAGCGAGCCCACTGTGTTCTTCCGCATATCCGAGTTCTGAGTTTTATGCAGCAGGATCTGAGAGCTTCGCTTGTGTGCCTGCTTAAGCCCCGTACTGGAGTCCAATTCCCTCTCGAAATCGCAGGGCGGGAATAGTGGCTGTGAGCGATGCAAAGCGGAACTACTCGCCGCGGAGGCAGCCAATTCCGGAGCGGGATTCAAACTGAGTTCCATTCCAGTTGTCGCCCGCAGGGAACTCGTGCTGCCCTTCAGCGGATTCGTATACCGCCGCAGGTTCTCTTCATTCTGCAAGTTATTCGACTTCTCCTCCTCGTGACGCAGTGCATCCAGGGAGGGAGTCAGGTTCATTCCTGAATTGGTGCGATAAGCCAGACGCTGTTTCCAATACAGACTGATGAACACAGAGAATCCAACCAGGACTATAAAGATGCCGCAAAGCACTCCAATCAGCAGACTGTGGCTCGATCCATCAGCCACTCGGGCCGTTTCCAACTTGACCTCTACAATAGAGGTGAGAGCAGCCAGCTTGGCATGTTGCAGCTCCAGTTCCTTGCGACGCTGGATGCCATTCAACTGCCGGGAGCTCAGGAGTTCACCCAGCAGGCCCACTGCCACCGGCAACTGGGGATCATTCAACTTGCTGGAGGACTGGAAATGAAAAGTAGAAAATTGCGGTTAGAGTAAGTTTTGGCAATATTTATAATGTAAGAAAGAGTTTAATAAACTTGTTAATAACCATTAAAAAAATGTATAAAAATATTAATTTCAAAGTATATATTCTTAAAGAATTTTTAAAGCACTTACCACAGTTAGTTCAACGGTATCATTGGTGCCCGTTTTGAGATCGCAAAGCACCATGAGTGTGCCCTGCTCCTGTGCAGAAGGACTTGACGGCTTGTTGACCAACTGGGCTGCCAGAAGAACCCTCACCAGAGAGCAGAGACCCTCCACCGATGCACCCTTGCCCACACGCTCCAGGGCCAAGAGGATGGTGAGCCGGGCGCAGTTCTCGTTGACCACGGCTTGATTGGGCCAGCAGCTGGATTTGGCCGGCAGACTGGGCGGAGCAACCCTTCGAGATGGTTCCAGAGCTCGACAATCTCCTCGGACATTGCAGGGCGGAGAAAGACAGGTTTCACTGAGTGCCGGAACGCACACCTCGTGTTGCTTGCAAACGCCGGAGAGATTCGAGGACTTGGAGAGTGGATCCACCTTATAGCAGTTGGGTAATCCACACCAGAGATTCGTGCAACGGGACGTGCCATTCTCACAGACACAGGCATTGCAATTTTCGTCCTCATCACTTCTTCCTGTCAGTGCAATGTCCAGCCAATTTTGACTTCGGTTTAGGGCAGTATATGGAGAGATGGTATTGCTCACGTTTAAGCATGCGGACTTAGGGTCAGAGAGCACTATGAAAAGAGATTGAAATATAATATTATGTAAGCCAATTTTCTCGAAACTTGAAATAAAAACTTTCAATATAAATCTGTACTTACAAATTTCACATCGCACTCCATGACGTCCTGGTGGGCAGATGCAGCTGTAACCGCCGATGCCATCGATGCAGGTGGCACCTCCTTGGCAAGGCTGCGGCGAGCACTCGTTTACATTGATACGGCAGTCCGGACCGGAGAATCCCTGGGCGCAGACGCATCGGAACCAGCCTGCTCCTGACTCACAGGTGCCGCCATTGTGGCACGGTTGTCCACGGCACTGGTCAATGGCCTCGGCGCAGAAAAGACCAGTCCAACCGGGCGCACAGCGGCAATGCGGCTGCAGAGCCTTATCCGCGGCTCCGGGCATGCAGGTTCCACCATTCTGGCACTGACCGGCATAACAGCCTGTGGCGCGCTCCGAGCAGCGTTTACCTACACAGAGATAAATAAAAAAAAATTGCTTTAGGAATACAATAAAACCTTTTTTTAAATTATTTATCCTTGCAACATAGACTTCTGAGAAACAAAAGACTTAGGAAACAAACTTAGTGGGAGCTAACTAACTGGTGGAAGTTAATAGACCCCTCAGTTATTAAAACTATGTAGAGCTTTCTAGACAACCCATTTGTATGTGCCAATTCGGCTTTTACAACTTCAAACGTTGATCGTAGTTTCTAGCAAAAATAGATTTCCGAGAAACGAAAGACTTAGACAACAAACTTATTGGGAGTGTGGGAGTTTTATTTCATAGAAAGAGGATTGCCATGACCGTTGGCTTGGCTCGAACTAATTGAAAAGTAAAAGTGTGCCGACAAAGATCGATGTGGTACTGTCTGTATCTCTGTCTAAACTGTGGCCGAATCTATTTTCATTTTCTGTATCTGTGTCTGTGACAAAAAAGCGAAACGCGTGAAATATGCAAATCGCAAATTAAAAACAAACATAAATCATGGCAAAGGTTCGGCCTAGCTGCGGTTGGCCCCCCTCGGTGATTTTGGCTGCCACATGTGGCAAATACATTCGCCGGCTACGAAGACTGCGACTAACGCGCAGATATATATTTTTTTTAAAAGCTTCGCGGCTCAGCCGCATTCGCTTCAATTTGAGGCCGTAATGACTGCCGACTTTCAATGTTCAAATAAATGCGACCGACTCGATCGTGTGTGTGAGAGCGTAGCGCTCTTAACGTGGCCAACACTCGTCTCGCGCCCATTTAAAGCCCCCAAGCGTTGATAATGCGCCAGTCAGTCAGTCGGCTTACAGCAGGTTTTTATGCCCTCTCGGAAGGAGTAGTAAAAACTACTTAGTAAGGTTGTAAATGTTAAGGGGATGGATTATAAAAATATTTGTTTTCTGAATAACTAATTTAGGTTTTTAGATATATAGTCATTGACTGATTTTTCTAGAAATTCATATTAATTTTAAGCTATACTCCTAGCAGTTTGATTTTAAGAGTATCTTATCCTTGGTAATACATTATTTTCTTTAGGATTACTTTCGCTAATCTCCGCTAACGACCTGCCTGCCCCAAGGGTATTTAGGCACCGACTTCGGCACTTCTTTTGCAGTCTGCACTTGTTGCAACGCTTTGACGTTCACTTTGGCGGCCTGGCCGCTTAAAGCGCACCCGACTCAACCCGGCTCAGTTCGCCTCAGTTCAGTTGAGCTCATCTCAACTCAACTCATCTCATCCCGACGCGACTCACCTGTCCAGCCCGACATGCACTCGCATGTAAAGTCGCCGTCACCGTCAAGGCAAATTCCCCCATTTCGACAAGGATTCGGCGAGCATTCGTTGAGATCTGCGGAAAGTTAATGAGTTTGCCATCTTTGGCTGTGTATGTGGATTACTCACTGTGCTCGCAGAAGGTGCCGGTGTGGCCCACATGGCATTTGCAGAAGGTGCCCACGTCGCTCATCTCGCAGCTGCCATGCCCGCTGCAGGGCAATCCGCTTGGCTTGGTCATCTTCCTCGTGGTTGTCGCAGAAGTGGTTGTTGTCGTCGTCGTTGTCGCTGCTGTGGCAAGGCTGACATTGGCGAAGCAGCCCTCTGTTGGATTGGGGGACATGATTAGGCTTATTAACGCTGGGTTACACTTTGGGAAATTTGTTGATATAACTTGAAATATTAATATTTAAATTCAAAAAGGAATAAACGCTTCTATCCCTTAGGTGCAGTCAAAATATTTGAAGGTATTGATAAATTAGAAATTCTTCAGAAATTCAGGAATTTAAGCTATCGAAAGTTTCTTTATATCTATAACTATTTTCCAAGTGTATGCCCGAGGAATCTCGCGTCTCTCAAAAGACGACAAAAAGCTGGCAATCTGCGATTGATGAGCTTAATGATGTCTTCATCGGGGTAAGATCGGTTCCCATGGCATCTTGGAGGTCTTGGCTATTTTTACTCACCGTTGCAGGGCGGCTGGGAGCAGAGCGGACGCAGTTGCTCACAGTGTTTACCGGCGCGATCTGGAGGACAGTGGCAGTAGTATCCTTCGGGTGTATTAAGGCAGTGACCCTGAAGACAAGGGGATGGAGTACAGTTCTCCTTGGCCTCTTCGCACAGAGATCCTGAATATCCTAGTGGACAAATGCAGTTGAATTTGCCCACCATGTCCACGCATTCACCCCCATTCCGGCAGGGTGAAGTGGCACACTCGTCGATATCGATCTCACAATCACGACCTGTGAATCCTGGGGCACAGGCGCATTTGTAGTCGTTGACCAGGTCAATGCATGTGGCTCCATTGCGGCATTGGCCCACACAGTCGTCCAGGTTCTCGGCACAGGTGACACCACCCCAACCTTCCTTGCAAATGCAGGCGAAGGAACCCGGCTGATTGCGGCACTCCTTGGCATTAATGCAGGGTCCAATGGCCATGGATGTGGATGCCACCGCACTGGTCAAAGCAGCCAGTAGAGCAGTACTGCTCAGATTACTCCCAATAATAGCAGTAGCCGTAGTAGTCAGCAGAGCATTCGCAGCCACTCCGGCAGAATGCGGCGCCTCGCACTCGTTGACGTCCACCTGGCAGACATCGCCATGCCACTCCGGCGGACATTCGCACCGAAAGCCGCCGATTAGATCGACGCAAGTGCCACCATGCTCGCAGGGACCCCCGGCGCATTCATCGATATCTGGAAAGGAATGAGGGGAAATTCAAGCAGATTGTTAAGTGCCATCCACAGATAAAATGCAAGCACTGAGAAAAAATGTAGAAAATAAAACGAAATCAAGTTCTTCCATTAACTAATCGCAATGTCTATTACAATATTCTTAATTAAATGGTTAACATCGAGCGTGGTCGGAGATTATTAAAAATTTTATTAAGTTAATAATTTTATTCGTTAACGACAACTATTGAATATTTTTAGACTTGATTCTTGACTTTAAGAACCACTTAGTTGATTATAATTTAATGTTGACATAAGAACTCATTTTCTCTCGGTGAATGTGTTGATTTTGCTGTTGAGCTCTCGAGTAGCAGAAGCCTGAGCAGGTGGCTCTTAGCCCGGGCTCAAGTCAATGAACTGACTGGCGGATGGGCATGGGTATTATTGGTATAGGCAGTTTAAGCCTGCGTGCCTGTCTTATCGGTTGCCTGAAATCTTCAGGAGACGATGCTTCCTTCTCTTTACTCCTTTTTCCCCCTCTTTTACAGCAGCACGCAACTCATTTGTTTGTTTTTTTACGGAGGGTCTGATAAGAAGGGCACCCCAAAATAAAGTTCTGACCCTTGGCTGGCCATTAGCCGCAAATAGGGTCAGATTCTTGATCAGCTGCAGCTTGGGAAACTTTTAACTTAATTAAGCTTTTATGAAAATTCATTTTTGGAGATGAAAGTCTTGATTATTTCCCACGACATTTGGAAGGTTTGTTAACAAGTTTTATGATTGGAGTCTAATTTGTTACTTTAAAACTAAACAAAAAAGTTACATTTGTATCAAAACTTAAGTAAATTGTTAACAACTTCAAGGCACAATAATAATACAATCAAACCATTGAAATTTCAATAAATCAAGTCGAGTTGTTGCCAACTATTCAAGTCCCTTAATTGGCATGCCAATGTACGTAAGGCAAAAACTGGCAATACAAATGTTAATCCTTCAACGCCGACTCATTCGTTTTGGGAATGGCAACTCAATTAGCTTACGGCTTATTGCATTGGCCAGCAAATAGTTTCTGGTGAATGTGTCGGTCGTGCTCCAATTGGAATGCAAAACCGAAGCAAACCGACCAAATTCACCGGACCACCGTGGCAACAACAATCATAATAAACCCAAAGCCGGCAACAATAACAGCCTGTGCGTGCTACGTTTCATTTCATTTCATTTCATTTCGCTACAGTCAAATGCGTGTGTGCTCAATTGCATGATCGAGCGGCAACAGCAACATCGTCGCCCAACAGCAACACCAGTGTACAACGGCAACATCTACCAACGAGCAACTTGGCCAACTTGCCCAGACAAAGAGCCATATTCAGCTGAGCTGTGGCTAATCGCGTGCTGTGGAATAAAATTAAATCAAAACTCACTTATTTCGCATGTCGGTCCTGTCCATCCGGCTGCGCAGCCGCAAGTGAAGTCTGGGCCAAGTTGCCCCTGCAGCTGCAGGGAGCCAACGGATCCTAGTCCCAGAAATAATCCCGAGGAGCTGCTTCCATTCTGCGACTGCCCCTCCGGGCGCAGATGATCCAGGCTGCGCATCGAGTTGCGCCGATTTACCGATCTGCCCATGCTGCTCCTGCCGTACGTTGTCCGATACATTGACGTTTGCGTTCGGTTGGTTGGCTGCAAAGATAACAGGTACACTCTTCAAAACATATTCTATATGTTATATAAATATCTAACCATGAAATGAATATAACTTGGTTCTAAGAACTAACTTCATACATAAAACTTTCTGCTGATATTAAATGAAAACTGCCTTTTACTCTAGTTTCTTTCAGTGCCGCGTAGATGAATGCAGGATGGGGGGCCCATCCAGAGCGTATTAAATTATTTTATGGCGTTGCAAAAAAGTGCATAAATCTGGGACTTACCTTGAGCGTGCATGTGCCGCCGTTGCGGCAGGGTCTTGTGGCACAGGGGTGCTCCACGATCTCGCACTGCTCGCCCGAGAGGCCCTCGGCACATGTGCAGCGGTACTTGTCCGGAGCGGTATTCTCGCAGGTGCCGCCGTGTCGACAGGGTTCATGGGTGCCGCAGAAATTTAAATCTGTTCAGGGCGAAAAGAAAACTATGAGATATGTGTACGACAGGCAGAGGCATCGATATTATCGATGATACCCCCTTCCCACTTTAAGTCCCCATTTCCACTGGTAATTGCCAGGTAACTTACCTTGGTCGCACAATATGCCACCCCAGTTGGTATCGCAGACGCATTTCCAGGCGCTGCCGTTGCAGGAACCATGTTTGCAACCGGGATAGACCATGCACTCGTTGCACAATGGACCCCGCCAGCCAGGTCTGCATCTGTGGATTAAATCGAAGTTTTGATGAGTCTGGGTCTGCACTTGCTGATTGGTAAATGAAGCATAGAGGACCCTAGTCAAAAGGTTAGTTCAAAGTTGAAGGATTCATGAAGCTTGGGAAAAGATTTCCCCCAACAAAAAACTATAACTCTGATTGCAAAATGGAGCCTTAAAGACCTTGGCCGAAAGGTGATCTTCTTTTAGATCTGGATCTTGGGAAAACACAGTCCAGAAAAATGAAGATGAGACCGATTTGTAAGCATAACTTTGATTACAAGATGAGGCGTAGAACCCCCAGCTGAAAGGTGAGCTTGTTGCATGGAAGTATATGATAGCATACAGATGATATCTGCAGCAGGGGAACAGATTTCACCATAAAAGAAGAAACTTCACAGGAAACTGCTTCCTATTTGCAAGCAAAAACCCAATGGCTGAAAAATTGTATACCATTTTCAAAAATAGCTTTAAGAGTACCTGTTTTAGTTAAAAATTGTCTGTTTAATGTACTGTAATTGTAAGTCAATCCTAGAGAACATCGAAGGTTATCTGCATCTTGGGAAAACATTCGCCCATTATTCATCCGGCGATTTCGACTCTGGTGTTTCCTTACATTTCAATTTGGCCTGGGAACGCATTTGGCTCTGGCCAACCACCGAATTGGGTCACTCTGAACTTTGGCCTTGATGCATCAAATGCTAAGGTGGCAGTGCAGCCAGTTGGCCAGGCCACTTCTGCAATTGCCGTTCCTGCTCCAGCTTGGGGCAAGAAACTGCGATTTTATCGCCGCAACACGCCAAAGTGCAGTGGGATCAAAGTTAGCCTGCCGGGGCATCCAGTATCGAGTTATCGCCCGGCGAGGTGCTAACTCTACAAGCTCTGGGCATCACGTCATGCCCGGCGATAGTCGACATCGCCGTTCGATGTCGGTAATTTATGATTTCATTAAAACGGCAGCCTGTTGTTATCTGGCTGCAAATCTGCTGCTCTGGCTCTTCTGGCCGGGCCAACAAATCGCAAATGGGCCAGCAACGTGCAAACAGCAAAAGTAATTTTTCTTCTGACTTATAATTGTTGCGGCTGGAGCGGAAATCTGCTGACTTTTGATGTTTTCTAGGCCACACTAATTATTGCTATTTAGAATCAGGACGAGAGGAGGTGGACGGTCTGGACTGGAGGATAGGATGCCTGACAGAGCATCATGATGCAGTCGAGAAATGCAATCATGGCCGTTGGCTCACGTATTCTGTGTTACGCTGGAACATTAACAACGGCAACAACCACTGTTGCCGCCGCTGCTGCAACTGCAACAACTATTGCTGCTGATGCGGCTGCTGCATCTACTGCAGCAACTGCAACAGGAACAACCGAAGCACAAACGTTTTTTCGTGCTGCAGTCATGGGACTTGGAAGTGCACAGAAAGAAATGTATAAGATCGTGTTGTTTTACAAAGAAATAATACCATAAAGTTGTGAAAATGTAATACACTAATATTAAACATTGATAACTAAATAGTTTAAGAACTAGTTTTTTTACTTTAAGTAACAAAAATGTTAGTTCCCATAAGATCTTTTGCTTTTTTACAGTATATTTAAGTCTGAAGCTCTTGCTGTGCCAGTCGCTCCATGTTGCCATCGTTTGAGCATGACCGCTCCTAAGGGGCGGACTGAAAATACTAACCAAGAAAGCGGAGCAGAAGGAGATGAAGTTGGATGAGGAGGAGGAGTTCCTGGCCCGATCAGCATTTGGCCATCGTGCGGGCGTTTGATTAGCCTGCTCTCTCGCCGGGAATCGCATCGGTACTGGCACTTGATTGCAGATTATATGCCTGGTTACAACTTTATAGCACTCGGGTTATCTCCCAAATGGGCAGTTACCGAGTGTGAACAATTTAATAAGGAATGCGGATTGATTGGGAAATAAAACGATTGGATCAATGGAAAGAAAGTTGCAGTTCTTTTCCGTACGTAAAAAAAGTGATATTTGGTTGAAAAAACTACAGTTGTAACCCCATAACTTCGTCATTTTTCATCCAAATTCAGTTCTAACACCTTTCCTGTGCCACTTTTGACTTATATAAAAAAGTTGTATTCACAGTTTCACCCATTTCAAAAATGGAATTTTTGCCAATTTTTCGCAATTTTGATGATGGTACCCCTTACAAAAATTTCAAAAATCGAAAAAAAAAATTTTTCGTAAAATAAAAAAACCTTGAACACAATTCGAATATAATGAAAAATAGTTTTCGAAAAATGCAATCCTTTCCGATCTACCATTAGTTTTGGCTGTGATATGAGCTATGGAATCTCAGAAATTAGCCTATTTTTAAAAATCTTAAATAAAAAATAATGCAGTTACTAATACGTAAGCCCCTAGACATTTCTCATCACTGCAATCGCCATCGACTGATTGGCATTTTCCTGAGAGAAACGCTGCCAACTATTTCACACATTTAGCCTCGAAAAAAAGAGGTGATGGGGAATAAAAAGTCAAAGACTGTAAAAAGCGCCCCATGTGAGCACTATAGAACCCATTTCTCTGCCACCGATCTCGCGCAAAAAGAAAACCACTCTCGGCCATTATTATAACTGTGCGAGCGAGGTGAGCCTGGCTGTCAATGGTGTACCGGCGACTTCGAGGCCAGGGCCATTAAGCCGGCCCCAAAGTTAGTGGCCATATGCAAAAAGTGTCATAATCACATCGTTAAACGGGGTGGCAGGGGGTCGTAATTACAAGATGTATGGATAAAAGTAAAGTATAGAAAAAAACAGGTAGGTTTCGTAGGTAAGTAAGCTACTTACTCGCATTCACCCGGACGATCGCACTTGCCGTGGACGGGGTCGCAACCCGTTTTGCAGATGGCCTCCTCGCAGTTGACGCCCTGCCAGCCATTCAGGCAAAGCTTCTGACCCTCGGAGCCGCAGGCATAGTGACCGAACTGATCGTCCCGCGGACGGCAGAAGGTCGTGCAGGTCGTGTTGTAGTAGGTAACGGCGCATTGCACCCGGACACGGTAGGTGATCCGCGCGTTCCGCCCGATGTGGTCCAGCGTCTTCCACTCCGGCGACGGCAGTATCACGCCCGAGTATGATGTTTCCTCAATTAACCTCTCCGCATCTGCATTTCATTCGGTACGGAGTTGGGTGTTGTTTTTGTTAGGTTTGGGATTCCGATTGGAGGCGAGCGTGGCATGACAATTGTTGTCGTTGTCGTCCGATTCGTTGTTGGTGGCATCAACGTTGGCGTTCCAATGGGACAGGAGGCATTTGGGGAGATGGGATGTGGGCAGGAGAATTTAGTTAGTTTGTTGGCACCATTTCGGGCGCTTAAGGGTACACTCAGAGAAAATCAATTTACATTTTATATAAACGATTGATCGTTGGTCTTACTTTTACTCGAACAGCTTTTATATTTGAGTTTTTCTGAGTGTACCTTTTTGCGTCTTTACTTGCTAATTAAGCCAAATGCCTGGCTAGCAAACAATAACGAGCAGCGTGCAACAAGAAGCATGCAACTAGCAACTTGCAACAAGGGGCTGTGGTAACGAGCACAAGTCTGCAATTGCCACCGCACTTACCTGGATAGGATGTGTTGTACATATCCAACGCCTGCAGTATCAGCGTAAACGACTTCTGTAATTGAACGTGAAAAGAGGAGGAGAAGGTGGCATTTAGTTTGGAGCTTTCAAGTTTGACTCTGCGCTGACGCTAATGGACAGTTTAATCTCAGGCTGCCCGCCATGCAAATGAAGACAACGCAACGGCCGACGAACCAAAATACAAAAACACAAAAAAAAACAAACAAGAAACCAACAGACAGATGAACAAAGCGATCAGACAACAAACAAAAAACAAAACAAAGCGAAGCAAACCAAAGCTAAACACTTTAATTTCACGCAGGAGAAGCGGACTTTCTAAACAGACTTTACTTTGGCCATGTCCATGTCGCTGTCCATGGCATTGCAATTGGCCAAAAACAAAATGCGAAAAAGCAATGCAGACACAATTCTCTTTGATTTTTAGATTTGTTTTGTTCGAATACTCTTTTGGGAAAGTTAGTCAGTTTTAGCAAAAAGTTCAATAAGATGGAAAGAGATTATGTACATCATTTTTCCAAAGAAATAAATCAGAAATGTTGCCTCATCATTAATCTTCTTATCATCAATCTAAAATAATAAACAACTTTCACACAAATTATACTGTTTAGTTAATTCAAAGCCACTAATATAAAACGATTAATTAATTTCCCAGAGCATTCCCAGTTTCGATCTACGAAAGTAGGAACTTCTTCTGATTTTTTCCAACTTCTTCTTTGCATGGGTCTATAAAAAATTGAAGATTCGCTGTTTGTTGTTGTATTTTCGAGCGGAGCGGCCGTAGAAGATTTCTCGTTGGGCAGAAAGCAATTAAACGTCGACAATGTCTGGATGCCGCCGCTGGATGCCAGGAAATGCTCATTTAGCAGTGGGAGGCAGTCGCCAAGTCGAGGTCCGATGGGCGGAACAGGGCAGGCCAAGGGGATTCCCATGTAATTGCCTGGCGACGCGACACTAAATCAGTCCAAAGCAGACATTGGCTAATTGCAGTCGGATCAACATCAGCGAGAAAAAATATAACAACTTGACACAGTTTACAAATCCATCCAACCATAAATTGACCACCCTGACTCAAATTTCCATCTCCATTCAATTTCCACGCGTTGACAGTATCGCTGTCATTTTACGTTCTGTTCCGGGCTCGAGCTAAAATCATGATCCGTCTGACTATACGGATATATATGGCGCATGGCAATGCCAGCGGAAGTGTATCAATTGAAAATGGCGATGCATTTGGTTTTGTATTTCATAAAAAACGAAATGCCAGACATGAAAGAGCCAATGGGAGCAGGTTTTAATCTATATATTAATAACAAAGATGGAGACATGCTATTTTTGTACAGATTTGTACAAATTTTCTCTTTTCAAGATTTCGAAATCAATCAAATCAAGTGGCATTCAGCGAGACAATTCTGAAGTCAGTGAATTGGCCACCGAAATGTTTACACAAAGTTGAAGAACCTTGTCTCCGGTTAAAGTACTTTCATTAATGGAAGCCCATGGGTAACCAAAAAGTGTTTCATCTCGAACGAAATATGTTTTGTGGAGGTAGCAAAATGGATCAAAAGCCCACAGAGCAAAACACACATTTTATTTGGGCAGTCATTCATTGATCTTGAGCGAAAAGTGGAACTGGCACCACAAATACCACTCGACAACGTTCAATGGCTGCGCACGCGCACTCCAGATCTTCAGGCTTTTGGAACTTGGAAAATATTGTCAAGTGAAATTCGTTTGGAGCTGTTTCAGGTGGATGTGGATGGGGTTGTGGATGAGGTTAGTAGTAGGAGAGCGGTACCCTAGGTGAAGTCGGTGTTTGACAGTTACATCGAAGGCCCGCCGATGTTATATGTTATGATGTGTGCTCTTGAGGCCGGGCTCAAGTATTTCCTAAGTCATGTTTATGAGTCTTAACATGCCATTCACTCAATCAGCAGCCGCAGAAGAAGTCATTCAATAAAAAGTGGGACAATTGCGACCATATCGGCAGCTCTTTTTACTTGATTTTTGTCTTTCGTTTTTTTGAAGATTTTCATGAGTTTGTGAAAGGCTTCTTGAGGGTGCCTCACAGTCAGACTGGCTTACTGACTGACTGTCTGCAGGCGAATATTACGCTGGCTGGTATGCAGAATTTGCTGGGTTTCGTTCGCTTTTCAAAAAGGTACCCAGTAACAGTTTTCAACTCAGTCACATGTGAGCTGAGTTTGGGGAGCTGAGGAGCTAGCTGGGCGAAAAAAAAAGCACTGGCAAAGGCACAAGATTAAAGCGAAACCAAAGCGAAGCGTAACGTATCGCCATCGCCATCGGCCGAGCGACAAGCGCGACAAGGTAATGTTCCCACGAAACAGGTTGTCCGCACTTCAGGCCACGACTTTGCTTTCGGTCGGGGAATGGGAATGGTGGAGGCACACAGAACAGGCAGGCCAGACGAAAGCCCCAAGCACCAAGCCTCAAGTCACAATCCCCAAGCCCAAAACCCAAGACTAAGACCAAGACCCAAGACCAAGACCCGGCTCTGACGCATGCCTTCTCCCCCGCATCCTCCACAGCCCCCACATCCCAGCCACAGTTGCCCCTGCCTAATGTAAACGACGGCGCATGCGCATGCCGACGTCGGCGTCAACGGTGACTGCAAATTCTGTTGCACTCGAGAAATAATTAAATTAATTTGCTGTTCAATTACATAAATTCTTTCAATTTAAGACCTAAATTTAATGGAAAATTTAAAAGCGTTTTAGAGCAAGTATAGTTTAATGATTAATAATAATGATAAATATTAATTTAAAATCTTTTAAATAGTTTAAATTATTAAAATTGTTTTTGATGAAGGGAAAAGATTGCTTAAACTGATGTTGGAAGTTTTAATATATTCCCAATTTAGCTCCTGATTATTATAACCTTTTTGTCCAAGTGCTCTAACGTACCGATCGCAGTCGTATTTGTTTGGACACCGACCTGGCCAAGGCGTGTAATTGTTAGCCAAGTTAGCTTTGAACACCGCCAAAACAGCAGCTAACAACCGGCAGAACAACACCCGTACATAACAACGAAATAAAACCGAGCAAAGGCAAAAGTTTAATTCAATTCTGCGACTACACCCAGTCAGGTTACATTTTTACCTTAACCGAGTTAAGAGCCGACCAGGCCACGTTTATTTTATGTTTTCTCGGTTCGTATGTTTTCAGTATGTTTCTGTATTTTTTATTCCTTACCATTTTGGCAGTCATAAGCCCGCATTATGCTCACTTAATTAACCGAAAGCCGCTTAGGAGTTGCCCGGCAAAGAAGTTTAAAACATGAAACACAATTTTTAATTGCTTTTTTCGGCTACTGACGGGAGAATCTCCGCGGAGGCACAAGATGATGATGGGCTGGCCAAGGGTTTTTAAGTGACTTGGTCGAGTATGAGTAAGCCGCTTTTGGTGCTAGCCTCTGTGCCTTGGAATTTTCACGCTCGATGAAACCTTCGCAGCCCACGCTGGAATTTTTGGTCACAGGAAGTAAACTAAAGAGAGAGAGTATTCGCTGTGGAAATCCCCACATAGACTATGCCCCTCTGATTTTTTTTTCTTTCATAAACACATTTTCTTATCAATCCGGCACGAGCTTGGCTCATTCACATTTCTGTTGCCGGCTCGACCTTATCGTTCAGTTCAGCTTGGGTGCTCTCCAGGCGGAACCGAGCTATCTAAAGTCGAAAAACAATAATGAAAGCCCCCCACAACTGCGACGACGAAAAAAGAGAGCTCGTGCCAAAAGCGTGCGTCTTACTTGCTGAGAGAATAGCATGGGAATATGGTTTTATATGGCTTATGGGAAATTATGCACTTACCGTCCATCGAAACGTAAAGGGCAGCACAATGGCACCCACACCCGGATCGCTGAGCACAAAGCTGGATCCACCCAGTATCTTGGTGGTGGCGTTGCCAAATGAACAGCCCGTGGATATGCTGGCACCCTGCTCCGTGGTCTGGTACTCCTTCAGGCACAGCCGGAATGCCGTCGTGCATGGCGAGCAGCCTGAAATTAGAATTCCAGCACGGGTTATCACATTTGCGAATATATGTATATAGTATATGGACATGCAGACTTCGCTGCCACAGAAAGATTGCATAATTGTCGGGGATCGTTAAAAATATAAGAGAATACATTAATAGTAGCGAAAAAATATGCAGAGTGCAAATTCTGCTGATAGTCAAAGAGCCTTGACCGTCTATTTTGGGGAAGCAAGATAAAGAATATCGAAGAACATAAGAATCCGGATGGATTCCACAGAGAATTTTGCATTTTTATTTAATATTTTAAAAATTTTATAGGAATAAATAAGAAAATATAATATTTTAACAAGCAAAACATTGTAAAGTTTACAAACTTGTAACCATTTTAAAAGTCGCAAGAAATCAAAAGTAAAACCGCATTTTTAACGACGTTTTAACTTTCTTTGACAAGCGAGAATCCCATAAAAAATCATACATCTCACAGTTGGTGCTTCAATAAAGTTGGACATGGACTTACCTATCGTCTTGGTGGCCCTTAGTTCCGCTGGCATGCCGCAGCAATAGCCGTTGAGTAGATGGCTGTTGGTATTTGAGATTTCTAATATTTCCAGCTCGAAGTTACCAGCTGCGGATATCTGTAGTGGAGAACATAAACAAAAAATTATCGAAAATGCCAGTACATCAGCAAAGCAACGTAACGAAAACAAGCACCCCGAGATCTCAAATCGTTCAAATCAATCATGACCCATAACGAAGTGAATCCCAAACCGATACCCAATCCCCCATCCCACTATTCCTCTCCTTAGTTAACATTCCAAATCGAATAATATGCTCAACACTTTATGGATCTGATTCGGCTGTGATCCCAGCTCGTTCGCTGGTTGTAAAAGCTAATAAGCCACCTAGGGCGCTCTGATTGGGCTGCGGTAGAGGTTTTAATTAAAAAAACAAAAATAGATAGATCGATACAAGAGAGGAAAATCAGAAGACCGGAGTGAACACCGTAAAAGTGGTAGGCAAATGAAAGGAGCCTGATAAATCTGGCAGCAAATGAAACACGAAAATAATGAGAAATATTTTCCCCAACAAAAGCGGCTTAACTGTTCGGTTCGGCTCACTTAATCAAACGAGATATCCAGCAGTTTGTATAATTTAGAATGCCTTTGTGTGCCAGCTGGAATCCGTGGCAGAATCCGTAGTTGTAGCCTGAAGTGGCCACAAATCACGGGCCCATCGATAGGAGCATTTGCCATAAAATTAATAACACATTAGATCGCCGCTCTCTCACTCGAACGCTACTGACAAATGGCACATAAAGTTTAACTATTCTCCGGCAAATCGCTTATCATATTTTACCCAAGGAGCTCTTGCCTCTGGAAGCTCCATCTTGGCCATCAACTTTGTATTTTAGGGTTCATTACCAGGCGGCGGATGGGTTCTGCTTCGCGGAAAATATGCTAATGAAAACTCCTGGCCATCTCGGAACTCCTGCTTTTATGGTTTCATATTTCAGTGAATTTATTGTCATGGTCTTTGGTAGCTGGCAGTGTTGATAAGTTTATTAGAAATAAATTGCAATTTAGCCCGGGCTCTTTGGCTAACGGCATCGGCCAGTTTCGACTCACCTGCAGCTGCAGATAAAGTCTCATATAAAAATGAAAATAAAGGCCGACAAAAACCAAACTTCAGCTTGAAGCCACATGCATTGTTGATCATGCCATAGATCAATCAAATGCAACTCCCTCCTTACCCCTCGCCATTCTCGGCCAGTTTCTGT
Source organism: Drosophila eugracilis (assembly GCF_018153835.1). Taxonomy (NCBI): domain Eukaryota; kingdom Metazoa; phylum Arthropoda; class Insecta; order Diptera; family Drosophilidae; genus Drosophila; species Drosophila eugracilis. The sequence continues at coordinate 5,614,516 of NW_024573224.1, forward strand.
TTGGTTTCTCTTAACGTTTTCTCGTGATTTCCTTTTGTTTGGGCCTCGTCTCTGAAACTCCACTGCAACGCTGACTGCGACTGGGACTGGGACCTCAAACTGATTGGATTCTTGGCTCGACGATCGAGAGATGCCACACGTAACCGGTTCTGGCTGCTTACTATTTATTTATCACATTTCTTCGGGCAGTGCTCCTCATTCATGGGGCAGGTGCATCCGCTAATATTCCGGACAAACTTTGACGTAATCAATTCGATTAGATAAACCACCAGAAATGCTTAAGGAATTAGTGCTGCCCATATGGCGCCACATGTAAAACGGAGGTAAGGTAGGGAAAAACGGAAAGCTTAATGAAGCCGACACACAAAGTTAATGTGAAATTAAGTTTTAATTAAGCCTGCAGTTGGCAGGAAAACAAAACGAAACTTGGCCATTAAGTGCAGGCAGATCAGCAACGTGGGAGCTCGTTTTGCCAGCTCATTTCGGTTTTTTGGCCTTTTATGCATATTTCGCAGTCCGTTTAATACACAGCTTATGATCAATAAATGTCAGCTCAAATGAGAAAGATCTTCTCTGGCTTTTTTTTCGGTATCCCTACTTGGCAGAGTAACTGGGTTAATTTCAACTGACATGGGCCCATGTGAACCCAGGCGATATGATCGCAGAATCGGTTGTCCGGTTGACTGGCTTAGTGGCTGCCTGGTTTTCCCTGGAAGTCGGCCATAAATCGCCGCTACAAAATATTTAACTTTTATTTACTTCATTAACAACTAAATAGTTGCAGTGGGACCGCTCTGGTCCAATGCTGCTGCCGGCGACTTTTATCGCCTCGCTTACCCTAAATCAATGCAATCCCCTCTTCCAAGTAGATAAATGTGTGTAATCAATTTGATTGCCCCACGGTCGGCATGGTCTTCTGGACTGGAACTGGGACTGGGTTCTGGGACTCGCATGCTCTTCGGATTCTAATGTCTGACTCTTGAGATCAGTGGCGTATTAATCAAATTGTTGTTTAGGCCCCCCTCTCGGACCCCCCCTTAAACTCCCTATAACTTTCCGGCCAACGATTAATTTTTATGTATTTCTGAACCGTTGGCTGCCGTTGGTTCTCCGACTCTGCCTCTTTGCCTGTTTAATTGCCGCTCGGGGCATCTCCGCTGGCATCTCAATACATGTTTAGGCACTTTGTGTAACACTTTATGACGGCTACACCCCGAAAAGACGAAAACACAGCCAGGGCCTCGACTACCGTTGCCATGTGGGAACCATTTCGGAGAGATGGTTTTCGGCGATAGAACGGATCCACTAATCTGGCGGATCACTTTTCGAGGGGTCCTCGGTGCGATCCTATTAAACCTTTGCCCGGAATTCTTAGTCAGAGACTTTTTATAGAAACCGGAGAATGGCTTTATTCAAATACCAGTTTAATGTTTGATAGTTGGGGATAATATGGACTAAGTGCAGGTATCAAATTGCTGGAAAATTGATTGTGTATGGCAATAAAATTACATTTGATTACTGTAAGCCCACGTTAACAACTTAATTTTCCGAGGAAGCCTTCTTTAAGAGCCTTAAAAATCATTAAGAAAATGTAATGAAATGTATCTAAATGTAAGAATTATTAGGGTTTTTTAAATTTATGAATACAATGTATTATTTCCTTAAGGAACTATTTAAGAATCTCTCTTTAGCATATTGATTTATTTTTGATTTACTGCTGTGAGAAAATTCCAGCGTAAAAAGCTCTCATTAAACACAAGTCTTTTGGATGCTGAGTTGATAAATCACTCAAAAATAAACCCAAATCATCATTATTTACGTCCCCCATCAAAACTTTGCCCTCAGCCATTTGCCAATTCACATGGGTTGAATCAACTTTGAGTTTTGGTTTTGTTGTATATTTTTTGGCTTTTTGTTTCTACCGAGACACTACACCCGCATGTATTTGTATCTGGGGCTTTTTTTTCGATTATTGCTTTTGGGAAGTTCGATCTTTTTTGCATGTTGGTTTGCTTACCTTATGGACTAACAGTATTAAAATTAAAGCAATTAAGTTGCAGGCAGACTTTAATGACCAACAATCGCGGATCGTCGATGGCAGGGCAGTGATTTTGAGTTCCCGATGCCTTGGACGCTGCCTTTTTGTCGCCGTCTTTTTGGACATTCTCAGGCTGTCTGCTGTGCCTTCTGTTGCTTCTATTGTTGATTCCGCCAACGATGTTGGTTTTCGCCGAAAATGTTTCCTAAACATTTTGTACATACTGAGGGCGTTTGAGAGCGTGATGCTGGTTGGGATCTAGATGGAGTTTTTTTTTTGCTTTTGTCGATTCACTTTGTATTGGCACCAAAAAACACAAATGTAAATTCGCTGGGCAGCCTTAATTAGCCCATGTATGCAGATTTTTGTGTGCCTTTGTCTAAGTTTCCACTACACTTGTTCTATATGGCGGCACTGATCGTATTCTGGATGCTGTATCATTTTCTCCACTCTGGCTTCGTTTTGTTTTGTTTTGTTGTTAATGTTGTTATCACACAATTATTTATTATTTATATGGGCTTTAGTATGTACTTCTCGTTTGTTTTGTTCACACTTAACACTTCCACTTGATGATAGGCGATGATGTTGCTGTAACAATTGTCGAACGAAATGGAATTGAAACGGGCTGCGGAAAATCTATTTCACTGTGCATCATCAACGCTAATTGACACGCAGTTACAGTAGCAGTAGCAACATCGCAGCTAGCAGAAGCACCAACAGAAGCAGCAACCGCAACCGCAGCAACAAGTGCCACCAGCAACCGCAGCAACATTTACTTTTGCCAGACCGCAAAAAGCGGCAACGTGCAGCAAATGCAAATGCAATTCAATTTATGTTAATTTAACGCTGTTACTGGTGGTTACTGCTGCAGTTTCTGCTGCAGTTGGTGCCGATGTTGCTGCTGCTGCCATGGAGCCGTGTCTTTGGCCACAAACAATTTGCATCTTGTGCGCATATTAATTTACAGATATTTTCACTCTTGTCCACATTACTCATTCTTCCCTCTCGCCCGTGGCCTTTGGCCCCTCATCCCGCCCAGCTTCCTCCTGCTCGGGTGTTAATTGTCCATTTAATTAAGTAATTTGCTTGGGGCCTCCTCCCGGCTTTGGCACGAAACGGAAGTCGTTGACTTTGAATCGAAACCCAGATGCTGCCGCTTTTGCTCATGCTGCTGCTGCTGCGGCTGTTGATGTTGCTGCTGCAGGGCATGACCGGAAGTGGCTTTTGCAAGTGGATGATGCAGCTACCTCCCCGTAACTCTACATACTTTCACTCTCTACTCTTTGCAATTTGCAAAACGATGAATAAACTGCTAAAGGCTTTGAAACTATGGCATACCCTATATCTACTATTTGTAGTTTAAAGTTTATGGTTATTTCCTGATAATTCTCCTTCTTGACATACTCTGATTTATCAAATAATTGTGCAAGCAGAATATTCTTGACTTAAACGATCTGAATAAGCTGTGGACCATGGTAGATCCGTAATTCATAGCATATGGGAAATCATTGAATGTGAGCCAGTGCATGGAGCATTTTCCTCGCTCTCTGGATCGTGGGCTTTCCCATGCTCGTACCACCCATTCAGAAGCTTACTGATTTCACTATCTCTCTTTTCTCCCTAAGCACAGAACAAAAATAAGGTCTTATCTTTATTAGAAATATTTCATAAATTCTCCGAATTCAAAGTTTCTATTTATTTTATTTTTAAGTTATTGTTTATATATTCTTATTTCCTCCCTTTTAATGTCTTTCATTATCAATTAATTTTCTTAGGAATTTCTTTCTGTGTGCCCATTATTATTATTTGTATTATCGCCGTGCATTATGAACTAGTTGGGTCTGTTTTTTTTTTATTCTTTCTCTCTTTCACTTGGCATGTTTCAATTCCACTTCGTAGACCGTGTTTGTGTCCCTGTTTTCTGGCTGTGTGCGTTATCAATGGAGCGCACTGTGGCCACCGATTCCCCCGGAATGGGGCACTCGTTTTTGCAAATATTCACATTGTTTGCACTTTTACTTTTCGCCTTTGATTGAACACAATTTTTACGGCATTGTATTTTGATATATATTAATGTATTGTATTTAATTGAAAGGTATTTCCGTTTTTCTTCGCTCACACGATCTCAGGCTCAGGAGAGTTAATCACATGAAAACACACACAGAAAATGTCGGCTGATTGTCGATCTTTCGATTTGCTTTTCTTCCACCGAGCATTTCAGTTGATTGCTCTTCATCATTTGTTGTAATCAGCAAGCAATTTAATTCGATTGCGGCACATTTAACACTTTCACAATTGTTGTATGGGGTTTATGGTATGAGTTTGGTTTGGTTATGGGTATGGGTTCACACAATAATCCAATTCGAGGAGGGGTTTTACCGTTGACAGAAAAGAGGGCTCATCACCGCTCAAAGCACGGCGTTCGACTAAACGCGTTAACCGAATCCTGCGGCATTTCCAGCCCTCGAGCAGCATCCACGGGGCGGAGCAAGTCACGCGAGAGTACTGCGTTGGTACTTGGTGGTTGTCTGTGGACTTAAGAGAACAGTGGCTTGGTCTGAACCACCGAAACCGCTTCAAAGTGGTGGCAATACACTTCCGCTGAGTGCTGCGTGCGCTTCAGGCTTCGAGTAACGACTGATTGCCGCTGGGCACAACTTGCCGCCGATCTGAGAGCTTAACTCACCGACTGCTTCTCTCAATAATTCTCTTTGGAGAAAACCAGTTTGCTCTTCGGGCAGTGCTCTTTAGCGAGCCGCTGATTGGTCGTACGACTGTATATAGCCCCGGGGCCCGGAATCTGAATCGGAATCGGCCGTTAATGGAGTTGCTGCCGCTTCGGCTGCTGCACGCATGCGCGCCCGAGGCTCGGAGCTGCCGTTTTTTCTTTTTTTTTTGTACGATTCCAACTTAATTATGTTTATAAGTGCATTCTGTGTGTGCTCCAGATCTAGTAGCTCCGAGGGACTGGCAATTAACACCTAATCTACAGGAGCTCTCCCACAATGTTATCGTTCAATATGCTGGGAACCAGGTCCCAAAAACCTAGCCAATTATTAACCCCACAGACAGAGCGGCGACTTCCATCCAATTATCTGCTGGCCGAAAGTGTATAAATCAAATTTAAATGCAACTGGCCTATCAGCGCAGCCAAAACAAAAGACTTAAGCAACAAACTTGGCAATTACATGCGGCCAACAAGACAGGCGGCAGCATCTTTGTTGTTGCTGCTGCTGTTGTGCTGTTGTTGTTAGCGGCTCATATTTCTTGAGGCGCATATCTAAATATCGAATCATGTTGCTGATTTTCCATTGTCTGCCCACCACAACTACTGCAACAGCAACAGCAACAACCACAAAAACAACAACAAAAACAACAACAATTGCTGTTGCTGCCTCAACAACTGCAACAACACATAGTAAATCTCATTGTGCCGTTGTGACATGACTCTTGTTCGACAATAGATAAAACAAATTGACTTGGTGTGTGCCCAAAATGTCTTCTCTAGTCTTCTGCCTGGCCATTTGGGTCTCCATCCTCTATTTGGTGGGCGTACTGGGCAGCGGTCTCCCAGCTCCTTTGTCATCTTTTTCTGGCTGGGAGAAGAAAGAAGAAAAAAACTGCACTACAATGCCCATTATCAGCTTACATATCTGCGACAAGAGACCCCAGAGCGGCAATTGTACGGGCAACTCAGACGGCAAACGGCAACGTTGTCCAAATATGTTGCAAGTTGGTGTTATTCTTCACACGGCATCATAAATTTCACGTATAATTGACGCTTTCAGTTATATCAAAATTGGCTAAAAGGCGACGACCAGCTTTTGCGTTGGTGGCCAGCCAACAGCCAACAGCTAACAGCCAGCTCGACTCCAGACTCTAGAGACTTCAACTTGTGGTCCCCAGAGATATATTATTTTTGCTCACTGTGGCTTACATTGTTTTCGTTTTGATTTCAACTAATAGCAGACAACATCTTACAGGTGTCTTTGTGAGCGTCTCTCATAATTTTCGGTGACTTTGTGTTGGCGTTTTCTTGGACACTTGTTCGGGTTTAATGGCATTTCTTTGTTGGGATTAGCTTTCGTTTTCTCGTTTAGTTCAGTTTTCTGGCACATGGAACAGCTGCAAAAGTGGATCAGAGCGGTGGCAGAAGTCCATAAAATTAAACATATTGAGTAATCAAAATGTTGAACCCACCCTCGCGACAAAGGTTCACCCCCTCAAACCCTCGGAACCCTCCTTGGCCGACCAGTTGGGCGAGTTCATTAAACAAACAGGCAAATATGTTGGCAATTTCAACCAGTTGGTTTTACACCACTCAACATTTTATGACAGATTTTTCAAGTGTTTTTTTCCGCCTCCTCGTTTTTCTTTATTTTTTATTCTTTACTCCTCCTGCTGCAGCGGTGGCGGTTTGTGGTTAGTGGTTTGTGTTTAGTGGTTACTGCATAGTGGCCGCCCTTAGACGGGACAAGCATTATCATTGCCTTAGGTTAGTTGTTTATGAACGCTTTTATTGGCACTGTGCTGGGTCAGGAGATTTATGGGCCATATTTTTAGCAAAAAGTTACGGGTACTTGAGGGAACACTTCAGACAAAAGACTGGGAATAAGCTCTGAGATCAGCGGGGGCAGAAGTTTACCCAAAAACACAATTGCTTAAAATTGTTTGCTTAAAAGATCTGCAAATAGTAGCCCTAATAACACTTGGCACCATTAAGCTAAATACTAAATGCGATACTAATTCTATACAAAAAAGGGGCTGATTTAAGGGTAGAACTAGTTTGGCTTTCTTAAATTAAATTCTAATGATTAAAAGGAGAGTGTGCTTGACTAACTTGAGTTTAGTTTCTTTTTATAGCTGACTAATTTGACAATGTAAATTTAAATTATTATTCTAGATTATAAGATATTAGATGTAATTATATTTAAAGGGTAATTTTTACCAGCATTTAACTTTATATTGGGTTTGAAAAGGGTAAAATTATAAGCTAAGATGTTGATAGCTGGATGCCGTTCAACTTCATTTTAAATAAACTTTTTTTTTTTAAATATAAAATAAATATCAGTGATAGTGTCTGCTGATCAATCTATAGGAACTGAGAACACAACCTTATGTCATCCAAGGGCTTTAAAAACTTACCACTTTTTTAGTTCTGTAATAAACAGATTTTTCACTACGAACCATCCATCAATGTGACCACCTGACCTGACCCTGCAATTTGTACCACCTTACTTGAAAAAAATCAAGGCACTTGTGAATCTCACACATGTTCACCCGAAGAGGGGGTGAAATGATAGAGGTACGCCTCATTTAACCCAACCAAAAAAACCCACCCCTAGGCGCTGCTGCCAAAACGAAATCCAATTGCGGAATCAGTAAGGCAAACATGTTTCGAACGCATCGCATTATGACACGAACAAAGGCGATTAATTAGCGTTGATGCGGTAGGAGGGGAGAGGGGGATGAAAAGATATGGAAAGATATAGAGATCGGATCTCGGGGAGGGTTGGTTTCGATTGCGCCGACGCGAGCGAGTAATCGAGATGGCTGCGCGTGCTCATGTCTTTCGCCAACATGTGCAACTGTTACCCACCGATTGTGATTGCGATTGCGATGACAGGGAAGGGGTTAAGGGTAAGGAGCGGGCTAAGGTAAGGAGTCGAGTCGAGTCGTCCCTCATATCGAGCCCATACTTTAACCCATACACGTGCATATGTCATTTTTATAGCGCTATACGTGTTTGCCATAAATCCATAACAATATGACAAGTACAAGTACTTTAGCGGCAGCCTCTCTCATGTGCAACATGTTTGCACGTTCACGCCACCGCCAGTAGACAGTAGACTAGTACCAATACCCAAACGGTGGAGTTGGTGTGGAGAGTGCAGATGGATCCAGCCGCGCAGAGACGCCCTGGACCGACTGCAACTCCATCTCCATTTCCAGCTCCGAATGGGACACCTTGCCTTCCATTTGGCGATTGCGATCGCACTGCGGTCAGGATGATCTCCATGCCGTGCTCCTCATTTGTGCCGCGGCTGCTATGTTACTTGCACCGCAACATCATCACACTGGGGGAAATTTGTGTCTTTACCAGTGTGCAGAGAATGACTCCTTTTATATTATTAAAAGATTTTTGGAATTGACATTGACTTCAATAATTTAAGTCAGAAACCAGAATATAAAATCATTTGATAGTCAATGTTGTGGTCCAACAACATTAATATTTACGAGGGTAATATTCAAAAATTATGTTAATTTTTCCACCGTGCAGGGTAAATATTTCGCGCTACTCGCCGCCGCCTGACATGATTTACATGAAGTGAAGACGCACGTTTTTATTACATTTTCGTGGCTGTAAGTGCACCCAAGGCAGCCTGGCAGCCTGGCCACCTAAACCACCACCTCCTAAACACCCAACCACCACCACCACCACCGCCGCCGTGTCATCAGCGGTTTGCCTTTGATTTGCGGCAAATGTTACGCACTGGCATCGCATCGAGGAAGTGGAAACCAACAGCTGTGCAAGTGGAGGGTTAAATGCGCGAATCATTTATCATTTTTGCTGTTACAATTTTCAAGTGTACACCGCCCTGCCCAACTGGCCTGCAATTAAACAAACAATAAACTCTCCGAAACCGAAATCAAAACCAAAAAAAAAAAATCAGCCGAAGAGGATCGGCTCATCTCCGGGGTTGGACACTTGTCACTGTCCGGATAAATGTCGCCCTTCTCGTTCGCGGCTTAAGTCGACGTTTTAATTTTAGTTCGGTTCCTGGGTGAGTGGTTTTGTGGTTTCTGGAAAATTGAATACCTTATTCATTGGAAGATCGTAATCCTCAAATGAGATTGCTTTAGAGTAATCGCTTCATTTATGGAGGATTTTCAGGCTTATTAAGCTTCATTAGGTTTTAATCAAATTTGGTTAGAGAGCAAAAGAGTTACACGAACTGCTCATTTGGGGGCCCAGAGTTATGTTTACATAGGAAAGACATTTGTTACCTAGGTGGTCCCTTCGGCGGTTTCCCCTCATTCACCTCGTTCCCAGACCGTTGTAGCCAACGAGAAATTTCAACTAATTAAAATACCTATAAACTCTGCATGTTGAGTCCTGTTTTGCGGCAGCATTTCCAGCATTTCGTTGGAAATTTTCAAACAGAATCGTCGGGATAAGCAACACGCCAACCCAACAAATGACCAGCCGAAACCGAAGACTGAAAACTGAAAACCGAAAATCGAAAACCTAAAACGAGGCCCTTCGAACCGGCCAAAGATGAATGGTTGGACCTCGGTAGGGTTGCCCAAAGCCCCCGAAACCCCTTCATCCTACTACAAGAAACTCCAACTGACAGCAAACAGAAATCGACAGCCGTGCGGTGTTTACTACTTCAACAAGATCCGAAAAAAAATACAAAATAAAAACAAAAACCGGCCAGAAAAAAAAAAGAAATTCACTTCTGATCGCATTGGGAATGGTAGCTGGCCATCAGCCGGAGCTCCACTCAGTTCGAGTCGAAATGGACAGCTGAAAAGGAGGCTGGAATTTCGGCCCGGTTCGAGGAGAGCTTAAAACTTTTAGCATTTTTAATTAGCGCGTTCTTTGTTTTCGTTTCGTTTCGTTCGTTCGTGCTGGTCCCTCGAACAAAATGAGAACAGATTCGAACAAAACGAATTTTATTTTCGGGGTCTGCATGCTAATTCTCTCCCAGGAGGCGGGCTAGCCATCCTAGGACGACCAGAGGTGTTACCTACACAGGGAGCTTTAAAAAATATTCAGTATTGAGCCAAAATATACAAATATAAGATATCCATACAAAATGTCTTATCAGTCTAATAAGAAACTAATCCTATATTCATCCATTAGATATGTATTATCCCCTCTCCTTTAGAAGATTGTATACGCCCCTGCTTTGTCTGTTTATCAGTGTCCAGATGGTGATGCCAAAATCGACCTTGAGCCAAGCTAACCGAGCGTAATTAGCTGGTCTTTCGCACCAAATATATTTCACCATTTTCTGAAATCTTCACTGAAAGTTATGCAAGAAAAAATAATACTCTTCTTGAACTTAGCTAATCTCTTTTATTGCTGGCACTTTAATAACCGTTCCTTCACAGATACGTGAATAGACGTTTAAATTGTCTCTGGGGTCTGGCGGATACCCAGCCTCCGGTCTCTGGTCGCAATCTATGGAGGTCTATCGCCACTAAGCCGATGCAGTAAATGCCAGACGAGGATTTATAGCAAAGTACCTTGACCAATTACGCAGGCATGCCTCAGGTTCCACCAACTCTCCACCGGGTTCTCCAACTCTGCACGTTTGACAACGCATCTCGGAGCGAGGACAAACATAAATATCAATTACGGGTCCATAAATTTGAAACCAATTAGCCAGGCGAAATTGATAACAGTCGTTCGGCTCAAACGCAGCAATTTTCCTCGGGTTCCAACCATCGATTTGCAGTCACCGAGGGAAGGAAAAAATAGTTTTACCCCATCCGCGTTGACGAGTCGATGGCAATGCAGTGGCCAACGGATGGCGAGGATGCAAACAACTTAATACAAATTGAAGGCTCAAAAGCCAAATGTTTAGTTCTCACATTAAATGTAAACGGCAGCGCTCGAAGATTGGGGCGAGACAATCTGCCACGGCAACCCTGAGATTTGCAAGACAGAGGAAAAGGCAAAGGAAAAGGCCCAAAGACGTCTCAAAAAGAGCCACATGCACATGGTTGCCAAGACAGCGGCAGCGAGCACTACTTAACTTTTCGACACCCAATGAAATTTTCGCACATTACTGCCAAAAGTATCTAGATGCAAAAATATCTGCCGAGTCGTCGCTGCAGTTGCATGCAACCCAACTCGACGAAGAGGAGACTCCATGCCAACCTCATATCTGCATCTCCGCTGGTAGGCAAATGCAATTTATTATACGTCTGGGACCCGGCCAGCAGCCAGGGAAGATCACCAGATGAGATGGGTACAGGAGAAGCAGAGGAGGTAGTGGCAAGGCGGAGGAGTAGGGGTTATCCTCCACACACGCAAACCTTTGGCGTTTTTCTTATTAATACATTTTTAGCCCGTTTGCCCGATGGAGGTGGAGGAGGAGGTGGAGGAGGACCCTCTGTTTGGCGAGAGGGGCAACTGGAATCAGATAAAAAATGCTTCGCACACGATTAGGAATTTTTAATTAAAATATTTTGTACTGCTGTTTGTAGTTAATTTCGTACAAGACTCTCTCTGAGGCATACAAAGTGCCCAAAGGAGCGGAGGTTGGCCCAAACGGAGGCCATAAGCACCTGCATTTCATTGCTGCAGCGGCTTACCTGTGGCTGCTACTTCTGCTGCTGTTGTTGTATGCGTGTAGAACAGCACAAAGTACGCGATCCGATTGCCACAGTCGGAGTTGCAAGTCCAAGTTGGATTTCGCGGAGGCCAGCGATGGATCTGGCGGAGATTGAGGGGAGAATGGGGGATTGCAAAAGGGTGCCGAGCTGGCATAAAAATCCTTGTGTTTCCTTTTCGCTTTCGTGCCCAGTTCGCGGACTTGGCGCAACATTTCAACCTGCCACTGCGGTGGCAGCATTGATGGGCGTATACATGCGATTCACTCCGCTTCTGCCCCTCGTCCTTCCGTGGCCAGCGACTGCGGTTGCCGTAGCTGCATCGTTTAGCTTAACTCAACATATTTTTAAAGCCGCAATCTCGGTGAGAAGCGCGGGAGGCCGGCGGGCGAGGCGCGGGCGCATCGATGATATATTTAGTGGCAGGCAAAACGAAAGACTTAGGCAACGAACTCGCGATTACGACACAGCATGAGGCATTGCTTATATAGATGGGGCATTGCCAGTCATACACATACAGTGAACACTGCCTGATAACGGGATTAAGTTTTTAATTAAATTTTTAAGAAAAATTAGTAAAAGTTTTACCAAAATATTTGATTGGTTTTAGGCAGAATTGCTTTATGCCCATAATAATTAGCAAGAGTTCTCCAAAAATGTAATCCCACTTAAATTTCAACTTGTTTTTTGTAGCTGCAAGTTATTTTATTTGATATTTGTATATTTCATTTCAGCTTCATTCACCTGTTGAGTTATTCACTGTGGCTATATGCCAATTGGCGCTGCCCTGCACGACTTTTTTCAGCCGCTCTTCTCGTCCTCATTGCATTTGGTCTCGGCGATTCGCTGTGTTTTCTTCCTCTCCTTTCTTTCGGTGTTTCATTTTTTTGCTGCCTTATTTCTTATATTTTGCTCCGCGCAAATTGAAGATCGTGTTAAACGCTTAAGTTGTTTTTGCAGCCCAAGAGGGCTAAGAGTAGTAAGAGGGGGAAGGAGCAGCAGCAGCAACAACACATGCAAGCCACAATGCATCATTAGCGTTGTGGCAAATGTGTTTTTGCCACACAGACGCGAGGACAGACCGAGATCGTTTTGTATCTTTCGAGTGAAAAGGAGACGATGCAACAAGTGCAAGAGCCCAGTTCATTGCCTTCCGTCCACTGATTATGGCTGAGCCGTAAATTATGACTAATTGATTAACAAATTCTTTAAACAGAGGGGCCAGGCAAATGGCCAACACGCACATGCCGCATAAATCAGAATCTGCATTCGAACTTTCCACTTGTCAATGCCGATCTTTTGTAACTCGTCGATGATGAATCTCCACCAACTGACGCATCACGTGCCCAGCATCCACAAGCCAGCTAGCCATCTATCCAGAGATTTAAATTCTCACCTTGGGATGGCTTTTGTTTGCATCTGACTTTGGTTTTTAGGTTTTCCTTCGCCTGTTTGCACAACAAACATAAGCGGCAAACACTTGGCGGCAATTGTCAACGTTTAAAATGCAAAATGTGTCAAATGCGTTTCTCTTTTCGTTTATCCACCAAATGGAAGAAAAATGAGCCTCAAATGAAGGGGTAAATAAAATGTAAAATGAATTTACCTTTTGCGTGGCCTGAAACAAGCCAGAGACAAAAAAGCGCACGCACAGATTTTGTAAATGAAGGCAAGGGAAAAAATCCAAAAACAAAAAACAACCAACAAACAGCTAAATTTAACATAAACGGGGGCGTTTTCTTGGGGCGGATCGGGAGCGGACTGAAGGGGGGCTAGTACGGGGGCGATCGAAGCGACATTCCACACTGAAATCGTGTCGTGAGATATTATATTTATTTGCTTAGGCCATGCGAAAATGAAGAGCTTGCCGGAGTAATGAGTAATCTTTGGGTTGGCAAGTGATTGATTATGCTAATTCGGTATTAAAGCCCATTCGCCGATCAATAGTATTCAAAAGAATTTGTCTTTATTTCTTAACTTTCTAATCAAAACCTTTAAAGGGTACTCTAAGCCAGATCTGTGGTAAATTATTGTTATATCTGAAAACTATATTGTAATTGAATGAAAAGCGAATAAAGCTAAATGTTTTTCCGTTTTAGGCCACATACCTCACCTTAAATGTGACCTTCTGTGTGCTGAATTTATTGACATCCCTTACCAAACATCAGCGGTATGTAATAAATTTCCATTACTTGGCTTGGTTTCTTCTCACCTTGAGCTGCCATTCTGGACAAGTCTTTTGGCCAGCTTTTAGTGCACCGGGTAATTCAGAGTGACTACGCCTCGCAGGCGATTTCAAGATTACCATAAGGCTTATAAATAAATAAAACCCACTGTTGGCCACGGAAACTTGTTCTGGCCTAAAGCACTTACAACTCTGTTTTTTTCGAACATTTTGAAAACATTTCGAGTCGCGGCATGTACGCGACGAATAAAACAAACTGGAGCAGCAGCGCATTTAACGAGTGAGCCACAAAAAAACGAAACATTTGAAAGCCTTGGTTCGTGCATTATATTAATTTGAATTTTAATTGCAAATTGCAGGCGGCAATGAGTGTGGCAAGTTGGTGCTTTTGGTATGGGAATGGGTAATCGTAATGATTAAAAATGCAAGGCAAATACACTTCATTATGGGCCCATTTTCCGCAGACATGTCAGTCGATGTTGGAGTTGGAGTCGCCATCAGAGTCCCGGCCACATAATTCACTCACCCAACGGAGGATGCATGCAAAGCAGGAGGAGATTACAAGTGCAACGCATTCCCAGGTTACCGATTTCATCAAAATGATAAAGAAGCCGTCTTGACGGACTGCCGCACTGCCTAACTGACTGACTGACTGACTGGATGACAGAGCCTACTGTTTGCTCTTGGCCATAAGAATGGAAACCAAAGAACAGCCAACAGCCAGCGGCAACAATCGAAAACATTTAAGCACTTTGTGCTATGCTCCACTTGAGCCGCGTTGCGTTTCACATTCGAGTGCAAAATCAACACACAAACCCAACATTACTCAAGGTGCAGGCAAAAATAAGAAGAAGTAGAAGAAGAAGAAAACACCAGAGGAAAAACACGAACGGTCGGCGAAGATTTAAATGCCTATCGCGAAGACACATCGACAAACCGCGTCTCCATGGGCAGGGTCCAGTTCTAGAGTCCCGATGATGCCGATGATGCAGATCCACTTGCGGGGACGGTGGCACTTGTATTGATCTAATCTAACCACGTCGGCGTATGTACGCCTGTCTCCCGCGGTGGTCTCCTTAATGAGTGGGCTTAAGGAAGGGTTCCACCAACGGTCCATGGTACTACCCACGCGGCCGTTTATTGAGAAATTACCAAGTACAAAATGAGGTGTCAGCCCATCTGATTCTTTTAATTCCATTCTCCAAATCGCTGCATAACTCTGACCAAGTTTGTGGCCTCAGTCTTTTGTTTGGCTTCAGCATATTTATGATGACAAATATGGCTTTTCCTTGGGTGTGGGGGAAAAACAGAGACCAATCGACACCTTTGGCAAACAAAGCCTTAATGAAGTGCGTACCTGCCACAGAAAAGCCAAAGACCTAAGAGCCCCGAGCCCCAAGCCGAATTCTCTAGCCGGCAAATGGAGTGTGTAAATTGTATGGTAAAATAAATACATAAAAGAACTCAAATCCCGATTTATGCTGGCTTAAACGAGCCAACGTTCTATAACTCAAATTAAAAGCAATTTAAAATCCAAATAGAAAGGAACCAATAACCAAAAAAAAAACCGAAAATGAGCATTCCACGCAAGTCGATTCAAGCCTGGCCAACAGCCGCATTCAGATCAGCTCGACTCGTAGCGACAGTTTGCTCCAAATTAAAAAAGTATAAAACCATAAAGACGACAATAATGACAGCCCGTTGATGGTGACAACGACCATGATGATGATGATGAGGCTCTGTGGGGCAGGGGGAATGGGCTGTGATCGAGAATGAGACTCCGATTGGAGGGGATTGCTGTCTCCAGAGTGACACAGGCAAATGTCTTCTTTGTGCTGGCTTAAACGAAAGAGAGGGTGGATATATGAGTTGTATAGTTTATTAAGAATTAAAAGAAAGTTATTTAAAATGTATAAAAAATATATTTTTGTTTAGTTTTTTGTAAAAGTTAATATCCAATTATCTATGTAAACAACAAAATTAAATGAAAATAGTATTTGGCCTCAAAAAATGTTGCATGTCTGAACTTCTGAACTCAAGCTTGACTTGTGTTGACTAAGAAAGCTGTATTTTGTAATTGGCTAAGTGCTTTAACCTATTGCCCAATATATGTTTAAAGAGCAAAGATGTATTTTGAAATAACTATATATTAAGCAATTTGTAGGGTGTTCACTTTTTTGTTTTAGTTTATATTAAGAAATCCATCTAAAAAGTATACTCTTCAAGCCCTCCTCGTTATATTGCCTGGTCGCATGGCCGCTTATGTTTTTTCTTCGCCGGCTGAACCTAATAATCCTCATGACTCGCATATCAAATGACAACAAATTTACTGCGGACGTCGACGTCGACGGCAACGGCGACTGCGTTGCTTGCCGCAGTGTCAAATTGAGCGACAATGGGCGATGGACAAAAAAAAAAGCGGGCCACAGTGGGACAGTGGCAACTGTAACGTTTTGTTGCCTTTCATATCGCTGCTGCTCTTCCCCCCTGGGGACCCCCGCATTTCCTCCAGCGGATCTGTCCCCATGAATCCCACTCTCGATTCGTGTGACTGTGAGTGTGTGCTGTGCATTTGCCGCTTTAATACCTTTTAACACTAATCGCATCGAGCGAAGCGCAATCAGTTGTGATGAGAATATAAATAAAAACACAAAAAAGAACTAAACAAAAAGCCAACGGAGGGACTGGGATTCTGGCCATATCTACACTCACATATATAACTATATATATATATATATAGAAGCGTCGCCCTAGACGCTGAACAAGAAATAAAAATCGTTCAAGTTCTTGGACCCAACGATGAAGATTTTCTCACGTGTTGTTTGCATTGGTTTATTTTTCGATTTTTCGATTTTTGGGTTTTTGATTTTTGGGCCTGGAGAGTGTGAGTTTTGAAACTGGAGCTCTCCTCATCAGCATGAGATGGAGATTTTTGGATTCCCTTTTTTTTATGAACGCAGTGAATTTTTATGTTCCGATGATGAACTGTGCACACGACCCGAAGAAGCCACCAATCCGTGGACTTTGGGCGGCAACATGACTCAGTCTGTGTTGGACTTTTGGCCAAGGTCTTTTCTTGTTGCTTCCCAGGTTCGAACTTCGAAATCATCGAACAGGAAATTGCTACAAATTCTTGATGAGATTTACTATGTGTGTTTTCGGCCTTAATGATTTCTATTTCATTTCGTTTCCCTGCAGACGGAGAATATGGTATGTGGCTGGCTGGTTGACTGGCTAGCTGGCTGTCTGTCTGCATCTATATCTGTATCTTCTTCTGCTCGAGCAACTCCACACAGTACGTGGCCAGGAGGCCGAAAGGCTACAAGTTCATCCCGAGATCTGCGGTTCTATGTTCTGGATTCCCATCCAACACATGCGAAATCAGTAGATCACGAAATGAATAGCCATAAATACAATGGCGGGAAAAGCAAGGAGCAGCCACCAGAAAAACAAAAAAAAACCTAAAACTGAAAACACCAGAAACGTTGACTGGCCAAGAGTCGGACGGACAGATAGGCATGTAGACATATAGACATATGGGTAACGTTTCGCCATTTAGCTCGATTGCAGTTGCAAACATGCGATTTTGAAGAGGTTCGAATTGGCCAAAAGCGACTCCAGATAGCAACCGACGAGTCTGCGTGCCGAAGTCGTCCTCTTGTGGTTCGTAGTGTGGATTAGAGCACACTTGAAGGAAAATCTTAATATACAAATTGTAAAGATTCCTAAATTTTTAAGTTTATTTCTACATAACTTCTTTAAGCTCAAATAGAAATCTTTTTTAAATAGTTTTCTTAAAAATCAACAACTTTTGTCATGCTTAACCTAATAAGATACATATTTTTTCCCACTGTAAATGCTTACACAATTTTTCCTGGAGTGTAGGATATCCGAGCATCAAATTCCAGTGCTTGGGAATGGAATTTTGAAATTGTACAGCCACAGCGGCAGATTCTATGTAAATACAGCCTAGCTATGATCGAAACTAACCAACTTTGTCTACCAACCAGACATTGCGGTTATGGGCCAGCAGTCGAATGGTTCTTTTTTATGGGCCTCAAAACGAAATAAGTTCGTTTCTGAGGCCATAAAACGTCAATTGCCGAGGCTGCAGCTACCAACATTTACGGCCGAGTCGCAATACCGCAATCCTGACAACACCCGCTGCTTCTGGCGGGGAAGGTGGCCCAGGCAGTGAAGGTAGTAAAAACGCTGGAAATTAATTAATCTTCGCATGCAACTAAATTAACGCATGATTGCTGGCCCAGCAGCAGCTCCAATCCGAGCCAAGTTCGAAGAGTCTCAGTTCGAGGATTTATTGCATTTATCGGCCAATCGAATTGCGTTTGCAGCTTAAGATTTATACATTTTGCTTCAATGGCTCTTCGTTTATTTACCTTTTTATTTACCTTGTTTTTTCATTTTTGGAGGATACCCAATGCGGAAGTGGCGAATGGATGCGATGGTTTGGTTGCTTCTAATTAAACGTCGCGTAGCCTCAATTTATTTGACTCGATTTGTTCGGTTGACATTAATGAACACGGCGTTGACATGCTCTTGCTGCCACGACATAAAAAGTTAAACCAAAAAAAAAAAAAAAAAAGCAGGGACCAGAGGAAAGCGATGACACCTCTTTGTGACCACAGGCACATCGAGATGTCTGCCAGTGGAAATCATCAATTAAATTAGTCGGAGTTAAAGCCAAAGTTGTTTGCAGAACATTTGCAGACTCAGCTGCAAACTGCATTTCGCGATTTGCCATTTCGCGGTTTGTTAGCTCTTTGCATTTTGCCTGGCCCTGATCCGTTGGCTTCATTTGCATTTGGCCAGAAGACCGACAAGAGGCAAGAGGCTAGAGACGATTCCGCTGCAGCAGTTTCTGTGC
Organism: Drosophila eugracilis; assembly: GCF_018153835.1. NCBI lineage: Eukaryota > Metazoa > Arthropoda > Insecta > Diptera > Drosophilidae > Drosophila > Drosophila eugracilis. Next base: position 5,632,972 of record NW_024573224.1, read on the forward strand.
CTCATTTAAGTGTTAAAAATGGCAGTTACATGAAACCGAGCTGGCAAAATGTTCCGTTTACGTTTACGTTTGTTTCGTGCCCATGGCTCTGTGCTTTATGTGTTTTTGTTGTTGTTTTTCCCCAAACTGCCAGCAGCGTTCGTTGCCTGAGTCTTTTGTTTTAAATATTAAACGGGCCCTACAAATCGCTGCCAGCTGCCTTCCGCTGCCAGCCAGCCCAAATGCTTCTGTGGCCCAACTGCACAAAATTTGTCATTTTTCCCGCGGTTTGGCGGCTCATTAGTCAGGCCGCACATTTTCGTGGAAGGCGCAGACGCAGACAGAAAGCTGCCAGGCGATTACAAGCCAGATTAGAGACCCCAAAACGACACTGTCCCTGCTCCAGACCCCTTTTCCTGTTCCCTGTCTCTTAACCCAGTAACATGTCCATGTCCCTGGGTACAGAATCGAGTCACAGGCGACCCAAATGTTTATTTGTTTGGCAACGGCAAGGGCTTGACACTTTCTGTGGCGATTTTAATTAGAAGTGAAGATTTCTTGTTGTCTGTTGTATTAGAGGCATCAACGAAGTTCGGACATGCTGACTTAGTCCAGAGGAAAGTAAGAACTTAAAACCTATTGGTGATATTATATGCTTAGATTATAATAATTCTTACTTTGAAAGAGACAAAAATAGATATATAGATCCACAACTTAACCCCAACTTATGTATTTCAACTTAATTTCCCAAAAATATATACCATTAAACTCCTCAAAAACTCCCAATAAACTTTCCTATTAAATGTTGAAAGAGATAAATTAAACACAAACTAAGTGTGGAACATTCCTTAGATAAGAACACTAAAAACCCCTTCAAAAGGGTATATAAAAACGTCTTTCGATGGCAATTGATGGGTCAGACATGGCATCTGGTGGACTCGGTTGGTTGGTCTGAACTCGCGTGGTTCGCACGCCTCATCTCGATATGAGAGTCAAGAGCTAATACGAATAGCAAACAGTGGTAAGAGATGTGTGCAGTTTGCCCATTTGCCACTTACCACTCGAGAGCCAAATTATAATTTCATGGCTTATAAAAGTCATATTTGTTTTGCGTTTGATGGAATTCCCATGTATGAGCTCGTGTGGCCCAAACAAAACGTAACTAAAAACATTTCTTCACGCTTCTTTGTGTTCCTTTCGGAGTCTGTTTGTTGGTTTGTAGTTTTGTTAGTTCGATGCTTCGTTTGTCAGTTTTGTCCGTTTTCTATTTACACGCAGCCGCCGTGTGCTGGGCAAACAAATTTTAACGCTCAACTGCTAAAAATCCGAATAGCCATTGGGAATGGAACGAAATGCTTGATTCCCAGCGAACGGCGATAGAACGGCCACCACCAGCATCAGCACTTCGGAACGAAGCGTAAGGAATTCGTAATTAGAAGTAAGACTCCAACTGCTGCAAGTCAGCCACAAATTGCAAACAAAAACAAAGGCCAGTTGTTGACTCGACAAACAACCATTTCTGGCCCGCTGTTTGGCCAAACAGTTAACACTCAGGCACTCGAAAGTAAATGAAATCGATCCCCACCACGGCCACTAAATGTTCAACTTCAGCATGCCCACCCCTTGCCATAATATTAACTTTAACTTTAATTTTAACTTTAAGTCGGACCTGAAATGGGCGTTCACAGAAAACACAATTAAAATTTAATGACGAAAAGGCGGAAAAATAGTTAAGTGTAGTGCGGCGAGGATTGAGTTTGGTTCCCTGTACATGGTTCCCTGCATTTCCTTGCAATCTCGGTCCAGTCCTTCCAAGTCCAAAGAGAAAATTGCCTTTTGTTGCCCAAAATTGAAATATGCAATCATAATGCCGGCGACACAAAATGCCGAATTTGGTTTCCCCTAATAGCCACAATGTACAGCCCGCATGGCATCGCATCGCATCCTACATGGAGCAGCCTCCATCTGTCCATTTCTTTCCGATCGGAACACTGTCAATAAATGGTATTTTCTTATAAATTATAAACAGAAGTTTTTTCACAGAAAGTCATCATGATTTTTATTTAACAAAATAGTTTAAGAATCTAACCTAATAACATAAAATTAAGGGTATATTATCTAGTTTTGTAGATTTTCATATTTATCTCTTAAAATAATAGTAACTTTGAATTTATTTCCATATTTTTTCTCAGTGCAGCTCCTTCAGTTTTCCGGCTTTTAACGGTTGCCGGCCAATTGCAACAAGTGATGTCCCACGCTGAGTTCCCCCTCCTGTCTGTCGAAGCCTCCTTCTCTTGTTTCTTGGCAGGGCATGGACGGTAAATTCGATTAAACCGCAAATAGGTTTTTGGCCAAGCGGGCGGCCAGGGCGGTCAGCTGGTCAATTGACTATGACTTGCGATCGGGGCACATCCAAGCTGCACAGTGGTTAGTCCTTTTTAGGAAGTTACATAAAATCGAAGTTAGGAAGATATTTTAATTCTTTAAAAAAAGCCTATTATATTTAGTTCTAAAAATATTTTAAAAAATTGTTTGTTCTCATTTGAAGTAAATACGTTATTAAAGAAGTTCATTTCTGGAAAATTCCCTTGGGCAACCTTTTTTTTCCACTGTCCTCTGGCCTTTGCAATGGGTGCAATGGCGGCATAATTTATGATTTCATTAAAGCAGCAAATTTAATCCAACTAAGTTGGAAATCAAAACGATCGTCAGCTCCGCTTCCCAGGCCCCAGCCCATCTATATAGCCATAGCTATAGCTATCATCATCCCAGACCCGATCGGGCAATTTATCGTCTATCGCCTATCGACTGACCGCGTAAGTGGCACAATCGTGAGTACTGTGGACGCTTTTCGATTGAGCAATGATTTGGTTATTGGAGTCTTCGAAACCCAGGCCCCGTTATTGAATCTGGGGGGATCGGGCTGTTTTCCGAGGGGTTGGAAATGCCAGGTTCTATGAACCTCTGGGCTTGCAGATCGAAAATTACAAGTTGCGGATTATAAAAAAGTTGAGAGCGATTGCAGTTTGCCATAAAATAAGTAAATCGCCGCCCAACTCACGTTCCACTGGCGGAGCGAGAAGTAAATAAAATAAAATGAAATAAAATAAAATGAAATTGAAAAGGCAAAACCAAAGCCAAAAAGCTAAACATCAAGGGGCCAGGCGGTCCAATGGCAAAAATGGGGATGGGGCCTATGTATTGCAGAAATCGACTCACGGATTTTGTGTTACACTTTTGTTGTTAGCAAGTAGCGAATGAGAGACCCTCCGCACTCCTCCCACTGGCCAAATCCACGGGCACGGCCACGGAGATGGAGATGGAACAGAGTATCGTGCGGCTGAAGGCAAATATTTTCTCTGCTTGACGACAGCAAAACACTGAAAAGAAAACTTGATTCTGTAGATAATTACCAATCCCGGAAGTGCACAGAATAGGATTTATTTCTTATAATTTTAAGCCACCAAAAATTCTTAGAGTTCTAGAATGTATTCAAAATGAAAAAAATGTAAATTATGCGGCACTTAAATATTTCTCAAGGTTTTCTTTCTTCCAAACATTAACACAAGAAAGTAGCAATAATGCAATTTATAACAGAAATAGAACTGCAACATTAGTGATATTTTGTAAATGTGCACGAGCAGCAGCAGCTGGAGCAACCACGGCGATGATGGCGACCATGTTGGCCTGGCTTTTCTTACTCCACCTACCTACCACAAAGTGGCCAACAACAAGCAAACTGGCAAACAACAATCAATAGACAAACGTTTGGCTTGTTTTGTGTTTTTGTGTTGCATTGTAAATCAAACGGAACTGAGCAAAACAAGCGAAACGGTATTGTTTTCCAATTGGCAGGCACGCCAGGGAGGAGTTCAGCCCCAGCTCCTAGCTCCCAGCTCCCAGCGCCAAGCTCCCAAAAAAAAACCCCCCCTTTTGTGTGCCTCCCGATCGAGGAGATGGCCCCGAGCTTTGGTTCAAGTTGCCACTGAAGACGCTGACAAGAGCCGAAAGGCTCTCGACCCAGCCAGTACAGTACAGTGAGTACTGGCTAAGATGGACTCCCAATGCATAGGTGTATATGTGGTGACCCCTCTGACCTCCTTATGTTGCTGGCTCAAATCAAATCGGTCCCTCAACTTGGGCGATGCTCACATCACGCCCGTCCGCTGATGTTTCCTCAATTAACCTTTTTATTTTGCTGACTTGGTTACGTTTCTTGTCTCTTTTTCAGGACTTTTTTTTTCTGGTTGTCTGGGCGTATGCGAATTGTCGCCATTACATGGATTGCTTCGTGTTGTTGTTGTTGGCGGAGAAATTGTTGGGCACAAAAAAGTTCCAATGGCCAATTTTAAGGAGAGCGTCTAGCGAATGGTAAAGGCTTCCCAAAATAAGCAGTGGAATTTATGTAGCCTAATGTTTTAGAAAGTAATTACAAATATCACGTATACGCCGGGGTGGTTGAGATGTGGGAAAGGCTTAGGGGTTAGTTGGGATCAGTTGTGTCTAAATTTAAGTTTGGTTAATGTTGAAACAGAAGGGTGGTTTAAGTGCATTAACTTAAACTGCACTTTGGATTACATGCTTATTGATTATCTTAAATTAAATCTTAATGTCTTTGTAGAAGTATTTATGAAGTAAAGAAAATTATAAAAAAATCAAACACTAGCCTGAAGGTTAATAAACACTAAAGTATCTAAGTCAAATAGATTTCAATTTGGCCCACTGTATCAAAGTGGCAGAAGGTTGGAAAAAAGATACTCCCATGAGGCATCTAATTAAAGCTGCCTGCGGATCGGCTCCACCTCGGAGGAGCTTTTCCTGCAGTTCTTTTTTTATTGGCCTACCACACAGCGCGTTTTAGACCTGGTCGACTGCTACTGGTATTTTGGCCAACAAAAAGGCGTTGCAAGCCGGGTTAAGTGAGGTTATGTTATTTGTCAATTTGTCTTGCCTTAACTAGCAACTGCTGTTGCTGTCCCACTAAAAACCAACAAGGTTATTAGGGTTAAGCCAAAAGTTTCCGCCACTCACACACACTCAAAACACACAGTTGCTGCATTAAGTATACACATATACATCGGTTAAGATTGTGAAAACATTTGCCATAATTTTCAATCACATTAAATATGTATTTGGCTGAGGAGAAATCTAAGATCCCCAAATTCAAATCAAAGACACAAAAATAAAATCAAAACGAGCGAAAAAACATGTAGCACTTGTCAGCGCAGCCGACAGACAATAAAAATCCGAAACAAGCGACAATTTTTTGGACCTGTAATAAACATCAATAAAAAATCGCTGACGATGTTGGTCTTTGGTCGCAGATCCCAAGATTCGATTTCCGATATCGCATTGTGTCCGCTCTTTTCACAAAATTTTTATTAATTTAACAATCAAATGTTTATGCAAATCGCAGTGAGTTTTTCGCTCGCATAATAATCAAAAGGCAATTATAATAAGTTATGGCACTGCCCGAGAGCGGACAAGCGGCTAATGAAATTATAAAACAAATGTCCCTCATTATTGGACACTAAACGCCATTAGGAATTCAAATTTTCACAAACCACACGGCGGGACACTATGGTAGAATCTGCCATTCAGCGATTTAATTGATATTATTTTGGTGGCTGGTCGCTGGCTAGTCGGTTTCCTTTGGTCAAAAGGGGTCAAATTTATGTGACAGTTGAAATCTGAAAACAAGCAACAAATGTCAGCCATGGCGTTGGCCAAATGGGTCGTGAATTAAGCCAAACAAGTTGGCAAGATCGATTTGAAATGCGCTTCTCATTATCGTTTGGCAGTTGGCCCAAACTACTTGGGCCCAATAAACCCACCATTTAACGGCAGTTTGATGGCCAACACTATGAAAACTACGAAAAACTGTCAAAATCCCCAGCGGGTCTCAGTCCATATTTATATTTGCATAAATGTATTTTAATTTGAATATACGAGACATCTAAGACGATCCGATCGGACTGGATTCGTTACCCGAGTTGGCCTCCTCAGATAATTCACACCTCATTCGAAGGTGTGTGTGTGTGGGTAGCTATTGGGGGCTGCCACCCCCCCTTTCTCGCTTATCGCACTGCGTGCGGTCTCAAATATCAAAAGGCAGGCGGAATTTCTCACGCTGGTTGCCAAACAAATTTTCAATGCAAAATAATTCAAGTCGCGGCCTGGCCAAAACGACAAAACAAGAAAGGCAACAAAATTATTGGTAACAAATAATTTTTGGCGCTTTCTTTATGGCAAATTAGCCGCGGCAATAAAATGCCAAAAACATGTGTCTGTATGGCCATGCATATGCAGTGTGTGTGTAATAAATAAAAATCCAGAGTGCCATGCAAATGGCACAACAGGCGTAGTATGAAGTCTCGCCGCCCTCCTCTAGGCTTTCCTCTCTTTTCAACTTCATGCCATCTCGCTCTCAAGCGGTACATACAAAGAAAATATATATCAAGACTTTTTAGCCATATATATTCCATCCACTTTTTCAGATTAAAGTCTAAAAAGCTAATATGAATAATCACAATATCCTAACCATATAAAATGCCTATTTTATGATTATTATTCCACTTACAAATTTTTGTAGATAAAAAATTCGTTTAGAAGATTTTATGAGCTTGTACTCATGGAGCTTATCAGGGATTTCAAATATTTATTATAACATTTGAATATTTTAATAGTTTACATGTTTTCCGCATTCTTATTACCTGTAAAACATGGTAACCTTATATCCAAATTATCTTTTTTTTATTATATTTCTAATATAATATATTTCTATGATATGGTCACCAAATATAAATAAGATCGTGTAGTTTATTTTCCAATCTAGTTACATATCAACTTCATATTGCAATTTATTTCTGTGTAAAGCTCTTCCTCCTATCTGCTAGTTGAGTCCGGCTGAACTGGCTAGATAGTCTGGAAAATCGTTGTTATTATTTATTGCCGCCGATATTTTTATGTTTTGCCGAAGTCGTGACTTGGCCAGGTCGCCAGCCGCCGTCCGCCAACCGCCATCCGCCGCCCCTTGGCCAAACTGGCAGCCGCCAGAAGGTGTGTTGTTGGCCACCGGACAGCAGTTGGGCCATAGGAAATGCCAGTGGGGATGGGTTAGAGAAGGTTCCCCAAGAGACCAACTGATGGACGTCCGAAAGAGTTGCGTTCTTGGAAAGTATTCGAAGCGTTAACAATCAAAGCATTTGCATCGATCGGTCAGCACCACTCACACCACCGGAAGTTGACATTTCAGCTGCTGTTTTGTATGCCACACACATACCCATAAACACGATGAAGAAGAGCTCGTCGTTGACCCTGTGTTAGATCCCAAGTTTCAGTTTTAGCTATAAAAGGTTTTATGTTTCATCGCTGATCCACTGCAAGTCGATCCGACTCCCACACACTCACAAAAAAACACTAAAAACATCAAAGCTCATAAACATGCATGGGCACACTCCAATTGGCGGGGTTTCTGGTGGGGATCGGAGGTATAAAGTGACAGGACAGGGACTAAGACATCTATCCAAGCTGAATTACGCGTTCGATTTAATCAGCCAGAAGAAAGGGGAAGGTGGCTATGGGATACTCTAAATGAAGTTACTTACCCTTTGTTCTACTGATAATAATTTTAGATAGTTATTAAGCAGTATTAAGGAATTGGATTTAAGGGTTTTTTGGTATTGCTACTTTACATTTATCCAGTTTTGTAATTTATTATTTTATTATCTATCTATTTTATCACTGAAAAAGATAGTTTTAAGTTGAGATAGTTGAAATAAATTCACCAAATAAATCACTATACCCAGATGGTATCCCCCAAAACATATGAAGATACCAAAAACACGCATCGCGACTTTTCGATGTGGCTGCCAGGCCATGCACCAAAAACAACCTCAAATACGAGACACAACACGTTGTGCGATCAGCGTTCGATGACTTCGATTTGCTGGACACGATCGAGACAAAGTCGCTTACTTTCGCTTGGTCATGAATATTAAAGACATTAAGTAGGAACAATAAGAAACAGGGACAACTCAGAACCCAAGTCGGGATGGGATTGGGAATGGGAATGTTGCTGGTGCTGGGCATAGGGAACTTGCACTTGATGCGCTTTGGTTTTATGGGAGCCTTACTCTACCCCCTTTTTTTCGTATTTGTGAAAATGTCCGATCATGTCAAAAGCGTCGCATCCCGTCATACAAGAAAACAACAATGCAACAAGGGGGCCAAGCTAACAGGGGGAACCCCAATGGAAAAAAAGGATTTCGTGTCTTTTTGTCATCGCATGTTCGATGCCCTGCTCCCTGGCAAATGAAAACGTGAGCCGGAGTCTCCGCCTGGCTGCTTATAAATATGCATTTCTCGATATTTCTTTTTTTTATATAGCTGCCATATAATTTAGCCAAAGCGAAAACCAATAAACAATGGCCCCGGGATCCGCAGCCAAGTGGAGGCAACTGAAGTTGCAATTTTGCTGTCATCGAAACGCCAAACCAAGACGCGCCAGATGCCATCAAATACTTCAGACCGGCGTTACATCAGTCCAAACTTCCAAGCTCATCCGCAGATGGAGTCGCGTCGCGATCGTTTTGATTTGAACTTTCATCGCCCCGCTGACCACTCGATAAAGAGCGTCAAGTGCGGCGGGAACCTTTGGGTTGTGGAAATCAAAGATTTTGCTTGTGCAGAGAAAATAAATATGAGTTCAAATTTTTTTGGAATTTATTCAGTACTTGAAATAGCAAAATATTTACTTAGAGATTTGGGAATCAAAGGATGTTGAGTTAAATTAAAGATTACTAATAGTTGCAGAGATTACAGAGTCCATGCGACAAACAGATGGATAAACGGATTGGGTAAGTGATCCTGATCGAGAATATATACAAACATATTACACACTATACCCTTTTACTCTAAGATCCACGGGTATTAAGATAAACACAGCTGATTTCCCGCAGTGCACATTTGTTTTATGGGTTGGGCATCCTATCGTCGGGCTTGCCTTTCTTGTGGATGCTACATTTAAATCGTCATAATTCAAATTGCTGTTAGCGTTTTACATAAGTACTCGTATCTGGTACGGGCAGCGATCCCAATCATTAGGCGAAGAAACGCTTTTGATTTTGCCTGATTATTAATGATTTCCGTTCGATTTATCACACGATCGATGGTTGTATAGTGCAAGGTCATCGAAGGAACGTGTTGATTACCAGCACACCGTAATAACAACAATAAATTAATGGGCAGCGGGATCTTTTTTTTATTTTTAGGGGGATTTCAGGGACGGACAACCCGCTGCTCCTCGGAGCCCCTTTCTTTTTGATGGATTGCGTCGGAGATAGGTAGGTACAACAAATAGGTTTCCCAGATACAATGAAATTTGTTTGCTAACAATGTGCGCCAGGGCTAGATGAAATATCTCGTTTATTCACCAAACAATTCCGGGGCGTTAAATCGAACAGCGTTCGGTCTTGGTGTTGCTTTTTTGTGATGATTCATTGCGATTTAATTTCCAATTTGAATGCTTTAAATGAACTTATAATTCACCATCAGCAACGCTCTAATACCATCCATTTATCCGGCTCGGCTTCCCGCCGAATTTGTCCATAATTTATATGTTCCAATTTGGTTACAATGCCGCAGGATCGGGCTACAAATATGTAATCCAACACTAATTGGGAGCTCATGAGGCGTCTACGTCCACATCTTCTAATGGCCAAGCGAATGCTGCAAATGCCTCAGACAATGCTGGCTAAAAATGAAACTCGTTAAATATTTATGAGGAGCACGAGCATCGCCATCCCCGTACCCGATCCATTCCAATCCATTCCGACCCGGCTGGTCGGGCCTGGCCTGCCCTGGCTTGGCCAGATGTGTAGGCCATAATTGTGCACAGATTTTGATTTGGCGCTGCCATTGGCAGTAAGTGCGAGCGGCGGACTTGGTCGGAACCCAGCCCCAGGTGCTGCTACCAACTTCCAGTTGCAGTTGCAGTTTCCTCGCCAGTTCAGATGCAGTGGCAGCCCTGACTCCGCCGCTCGACTTGCATTGCCTTGCCCATGGCCATATACACTCGGCCCGGCTCGCACATAGCTGTAAATAAAAAACTGGCAGTACACTTATAAGATGGTCTGGACAAAGGAATACTCACTAATGAGTTTCAGAATGTTTCTTTCAGAAAAATATTAACTAGATAAGTTGGTAACAAGTACCTTTCACCTATTTAACACACAGATTTGGATATCCTAATTGCTACAAAGGCCATAATTTCATGTTAGCCTCCATTATCTTCTCCGTTTCATATCATTTCATTCGTCTTATATACCCATTCAATGCAGAAGTACCCAGCAAACTAAAAGAAGCGAGCCCAGCCCATCCAAAGCCAGAGTGGCGGTGGCCCATAGCTCTCGGCCATGCACGAAGGCGCAACACTTCAGCTTGAGTCGCTGGCCCGGGTTCCGTCGTTGCAGGACCGCGGACCGCCGAGCTAAGAGCAGAGCTGAGATGAGGTGAGGTGGACCCACAACCTGTTTCGTGGGAACATTACCTAGTCTGGCACTGACTCCGAGCTCTATCGCCAACTTGGGCTGCTGCAGCCGGGCTGAATCGCGTTGACCACTGGGCCGCCGAATGGAGTTTGGAGATGGAGATGGTATGGGAGTTGGAGTTTTGAGTTGAAGTTGGAGGAGAAGTCGGAATCGGAATCGGAGGCTGATGCTGACTGACTGACTGACGGACTGGCCGTTGGTGTTGTTGGCCGCTCATAAATGAAACCTGTTAAATGAATGAAATAAAGTGTTATTTGCTCGACTCACAAATGTTTCTTTGGAGCCCCTTTGGGTTCTTTGGATTATGCGCTTCGCTGAGGCTCAGAATGGGGATGACAGCGTGAATGGCACCTTGGTTGTGTTGGAAGAAATATTATAGTACAAAATGTTAAGACCGCATGGGTATTTATTACAATTTTCCGGCCATTGCCATTAAGCAATGGTTTTTGACTATAAAAATTAAATTTAATATGATTAATGCGTTTAATACGATAATATTGAGGCGACTGAAGGGGAAAAGAAGATCAAAATGTAATACATTTTTATTAGGATTAAATGATTTCAGAGTGTTAAGTTGATTAAGGTGTCAGTAAGAGGAATATAACTTACGATTTATGAGAAGAATTTATATTTTTTGTGATTCTCTAATCGGAGTTTAAGTGATCAAATTTGTTATTATGAGACAGATCTCTTAAACTTAGATAACATATAATTTAAAATAACAAGATGGCTATTTTCATAGGAAAATTCAATGAACAGAATGGATAGTGTTAATATTTTTACGAATTCAAGGTCTTCCCATAAGTTTCCCGGCACGAACCCATCTCTAGAACCCAACAAAGCCTGGGTTTTATGCCTCATACGTGTGTGCTTTGTGTTTTTTGTGTTTACTATGCTCTGGTTCTCGGACTTTGGGAGCTTTATGTTTTCTCGAAGACCCAGAGCGGGATCCGTAAGAAGTTTAATTTGATTTTTTATACTCCTTCCAGGTCTTCTTCTTCAAGCCCAAACCCAAACTTGCTCTGCAGCCCTGCCCCATGTCCGTGGATCCATCTCCCTCGGCCATGTGTGAGTGCCAGTGACTTGTAAATTTTTTGGATGTTACTGGCGTGTTTTTGTTATTGTTTGTGTTTACCTACAGTAGTTGTGGCCTGCATGTTTTTTGTTACCTTTCGAGTTGGTCTTCAACTTGAGTTTTATTTTTAACTTAATTTCTTGCCCGGCCAAGATTCCTTCAATCTTCGTCTCCCTCGCCATGGTGCTTGTAATTCATATTTCACTGTACACGAGCCCCGTACATAATTCGCAAGTTTTGGACCAAACCATATAATTTGTGGCAACAACAAGAGCGGCAAATTGTGGCCATGTTGATCCCCGACGCATTATACGTACATTTAGCCAACATCCACGGACGGACACAAAAATGTGCGGGCTTTACATCATTTAAAGTCGCTGCGCAGACATTTATTATTTCGCGAGATTTACATTTTATTGCATATGTTTTAATTTAAATTTATAACTTGTTCTCCCTTTACACCCCGCCAACTGAGAGTTTCGTGGTTCGCCGTTAAATGTTGCCTTAATTCGACAATTTAATTTGGGTTTATGCGGCCTTAATAAGGGGAGCCATAATCTGGAGGCGAAGTCATCGAGCAAAGGGCGCATTTTGTTTGACTTATGTGAAATGAGGAAGCTCAGCTTTAGGGGGGCGTGGCCCGTTGGCTTTAGCTCTGCAATTTTCGAGGTTTTTCCTGCTTTCTGGCCTGCTTTGTTCACTTTTTGCTCAAAGCATTTGCATTTGATTGGACCTTAATTCCGGTTTTTAAGCTGAGAAATTCGGGTCAAAGATATTGAGTTTTGGATTAAAAAACTAATGGGAGTCGTCGTTTTCTTTTTCGATTAATAAAAGTATACAAGTCTTTTATAACGTAAGTTGGACCAGTTTTTAAAGAAATACGTAAAATGTTACTGACTACTTTTACATCGTTCAGGAAGTGCTTGAATTTTTCTTTCTTTAAATTTTCTTGAATGCTTAAGGAGTTAAGATAAAACAAGATTTTTGGATCCTTCTTGGGCATCTTACGAGTTAATTAAACAAATTAAAACTTTTTTATTTTTCAATCCTTAGACCACAAATTTAGATTTCACGCCTTCGAAAGGGCCACAAATTCTAAAATCATAATTAAAATATAATCACAAATTGGAATTCAGCCCAGAAAATTATTGAATTTCTAGATAGAATGGTTCGATTCGGTTGAAGACAAAGGGTTTAAAGGGCGCCAAACACTTTAGTTCCACTTGGTGGCCAGACAAGGTCAAAAACAATTTCTAGCCCAACTAAGATGTTGGATGAGTAATGCGGTCCGCTTACATTTTGTTCCCATGAAGAAAAATATTTAATTTGATTGCGGTTTTTATGTCTTCATTAGCCAAATGCTAGGAAGGCAATAAATTAGAGATTTTCGGCTCGGCAACTGGCCGCTGGAAGCTGGAGGCTGTTTTGGGTTAGATTTTGGTCTTGTATCTCCCATTATTTCTTATGTTTGGCCTGTAAATGCGGCCCATGCATGAAGATTAACACTTGATTAATGAACTCGATTATTCATAATTTGTTGTTGTTGCCGCCGTTGCTTTATCTCTCGAATGCCTACAAATAATTGAAACATTTTGCGACTGCTGCGCATGCGCACATTCAATGCTAATGCAACTTCGATTTCAAGATCATTAAGCGCTACATGGACATGTACATGCGCTTCCTTTGGCTGCCATTATTGATGATGGAAAAAAAAAACCAGAAAAAAAACAGAAAAGAAAAATAAATAAATACAAATACCCACACAGATGGATGCTCCTCGAGGGGCACGCACCTGTGTGCGTGTTAGCTGCACATTTGAGGTACGCAACTCGTCAATCAGTTGACCATGTGCAACCGGTTTGTGCTCCACTTCCAGTTAAATCTTCTCTCGATTGATTCCACACAGCCTCATACTCTCTCATCGCCGGGTTAGATCAGCTTGTTCAAATCGCCAGCACTATTCTACGGAAAGATATCCGATCTGGAAGATTACGGCTGTTGACCACTCATTATAGTTTGTTCTGACTTGATGATTCAAAGAAGTATTGTCAAAACATGATTTGTACAAATTATTTCTCTTTATAGAAACACAAATAATCTGCGATAAGAATTTTAAATGAATTTAACTCCATTCTGGAACGTGTGAATAAAAGTCCGATATATGTATAAAGGTACGTTCAAATATATTTTAAGATACAAATAAAGTAAAACAAAATATATATATGTTAAATCGATTTTAAAACTTAAAATCAGAAGATCCCAGAATAAGCTAATACAATTTTATGAGATTTTAATAGCCTCTACTAACTGAAACTTCCATAACATAGTTAAGTTTATTAAGTTCTTAAACCGAAAGCACATTCAATCTTCGTTTTATCCCAATTAGCCACACGATCTTGTTCACTTTTTTCTTCCAGCCTTTTTTATTTTATTTTTTTTTTTTATTATCTAAGCATGTGTTGATTTTTCCCGAGCTCAGCGGCAGCGCTTTTCCAACTGTCAACGGCGCACAGCCGTCGCGTCGAATGATTTGCAGATTCTATTTGACAGTTGGTCCGGTTTTTCATTAATGAACATGAGCCCATGGCGGATCGATGGCCAAAGGGGAGCGTCTAGGAGTGGAACACACGCACTGCATCGTTGGATGGGCTTGTTTTGATTTATGGTCTCATATAGGAATGGGGTTGCGAGGGGGTTCCCGGTGGCCAGGAGCGTTAAAGTAAGGGGGTTGCTTGGCCACTGGAGCGTTCGAATATTTCGTCAGGCCTCGGACTCGAACTCGGACTCGGACTCGGAGTCAATTCTGTTTCATTTCGTTTCGGCATCGGGATCGGGATCCCATCTCAGCGATTCCCCCAGCAACCCTAATGAAGATAATTTATTATGCGATGCCGTTTAATTAAAATCAGATAACCCAGCCGAACCGGCCAGAACCAACGATCGCTGTCCGTTCAGCTCAGCTCACCTCAGATCAACTCAACTCAGTTCCTTCAAAGTGCATACGACGTCCCAGACTTGGCCAGACTTGGAAGTGGAAGTTGGACTTTGCCGAAATGTGCTGCCGTTTAGGATACGTTCTTTATTTTTTGGTATTCATAGACAGTACAGCTTCAATAAGTGGTATATTACTAAGCATTTTCAATAAAATTTAGACTCCGTAAGAGTCTTCTGACTTCTTTTCAACGAGATATATGTTTCTCTCAGGAAATTATAATCGGAAATTTCTTTCTGATTTTTTATTCCAAATAAGCTTGACTGTAGTTAATTTCCCAGGCGCTGAGCCAGACGGAAAGATTTCGCGTTAAGTTCAACAACTGGCGAGCGGCAACTAAGTTGTTGCGGTCAACGTTGTCGTCGAGATCGCCGAATCACCGAATAGCCGGACGTCGCCGGTGGCAGCTGCTGGGGTCTTCCAAAACCCCAACTCCCCAATCCCCGATCCCAGTGCCCATCTTCCCATCATGATTGGTATTGGTTCCTTATCAGGATCTTGTTTAGGCCATCTCGGTGCTTTGTTGATTTTGACTTTGACTTTTAATGCGCCATTACTTGTGTGTGTCCGTGCAGGCGGCCTTCCCTCGGACTTATCAGCCAGATCAGGCCGAGTTTCACTTTTCCCTCGCCGACTTCCCAGGCATCCTTAGTCATCGATGTATATATATATATATCTGCTGCGGTTCTTGTTGGAGTGCTTGTTTTATTGTTTGATATGCAAATGATTTTTAATTGTGTGGTCGCTCCTTCTGGTGGCTTGTTAACCCTTTAAATGGTCTTGGGGTTTATACGAAAGGAAATTCTAGAAAATAGATAGGAGTTTTGTTATCAGATAAAATCTAATTGGAAGTTTATCTTTTATATCTTTTAGAGGAATGTATTTTAGTAAAAAATAGTTCATCTTGATAATCATTTTAAACTTAAGCTCTGATGCTTACATAAATCTAAACAAAATGCCAAATAATCAAAGGGTTAACAAAGGAGGAGTTTCTAAGTAAGTAAGCAAGTCCCAGTCCTTGTGAATTAACTTCACTACTTTAGACCACACAAAAGGCAGTAAATGAGTCATTTAACCCGCAGACAGTTTAACTTCGACTACTAATTAAAGCCCAATGGCAAAGCAAATTTGTATCGCCCCATTTTGGCACTTTCTTTGTGGATATTTCGCAGTCTGCGGTTTGTGGTTTCTCGATTTCCGCTCCAAGGGGGCGGAGCACATATCTAAGTCGGGTCTAACGAATGCTTAAGAGAGTATCAAGGCTTGAAGAGATATCCAAGCTTAAGAGCAGGTCAAGAGAAACTATAGGGGAAACAGAGAAACTGATGAGATGCTTCAACCGGAAAAAGAGAGAGAACTCCAGTTGAGAGGCCGAAAAGTGCGCGTAATTAAAGCTGGCTTCGAGTGCAAAAGGCCTGCAAATCAATCAGTTGGGCAGGTGCATCGGTTTTGGAGCCACTGGACGACGAGTTTCCTTCCATGGAGGTTGTCCGTGTTATGTTATGTGCTATGTCGGACTGTCATAAATCAAGGCAAAGAGTGTGAAATTTTTTCGCCATCTGGCCCGACTTGGCCCGGCTTCATTAGTATTTGCTAGCCATGTCCAATGTGCCGCGCTTGGTCGGCATTTTTAACCATTTATGACTTAATTTCAATTATACGCATTTGGCAAAAAATATTTGTTGTCACTTTGAAGGCAATTAAAATGGCAACACGTGCATAGAGCCAACGACAGTGCCGAATTTTTCCTACTGTTTCGGGTGATGCGGAGGCTGGGAAATGGATCAATATTTAAAGGTTAACGGCCAAAAGATTACTGCCATGGCCAATATTATGATAAAACTGAAATGATTTCTTATTATTATTAGATTTCTTATGACTGAAATGAACTGATTTTACAACATAATAAAACTAAGCTACTTAAGTTCTTCCCAAGCCAGACGCCAAATCAAAAGACTTACCACACGAACTAACTGCCGTGCAAAACTGAGCTTCATTAATTATAAATTCTAAACTGATTCGCGGCTAATAACCATAATTATGTTGGATTGTTGTTTTCAGGCACTGTGCTGCCACCACTTGACACACATTTATGGCAGTTCTTGTGCCCAATCTGTCGGATGCCGCACCTTGCGGAGCACATATCTCCGGATCTGGGCAACCAGAGAGCAAGGTGCGGGAACAACGCCCCAAGAAGCCCTCGACCCCGAAGCCGGTGGCATCGATTTTAGAAAGTCCGCCGAGCATTAAAACGGTAAAGCCGCCATCGAAGCCTTTTCCTTTTGGCCACTGCCGCGTCAGGAGCGGAAAAGCAAAACGCCAGACCGAAATCCGAAGCCTATATATAACTCGATGGCAAAGGCAGCCGCATAAATTTCATTGCAGACATTTGGCCTTTTATTAATTGTTTGACGGCGCCCGTGCCCATGAAGCGGGACAACCCCACCTCCAGCTCCACCGATCACTCCTCGGATCTCTTCTCCTTCCGCCTCTTCCTCCCACCTGTAAACTTAACCAAGAACCAACCCAGGTTGAAGCGGCAGCTTCGGGAGCAGCCACTGCAACTGCATTTTCCTCTCTCTGGGCGTGATGAGAAATTTAATATTGGCAAACGGATAAAACCGCCAGATAATTATACATTTTGAGTGGCCAAAGCTGCAGACTTGGACTGTAGTTTGGAGTCTTTGGTTTTGGTTTTGGCTCTGGCTTGGACTTCAGATTCAGCCTGAGCTGCTGCGGCTTTACAGTTCATGCGCCTCATGATAGTATAAGATTTCATTTCATTAAAGTGCATCACGACGGACAACGGCCGATGGACGGCAGGCGGAATCAATGAGCGGCGGCTGCATAGTTTCCCTCGAAACCCCCCGTATAGCCAACCCAATCCCATTCCCTGCTAGGCAGCTACCAGCAGAAGGCACTGAAAAAAATTTAAATTAAAACATTGATACTAAGCCTGTTACATTAGATTTTTAATAGATCGAACTCTATTGGTCAAAATATTTACGACTCTTAAGAAAATCTTTTTAGAAATTTGAAAATCTTTAGAATTTTATAAATTCTAAAAAATATTCTCAGTGCTCCTACCTTGCTTACTTTTCTTCTTATTGGCAGATTACGACGGCGGGGTGGCCGGGTTGTAGCTGGGCAACTTATAATCAAATCCGATAAAAAATTTCATTATTGCTCCACAGCAGCAGCCGCAGCAGCAGCGGCAGCAGCAACAACAAAAACCATAACTGTTTTACAGGTAATTTTGCTGTTGTTGTTATGATTGTTGCTGGCTGCACTTAATTTTCGCATGCGCACTGGAAACGGAGCCGCGCAGCAGCTCATGATCGCGATTTCTTGATCTTCCGTCTTCCCATCCCAGAATTGAAACCAACCAATCCCCCGTAATCTTCGCCTGGAACTTTTTCGCTCCCGTTCGTGTGCGGACGCCATTTTGCGATTGGGATTGGGTTCTCAGAGGCAAGAGCCCCATAGAGCCATAGCTCTTAGCCATAGCCACTGGAGGTCAGTTGGGTCCGCAGGAATAGAAAGAAGCTTTGATTCGAAATGGCAATCTCTGGCCTATCGCCGCCGCTGCTCCGGCAGCACATAAATTGGGACGTGATTATGAAATAATTGCAATTCTGTACTTTGGACTTGCACAACTAAGCAAAGCCAAAAGGTAAAGCCACACAGAAAGCAAAGTGTAATGTATTTAAATATCAAAGAGATAATACTAATTTGGTAAAGTTAAAAATATATTTAATATTAATTCTGTGAGTAATCCAATTCAAGGCATATTTTCTGTGTTTTTTATAACTTACTTAATCAATTATTTGGAATATACCAACATCGAAATCAAAATGATCTTATTTTTCTGCGTGGAAAAGCAATCAGTCGGCTCCGCCGGCGTCGATTTGCACCTTGGGGAGCAACAGCGACCACTTCAAACGGGAGCAGGTGACAGGCGACAGATGGGTTTCAGTGTGATGAGGAAGCAACTGCAACTGCAATTCCAGCAGTAAGTTGCTGCTGCGAAACTGTCGCCAGACAAATCAAAAGAAATCGCTCTGGAATACGGAACTGCCATTAAATTAACGCAAAAGAAACCGCTTTCATTCATTAGAGGTTTCAAGGGAACTGTAACTACACTCTATAAATGTTTTTCACAGATTTCACAATTAATTTTAAGTTATCAGTGATTAGTGATAGCCTTGCTTTAGTAAGAAAAGAATTTACCTTATAATTTTCATGATTTTTTCATAATTTATTCACTTTATAACCATCAAATAGTCAGCACCTCAACCATTCACAAAACTACAATATCTACAGTTTGAGAGCCACTGCTGTCGTGACAAATCCCTCTTGTCGACATTACACCTGATCCACGTGGAACTCCCTCAACTCATTTGCATCCCCAAGTCTCTGAGGGGCCTCCTGGACTGCCTGGTCGTCCGCCAACATATGCAAATTAAATATAATTTCAACACTCGCATTTTTGTTGACTCTGCTGCCGACGGCTCCTCCGCCTCGGGTCCATAATTTACATGAGGTTAACACGCAAGCGAACAGCAGACAACAACAAAGAACCGGCCTTGATTATCAGCGGCAAATCGAATGCACGCACATGCTAAGGATGCAGGAGGGGATTTTGGTTGTGGGTTTGGAAGCTGGAGCTGGAGCTGGAGCAGGAATAGGGGATATGGGGCAAAAGGCAGGAGTATACGCCGAAAAGGAAGTCAAGTTTGAAAAGGCTGAAAGAAATTCTATTACAATGTTGAAATATTGCCAAATCATGGCTTTGGGGTAAATAAATTTCCACGCCACCACTCGCCATGACCGCTGAACCGGGATGGATGGAAATGGAGGATGAATACGAGGCTATAAAATGGATAGATGCTGGTACACAGAAAATAATTTGATGACTAATAGAAAATGTAGTAAATGATATTAATATTGTGTACTATAAGATATTATAGATCTAGACATATCATAGATATTCAGTTTGGGTTGTTAATATCTAGAAAATAAGTATTTCTTGAAATTTTCTAAATGATAGTATAATTTATTTTAGAAAATGTTAATGATAATATTTAAAAACAGGTTAATAATGACAATGGGATAAGCATATTAATGCTATTTAAATATATTGTAAGTAAAAGTGAAAGAACTAATATGGAATGTATGATAATAAAGATGACCCCCTGGCATAATAATATTTCTTTCTCTGTGCCCAGGAGTACCAGGAGCGTTCATGGAAGCTAAAGTCCCTGGCCGTGTATAAATAAGTAACCTGATCCCAGCAACACGCTGCCTGACAGGGCCCCAAAAACGGCACACAGCTTCGGTTCGGATGGGTCGGGATTGGGATGGGGTCCATTGGTCCGTGGGTCCATGGGTCCCAGGTCCCATCGCTTCGCATCGGATCGGATCGGATGGGATCGGAGAAAAGCGGAACCCGTTTGGAGCTTCTGCAGCAGCAGCGTCTTGCGGCATTTTGATTTATAGGCGATTTATGCACTTGGCTGCAACGGTGGGAGTGGAAGTACATTGGAAGTGGGAGACGTCTTGACCGAATTCATGAGCGGACAGCTGGCCAGGGGTTTATTACATATTACACAGTACATATCATAAGGTAAGCCTCAAACGGCACGGGAATTTCAGTATTATCGTATGCGCTAAGCGCACTCACAATGTTCTCGGTTGGAAAGCATTTTGAATTCGTGTTGTCTAATACAAGTTACTAAGGCAACGCTGCGGATGCGGACGCATCTTATCATCTTATCACTGCCGCCGCTTATCTTGCTGTAGTATCAACAACAACTTTTGCCTCAGGCACTGGCACTGGGTGCCCGGTTGGCAAAGAACCACATCAGGCCCATGAGACAGCTGGGCGGGCTGTTGTTTACGGCTCCCTGCTGGATCATTCGCTTGGCCTCCTCCAAGGATAGCTCCACCACCTCGATAATCTCGTCCTCGACTCCGCCGCCACTGGTGGCCTTGTCCGCATCAGTCACCTCACAGTAGTACATGATTTGCTTGGCACCCGATGAGCCAACGCCAGACCTGGAAGGGATTGAGGGAATTACTCTAGAGTTATTTTCTAGACTTCTTAGACAACTCTTACAAATAGATAAGATTTTATATCTTCCGTTATCAAATTCTTTATAGTTTGTTTATTTTATGTGATAGTTTGTCAACATTTTCCGATATAATATTTTCACTGAAACCTAACAAAGTTGTTACGGCCAGTTGTTGAGGAAGTTGTTGAAAAATCAATTAAGTACTAAAAGACTTTGTTTATAGTTGTGAATGTAACTATTTACTGCCGTAATATTTTTAGCATTAATTAAAGCCGGTAAAATATTTTACTACCAAAGAAAAGTAAAACCAACTATTAAATCTTAACGAGATACTAAATGCATTTTAAGCTTTTTAAAGACATCAATAATATGCCCTCTAACAACATCTACTTACCTATAAACCATTACTTCCTCGATCCGTTCCACTGGGACATCGTAGCCACACTCCTCGACCACTTCCTCTCGGGCGATCTCCACCCAACTCTTGGACTTGTCAACAATTCCTGCGCACAGCTCCAAGGTTACCCCTATTGCGGGCGGAAACTCCTCAAGGTCCACCTTATCAAAACTTCCCTTGGCACTGGAGATGATGCCATGGTAGACAGCGGGTCGGAACTGGCGAACCAGGACCAGTTTCTGGCGAGACGTGTTGTACAAGATGATGGCCACGCTATCGTGGACCTTTAGCAGATCCCAGTTCTTTTCCACGCCATTCTGTACGTAATACAGACGGAAGGGCTTCACATAGGGTGAATCCTCGGGAAGAGGTCCCAGCCAGATCTTGGAAACGTTTTCCATGCTGAATAAGCGGACGTGGGGCGGCACAATAACACGGCAGTGGAACTGGCAACAGCTGATTGGGAAAGCTTCAACCGGCGATGGTGAGCCACAATCAGATGGCAGCTTTTGTTTTGGGGGAGCTTTTCTGGCATTTAAAGCCAGGCACCATACGGTAACACTATTTGAATTTAAAAAGTTCGTTAAAAGAAAAAAGTCAGATTCTTATATATTTGAGAATTTATTAAAATATTTTTTTTTTAAGTTTTAAGTAGAAACCTGAGGAGCCTTGTAGAGAAAGAACCACAGTAACCCCAGTAAAGTCGACGGTCCACCGTTCGTTTTAGTCCCAGTTTCAATCATTTTCCTTGACTCCTCTAAAGACATCTCCAAAACTTGGATTTTCTCAGTTTCAACGCCACCGCCTTCTGATACTTTCTGATCATCGCACACCTCGCAATAATACATAGTCATAGCATTACTAGTGGTTCCAATGCCCGACCTATAATCGAATACATGCTGCAGGGATTCCGTGGACACCTCGTATCCGCATTCCTCCAGCGCTTCCTCCTTGGCAATTTCCTCTAGAGTTTTGTCTTTGTCAACGGCACCACCACAAAGTTCCAAAGTAAATCCTATTCCCGGAGGAAATTTATCCAGATCAGCTTCTCCTTTAGACATGTCTAAAGATCCGGCAGAATAAATTCCATGGTAAACAGCTGCTCTAAACTGTTTCACTAAGATCAGCTTCTTCCGGGATTTGTTGTACAGCAGCACCACTACGCCATCTATGGTTTTTATTATGTCCGTTTGCTTTTCTACCTCATCTTCAATATAGTGTAGGCGACCTGGTTTCACCCAATTGGAGTCTTTGGGAAGAGGCCCAAACCATATCTTCGAAATACAGCTTGGCTGGCTCTGAAATCTTAACTTGGCAGATGAAAACCTGGAGCGAGGCAGGCCTCCAAGTAGCTTGAACATTTTTGTTATTTTTGAAAAACATTTTGAAAGGTTTCAAATATCTTTGAAAGATTTCGCAGGACAGCATTTCAGCAATGAAAAAGAACTTTGTTTTTAAAGTTTTGTTAGTTTTTTAACACAAATTTTATTATAATTTGATTACAAAACTCAATCAATGCATTATATATATAGTCAAAGGGAATAATATTTCGCAAGGTCAAGTGGTTAAATATTTACACACAACCAAGAACGCGAGACTTCTTAGGAGCGGAGATTTTAATAATAGTTCTAAAGGGTTTTGGAATTTCTATCTAACACATCCTGATGCTTTAAGATAGGATAATTTGCATTTATCACCTTTTAACTTTGAACCTATTAACATATATTTAAAAATCTCTAAATGGTCTCCACCCCTCTAAATCCTAGTCAAAGATACAAAAATATCTATCTGAATATATCGATTCATTATCATTTAGCAGCATAACAGTTGTCGCACACACGTACTGGTTTCCCCGGCTGCCCCTGGGCATTGATGAGGGGCAGAGTGTGCTCCGAACAGGCCTTACAGAAGATCTCCCCGCAGCTGCGGCAGTGATGCTTTCGCCTGGTGAGATTAAACTCCCTTTCGCAGGCGGTGCAATGGGTGGCAATGGAATCCGGTGCCCAGATCCCAGGACTACCAACCGCCTCCGCCGTAGCCTGCAGAGATTGCGCAGACCCCGAGAGCAACTGTCGCTGGCGACGCTCTTGATCCTGCATCTCCGAAACCTTCAGTTTGCTCACGCTTAGCTGGATGCCAAGCTCCTCCAGCGTAGTTTGTGCCTCTGACCATTGCTTTCGCACCTTGTCCAGATCAACCTTGAGCTTCCCGTTTCTCTCCTTCTCCTCGGCCAGTTCCTTGAGGCAGCCCTGCAAGTCGGATATCTTTTCCTTAAGCTTCAGTTCCTTCTCCTGCAAGGATATGCGCCACTCGCGTTCAATTCTAGACTCGGCCTCCGCCCTGGCTGCTCGCTCTTCGCTGGCAGTGACCTGGGTGGTCAGCGTTTGCGACGTGGTTTTGAGAATCTCGCCCAGGTTGCTCTTGTCATGGCTCCACCTGCGAAGTGACAATCACGGATTTTTTAAGTTAATATCTTGGCAAGACATCTTGAAAACTTTAAAAAATCACATTAAACAGAATGATTTCTTCCCCTAATTACTACCCCTCTAAAAACCCCCGCGATCTTACTTCTTCTCCAGCTGATCGATAGTGTTGGTCATTTCCTCCTTCTGGACCTCCAACTTGGTCATCAACTCCGTTTTGTGCGTTAAAGACTCCTTGCAGTCCTGCCAACGAAGAAAATAAGCGGATGTACCAACGTCGCAAATTTCCAAGATGAATTGAAATCTTAATCTCGGTGTTAGTATAGTGGAAAATGAAAGACTTGGGGTTCGGATAAGTTTTATTTCTCTGGGTTCGGTTTAGAAGAGTACGAGTATTAGAATATAGACTGAAGCTCCAGCGCGTATAATACATTGCATGGACTTGTAGATTCATATAGTCTCAATATTTATTTATAGTTTTATATACTCGTATATATAATTACAATATTTGTATTTGACTAGGCTGAGTGTATAATTACAATATAAGCTGTTGCGTGGGGATCCATATGTACATACATATGTATAATAAACATCTGAAGCCTCTTAATCACACTATACATATATACATACATACGTCGTTATAGTTGTATAATCGTATATAATCTTTGCTTACGGGGGCTCTGGGGGAAGATAATTTAGCTAACAGGTTGCATACAGTAGTAATTCAAAACCTTTAACAATTCATATACTGGTATTTTATCCATTTAAGGGATCTGGTCTACAGAGTAAAGGCATCCTATATGGTACACACACACTGGCTATAGAGCTATAGGGTTCTTTGAGTTGTGCACTCCAAAATTGAGAGTCTTGATAAGCAGTTGCACTTTGAGTTCCATTCGAGACCTGGACACGGACTTTGAGTGCTTATCCAGGTCTTAAGGATGTTGAGAGCAATAGAAGCCTGTTCCGATTTTCACATTGTAGTTTTAATCAAATTTCTAATCAAATACTAATTTAGATCAGCAAATGTCGGCTGTTTGTGTAATCAACGGGAACTCTGATTAATATTTCTTTTTGTATATATTTTAAATAATATTCATGAAAATGAATTTCTCCTTAGGTATAAATGCAGTCAGGCACTAAATTCATTCATTAATAATGATATAAACCTAATTTTAGCGATCAACGAATAGATTTTCATTTGAGAGAAACAAAATCAAATCTAATTTCTTTATAGATTTGTGAGATCAAGAACTGCTAACACAAATATATTGAAATAATTCTGTGAAA
Source organism: Drosophila eugracilis (assembly GCF_018153835.1). Lineage (NCBI taxonomy): Eukaryota > Metazoa > Arthropoda > Insecta > Diptera > Drosophilidae > Drosophila > Drosophila eugracilis. The sequence goes on from NW_024573224.1 coordinate 5,657,752, forward strand.
ACCGAAACTGGCCATATTAACAAAGGCTCTTATTCTACATTTAGCTAATGTTTAAGTATCTCCGTCTGCTGTCTGCTCCCGGCACAGGATGTAATCGCTTTGTGATGCATCTACTCCAAAGTGCTGGCTCACCACAGCCGCAGCCTCGGCCAGCTCATCGTTTAGGGACTTGGCGGACGTGGGCGTCTTGGCATCCTTGCTTTCCTGTAGCTCACCCGGATTGGGTGCATCCGGTTGACGCGGTGACTTCCGGTATTTGCTTGGATCGAATGGCGGAAAGGCGTCCATCTTGAGATGCATGCGCTTCATGGGTGGGCCATCTTGTTTGTGCTTCTTGGTGAGTGCCTCGAACTTCTCCAGATTCTGCTGTCGCCGGGTGGTTGGTGACCGTTCTCCACCCATGGCTCCGCCCCCAGTTCCAGATCCTGCTCCTGATCCTGTTCCCGATCCCGGTCCGTGGTAGTGCTGATCGACGAGCTTCGATTCGTATTTCTTTTCTAACGATTGTAAAATGTTACCAATTTGTGAGGCTTTCGTTTGCAGGCGCGAGACCATCTCGCCCTTCTGTGTGAGTTCATCTTCACATTCCTGGTTGAATTTTAGACGGGATTACTTTTTGATTTTAAGGCTTAAGCCGATTAACTTGGATCTAATGATTAAATTATAAACAAAATCTTAAAACGAAAAGGAAATTATACATAAAAGCTAAGAACCAGATGAGCGAATGAATGTGGGATAGATGATTTGTGAGTGGTGTTTATGATTTAGATGGGTCACTTTGCGTTCCAAGGAATCAAGTTCATCAGAGAGTAATCTACAAGGATACATATTACTATCTGATCAAGTGATTCCTTGGACCAACCCATCCTGATGATGCTGAGTGGACTACTAACCTGCAGTTTTCGGTACATCTCCAAGTTAATCTGTTTGATGTCGTCCAGTTGGCGGCGAAGTGAGACTATCGTATCCTGCTTCTCATGGATGTCCTTCTCCAGCAGTTTCATGGCCATGTCAGACTCCGCCTTGAGGGACACCTGCAGTTTGAGCTCCTTCTCTAGTTCGCTAGTCTTACGACGCTCTTCAGCTAGCTCCTCGGACGGCTTCTCTTTGTCCTTGTCGGAGGAACCACCCGATCCAGTGGAACTGTTATCCGCTGCTGGAGCGGACTGCCGCATGGCCTGGTTTTCTGCTTGCAAAGCCAACAAACTATTCCGAGCGATGGCCAAATCCTCTTTCATCAGGGCATTTGTGGTCGTGAGAGACTCAACTTTGGCCTGAAGATTACCCACAGTGGCGCTGAAATTTGTGTAATAACTTAGCTGAGATGTTCTATGTTTGAACAGCCATAACCCACTTTAAGTGCCTGTTGAGCTCCTCGATGTAGTTTTTCTGGTCCAACACCGCGATCATGTTGCCCTGACCAGTGGCATCCATAACGGCCGGCGGAGCAGCATCCTCTGGGGCGGCGTCAGCATTTCTGGAACTAGATCGCAGGTACAACGAGAAGTCGATGACGCCCTGCTGGGAATCCAGATCCTCCTCCTTCACGCACAGATTACAATCAATCACGTTTAAGCCTACTAGAATGCCCATTATCACAACGATCTGGAGCAGGAAAAGATGGGTTATAAAGTGATCCTTCAGAGGATTAAGCGCATTCAGACCTCATCGCTCATCATTAGAGCATGTGGCTCGTAGTAGTCGTACAGTGAATCGTCTCTGTGCTCGATGAGAGCCTGAAGGTAATCCGATAGCTTCTTCTGCATTAAAGCAATCCTCAGCCAGGCTCTAGCCCTGCCAATGTGTGTACGGACTGTAGGCAAATCCCTTACACTAGCCGTAATATCCTGTGCTTCCGGGCAGTAGTGCTCCACGCTCTGCAAAAGGTCCCAAAGTTCCTTGCGGGGTCCGAGGAGTCCCTTCTTGGGTCGCAATCCATGGCCCAGGACGTGCTCAATGACGATGAAAAAATGCTGCAGCGGCAGGTGATCAGAGTCCAGCATGCGACCATACCGCAGCGACTGCTCCAACAGCTCCTTGACCACCAACTTACAGATGTTCACCAGATTGCTGCGCTCTATTTCCGCCGTATCCCGGGCTGCAAATGAAGAAACCGTGGTCTGAAGATTAAAGACTCGGCTGGCGCAGAAATTTGCTTCAAAACAACTGACAACTGATTAACTGAGTAATGAACTTTTATGTGCTCTCCTGGCTGCTTTTTTTTCTGGCTCCCGGGGGTTGTCCCATATACAGCATCGACCTGGCTACTTTGGAGGTGCCCACCAACGATTTTCAAAACGAACTAACCCTGCAATCAATGCTCAGCTCGGAGCTGCGGGCCTACCGCAACGGCCTGAACGAGAGGACCGACATTGGTCAGAAAGCAGATCCTCCCTATTCCCCGCCAAGGAAATGGTTTAAAGATCTGCCCACGGAACTACAAAAGACAACGCGGAGTACTTCAAATTCCAATGATTTCCTGGGCACCAATCTGTTTGGCAACTACCGCAAGAACTGCTTCTCCACGGAGGACATTGCTCTGTTATCCGCCCGTCGGGACTTTGAGCTGCTTGTGCCGAAGTCCTTTCCACAATGCCTTCTGACCGACAACGTTGTCCACATGATTCTTCGGTACTTCAATACGGTTAATCAGATTGTAAAGCAAATGTCGGACGAGGATACGAGACTTATCCTTCAGAGAGCTTTCTACGACGCTTTGGGTGGTTACCTTCGCTATTATCTAGTGCCTATGGCTCAGGTTTCCTACTATGCTGGACGCATCAAAACGAACACCGTGGAGCGCTTGGTGAATATTTATCGCCAGAGCCGGACGACTCTCAATACCAATGGAAATGGCTGGCGAACTCCAGGCAAGGATATAATGAATCAGTTTAAGGACATGAAGATCGAGCCCCTCAAGCTGCCCAAGGGTTGTGTGCCCCATGGGGATGCCTCAAGCTGTGCCCTACTGGATCAAAGCTGTGTTTCCCAGGAATCAGATCAGGGAACTATGATTGTGACACTACCGCGACTTGAGATGCCGGATGAGAACGGCTTCCTTACCAACATATACCTGCCCTTTCGAAAGCGCCGCATCTACAATCTTCGGTCTACAAGATCCGCATTCGTCCTGGTGAAATTCTTTCAGACCCTGACAGATTGTTATCGATTTCAGGGCGTTAGTCAGATCAACTATAATCGACAATTGCTCGCCTGGATACGCGAAAATCTGCAGATGCACTACGGAGATGATATTTTCTACCCAGGTCTGGGAGGAGTTCTGCAGATCAAAGAGAGGCTTTTGATTCAGAAGAAAATTCCGGAGGAAGAGTCTCGAGAATCCCGGGCATTATCCAAAAAAGATAAGGCGGTGGGTTTATTCTCCTCATCTAGAAAGGAATCCCGCAAACTAAGTCGTTCTGCTATTAACTGGCAGGAACCTTCAGAATCAGAACATGGGCAGGAGAAACGGAACGAGTGGCTCACCGGACTGGACACAGTTCAAAATGGTCAGGACGAGCAGGAAGAATGCCGGGAGTGCGACAATGATGAAACCTTAATATGGTGCATTGCCGCCTTTCTGGCCCTGCTCCTGCTCATTATTCTCCTTATCATCTGTTGTTGCATGCGACGAGGTAGGAAAAAGAGAGTTCCACCGGATGCTGAGGTACCTCTACCTACGGACAAATCGAAAAAACCAAAAGACACCCTGGTAGTTAAAGAGTCCGAGAGCCAAAATGAAGTGGGTAAAAACGAACCTGAAGGTGCTCGAAGATACTACTACTCTGGATCTGGTCGCTCCACCTCCCAAAGATCGATTCATATTGATGGTAAGTCAGTATTATTATCTTATTAGGTTTAAAAACACAAGCAAATATTCAAAATTACAGGGTTTCCAGAGAACACGGAGTTAGATTCCTATACCTCAACCTCTTCATTGGGATGCCAGTTCAATAGGAAGTGTGTGCCCCTGAAGTTTTCCCGAGCGAAAGGACAGGAATACTATATACCAGAAAAAGGTCGTGATGGAACGACAAAAAATGTTCCCGTCGTAAAACTTCTCTCTGAGGACTCGTCATCCCATCGTCCACTTCAAACTTCTAATAAAGCTGTTCTGAAATCAACCCTTCCCGCCATTCCCACCTCGGAAAGCGATCTGCTCATCATGAACAGGGAGAAAAAGCTACAGCAGCAAGATAGGGAGGAGACCAACCGGAAAAAGTCTAAGGACTCTAAGGAGCGGAGAAAAGAGGTAAGTTATGAAAAGTTTACCAGCTTTCGAAGTCCTGAACCCAAAATTACCAGCAGACCAAATCCTCAGAAGACAGAAAGCCGTCATCATCGGAAAGGCGAAAGACCAAACATGTGAGGATTGGTAAGCTTAATTACATACGTTTCCAACATTCCTTAAAGTTAAAGATTAATCTTTAACTTTAACTATCAGTGACGGACAACGAGTCTTCCGACGAGCCCCTTCTACACAGAAAGCAGAAGTCCCGAGAAAAACCGGAACCGGTGACGGGACGTCAAAAGGGTAACACTGAGGTACGTTCCCGTTAATAAGAGTGACTAAAACTAATCTAGATAACCTCATCTAAGTCGATAAAGGATTCACCAAGCTGGGAAACAACCTTTGATGACTAATTGGCAATCTGTTTACCTGTTTTTTTTTCATTGCAATTTTGTTAAGTTTATATTTTCTGATAAGACTTCAATTTAATCTTTTAAGACGAGAGTGCAGTTGAATACTCATTTCAGACTATTGGAAACGATTTGAGAAGATAACTTAAGGGGGTCGACCAGTGTGTATTAAGTTTATAGATTCAGGTAAGATTAGAAGCCCTTTTCGTTTAACCCTTTGTATCACAAGAGCAAGCAACTAAATGTGCAACAATGCAAAGAGGCATGCAAATTGATAGGAGATTACAAGGGCCAACAAAATCGAGAACCAAGATCTAAATACCCATACCTTTTTATAGGCTTTGGTGCTTGCTACGAATCTCAAATGGAACCCGATCCCAAGAGCGACGATTATACCAAATTAATCTAAAAGCATAATGTAACGACTTTACGTAAACATAAATACAAATCAATGTATTAAAAAATGTGAGTTTCTTAGGAGTGTAAATAAAATAATAGCAAACCAAGGACACTTAAAAAACACTTAATATTTAAAGAAAAATAAATTAAAACCAAGATTATTATCAAAAACCTATAAAAACATATGGACATCCCTACTGATTTTGTTGACCCAAAGTATTCAATCGGATAATCAGATAACGAGAAATGAAGAGAAGCTACAAAGTAGGAGCGTGCTGGGCAACAGAGGCATCAAGAAGCGACCTACAGAGATGCGACCACTCGGCGAAGAGGCCGACACTCTGGTGCTGCGACTGGGAGTGTGACTGGGACTGGCCGAGTGCCGAGGAGCCACTGTGGACCATGTCGCACAGCCGGCGGCCGATAAGGTTTTCAATTGCCATAATACCATTGTCCGTGATGTCCAGGGCGCCGCCTCCCCCGCCGCTTCCTCCTCCTCCACTGCCGGTGGACAGTCCAGAGAAGCGTTTGCTGTTACGCTTGCTGGAATTGGAGCCAGTATTAAAGTTAGACCCAAAGCCAGTCTGCGATGGGACTCCACCCAGTTTTTCACTGGTCTGCACTGCCTGACTGCCTGTTCCACCGGCAACATCTATATCCTGCAGCTCCTTGAGGCACAGCCACTCGCCATCGACAGATACCCGAAAGTTGCACAGGTAAATTGTGTCCTGGACACCGCCGGCCAACTCCTCACTGGTGTTGGCATGCGAGGCTTTTGGCAGGGCAATCGTGTTGCTGCTGTTGTTTGCCTGATGTTGCTGCTGTTGCTGTTGCACCACTAAGGGTTGCTGCTGTGTCTGTGGTTGCTGCTGTTTCGGTTGCACTTGTTGTGAGGGTGGATTCTGACCCTTTTGAATTTTGGCCGCCGCTGCCTGTGCCCTTGTTGTTGGCGTTCCAGTTGTTGCTGTTGCTGCTGTTGTTGCTGCCGTCGAGGACTTTGCAGACTTGCCAACTTGTTGTTGCCCCGTATGAGGCGCCTTCTTGGCCGCTGCTGTTCCTGCTGCCAATGACGTCGTGCTGCTCATTGTTGGCGTTTTCACCGCACTCCTTAATGGCTTTGCAGTGCTGCCACTTGCACTGGATCCTGATCCTGTAGTATTTGACGATTTTATGCGACTGCTACTACTGCTAGTGCTAATGTTGTTGTTGTTCGAGGACGACAACTTGGTCTTTTTCGAATCCTCGACGAGTCCACGCATTTTGCTAGGGCTTCCAAATTTCCTGTGTGTGTACGTGGGCGTCCATAAAAATACAGATGTATACATATATCGATATTTGCTGCTCAATTAGTTCAAATGTTCCTTTGCTGCAGTTTTTCCTTAACTGCTGGTATTACCTTAACGTGATTTCTCCTTTCGAAAACCTCTTTTTAAGAGGGTTTTTATTGTAAAATTAACCAACTAAGTGAAAATAATCGCCGCTTTAAGGTTGCTACGTTATCCTGTTGTGTACACGTTGAGTAAGACTGGCATAAAGTTCTTTATCCTATTGATTTGTCAAGTGTGCCAAGCTCATGAGCTTTCCGGGAGCTTTCGTTGGGGGTGTTCTTGATGGTGCAGTTATATCTTATTTATGTTTTACCGTTGACAGAATTTTGATGTAAGTTTATTTCATAATCGTTAAATATTATTTATATTATATATAAATATATAAATAATTTATAGACAAGTAAATTTGAAAGATAAGTTTCAATCCACGGAATATATTTATACACTTTAAGGCTTTATTATTATTGCAATTAATTTGTATTATTTATTTTATAATATAAAACTTATAAAATATTTTTAACTGAAATAGTCTTTTTAAGCGTCTGTGCCCTTTTAGAATATTTAAAAATACCTGAATTCCCCTTTTTCTTAATGAATTAATTGGATTCATTTAAATATTTATATTTTTATATTTTTTTTTTTTACGTGTAAAGGTTTTTTGAAATTATCTAAATTGTAAAAGAATCTAAGAAAACTAATCAAAACTTACCGCGTTTCATTCTTTTAGCACTGATTTTAGATGGCGACGGGGATGGAGCACTGGCAATCGCATTCGTATCCGGGACAACAGGTACAACAGGTGGCGTGGGCACCTCAGGATACGGATACGTGGTGGTGCCATCAATTACTTCGGAAGCGGCTGCAGCTGCTGCTGCATTCGAGAACTGCGTTGAGATGTGGCTGAAGATCTGCGAGGATATGCTCTCCGTGCGCCGTAAAGTATTACGTAGGCGGTCCAGCGAGGATGTGGAGGAATTGGGCGCAGGCGCACCTGCTACTCCTCCAGTGAGGGGCGGAACCGAAACGGAAGCACTTGGCGAACGGGAAAGCGATTGGGAATCCTCGCTTTTTTCGCGGCGCACCAGCAGATCGTCTGTGCTCATGGCGACTCACTCACTTCGAGACACTTTTTCAGACACTCCACGAGGTCATATGAATTAATCCAACTCGATAATAACCACGAATTCCGCTTTATTTTAATTGAGCACGGAGTAAACAAAAAAAGTTTATCAATACAAAACGAAAACAGCTGTTGCATTTGCAATTGAGGATGGGCGATAACTAATTGCTGGTCACGGTTATCGCAACTCGATAACATTACGAAACTGAGAGGGATTTCCATAAATACAGTCTGGCAACGTTGTACATGTTTGCCGCCAAAAATATATTGCCTGTGTTTATTTATGAAAGCAGCACAAATATTTAAAAGGACAACAAATGGATGTGGAATTAAAGCAACAGTTTGACGAAATGGGCGTGGAACCGGAGCCTTCGGTGCTAGACAGGTGCGTGGAGCTGGCCATTTCATATAATATCCACGACGCTACTGAGTTCGTGGAGCAGTGGATGGCTTTCAGTTTATCGCACCTCCATGGCGAAGATCCTGCTATCGAAAACCTAGGCGACTTTGAGCGTAAGGTGCTGCAGCTGAGAAAGGACAAGATCGGATCCAAGGCATCCGCGCAAAAGGCCAAACCCTATGTTCAATCCTCTGTTGCAGAGACGAGCTCTCTGGCCACCTATGGTGTGATGGAGGACGATCCAATGATTGACGACTATGTCAGCGAATCAACGATGGAATCCTCAGCATTGCACACTCCTAAGGCTAAAAAAAATTCGGGACACAGTTCCAACCTCAAGAGCGGCGTGCTTTTCAGTCCCGCCAGCTACACACCCCAATCCGCCAAAAGGAATCCAGCGGTGGGAACACCAACCTTGTCAGTTACCGGCAAGCCTGGCGACATTGTGGACTCCTTTGGCCATCCCAAACTTCTAGCCAAGTCCACTTGGCACTCGGAGATTGAGCACACGGTACCTGTGACCCAGAAACTGCTTCACAAGAACGTACCACTGACCGTAGGCAATCTAGGCTACATGAACGATCTGCTCGCCGAGCGATGTGACGACCTGCACGACCGCATTGATGACACCGGACGGGCGCTGGTAGAAAAGAAACTTGGTGAAACAGGAGCAGCCGAGTGCAGTTGGTACCCGCAGGAAAGACAGGCACTGCAGGCCGCAGGTGGACTACACGCGGTGGGAATGATCCACTCAGAGGACGATGGACCACTGGATGCCTACTCCGCCTTTTTGGTCGTTATAGATGACGATGTAGAAGATGTTGAGGACACCACACTTACGCTAAACTTTACCAGAGTCAAGTCTGCGAGCATATTCCCCGGTCAAGTGGTACTCGCCAAAGGATTCATTTCAAGAGGCAAAACCTTTATAGTAGAGGATATTCACACAGAACGAAAACTGACGCCAGCCACTCCTCTGAAAGTTGATAGAGAGCTGCAGTTTGTGGTGGCCGGTGGACCTTTTACAGATAGCACAGATCTGTTCTACGAGCCATTGCACGACCTGCTAAAGTATCTCAAAGAGCACAGACCCGATGTGTTGGTGCTCACTGGACCCTTTCTGGATGCTGATCACAAGATGGTTGGCGAACTAGCCGAGACTTTCGATTCCTTCTTTGATAAGATGATTGGTGGGATAATGGAGGCAATTGGAAGCCACACCGCCGTTCTTGTTGTCAGTAGTCAGAAGGATGCCATGTCGCACTCTGTATATCCGACCCCACCTCCAGCTCTTCGCAAAACATATCCCAATCTGCATATGCTACCTGATCCTTCTTTAGTGGACCTAGATGGTATCACGCTGGGCGTCACCTCCACCGATGTGGTGGATCATTTACTAAGCCACGAGTTCGCTGCAAATGCCGGGGAGCGGATGCACAGAGCTATCAACCACCTGTTTCACCAAGGTTCCTTTTATCCCTTGTATCCGCCGGCGGACGAGGATATGGCATACGATTCCCAGCTAGCACTCAAATACGGCCAGCTTAAACAACTGCCAAATGTACTCATCCTGCCAGGTGATCAGCGGCACTTCATCCGTCTGGTCAACGACTGCCTGGTAATCAATCCTGGTCGGCTCTCTGACAAGAAAGGCGGGACTTTTGCTAGGTTTCTGGTGACACCCTCAGTGCCTGGAAAGGTGACCAACATGTTCAACAGTGTTGCGTGTCAAGTCCAACGTATCTAAATTATACATAGCAAAATAAACCATAAGCCAAGTATCCTACCAGACCTGTTTCAATCAATGTATCAATTTTAAATGGTGATAAAAATAATGAGAAATTTTTGAGTTTTTCTCTCTCTCGTTACGATTTATGAACATTGATAAGGGTAATATAAAAGTACAATTATATTTATATTATTAATATTATAACTTTGTGCCCTCTACTTCTATTAAAAATATTCCAAACCTATAAAAAAATAACAATTATATGAATGTTTAAAATTTATTTTAAAATGTCTGAGTAAACTTTGAGTTTTGCAACAGTTCTAATTTTGTAGAACAACTTTTATAACATTTATAAAGGAATTCCAGGAACTGAATTCTTTTTTAAATTTTAATGTCTAAATTAGTGCCTCAACCTGCAGCTGAGGATGGCTCCACTGAGACATCCCGCGTGGATGAGAATCCAACACTTGTAACGGTTTCATTGGAAGATCTCACGGACCCACTGCGCTGTTGCTGGATATGCTTACTTTATCCTTATTATAAGAATGAACAGTTGACTTGGGTTTATCCATGCACATGCGAAGGAATCACCAAATGGGTACATGAGAGCTGTCTTCTCAGATTGATCGACGAAAAGAGCGCAGTTCGGTGCCCAAATTGTATGTGTATGTACCACATTCGGTACCCTAAAGGTAGTCACATAGCTGTTGCCTTGGAGGTGATAGATGATTTCATTACATATACCCTGAGTCCCTTTGTGGGGAGTCTTTTATTGATAGCCTCTATTTATTGGTTAGCCCTTACAATTGGAGCGGTGTCATTTGTGCAGATAGTTGGTTATGAGCTCGCCACTTCCATAATTCAGAATGGCGACTGTTTATTTGTACTTGTTGGACTGCCATTAATCCCAGTTGGTGTGATACTTAGTCGCTTATTTCCCTGGGAAGATGCCCTATTAGGCCTAGTTCGAAACTGTATCTCAGCGATGTGGAAGCTTCCCGTTGTGAAACTCTTCTATAAGAAGAATATATATCAGGAATATAAACCGCTAAGCATTCCATCACCACCTTGGCCTCCTCGGATTTCGAGAGCATTCGTCGAAGCCGTCCTCTTGCCCACCATATCATACGCAATGGGTCGGGCTCTGTTTTACTCTATTGATAATGTATGGCAAGGATCTCTTCTTGGAGGTCTCACTTTTATTGCGGCCGAAGGAATCGTTAAACTATATATGAAATTTGCGCGATATATGGAGCGTAAAAATTGCACCATTCTGGATTTCTCAGGGGAGAAGGACATAAAAGAAGAGAGCATGCAAGGCACTATGTGATCTTAAGTTCTGGACAAACTAAATCAATATTTAAACTAGAAGCCTAAATATTTGATAACTCAAATAATAAATAATCGTTAAAGCGTTTATTAATTTATGTATAATAGTTTACAGCTAACAGTAGGAAATGGTGTCTAAATGTAACGTACTCTCTAGGATCTCTATTTACGATTGATCATGCCCCCCAATACTGAAGTCAACTCTGTATGAAGGGAGCGATCGCCGAGAACTAAAACTCCAATGTATATTTTAACTATACAAAAAATACTGTATGCCGTGTATGTGTCCAATGAACTTGGCTGCAACTCAGATGCGGTTAAGTAACTGCGTGCCACCTTAAGTAATCCTCGCCTGCCCTCTCACTTCGTTCGCCTTCAGTGCCTGGTTCCTGGAGCTGCCTCGTCCAACAACTCGTTCAGTTGTTGGGCTCCTGCTTGTATTGTTATTGTCGGTTGTTGACCCCATCGGGATTGTGGCTGCTGACCATGCTGTGCTCCATGTTCTTGACAATCACGTAGTTGGTGATGTGGTTAATGGCCTCGTCCTGCAGCCGCTCTGGCCACCGCTTCATGTATGACTTGATAAAGTCCCCAAAAGTGTCTACCTTATCTGGAGTGTTCTTGTGGGTATCCACAATGTTCTTCACTATGTCTACGAACTTGTCATAGTCCTCGTGCGACTTCTTGATCTTTTGGTAGTTGGCTACACCACCATTGGTGTTGCCCCCGCCTCCGCCACTGCCGCCGCTACCTCCAGCAGCCGCGTTCATTTGCTGATCCATGTTGTTATCCGCAAGGCGGGCTGAAGCAGCGGCAGCCACTGCCGCCACGGCAGCTGAGGATGCCATGAAGTTATCCACGCTTCCTGCATTGGGCGGCGGCTGGGAGTGGTCCATAAAGTGCCGGTGCATGCCGTACTCGGTCCTGGAAATTACAATAATTATTTATGGTTTAAGCTAAAAGTAATTGGTGCTTGCGCTCACTTATAGAACCCCTCCGTATTGTTGCTATTAAACTCTTGCTGAGACATTGGATTTTTCCAAACTGGTGACTCGGATGTAGATGGTAAGCTGCTAGTATTGGATGCACTCGTCATGCGTTTGTCTCTGCAGAAATATATAGATATTAGTTGGTTTGGTTTAAAAGTTAAATTTGCTTATAGGCAATGAAGAGAAAATTATAAATCACTCCTTTCTCTCTTAACTAATATTATATCTTTTATTATCTATAACCCACTTAAAACCGGTGTGCGCGGCCAGACTCTTGAATACATCATCCACTTGACTGTAAAACTTCCAGGTGCTGATTATGCCCGTGGTCTCGAAGGTTTTCTGCTCCTGACGGTATCGCTGCGTGAGATTGTTGACTTTAAAATGAACCTCCAGTGCAGTTACAGGGACGCCCAGCGAGGTTAGCTGCTTGGCCATTGCCACATAGAGATGGCCATTGCGTTTGATGGTGCGCAGCTCATAGGCGCAGACTTTCCATAGTTTAATCAGCTCTAGAACACCACTATCCTCCCATTGTCGGCGCTTTTTATTGAATTTTTCATACTAACGTGGATATATTTCATATTAAATAAATAGGTTATTACATAGATAAAAATAGTTGACTACAAAGACAACTTACAGGCATTTCACATGGGTCTTACTGCCGACAACTGGGATTGCCCGACAATCTTCGACTGCCAGCTGAAGCAGGACATGAATCGGTTTATCTAGTAGACTGGCATAATGTACACGGATTGACTCCTGAAAATAATGAAAATAAAATTATTTTAATAGTTGTTATTATTATCTCGTAGATGACCAGGAAGCCAAATGTGGAGTATTAGAAAAAAAAACCGTACAGGAATTTTATGAATACTGATGACTTCCAAAGATTCTTTGGAAAGTTTGTAAAGAGAGTAACCAAACATATGGTTTGAAAACCACAAAATCGCTTATTTGATGACGATTTAATTGCAATGAAATTGTAATTAAAATGTAAAGTCTTTAAAGCTTTAAGGGATTCAATGTACAATCCAAGCCGCCCCCAAAAACCGACATTATGATGTATGCATGTATGTAACTGGCCTCTTTATAATATTGTCATTATTATTGCAGATTTTACTAGGTACTCGTGGAGTTGAAAGGTATATTGTGGTTAAGGAAAACAAAACAATTAAAAAAAAAAATGTTCTTTTTAACCTGTGGGGTACTTGTTTTTGTAGTGCCATAATACATTTCATACATGGAGAAATAAGAAGGTAGAAATCAACACATTTTTTATTATTTATGTGGTTGCTTTTAACAAATCCACTAGAAATAAATAACTTATAGGTTCGGCCTACGTTCAATAAGTTACCATATAAGGTCTTCAGTTAATCCATGAAAATGTAATATATTTATCAGCATAAGAGGGTATCTCATAGTCGAGGCTGTTTATCTTTTATTCTAGCTTTCAATTATCATTAAGCCGGTACCAACACATACACTGAGGTAGCTCAGCCTCTCCCGCACAAACAAACACACATGTAATGCAAACCGAACGGTAAACGGTAAACAAATATTAATTGTGCGAGAGAAACAAGTTGCAATTTGCATTCGGCAGAAGATGGACTGCGCGAAGTGGCTGCGGTGACGGCTGGAATCGAAGTGAAGCGGTAATTCAAGTATACAAGAGAGTTGGGTTGAGATGCGGATGAAGATGCTCCGCCGACGTCGACTGCGACGTCCCTAGATTTGTGGGGTCGGCAGAGGGCGGGCGAGGGAGCCCATGTAATTTGCGGGAGGAGATGTTACTTTTCTCGAATACACACGCACATATTTTTCCCTTTCAGAGATACACACACTCACATCACATCCACATCCGATTTTCTTGCGTTGATTGCGTTCTATTGTTGCGCTTCTCTTCTTCTCCATGCACCGACAACAACATCGACGACGACGCCAACAGCAGGGGCACAAAACTTAATAATAAGTCAAATAATTAAATTTTAATTATCTTCAAGAGGGAAACACACGAAAAACGTAGTTTTGTAGCTCCTACGCTGCGCAGCTCTCGCTTTTCGATGTTCTCCGGAGAGCAACAAGGTGTGAGCGGTGCGGCTAGTGTGTGTTTGCCAGCGCAGAGTTGCCAGATGGTCGCGGGAGCGATATGTTGCCAGAGAGTCGCTGCAAATACGTTGAGGCTTTAAAATGTGCCAAAAGGTTTTATGGTCTTAGGGGGGAAATTTCCAAGTCATCTGCCATTTTTCTTGCTCACCAATCGCTCAGCTCGTTAGGGCGCCACAATGCAAAAGCATTTCATCGCTCATCATCATCATTTTCAGCTCCCCCTACATACATATTCCCTCCCCTTTCCATAGCCGCTTTTGTTGGAGCATAATGCACACACAAACGCACACCCAGTCACACCAACACGTATTTGCCGGTCATCATCATCATCATTAGGTTGTGCGATGGAGCAACAACAACAACAGCTACAACAACGATAGCAGCTCCCAAATGCGAACGTCATTAGCGAGCTAAATAACAAAAAATGATAATGTACATTGCTGCCACACAGTCGTCAGTTGGCTTTGGTTTGGGGTAATCATCATTAAATTGCACATCGACCCGATGTGAAAAAAGGCGCTGCGGGGGCGTGTCAAAGCGAAAGAATAAGAAATTTGGGGAAGCGAAATCCCAATAGCAAGGTCAACATACATACAGTGCCGAACTAAATTTTTGGCACAGAAGGCTTCATGAACTTTAGGGCACGATTTCTCCCTTAAATTGAGATATTTAAATAAACCAAAATTTATACATATAATGTTATAAAACATAACACGACAAAGTTTATTTCAACTTTTTACCTTCAATGGTTGATTTTTAAAAATTAAATAACATAAATAAGGGTGAATTTGCCTGAACAAAATTTTTGGCACTTTTATTAAAAACTTAAAAATAAATGAAAATAACTAAAATTAATACTTTGCGGGTAAGCCATTTTGTTTTATAAAGGCTTCCAACCGTCTTGGCATCGAAGAAACGAAATTTTGGGTTGTTTCTGCCCCAATATTCTGCCCCTTTTTCTATTAGAGCCACCTTCAGCCCGGAATTTGTTTTTATGCGCGTTTTTTAACGCACCTGTCCAGCTCCTTCGCACAAATCTTCAATGGGATTGATGAGGATGCGGCAGAGTATGTTGGACGTTATGTCCGACCCACATACGCACATCATAAGCCGTTTAAGGGAGCTTCTTCTTTGGAAAGCGCAAACACACCGGACGACCAAGGCTTTGACCGCCCGGGAACAGGCCCACATTATGAAAATGGTCAAGGTGGACCCAAAATTTCTTCAACTCAGATCGCAGCAGAAGTTAAAAAAGTTTGGAAAAGAAATTCATCCAATAACGGTGCAAGGGACCCTGCATCAGGCAAATTATAATAACCGAGTGGCTAGAAGAAAGCCAGTTATATCAAAAGGGAATCAGAAGACGCGATTAGACTATGCGAAAGAATATTTGAAGAAGCCAATTGATTTTGGAACAATGTAATATTTTCGGATTAAGCAAAAATCAAAATTTTCAATCTGATGGCGGGCAACGCGTTTGGAAAAAACCGAATGCGAGCTGCAGAAAATAACCTTCTATCGACGGTAAACATGGTGGTGGAGGCGTTGTTGTGTGGGGCTGCATGTCCGCTTCGGGGTCAACGAACTGGAGTTTATAGAAGGCATCATGGACAAAAATATTATTTAGATATTTTAAAAGAAATTAAAAAAAAAGTGCCGAAAGTTGAACTGCCACCATCATTTCATTCAGCATGATAATGACCCAAGCATACGGCTATGTGTGCGTGTGGGTGTATCCAACATACCCCCCCCCTCCCCCTCCCCCCCTTTAAAGATTTGTGCGAAGGGGGTGGAAAGGGGGGTTAAAAAAGCCAAAAAAAAAAAAAAAACCGGGGAGAAAGTGTAACAAAAAAGGGGGAAGAAAAAAAAGGGGGAAAAAAAAAAAAAAATTTTTTTTTTTTTGAAAAAAAAAATAGAAAAAAAAATTAAAAAAAAAAAAAAACCCACAAAAAAAAAATTTTTTTTTTTTTTTTTTTTTTTAAAATTTTTAAAAAAAAAAAAAAAAAAAAAAAAAAAACCTCTTATTTATGTTATTTAATTTTTAAAAATCAACCATTGAGGTAAAAAATTAAAAAAAAATTTTTGTTGTTTTTTTTTTTTATAAAAATTTTTTTAAATTTATTTATTTTTTTTTATAAATATTTTTTATAGAAAAGATAATTAAAATTCTTAAATTTTTATATTTTTTATTTTTTATTTTTTTTTTTTTTTTTTTAAACGTTTATTTGGGGATCTATCTTAAAATATTTATAACATAATTTCTTTGAATATAGATTGTTTTGATGAGGCGATCGGAATTTTATATTTTGTTATTACTTTAGCTGTAGTACTTTTGCATAGTATTTTTTTTAATTTAATTTTTTTTTTTTGTATTCGACAGTAAAAACCGTTGTTGTTTAATGTATTGTTGCAATGTTATTAGTCGACATGGTTCGCTTAGGATTAGAAAACAAATTTGTCATCATCATCATCAATAACTTGACATATTTATGGCTCCGAAATCATCTTTATTATTTTAAAAATTATCTTTATCATATTTCTCTTTTATACAAAATACTAAATCTGTTGAAATGATTCTAATACGAATTATTATTATTATTATTATAATAATTATTATTTAACTAAAATATGTTACACGATGGTTATTTAAAATATGTAAGTTAAATGCATGGATGTATGTAGATATTTTGGTATGAATTTTGGGTACCTTCACTACTATTCAGAGTACCGCAACTGTAAGCATTATTGTTCGTTCTAACATACACTTTTACCTATATATGTATGTATGTAAGCGTATTTGCCGGTCATCATCATTAGGTTGTGAGGCGAAGACAGCATCAACTCTCAAATGCGAACGTCATTAGTGGCGGGGCAAGCAACAAAGGCGCTGGTTGTAGTAGCCATAATGTTTTGGTAATCATCATTAAAGTGCACATCGCTCCAAGGTGCGACATAGGACACCGAGGAGGCGGGTGAAAGTAGCTTCCAATCAAGGTCAGCTTATTTTTACAGACACATTTATTTCCTATCCTATTCGGCACTTAGATTAAACGGGGATCCCGGTATGTGTTGCTCCCCCCATTTGACTACAAGCATATAATCACCGGGATCGCAAACCTTGTAAGAAACCCTGTGAATGCTCCGGCCCAAGTGCTTGACAACCACCTCTTCGCAGGGACCTCGTTGTCCCAGGACGCCCACCAAGAGCATATTGCTCCCCGCTTGGCTGCAGTCCACTGTGAACTCGTTGCGCTCCACCAAACTGACATGGGTTAGACCCAAGCCTCGACTGTGAACTTTACTAGCATCGGAGTCCAGGATTGACACTAATCGAGTATGGAAGGGGATCAAAGAAGAATATTGGATTAGTTGGGAAAACTTTTAATAATGATCATTCTGATTAAGTTCTCACCCGATGTATTTGCTGGTCTCCCATCAATGGATTCTGGAGCACCTGCTATGGCCACGATAATAAATGGTGACCGGGGCAAGGTTACGGAATTGCACTTGATGTGTACCTTGTAAAGTCCCGCTCCGGCATCCAATCGGCAATCTATCTGAAAACGCTCCGGGTCCAACTGCTGCTGCTGGACAGGTTGGATGGGTTGACCACTAGGACCTTCTACGCGCACCTCGAAATTTCCCTTTACTCCGTTCCGCTTGATGATGAAGCCCATTGAACTATTGACCCTTACCGCTCCGCTGGGAAAATGAAGCAGCTGCACCTTGCGGGCATCGGTCAGCTCGGGCGCCACATAAACCCGCGGCGGTTCTGAGGGATAGGCATCTGAAAGTTGGGGGAATTGGAGTATAAAAATAGCCAGTTCGATGTTTACTTCCCCATTGGGGTGGTACTCACCCGCATCAGGCGTCCGCTGGTAGCGTCCAAAAATACCGCCTTCCTCCGGACTATTGCCCTCCAGGCCACTCCCACTCGAATTAGAGGTGGAGGTGGACGAAGCGCTTTGGGTATTTAGACGCATCTCCTGTGACACTTTGAACATGCCGCAGATATTTGGGGAATATTATAAGCTTTTTAATGGTTTTCTAAATATTTTCTTCCAAATTAAATTAGCGACTGCCCAGGGCGTCCTCCTTCGACCGACTGAACTCAGTGCTCTGCATCATCTCTATCTCCGAAGAGTCTCAATCGCAGCGAAATGCTCTCGAAATGGCCGATTCTCGATCTCAGATCTCAGTCAGAACTCTCCACATTCGATGGAGCAGATGTTTATGATATTTGTTTGCCGGGCAGCCTGCCAAATATACACGTAATATGTATGCTTTTATGCGGATATAGTCGAGTGCCGGACCAGCCAGACGTGATTTCAATCCAAACAAGAAAGTACGCTGTCCGCAAATCTGTATTTACTTTGTTATAAATTGAAGACGTTTTAATTTGAAATGCTAAATTAACACTATTTATTTGTGTCATAAAATTACATTCTTGGCGTTAATTTATTATGTAAGATTAAAAAAAAATATTTTCAATTGAATGACTTTGACAGAGAAATTCCTTATAAATGTACAGCTTATAAAAATAAAGAGGTTAAACTCTTTATCGGCACTTTTTCCTTATAACTAAGGACCACATATTTTTGTTTCCATAACAGAAAATATACATTTGACCTATTTTATTAATTTCTCCAGTACCAAGTCTTAATGGAATCAGTATCACTCTAATCAAAACTGAAATTGGGTCGACGGGCGAATTAATCAAGCAGTCGGCAATTAAAATTACGAAAGCAATTCAATCCTTATAGTTGTATAGGGGTTTATTTTTTTGTTTATGGTGAGCAGCAATTTAAATTTAAAAGATAACGACTTTAAGAACACATCCTGGAAGTGTGTAGTCTGTGGAGGTCGAAACAGGGGAATATAGTAAAATTGGGAATTTAAATGGGAGATTCAATTAATTTCAGGGATTTTTTCTGATGTCGAAACCGTGCTGCAGGTTATGGTAGAAATGGGGATAGACGACCATATCTGTGTTTGTCAAAAGACCTGTTTCATAAAGATTGCTATAGATCTGTGAAAGAATTATCCTTTAACTGAAACCATAATCTTTAAGCTAAGGATACGGCTTACATTCTCTGTGATCTTGAGAGTTCTTATGGCCTCCGATCGCATATGTAGCCAAGTGTGGCGTAATCGCTCCTCAGCATCGGAAATGAAGCCCGGAGACCAGTTCTCTTTCAACCGGAAAAGATTTATCCGATTTTTCTCTCGCACAGCCCTTGGGAGCATCACAGCAAGCCGTTTACGGGCTTCCCGCTTGGTCTTCCCATTTAGCATTTGTTGCTGTTTGGCATTCTTCTCCTCGATCTGAATGCGCATCTTCCGTGCGAGATCCTCCCGCTTTTTGCTGGCTGCCGTCTCAGCAAATATGGACACCTGATTTGACTGGGCATAGAAACGGGTATAGTAGTCAACCTTTGTTGAATCCGGCGGCGGCATTATCTTCCTGAAGTTTCCCAAATGACTTTCTTCCCAAGCGATTTGTTGTGCCAGTGGACCTTTATCCTCTGTCTCTACCTCTATAACTGGATTGGCTTCTGGATTGCTCTTTTGGATATCAATTTTGCCCTTGGAGGTGCCGCCACCAAGGCGAGGACGCTGAACTGGTCTGTAATAAAAATCACTATATAAGGCAAAAAATGGAATTTAGTCAGAACTTACGGCTCTCCTCTGATCTTTAACAGACGCTGCTTGACCCTCTTGCGATCCTCCTTAAGAATCTGTCTCTTGTCCGCCAGTACTGTGCTGACCAAATTCAAAGTGTCCCGGATAAGAGGTCTCTTCACTTCCCGGTCCACCTGCTCGTTGGTATGGAAGCTTGGTGAGTGGTTGACCTCCAGGATATAGGGCTTTAGCTTCCAGTCCACCAGAATATCAAAGCCGAGTATCTCGAAGCAGGCCTGTATTTTGTCATGTCCCGGAAAACAGGCATGGTAGTTGTGCTTCAGCACTGGCCAAGCACTCATCACTGTCTTGATGATCACATCATCCACGTTACTCCAGAACTCCTCCACATCATAGTTGTGGCGACGCATCCAGTTGTTAATGGCACTCAGTTTTCTCTTGCTCCCACAGTCATCATTATCGCAGAGTTCGTAGTGCGAGTTTCGTTTATTAACAGAGTAATTTGTCAGGTGCATGTACAGATCATTGGAGTTTCCGGGCGTGGGTTCCACATACTTGTTTGTGGCAAATCTAGCTAATCCCTCGTTGTATACAAAGATTCGTAGAGGATCCACAGAGGTGATCAAGGTGTAGACTCGCAGGTCAAACTTATAACCATCAATAAGTAGAGGCTTCAAGTGTGGATTAGAATTAGCTTATAAAAGGATTTAAGAAAACTCATGGTTACCCTGTGTATGTACGTCTGGCAGATGAGTCGCTCATGAGGACCGATAGTCTTTAGGTCATTGGTTAGCCAGATGCCACGCCCCTGTGCCCCAGAATCTGGTTTAAGGATAAAGGTGCGTTTGTGGTTGAGGGCATAGCTCATGGCGTCTCCATAGCTGAAATTGGTTGAATCAAATATTATTATTTTAATATATTCAGATCTTACTCCGCCGGCAGCATCCAGGTCTTGGGAAAGATCTTGTAGTCTTGGGGAAAGAGCTTCAACATCCGGTTGAGATTCCGCGATAGAAGATCTTTGCGACAGATCTCGATCATGCCCGGGAAGTGGTTAATCTGCTGAAAGCGCTTCATGTTCTTAAATAGTTCAACGCCGGGAAAAGAATCCGACCACAGGATGTTCCACATCTTGGACTCCTTGACCAACTTGTAACCCAGAGTCTTGGAGATCTTGCCGATCATGGCGTAGCGTGAATTGGACACACAGATTGTGCTCTTGGTATCACTGGGATAACATAGGAGACTAAGTTTAGTGGGATTTTCGTATATGTATGTACATAAGAGACATCACCTGGCTACGCGTTGTACGTTATCGTTCTTGGGCGGACTAACAATACGTACGGGACATTCTACCCGGTACGTCGTGTTGTTAAGCTGGATGAAGCCTTCTAACTTGCTGTCTGTCTCGGGCATAGGACTATTTTCACCTGAAGATTGTTCGTAATATGGGGAGACATCGTTTATTTCCTTGCCGGCGGAAGCCCTCTTCTTAAAGCCACGAAACTTCTTCCCACGTCTACGACGCGGGGATGAGGGTTGTTGAGAAGGCGATTGCCCCGGACTGAACCATTCCCTGTCCTTACATGGTTGCTCACTAAATGCCATATCCAAGGCGCGGACGACACGGGTCCGCTGCTCCCGATCCTTCCGAATCTTCTCCTTGGAGAAGTGACGCAGCTCCTGTATCCTCTTGTAAAACTTGGAATTTTTCAAATTCATTGCCTTGCCCGTTTTCGTTCTCGGTTAGAAATGGGAAATTTATCACTTTCTAAAAACTATAATCTTAAAATGGGTTCGTGTAAATGAGGAAAGCCGGAATTATTCACAAATAAAAACGGTATTATTTTGCTTTGTTGTGTTGCGAAAATTGAAATAGTTAAAACCGAAATGACGTTAAAATCAAAACGTAACTCTACTGAGCACGTCGCAGTTTTGAGTTTTAAATCACCGATTTTTCTAACTAACTAATATCGTGCCCTCTGAAGAAGACCAGTTTTAAAATTGAAAAGGATTTTTTATAATAGGTATTTTCTGAATAACATTCCAGTAACAAATAAGTATACAAAGTTTTAATAACAAATTGTTTAAAAATGTACATTTTTTAAATAAAAATAAGTCTTTAAGGATTTTTAAGTTGATAATATATTGCTATCGCATAATTCAATTCAGTTAAATTTTGTGAATATGGTGCTTCGAGCTTTTAAAGTTCGTCTATTAAAAGTCACTTAGGTATTTAAATGCCATTAAAATCATTGCGGAATGGCTTGAAACGGTTGAGCACGGCGTCCATCGATGGTCGATCCTGCGGATCTAGAGCTGTGCAGTGCAGTCCCGCCTCGATAGCGCACAGGCACATGTCCAGCTCTTCTCCCATCGGTGTAGGAAGGTGCTTGTCCAGCAGTTCCATTCGGTTCTGTCGCCAGTGCTGCTTGACGTAGTGCAGCAAGTCCTGCTGCATATCATTTTTGGGCAGCCTATCCGTCACCTGGCGCCCTGTGAACACTTCTAATAGCACAATGCCAAAGCTGTAGACGTCCACGCCTGTGCTAAGCTGCTTAGAGTTGCGGAACTCCGGGGGTAGATAGATCCTGGTTCCAAACACTTTCTTTACTTGCATCACAGCGTCTATGGATTTGGGTCCCTCGCGGGCCAGTCCGAAATCGCCAATCTTGGGTTGCAGGCATTGATCTAAAAGGATGTTCGCCGGTTTGATGTCTCCATGGATAAGCGGAGTACTCCGTGCCGTGTGCAGAAAGTAAATCCCTCTGTGGAAATAAAATGGTTAGTTAAAGTAGGTTGTTGAGCTTTTAGAAGTTAATTGTAATCGAGAGATAATTATACACAATATGTCGAATAATGAACCCACCTAGCTGTGCCGTGGCTGATGCTAAACCGCTGCTGCCAGGTGAGAGCCGGAAGCGGCTGTTGTGCTTTGTGTGCCCTCAGACGGTTCTCCAGGGAACCGCCCTTCATAAGCTGGTAGACGAGGCAGGGCTTTTCCCCATTGATACTATAGCCGTAGAGAGCTAGAATGTTGTCGTGCCGAATGGTATTGAGATATTTCAATTCGTTGTAGCTCTGCTGCAGCTCCACCTGGTTTTTGTCGATGTTAGGACTGCGGTAGTTCATAACCTTAATGGCCACGTCCAGCTGCTTCCACTCTCCGCGATACACCTCTCCGAATCCGCCTTGTCCAAGGCGATTTTCGGGACACCACCTGTCCGTTGCACTTTCTAACTCCGAATAGTCAATTTTAAGCAGGGACTCGGCAGCCCGTTGAACTGTACTAATGTGGATGTTGCCCAGGGACTCCAGACTGGGAATCTCCTCCGTCGTGGTACTAGTGCGATTGTTGTTTGAGTTGCTGACGCCCGACGAAGAGGGAAAAGGCGGGCCATTGTCCACTTTAGCACTAGAATCAGGAGCAGCACGCAGCTCGCTTATGGTGGGAACGCTTCTTGGAATGTACTTGTGGAGGTCTTCGTTGACATAATCCTTAATTAGGCGCATTGCGTTATGCAGCTTCAATCTGGAAGAGAGGAGTCATTCCTGGAAACACTAAGTCTCTTATCGCTAACTGACTCACTTTTTAAACAAAGCAAACAAAGTTTGTATAGTGTGATTGTACTGGCCGCCCCAAATGTTAAGAAACTCATTGGATGCTGAGCGACCCCGATCCTTCTGGCTGCTAATCTGTTCAACTTGGTCCGGATAAAGTTTTACGGTAGTGGCCAGTTGTTGCCACACATCCAGGGAATCCAAGTGGGCGCAGAGCTGGGCACGTACGGGCAGTGGCATCAGCCGTATGGCAATAGTGTTGTCCAAGTGGGATCGCGATCTGGTCCTATTTCCATTTGCCTGGTTTTGAGCCTGTGCCTCGGCTTCTGCGGTCTCAACGCCACTCATCTTTCACTGGTGGGCGGTTTAACTGGTTGGGACTGATTCATGCGGTCTGTCTCTCCGGATGCAATTGAAGCCGGTGGAAAGGGGAAAGTGGCGTTGGGAACCTGTTGCAGCGAAACGAAAATCGGTTTGGGGTAAATTCCCAACTCGATTCGATCAAAACAGGCGGACAACTTGTTAACGGTGCGGACTAACAGAGAAGTAACAGGTTTAACAGCTGCTAGCTTTGAACTACCATCTGGCAACGCCGGTAGATCTGGCTTGCAGATAATATAGAATAATAGTGAGTCAGAAAGAAGTTTATAATTTATTTTTTATGCTATTATTATACAAATAAATTTAAAAAAACAAAGATCCAATTGTAAATTTAAGAAGTGAACCATTTCGTTTTGTGGATAGGTGGCAACCATTCCTGGTGGCATTTTCAGGCGGTACTCTAACTGGTCACACTTCTCCGCTTTACATCGTCACGGACGCATCACTATAATTCTTCGTTTCGCCCATTTATAATTTAACAAATACGTCAATTACCGATCCAGCGAACAGAAAAGCCCCAAGCTGGCGGAGAAAAAGGTCCAAATGGCGTTAAGCCAGACATCGGTGGTGAGTGTATGGGATTTATAAGATCCGGGATCTGTGTCATCGGAGAAGGATGAAATGCATTCGACATATGGAAGATATCCTCCAAAGGTGTCTCTACTCTTTCTACCGCCCACCGCCCACGCGCGAAAGTGAAAGCTTTCTCGATGGTTAAGGCAGATATACTATGCTATATATTAATGAAATCCGAGATACCGAAACTGCAACCTCTTGAGGTTTTATGTGTGTGCGGTAGTGCGTGTGCGTGTCTGTCTGGTTTTATTGGTGGTAGTGCGCTCGCTGCCTTGCATTTTTTTTTGTGTTTTTTTGGTTTTGGTTGGATATTTGAAGGAGTACTACTGACTCCCATGGGGGTTATAATTAGTGGTAATGTACTTTTGCGAAGCGTGTAGCATTATCAGCAAGTCGCGGCCTTCTTATCGCTGCCTGATAAAGAAAAACTACGTACTAGGAGAGCAATTGCTGCAATACCGGTACATCTCATATTCATACCATGCGGGTATATATACTTTATATATACTTATACATATAAACTCCAACATTCTTCGCAAACGAATAATTTACATACTTTATTTGTGTTTAGCATATATTACAGCTGCGGCTGATATTATAATAGGTGCTCAAAAAGCACATATGTAGGTTCAACGGACATTCCCACATTTCTTCTTGATAAGATAATTGGTTTATTTTGGTTTACTTACTGTATGTATTATATGTGTTATGGTTACTTCGTTTGCTAAACAAAATCCGATTTCATCTAATTAAAATCATTAAAAATTCCTTTCAAACCCCTATTGTGTTAACCTCAACTGTATAGCCATTATTAGCAGGGAGTTGAGCGGTGATATTATAATGAGTACTTAAATCAACACAAACACTAAATTGTCATGCATTTCAAATTTAATTATATACATTAACCATTTAACCCGCAGCTGAAGGTGTACCATGCCGTGATCGAGGACGTCATCACAAATGTGCGGGACGCGTTCCTGGACGAGGGCGTCGACGAGCAGGTGTTGCAGGAGATGAAGCAGATTTGGCGCAACAAGCTGCTGGCCAGTAAGGCTGTCGAGCTGAGCCCAGACTCCAGCGATGGATCCCACCCACCGCCCATCGTGGCCAATAATCCAAAGGTAACGCCCGCTAAGTCTTTTATTCTTTCTTTTTCCCATTTCTTTTTTCAAGACCATTAGTTTCAGTTCACAATTAAAGTAATAACCCTCATTTATTTTAATTTGAAATATATTTATACATTTATGTTATTAAGTTGTATATAACCACTTCATCCCAATGACATTCCGACTAAGATCTCTTGCTTTATCTTCCTTATGCTCAACAACTCGATCCACAACAATGCTACGCGCCTCACCAACAACATCGAATAATGCGCTGCTGACCCATCAACAATATTCATAAAAACCGCTCATTCCCATCCGCCCTCATACCCCAAACGCACATATTGACCGCAGAGTAAGGTAAAGCCATCTGTCTGCAGAGGAAATTCCATAATCAGAACGTACTAATCCTCTACACTTTTGCAGGCAGCCAATGCAAAGGCCAAAAAGGCCGCTGCTGCATCTGCGGCCACATCACAGCCACAGATCGGGGGCAGCAGCTCCTCTCTCGTGGCAATGAAGTCGCCCGCTGGACTGGCCACAGGCAGCGGTATCAAGAACGTCCTGGTGCCCATAAAGCAAGAAGTTAACTCACAGAACCCACCGCCACTGCATCCCACTTCAGGAGCAGCACTGCTACAGAAACAGCAGCAGGCGGCGAGCAGTGGTCAAGGTTCCATTCCAATTGTGGCCACACTCGATCCCAACCGCATTATGCCCGTTAATGTAAGTTAAATGTTGGCTATCATATGTAAGTCCATCTAAATTATGTATACTTTTTTTCAGATCACGCTGCCATCGCCAGCCGGCTCTGCCAGTTCGGAATCTCGAGTCCTAACCATTCAAGTGCCTGCCTCGGCGCTGCAGGAGAATCAGCTGACCCAAATTCTGACGGCCCACCTAATTTCGTCTATTATGTCCTTGCCCACCACTTTGGCCTCGTCTGTACTGCAGCAGCACGTAAACGCTGCACTGGCCAGCGCCAATCACCAGAGTAAGTAGAACAATATTCTTATTGAATCCCAGTATTATCCATAATATTGTACATTTTAGAAAGCCTAGCCGCTGCAAAGCAATTAGACGGCGCCCTGGACTCCTCCGATGAGGATGAAAGCGAGGAGAGTGACGATAACATCGATAATGACGATGACGATGATCTGGACAAAGATGATGACGAGGATGTAGAGCATGAAGATGCTGCCGAGGAGGAGCCACTCAACAGCGAAGACGATGTCACCGATGAAGACTCTGCCGAACTGTTCGATACAGATAATGTAATCGTCTGTCAATATGATAAAGTAAGTGCTTAAAATAATATTTTTCAGTTGAAACTATAACTATAAACAACCTTCTTCACAGATCACAAGGTCGCGCAACAAATGGAAATTCTATCTCAAAGATGGGATCATGAACATGCGTGGAAAGGACTACGTGTTCCAAAAATCGAATGGAGACGCCGAATGGTAAAACATCTGACCAAAGAGCGGCGGCAGTGTGTGAATATATATACAAAAGACATCAAACAAAGAGCCTCATCGAATGCGCCTTCAGCCCTGGACATAAGCTAACCAGACAGGACTCTGCCCCACTTGAAATCATGACCAAGCGACAGCCTGTATAAGTCAGCGTAGTAATCGGGCCGTGAATACTGTATCTTATTTTAGTTCCATCTGTTTTGTATTACGCTAGTTAAAGTGTGTTGCAATTAATCATCTCAATTAAATGTATTGAATAGTGTGCCGCATAACTTTTGTGTCAATAAACAGAAACACTTGTGAAAGTATTAGCTTGTGTTTTTATCTTTTTCCAAATGAAATACTACCAGGCTTCATTGAAAGTATGTATGTATTTATATATAGACATGTACATGCAGTTCGATCTTGCAAATTAAGGAGTACATCATTTTACATTTCAACACTTACAACAACAGTGTGACTAACTGTTAGGGTTCGCATCCTATGTACAACTCCCATTGTACACTCTTTGTGTGGTCATCAATCGTCGATTTATGTACATACATACATGCACTTATCCGGTCGGGGGCACATCATTATTGCCTTATCGCCTAAACAATCTAAGTAATGACTAAAGATGCGTGTGGGTCTGGGCTTAAGATCCTAAAACTAATGAAGATGTCTCGGGGGTATTCGTGTGGGAGTGTGTGTGATTGGGTGTTCCGGGGATGTGTATTGCTGTGATTGTTGTTTTCTAGTTTATTATAATTCAATCGAAAGTGAAATGGGCTTGTTTATCGTTCACAATTTATACAAGGTCTCCTCCTCTCTTCAACGCTATCGCAATTATGGACAATCAAAATAGGTGTAAAAATAAGTTTAAAACAATTTATAATATAGCACAACTCTCGCTCCTAGGTTATCCCTATTTGGTTTTGCCCGCAAAGAAACTCGTGCTAAGCACCAAGCCGAAGCCGAAGAATTGTCCTCCGGGTGTCATTGCAGGACAAGCCTTGCACGTACACAATGATATAACTGCCTAACTAAACATTAAGTCGTCAGTAGCGCAATATTGATTTCCTTGACCATCTTGACGCGGTGGAGCATCCTCTGCAGTGCATCCTGTCCCAGAGCTTGCGTCGAATACCAAACCGGGGAGTCGGGCACACAGGAGCGCTCGGGTTGCAGATAAAAGACATCGTTGCGCGTCTTCACACTCTCGGGACTTTTGGAGAAAAAAACCTATTAGCTATTGTTAATCAATGAATCACGAAATCTAGTACTAACCATTTAGAGAGATAAAATTCGTAGAGGCGGACGGGACAGCGCAGCGGGTTCTCTTCATTCTCTTGCTGCTCGTAGACCTTCTTCTTCCGGGGATTGGCATCTGTTGGATATAATGTATAACATTTTAGTTACTTTTTACTTAAAATAAAGGATTTAACTTACCCAAACCCGCCTGCGGTGGATAGAATCTTAAGAGCACGTTTCGTGAGCCAGGAACTTTGGAATTCTGTGATGAGCGCTTCCAGTGCTTCATTATGTGCGAGAAGGATAATTGCATGTGTTCCTCCACGGTCTAAAAATCAAAAAGTTTTATTTAGGGTCAAAGTCTATGCTAAAAAAAGACATACCGTCAGATTAAAGTGCTTTGTGTTGAAGAACATAAGCGTGCTGAGCAGAACATGTGGGGAATGGGCTCCCAGTTGCTTGCACTCCCACAAGTGCTCCTCCTCCACTCGAGTGACAATGTATTCTGTAAATGGTGTTAAAAACTTGAATGTTTTTCATTTACTTTTGCAGGATTTTACTTACGCGAATCATTGTAAAGAACGGAAAACTTTCGCGCCACCTCGTCCAGGCACTCCGTAAACCTCTCATAGTATGGATCATAGAATATGTTGTCTATACGTCCATTCACATACAGATATTGCTGGATGCCTGCAGAGACAACGTTTTATAAATCGATTGTTTTCATTTAACTCAAAGAAAATAACTGACCTAAGACTAAGTAGTAGATAGTGTCCGGAGCATACTCCGTGCCGTTGGGCTTACGGACCTCCTTGACGAAAAGGCAAAGGGAATAGTTTAACTCGTCGGCGGTCATTTGAAGCAGTTCCGTTTTGAAGGGCCGTCGACGCATCGAACTCTTCTCAATGTCTGCATTCTTCGTCATTACCCACTGCTTCCAAGCGTTCACTCCAAAGGTGTATTTCAGGAACATCTGGGCGTCGGGCTTCTCCTGCGGCTGCTGTGCCTGTTGCGATTGCTGCTGGAGTGCCGAGTGGTCCAACTCGCTGCCACGTTGCCTCTTCACTGGAGAGCGGCTATTGCGGTTGGGTGAATCCATTACGGCCCCAACGCCTCGTTTCCGTCCACGCGCGGTTCTGAAAATTGTAGAATTCGAGCAAATTAAATATAAATTCGTCTTAAGGTTTCAATTATGAACTTACCGCTGCGTGGCATCGAGCATGTGATGCTGTTGGTCCAGGTGATGTACTCCCATCTGACCCATGCCATCATGTCCCATCGGTGATTGGCTGCTAATCGTATTCGCCGTCATCGATGTTTCCAGGTCCACCGTTGAGGTCTGGTGGTGATTGTCGTAATCGCCAGTGGCCATCTTGAGGGCAATCTGGAGCATGTCGTCGCCGTAGGGATTGTGTCCGGCACCACTGACATCAACCACTTGCTGTTGCTGCTGCTGCTGGGCGACCGACTCAAGGCTGTTTTGATACTGCAGATTGACCAGTCCTGGGTCTGGTTTAATCTCGTTGTCCGAGTCGGAGTCCGATTCGTGCTTCTCCTCGGCCACCATCTCGGCCATCATAAGCAGCTCGGCCTCAAGCGGATCTTCCGGCATCTTGTCCTGTATCTTTTTGATCTCTTTGAGAATGCCTTGTGAAGTGTTGCGCGTGGTCGGTATGAAAATTGGCACCGGAATTGGCAACGGAATGGGCACGGGTACAGGAAACGGAAGCGAGTACATGTACATGGGTTGCGGCAAAAAGATAGGTACCGGAACCGGTATGAGAACCTTGTTTGAGTAGTCCTTTTCCGTCTGGGTGGCGCAATCCCGTACATCCGGAGTGCACTGCTCGCCCGTGGATACGGTTAAAGGCTTACAGCTTATGTTCACGTTTCGCACGGATTTCGGATATGGTGGCACTGTGATGATCTTGGTCTCCGACACAGTTGCTGGGCCGAAGTCCATAGTCGTGGTAGTATTTCGCCTAACAGGGATTCCCAAGTGAGAGCTGGTTGCCTGGGTGGGCGACGGTGAACGTACTGAGTAGTCCACATGCTTGCGTGGCCTTCCTCGAGGTGCTGGGGAGTGAACCGACGACATGGAGAGCGGCGGTGGTGAAGATCCCGATTCCCTGGGACGACCACGCTTGCGTCGCACCGTCACGTTGCCAATCCGTGCCTCGGTTTCACCGCTAGCAAGAGACTGAACGGTGGATATAACCGGTAGCATGGTCCCGGAACCAGATTTCTTGACCCCAGATCCTGCATTCTTTCCAGACTGAAACGAATATAACAAATTAAAACTATTAATAATAAAGTTAAAAGAGTTTAAGACCTACAAATGAATATCTTGTTATCATCGAATGGAATTAAAAGAAAATAGGACCAAATTATGATTAAATATCCTTTCTTGAAAGAAATAAAGTAACGAGGTCAGGCAACCCTAAACAGAGCTGCAATTTTTGATTACTAAGTGCATGGTAACAACCCTAGATTGAATAATGAAAGAATGCGGACTCACCTGCTGTTGGGAAAGCTTCAGCTTAACGCGTTTGGGCAGACCCGTGGGGAAGGGTGCTGAATTCTTGTTTCCTCGAGAAGCGCCTTGCTGGGACTTGCTGCTGTTACCACTACTGCTGGGAGACAGGTCGCTGTCCAGAGTAAGGGGAGCGCGGGCGAACTGATTCTGGAACTGCATCACACACTGGTAAGTGCAGAAGTTGCGCATAGAAGCGTCTGACATGGTCAGATGATACTGCGGTGTATTAAAGTTGGCACAATTATCGCACTTGGTCACCGCACGCGCAGATATGTTGCAGCTAACGCCATGCATGGTCAGGCAGTTGATGGAGCAGGTGAGCGTCTCGTGTTCCTGCTCCCCGCCTACCTGGTAAATCATGTCAAAGTTGTACTTCTTGACCTTGCACCACTGACAGGACACGATGTGCCTGTTGACTATGATGTACACGTTGATGCACACTCGCGAGCAGAAGACCTTCGGTGACTGTTGTTCGTTGTAGATGGTGTAGGCCTCGGCGCTCCGCCGCTCAAAGTATTTAGAGCACATGGCACACGGATCGGCGTTCACGTTGCTCACAAACTTAAAGGCCGAGAAGCAGGGATTTGAGCAGAAGTAGTGCTCTCTGTCCTCCAGTAACATCTCCACCCGTACTGGCTTCTCGTTGTTGCACACACCGCACACATCTGTGCGCAGTTTGCGGCGGGGATTGCACATACTGTCATAGCGACGGAGACAGGCTTGTGAACAGAAGTCCTTGAACTGATCCTTGTCGCCTACAGGGGCTAAGAAGCCCTCCTGGCCGCCACTGATGTCCTTTTGGCAGCAGGAGCACGTCTTCAAACCCTTTTTGAAGGTATTGAGACAGCCAGCGCAGCAAAACTGGCGTACATCAAATCCGAATCGCACGCAGTACTTGCCAAGTGCTGTGGAACTTACCTCCTGTTTACAAGTTTCGCAGCTGGAGCCGATTGCTCGCTGATAGCTGCCTAGGCACACTTCATTACAAAAGTCCATGGTCTCCCACATAAGTTGTTTTTCATTGGCATTGATCTCTGCCTCGCAGTCTGCACAGCGCCTTCTGAAGCTCTCGATCCTATCCAGACGCGCCGTCTCCGCCTCGGCCACCGTCCTAGCCACTACGCTGCTCTCGGTTCGCTTGCTCGGCGAGTTTTGAGGTGGCTGAAGCGTTGTAGCTCCAATATTTCGCACTCGGATAGAGTGACGCTTTAATTTGAATTTCTCTGGCTCCTCTGCGTTCAGAAGATTGAAACAATCGTCGTTGCAGATGTAAAAGCAATCCTGGTCCTGCTTGATAAAATATTTGCACCTTATCTGCTCCTTGCATTGCAAGCAATCTTGCGTTTTGGCAGGAGTTGCATCCTCTTCAGCATCTCCGTCTTCTTCACCGACATCTGTATCTGCGGAGCCTTCTTCTCGGACTACCTCCTCCACAAGAAACTTCTTGCGTCGCACAAAGTATTTGCCAGGTTGATCGGCTGTAAGGGCATTGACGCACGCCGTATCGCAGACGTATTCGAAACCGCTGGGAGCAGGATCTGGCTGCGCCTCATCTTCGGCGTTCTCGTCGCCTTTGTCCGCATCTTTATCTTTGTCTTCTGTTTCTTCGGGTCTCTTGTATCTGAATCCACAATTCTTTTCGTTATCGCACTGTTTGCACTTCTGAACGCTACCAACTATCCAACTAATGATGATTTTCGGTGTGGAACCCGATTCGTCTGCTTCGGCGCTGAAGGATTCCTCTGCCGTGGGTTCGTCGGCGTCGGGAGCATCGCCGCCGGCTTCCTCGTCGTTTGCCGTGCCATCGGTTCCATCTAATGACAGGAAAATATGAATTAGATAAGTTTTTAAGATTGTGGTGCATCAAAACTGCGCTATAATCAACAGGTGTATAATACTAATTTCTAACCGTTTTAATTAACAAAAGGAATTTAATCCAAAGCATATAGAAAAACATTAAACGCTAAGTTAGTAAGGGAAGTAGCGACTTTTGCCCAGGTATAATCATCTGCTCACCTTCGGAGTTGCCGGATGCTACAACCTGAGCTCCAGCTTGAGCATCTGTAGGCAAAAAATAAAGAATAGATGTGGAAAAGGACATTTAAGGAGTTAGTCTGAGGTACATACCTTTTGGGGTAGATGGGGACTCGTCGGTGGGGTCCACAGCAGCTGCACTTCCGTTTTCTGGATTGACGGCGGTATCTGTCACGGACTTGCCAACATTGTCGGGAGTCTTCGATTGTCTCTCCTCGGCTTCTTCCTCCTCAGCTGCCTTTTCGGCATTTTCGCGAGCCAGTTCCTTCTCAGCTTCTGTAACCTCGGTCTCCTGATCGTCGGGGATGAGACATACGTCTGATTCCTCTGGCTCCAACACATTTTCAACAGTGTCTGTAATTCAAATTATTTATATAAGTACAATTTAATATGAAATTATCGAATGCTTACCATCGCCATGCTCGGCTTCACCAGCTTCTTCCACCTGCTCCGATTCAGCATCGCCTTCCAGATTGTCATCATCATCGGCGGGTGTGTCTTTTTCTATCTCATCTGGATCTTGTCCATTGTCCTGGTCTTCTAGACTGGTGTCTACTTCGTCACGACCCTCTGGCGGCTCTGCATCATCGCCGAGATGTGAGTCTCCACCCACTGAATGCATATCCACATCGTCCGCTGCTTCTGGTTCTTCAGCTTCACGATCAACTTCAGGATCAGCTTCCGGCTCGCCTTCCCCGTCGTCCACATCCATGGCTTCTGGTGAAGCTGGACCACCGTCAACTGTATCTGCTTCTGCGGCAGCCGCCTCCTCTTCCTCCGCTGTAGCTTGCAGGGCATCGGTTTCCTCTTCCGCCTCCTCTTGATCTTCCTGGGGATCTACACTAACTGCTTCAGTTTGATGTTGCTCATCCTCGGCGCGATGAGGCTCATTGGAAGTCTGTTTCTCCGCTTCCGCTCCGGCTTCCTCTGATTCAGTACGATCCACCGACGGACTGACCACCTTTTCTCGCGATTGGTTGTCATCAGCGTCTAGAGAGCCCTCAGAAATCTGATCAAAATCGTCCTCTGCATCCTTAGCGGGTTCCTGTATTGGTGGTTCGCTGTTCTGCGCAACGGCATCCTCCGCTGGCGGGGAAGCGGGCGTATCTGAAATTTCAGTTGCTGCACCAGGTTGTTCCCGTTCATGTTCTTGATCCTGCTCCTGATCCTCAGGTCTGGGAGTCGCCGAATCCGGTCGCGCATTGGAATCGGCGCCGAACGAGTCTAGGCTGGATATCTCCTCCATCTCCGAGTTTGTTTGTAAACCGATTCTTGCTGTGCGCTTGTTTATATAGACATGAAAACTACAGAAAACAGAAAAAAACAAACAACAAATGGTTAGGGCACGCCTATCGATAACTATCACTGCGCGGCGGACTATCGGCTGGCCAGGGCCTCACACCATTGCCGCCTAAAATGTGTACACACACACGCACAGGCTCACCGACGCACACAAACACACGGCCCACGGTACAGTGCACGAAAAAACAAAACATGCGCCTCCAATGAAGAAAAAAAAAAAGAGTGTGTCTGTATGCGCCGATTACCAGGTAATTAATATTACTGCACTTGCATTATCTTTCTGGCCGCGATGCACCTAGCGGCGTTTTCGTATTTATAAGGACGCGGGTCCGGTACCGATACGATACGATACTCAGCAATCCAACCGACAACGACGTCGTTTTGGGCAGCACGAGTTTGTGATGGAAAGCGCGTCTTAGCTGCCGCAATTAACTGGCATTTAATCGCTGCGCGAGCGGGCACATCATTAAACGGTCGCCTCACGGTTCGCGCAAACTTTTCATCAATTACCAAACACCTTTTTGCACTGTGCAATTTCTTGCTTTCTGGCCACTGTGTAAATTTTCGGCTTTATGTGAGTAAAATGGCGCACCAGTGTATCAATGCGGCCCTCGCATAACGCGTTCGCTTTTCTTTTTGGTATATACCGAAAGTTTGGCACTAAATTATACCGCGCTTAAAAGTAAGACAAGTTGGCAGTTACGGCCGTTTGATTTTCGAAAATTTTGTTTAACGTTTTTTATCTATTGTTAAAGAAAATTTGGTAGTCATAGTTTTTATAACATTACGATCATAATAAACCACCATCGCTATCCTGACATCTTTATGAATATTTTTTATAGCGATCAAAGAGAAAATTATATTTAAAAAAAAAATTAAAATTTGCTTATATAACCCTCGGCATCCAAAAGGACATTTGGAAAGTACTTGATAATTTTGGTAAAGTGCGGAAATTTCTGGGTGTTGGCAAAGGTGATATCGTTAGTCTCCTGGTACAGCTTTAATATGTTGATGAGGTCATCCAAGGGCAGCTCCGCCACCAACCAGTGCTGGATGACATAGTTTAGGGCGTAGACCTGCAGCTTCATCAGACTGGGTTCCTGGGCCAACATTATCCTCTGCTCCATGATTTTCTGCGGAAAATTATTGTAATTACTGTAGTTGGAAGCCTATATTACCCACCTCCATGCAAACTCTTTCCAAATCTAGCATGTTGTGACGGAATGCCAAGTCAAAGGCTGGTAAAATTCCATCCAGAGGCCAATCCTGCTGCTTCAGTTTCTCGGAAAAGGATAGTAGGAGTTCCGGCATATTGTATGCGCAGGACAGGATAAATATATCCCCCACTAGGTTTAACTTAATCAGTGGGGAGGTCATTTCGAAGGTATATATGAACTCCAGGAAAATCTCCACGCTCTCCGGAGAAACGCCATTGATCTGCAAAACACCATTCCATTGCTTATTTTGATACACATCCTGCTCCAGTTTGTCAGAGGCGGTGGCCAGGAAAATCCGGTGGCAGCCGAACTTTTTATAGCAGACACTGGGCGTCGGATCATCGGATAAAGGACAGCTGCTCAGGACGTGCACCTGACAATCTGCATCGGCGCCGCTTCGAAAGTACTCCAAACGGCGGTTTTTACTCGTGGAATGATTGGTTTCATCCTCATTTTCCGATGCTGAACCAGAAATGATATCCGACGATACGGTGGTTCTGGGAACAATCACTTCGATGCCCGAGATGAACGACGCCCGAGAGTTATTTTCGGATGTTAAGGCGGTGAAGTCCACATTAATTTGTAATTCCTGAGCTTTCCCCTCTTCATCGTTCTGTAATCTCAAGGCACTACTTTTTCTCGAGGAATTGCCTGCCGATTCTTGAGCTTGGTCCTCATTATCTAATATATATTCCGGAGACTTATTTTCGGTGCTTCCCTCCCTCTTTCTGGCTGTCTGTTTAGTTTTATCCCCATTTTCTAATGCTGAACCAGAAAGGATATCCGATGATACGGTGGCTCTTGGAACAATCCGTTCCGCGCCCGAGATGAACGACTCCAGATAGTTCTTTTCGGATTTTGAGGCGTTGAAGTCCATATCAACTTGTGTTCCCCTAGTTTTCCCTTCAACATCGTTCTGTAATCTCGCGGCACTACTTTTTCTCGAGGAATTGCCTGTCGATTCTTGAGCTTGGTCCTCATTCTCTAATATATATTCCGGAGAGTTATTTTCGGTGCTTCCCTGGCTCTTTCTGGCTGTCTGTTTAGTTTTATCCCCATTTTCCAATGCTGAACCAGAAAGGATATCCGATGATACGGTGGCTCTTGGAACAATCCGTTCGGCGCCCGAGATGAACGACTCCAGATAGTTCTTTTCGGATTTTGAGGCGTTGAAGTCCATATCAACTTGTGTTCCCCTAGTTTTCCTTTCTACATCGTTATGTAATCTCGCGGCACTGCTTTTTCTTGAAGAATTGCCTACCGATTCTTGAGCTTGGTCCTCATTCTCTAATATATCTTTCGGAGAATTTTTCTTGGTTCTTCCCTGGCTGTTTTTACCCTCTTCCCCAGAGTCTGACATTCCTGCCAGGGAAACTCCAAATTAGTATTCAAAATTATATTCTATGTGTAAACACACCCCCTAGAAAATCCCCAGCCACTATGAACTGCAAACTCCGACGTCTGGATCTGCTACGCAATGGGCAAAAGTCGGACTGTGAGCTGCATGTCTGGCATTTGGACAAGGTGAAGGGTAAGCGCTGTCAGCGTATATTCCGGTGCCACCAGGTGATGCTCGTCTCCGCCTCCGAGGAATTCGAGCGGCTGATCAAGGATCCCGTATTCAAGAATAACAAAAACGTGATTAACGTTGAGGATGCCTCCCCCACCGCCTACGAGGCACTGCTCCTATATATCTACACTTACGAGGTCTGCAATGCAGTCACAATCGAAATGTGTGGTGACCTCATGCTCCTGGCCAAGAGGTATAAGATGCTAGACTTCATCGACTGTTACATCGACAAATTGGCCAATCAAGATTGGCCCATGGAGGTTATTCTGCAGGTATTCCATCTGGCCAGTGAGCACAACCATCCCGCTTTAATGAATCTGGTGGCAAAGGTCAAGATAATACATATCTACATAGTTATTAAATTAAATCCATATGCTATTTCAGAAAATCAGGCCCATTGCCACGCAAGTTCTCAAGGATAACTCGTTTCTAACTTTGAGTATAAAAGAGCTTAAAACTCTAATGATCATCTTGAAGAAAGAGGGTGCTCTTTCCGACCATCAACTACTGGAATCCCTGAAGAACTATCAGGAGGAAAACAACATCCGCTATAACAATATGGAGCAATTTCAGCTGTTTGTGGATGTGACCCAAATGTTCAAAAATGTTCTTTTTGAAGTGGATGGCACTCTTGTCCTACCCGAAGAGGAAACTGTAAGGAACTCAACACGAGAAGCAGGCTCGAACACGTCATTTTACAATGGAAAATAATTATACGCAAGATTACATACATATCTAGGGGATCATTTATTGGATACTAGGTAAAACAAACATAATCAAAATCGGATGGCCTTATATAATAAATACTATTATTTATAATATTAATACCCAAAAGGGCTGAGGCCGGTGCAACAAAATAATCTTATAAATCAATCAACGAAAGCGGGTTGTCTGGAGTCCTAGGAGGCCGTGCTCATGGGCATGCGCACTTCCAATGGTACCATCACCACATCGCCATCGGCGTCCTCGTCAATCACAAGACTGCTTGGCTTAACACTAAGGAAGTCTTCGCAGTCCAGCACCGCTTCCTCATCGTTTCCGCTCTGGTAGAGCTCCTCATCATGGTCCATCTTGTAGCCGTTACTCTGGGGCTGCTCCTGCTTCTTGGCAGGAGATGTCGATGCCTTCTCTTTCCCCCACTGAATGGGATCATCGAAATTGATTGTCAGTCCAGTGGTATTGGTCTCAAACTTACAGACCACCGCAATGCGCAGGTTAACAATCAGGGAGTAGAGCTTTACGGCTGGGCCCACCTTGAGCTTCAGGTACTTGTCTAACTCTTGACGTCCTAACATCAGCAGCGCTCTGCCATCAATGTCTTGGTCGAAAATCGTTCTGGCAATGTCCGCGGAGTCAAGTTCTCGTTCTATGTAGTTGTACACATCCCAGTTTGTCCAGTGCAGTGGGTTGGTCTGCACCTGGTCCAAATCGAACGCGCTGTTTTGCTGCCAAAGGCGATAGTTTTGCAGGAACTGTGGTCCGTAGTCCTTCACATAGGAATTGGCTATTGCCAGAGAACGTTCATCCGGCACCTGACTTGCATCCTCCTTTATCTTTTTCACAACCTTTACCTGACGTGGAGGTGTCTTTCGCTTGGCTTCCACTTTTAACTCGGGCTTAACCTCTGCGTGGGTCTCATCCTTAACCGATACCTTGACCTCGGCACTTGCTCGCTTTGGTTTCTTCGCCCATCCACGCCTAATCTTCTCGGGCGCAACTCGTGGTGGTTTTACCGTTTTGGAGCGCCATTGGCGCCAGTTCTCGGGTGCATACGGGCAGCAATCTCGCAAGGCATGCACATTGAGATTAAACCGCTTGGCATTGCCGTAGCCCCGGCATCCCTCCACATCACATGGCATCATAGATTTGGTTTGCAGGTATCCAGGCGGAGTTTCCAGTTCGTGCGAGGTGGCCTCGCACCAACCGATGGGATGTAGATCTGGACTATCGTCTTCCAGCCAGAAGAAGTACTCCGTTGGCCAACAATCCAAGTGGAGTTGGACGCGGTAACCTTTTCGCGTAACCACTGTGGCCGGGCGAATTAGGCAGGGATTACGTTGGTCCACCACCTCTAGCTTCATGCGCGCCTGGTATTCCATGGGCTGGCGTGGTGTGAACAGCTCCTTCGAGGCAGCCAATCCTCCAACCTCTGATATGTAGTCATCCCAATTAAACGCCGACTTTTGGTAGTCCGGCGGAACTATTAACTGCTGGCGACCCTCGTGCCAGCCGCAAGGATGGATGTACGGTGAACT
The DNA here is from genome assembly GCF_018153835.1 of Drosophila eugracilis. Taxonomy (NCBI): domain Eukaryota; kingdom Metazoa; phylum Arthropoda; class Insecta; order Diptera; family Drosophilidae; genus Drosophila; species Drosophila eugracilis. The sequence continues at coordinate 5,696,679 of NW_024573224.1, forward strand.
GACATGCACCCATAGGTCGTAACAGTCATCCCAGCCGTCGAAATGGACTCGAATACGTTCGTCCAAAATATCCGTCACCGTGGCCACACAGATCTTCCCCGTGTCATTTAGATCCTCGGCCTCAAGATGCATACCAACTGCAAATCCGTTTCGAACTCCCGCCTGCGACTGCATATTCAAATGCGCAAAGAGAACTCGTGGAGCCGCCTTGCCACCCGTTTTTACCAGATAGCGGCTCCAACTGAAGCGCTCCGAGCTATAGTCCTTGGGTGCCTGCAGAACCCTTGCCGTCTCATCGCACCAACCGGGCGGAAAGATGTCTTGCGAGTCGGCATTCACCCAAAAGTCGTACATGGAGGAGTAGCCATCGAAGCTAAGTTTTAGCCGATAACCCCGTACCTCCACTATACTGCAGACACAAAACAGTGAGCAGTTTTCCGGATCTATGGCCTCCAGCTTCATGCCGCGTTCGAAACAATTTGGACTGATGGGAAACGGGTTGAGGAATAGATGGATGGGCGCTGCCACATCCTTGCCCTTGGCCTTGAGATACTCACTCCAGCGGAATGGTTTTCGCGACTTCTCCTTTGTAAGCTGCTGAAGCTGTTCTTGTAAGGCAGCCAGAGACTTCGATTGGGATTTGTAGTTCCCTTGCTGTTTTGGCGGATCTGACACTGTTGCAGTCGTTTGCTCCAGTAGCGTGCGGCTCATCTTACTATCCTTTTGTGTATTTGACGGCAGGCGACGCTTCTGGGCGCGACGCACACAGCTCACTGAACAGTAATCTGCGGAAGAAAATATTATATGATGTAATAGTTCTTTAACACCTTTGGCAATCCTTTCATTACTCACGTGGTGCCAGAAAGTCAGAGGCGGGACCGTGGCAGTTGCAACGCTGGCACAGATAGAGCAGTGGATGAATGCTGCTTGTAGGCCTCCTGCCAGCACGCTCATATAGGGCACGCTCGAAATACGCCGCTGGACCTTGGCGCGGTTGGCATCTCTCATTTATCTGCAGGAGGTTGAACTGATTCAACTCGAACCGGATCGTAGAGTTCTGCAAATTTGCCGGTTGCTGACCACGCCATTTCAGCATTGACAGGTTCTGTACCATGGTTTTCTTGAAGAAATTTGCCCTACTGCCAGGTGTGTCCACTTCATGGTCATAAGATTTCTTTCCATTCTTTAAGGGTGAACGTGGTGTCATAGAATTGGTAATTTTAGGCGGTGATGACGTGTCTGATCCGTTAGATCCGCCTGAGGAAGACGAAGACTTGGGCGGGGTTTGAGGTATCTGCTCATCGCAGCGGAGAGAACGCTCGAAGTCTTCCGTAGACAGCGGTAGGGTTTCCGCCCTGATAATGCTAATGCCAGGCAGTAAATTCAATTCATCCTCGATTTTCTTGCCCGGCGCACAGATCTCTTCCACATCGCTGTTGGACGAACTTCTACTAGCTCGTGAGGAGATTGTCGTCACGGAGGAGTTCTTTCTCAAGGGCTTTGGCTTAACTGCTGTTCTGCTCGTAGTGGAAATAGTTATCCCTGCGGGGAGAATGGGCATTATGATTCCGTTTTGCTCAGGCTCCGGCTCCTCTTGCTCGCTATCATCGTCATCTTCTATGGTGATGGTCTCAATGGGTGCACTTGGCTGCTCTATAACATCCACCTCCTTAGCCATAATTGCAACCGAGTGTCGCCGCTCATTGTTGGCCACTAAAGAAGAAGGTTGAGTGCCCACAAAGGATTTGGAGCGTTTTAACTTGGTTGATTCCTTAGCCGCAGCCGTTTTGGGCTGAGAGGTTTCCTTTGTCACTACTGGCTGCACCTTAGGGGTTTCCTTTCGCTCAGGTTTCTGCAGCTGGACAGGCTTCTTGGACTCCTTAGCTAACCCATTTGGGATAATTTCATGCGGCTTTGAAGTGGGTTTAGGTGCGGACTGTGTCTTGGGCTTGGGGACATCCTCTGCGACTTGTATAGCTGCCGGCATAGTTGGCTTATCCTGGCTGGGCACGAGCATTGCCTTAACAGCTAGTGGTTTGCCCTTAATCAGGCTCATATTGTTGTTGGTAAGTTGCTCATCAGTGACGACAGGCGTGGCTTTAACTGGAATAACCGCCTTTAGTTTGCCAGCATTATTATTATTATTATTATTATTATTGTTGTTATTAATGTGGTTGTTATTCTGGGATGTCCTCATTGTATCCTCGCCACTGCTGTTCGGCAGGTTTACCAGCTTCTTCACATTATTGGCATTGTTGAGAACCAGGGAATTTGGATTGTTCTTAACCTGATTGAACTTTAGCCGCAGCTTGTCCACCGCCACCTTGCTGAGTATGAGTGGTGCACGTGGCTTGAGGGGATTGAGCAAGGAGACTTGCGTTGGACCCGTACTGGGAATCTGGCCAGGTGCTGTACGGATGAACGAAAAGATAGAAGAAAAGAGAGATACAAATTAGCAATGACTTTTATTTAATTAGTCACCCGAAGGCAATCTGAACCGATTGGATCCTCCACTGAGCCCGAACCCCGCACGCCGATCAAAAAATCATCTCCTCTTATTGCAGCTGCAAAAACCTGATCGTCATCATCGTTGTCGTTTTTGTTTTTGTTGCTTTCGGTTTAGCTGCCACCCCGCCTTTTGCATATTGCTATTGATAAAACCAGCATATATAGTCGAGAAACGAATTCTTTTTCTTTTTTTCAATCTTTTGTGACCCCGTTGCAGAATGTGGAACTGTATTTAATAGTTTCATTTATATCCGAAAATGGCTCACGCACACAAACCCTATTAATTTGGTGTTATGAAATGTGCAGCAGTCGAACAACAACTAAAAACTAAACCCGCAGAGCAATGTGAGCAACGAAAGTAAACTATAAAGATTGCCCCGCACAAACAGACACACACACACACATGGTTCACACTAGTACTCCCCATTTTCCGTTTTCCATTTTCCGGATTGCTTTGAATCTCGGGATCTCTTTTTCTCGAATGAAAAACCATCTTTAAACTTACGGCTTATATAACATGGAATGGGGGAAACCCTACTCACCAGTTTGTAATTTCTGTGGAAGCTCTGTTTTGCCCAGTAGGGTTAAGGGTGCTCCTCCTGCTCCACTGTTTCCTTCAGCTCCCGATCCTCCAGATTGAACGGGCGTCATGGTCGCCATACCATTACTGTGAATCGTAAGGCTACTCTTATTCAATGGTGTCCCAGAACGTATCACCACTGGCTGGGGATTAGACGCCCCTCCTCCGAGCAGCTTGGTTTTAACGTTGGGTGCCAAATAAGCCACCAGTGGCGGGTTAGTATTAGTGGGCGAAGGCACAATCTGAAATAAAGATGCAGATCCTCCGCCAGTTGTAGATCCTGCAGTGCTTTTCAACGGATTTGGCACAATGTTCACCGTTGTTAGTTTGGATTTCATGGGCTGTACATTGCTGATGGTAATATTGCAGGTCTTGTTTCCAGCCATAGATGCAAGTGGCACGAAGCGCAGTTCCTCCTTTCGAGGAGGAGCGAGTGTGAGGAGGCTATTTGGGTTAGAATTTCCGCCAGAGACTGGAACAATTCCATTGCTCGTAGTTGTGGTTGCTCCTCCACTCGTGGGCGACACGGTAATGGATAAGTCGCGCTGGAGCTGCTTGGACTCGGCGGTGGCCATCGACATGGGCAGCATTTCGGTTTCTTAAACTATGTTAAGGATTTAATATTTCCCAACGGAAATTGCAGGAAATCAAAAAATTATAATCTTTCCCGTTTTCGCGTCTTTACAATTTTTGTACGTTGAGGCGCACAAAAGTTTTAGGCATTTTACACTCTGCACCGGGGTTAGTATTTTTTGTATTTCACCTTTTCACACAAGTTTTCACAGACTTCCACAGTTTGTAACTGTTGGATTAAATGTTTTCGATCTCTTTTCTGACGGCCACTACTTTTTACTTTTTATTTAATGACACTGCTTTTGAAGTTTTCGATTTGAAGTTAATATTTTCGCGCACTAATCTTATGTATTTCAGTTTGATTATATACCAAATGGTGGTATTTCCCAATGCGAAGGTTGGTAAATTTGTTTTAAATATTTACGGCTATTTTGGGTTTAATGTTATACCTAAAATGGGTTAAATAGGATATTATTTTATGCAATTAGGTAAAAAGGATCTACATTTGGGATATTTAAAGTATCTGTCAGGTACCAGTTCCTTTTTAGGTTCCATATAAGTTAACGCAAACTCAAAACTATTTGCCAGCCAAATAATAAATTTATCAGAACATACTGGTGGTAAATCTTAAGTCCTAAACCTTAATTGCTAGATCTTTTTATTAGGTTTGTGACCCTTTTTGGACAATTTACCCGCGGCCATTTGTCAAAATCCGGTCACTCGGCTGCGGTCACACTGGATACATATTGAATTTTGATACCATTTTTAGTTATGCTGCTTGAAGATTTATGTTATCTCAAAATTGACCTGCCTCTATTTATAGCCTCCATAGGCTTTATATCCCCACTTTTAATTTTATGCTTGAACCACGATAATAAGCCCCAATCCGATCTCCCCATAAAATGTTACGTAGTAGCCAATCCAATGTCACAAGAACATAAACGTCTTATCTTGGTTCTGTCGAACTGGCAGGAATTTCAGCAAAATCTATGAGTTTTAATTTTAATTTTTCAGAAAGCCCCGACTCCCAGTTTCCAGAATCCAACTGTTGACTTACCCTTGCGTTATTCCTTTTAAAATGTACAGCCTCGGATGAGGAGAAAATCAGGATATTGAGATGCTGTTCGCTCGCAGGTCAGAACTTAAATGACAGTCCACAAGGATATCAGGTCGCGAATGTCAAATGGTGGGATAAGATTATTGCGCTTACCTGCTTTATTCGCTTGATTAAACTATAGTTTGTTGTTGCGAGGGTGTTAAACGCTCGTTCGACCTCGTAAATTCTGGCGAAAACGAATGCCCACCAAAAGAGTCGGAAAATCTACACAGCTTCAACGCACTTTTCACTGCGTTCATAACTAAACTAGTTTTACTGTCACTCGCAGAAATTCACACTCCTGCAAAAACGGAAGCGTTCTGTCAAGCAATATTAAAAACAGCAAAAGCATGTGTGTATTTTAATTTCTATGATCAACCGTCTCAGGTGGCAACTCTGGCCGCCGATTTGTGTGCGCCTGTTGTCAGTTATTTTGAAATGGCGGAAATAAAAAGATGAATAAATGGTAAATATTTAAAAGTGGGTAAAATTATAGTAAAAACGTTTTTATTGTAGAATTTGATTCTTAGATTATTATCATAAGCAAGCTTTTTATAGCTTTACAGTTTTTCTTTTCAATGGAACTTAACGGGAAAAATAACTTGAAATCTAAGAAAGGTGGTTACACTACCCCAATACTAGCAAGAAAAAGGTATATTTTTTAAATATTTTGAAAGATAATAAATAATTCATTTTAAAGACAACGCATTCTTAAATATTTAATTAATGATTAAAAAATCAGCTTCTTCTTATTTAAAACTTCTATTAGTGTTGAAAAATGTTTCTTTTTTAAAAAACGGCAACGGTTGCCAGTGTTGCACAATTTTGCGTGGCTAAAAGTGGTAGTTTCTTTTTCGTGTCAATTTATAAACGAAATTTGGCAAAAGTTTATAGAGTTAAAGAATAAAAGGCAACAAGAATCGCAAATAAACACTGCCAGCCATGTCTCTGTTAAACAATGATGACAGTATTCCAAACATGGACGAAGACCCACAGGGTGAGTAAAAATTTATGGAAGTGGGTGGAGTCTTCAAGTGATGATGTTATCAACTGTTATTCTATCCCAAAACAACAGTGGTTATTCCGGATGACGAGCCCTCGACGGCGGGACACATGCCCAACGGCAGATCCATGGACTCGCTGCGCTCTTCCTTCACCAACCGGAGCTCTACGCCGGATTCATCACACAACTCGCTGGAGGCAATGGAAATGGCACAAGACGATCGGGAGGAGAAAGCCCGCTTGATCACCCAGGTACTAGAGCTACAAAATACGCTGGATGACCTTTCGCAACGCGTTGATTCCGTCAAGGAGGAGAATCTCAAGCTGCGTTCCGAGAACCAGGTACTAGGCCAGTACATCGAGAATCTGATGTCGGCATCCTCGGTGTTCCAATCTACCAGTCCCAGTGCGGCTAAGAAGAAGTAATCTTCCATTCCACCGACCTGAACTGGAAACCAAAAACCATCTCAAATATGCCTTCTCGTTCACGCTAGAGCTATATTTTAATCTATAACACTCGAAATTAAGCTATTGCAATGTTGTTTAAGTTGCCCAATCGTCGAATTTGTTTTTTTAGGCTTAAGCTTATTGCGCTCTATGTATTTTATACATAAAAGTAATTTATTTATATACATAGATAATTAATAAATCAATAACACCCCATCGCAATTGAAGGATTTGAAAGACGAATCAGGGCTGGCAACGCTGGCGACTCAGCTGTTCTTAGAAGTCGGGTAACACAATACTAAAAATTAAGTTTATTATATAAACTAATTTGTTTTGTTCTTCTAAAAAATTAAATGTATTGGTATAAAAGATATAAAGAGTATCCCTGAAAAGCCGTTTTGAAGAGATACGACTCCTACCAGCAAGTCTGGCAACACAGGGCAGCCAGCTGTTCGTCTTGGTCGTGTAACAACAAATTCAGCAGCGAATTTTCATATTCGGAAAACGTAGAAAGCGTGCAAAAGTCGTAGTCCCTGCTCAAAGTTAATCGAAAATTGTTCTGAAAAATAAAATAAATAAATTGAACGGGCGTACACAAAAACAACTTAGCCTGAAAGAAAAGTGATTGCGAAATACGCTGCAAGAGGTGTGTGTGTGTTTTGGTGCCTTCTGTGACTGTGTGTGTGGGGAAAACAAAACATTTGCGCTGTATTTGTTGTTGCTCAAGATATGTATTTAAGTGGAAAGTTCACAATTTAATAGCTGTTAAAGGAAAAAAAGTTTTAAGTGGGCTTTCTTTGTATTTGGAATATTTTTTCCTCCCGCTCATTCTTTTAAGAGAAAAAGCAATAACAACAAAAATGCAGACAGAGTCCAGTGTTGCAAAGCGCTCCACACACACAATCACACGCTGCATTTATTATTTTTTAATATGCACTTTATTTTGAATGCCACCCACCACCCCGTTTACCTCCACCCTCGCCCCCTACGCATTTGCGTCAACAGAGGAAGCCAGACGTCATTATCGCATCACTGGAAAAGGCTGCCTTCGTGAACGTTTTATGGCGGAAGCAACAACCGCAGAAGTCAATCTGTAACTGAAGTGCATCTCGTACGTAACACCCAATCCCCGCCAGCAAAGGCTGAAGGCAACATGTTTTGACCTCCCAAACGGCACAGCTGGAGCGCGCGCTGCTCTTCTCTGTTCCCCCTGGTCACCTCGTCATCCGTTTTAAGCTCATCACCGCATCAGTCCTTCAAAATAAGCACGAAACACACAAGCTTGACCAACCATGTCCTTTTCTGACTTCGACGCCATCTATGAGGATGAGCAGCTGGACGACCTGGAGCACTTCCAGGATCAAACTGTGGCGCCGGTTCAGGAGCCTATTATCATTCGGGGAGCGGGCAACATGACAGTGTAAGTGGGCCGAATTGGGCACAGTAAACAAGCGATAAGGCCAACATGGGGAACACCAGATAGATAGAGTAGTTCGAAGTGTAATTCATTCGAAACAATAGCACTACAAGTGTCAAGATAATAGCAGAACAGAACTATACAGAGTTAAGCAAATATTAAATTAAAGATTCCGCTTCAAAATATAGGAGATATCCCAGATGATTTATTATGAACTTTACACACATCAAAAACGGAATGTTTTCTTTCTTTTTCTTTAATTTTAAAACCAATAAAAATAATAATAGTTCTGAATTTTGTCGAAATTTTGAAAATTAGAGTATTTAAGAATTCGATTCCAAAAAGAGTGTAAGCATTTTTTGAAACAACTGCTTGCTGATGAAGCTAGAATGTAGTTCAAGGTTGTCGTCACCTAATTTCGGCATAGGCCCTGCTTTCCATTGATTCCGCTTGACCCCATTTTTCGAAATGTGGCGATGTAGCCTAAAGGGTCATTTACAGACTATGGGTTGAATAAGAGTTGAGTCAGGGCAAAATTTTTGTATTGCACGGCAATTACACACACTAATTCTGAATTTCCCCCTGTATATTTACAGATTTGGCCTGAGCAATCGCTTCAACGCAGAGTTCCCATGCGGTCTGCTGTCCCGAGTGGCTCCCGAGGAGTTCAAGGCGACGGTGGGTCGGATTAACGGAGTATTGAAGAAATCCCTGCCCGTCAACGTCAAGTGGCTCTTTTGCGGCTGCGTCTGTTGTTGCTGTACTCTAGGCTGCTCCCTCTGGCCTGTCATCTGTCTCAGCAAACGCGTAAGATTAAGCTAAATCTGATTATTCAGACAAGATCGTGTAATCCCAAAATAATCCGGATCCTTTTACAGACACAACTCACCCTGGACAAGCTGTTCGAATGGGAAAATAATCATCTATATCATAAGCTGGGCCTGCACTGGCGACTGCATAAGCAACAATGTGATTCCAATTCCATGATGGAGTATGTTATTTTAATTGAATTTATACCCAAAACGCCCATTTATCGACCCGACTAAATGCCGGCTAGGAAGATGGGCGTGTGCACGGTATCGCGGGGTCGTAATGGTAATTGTAAAATAAACACTAGCTGCTAACACTTTGCTTTAGGCGTTTACGGATCGTGCTAATCGGCATAGGACAGGCAGGCACAGCGCAGAAAATGGGCATTACCTAATTTAGTGCACTCACAGTTTGTCATTTTAAGCTAGTACTATTTAATGTTCCGTTTAAAACTAATTTTTGCAAAAACTTTAGGCAGTAAGTTTGATTTCTCGTAACTTTAGGGCGCTCTACTTTCCCTTATTTCGTTTAGTTGTAAATTATAATTTGTTTATCAAACTAATGCAATATTATAAAATATATTTCAGGATAGGAAATTAAATTTGATTTAAAAAAATATGTGTTTTTCGAAATAATCAGATCCCACTCCCAAGTCCGTTAGAAAATGCATTTTCTTGTGTTATTGTACAATGTACATATATATTTTGATATATATCATATGGTTACCTAAGTATGTTGTGGTTTCAATAACTTTACAGCACTTTGGGGCATAGACGGTCGATGAACAATAAATACATTTTAATTTACTTTAGGTTTCATTTATGTATTAATGCTTAAATATAATCAAGTCTTTTAACAATGCGCGGGTCTGGCTCTAGGAATATATATATATATATGTTTAGTATATATAGCTTAAGGAATGCGATTGGAATGAATCGGTATTAACAATGGTTTTTGTCTTTTTGGGGTAATACTTGAAGATGTGGTAGGACGTTTGGAATAAACCAACTACTGCTCTTCGGTGATGACTTCAATGTGGTTGGAGCCCTCGGACATGGCTAAAGTGGACATTTCCAGGTCGCTGTCATTGCCCAGATGTTCTTCATCATCCCCGTCGTCATCCTCCACCTCATCATTTTCGTCATCATCATCTTCATCATTGTCCTCCTCTTCTAGGTCTGCCATAGTTTCCTCCACATCATCATCAGCTTCCCCATCTCCATCTACAATTTCCTCTTCGCTTTCTTGAGTTTGAAGCTCTGTTTCTGGCTCAAACGGCATCTGAGTTTCGAGAATGACACCGTCCCTATTGCCTTGTTCCGTTTTAGCTGCTTCGGAAGCTCCATTATTTACCAGCTCGTTAGCGGTCCTTAACAACGTCTCCGTTTGTTTGCGCAGTGCCCGCATTACCATCGTGTCTTGCTTCAACTGGAACTCATGCTCCCGTCGTGCGATCTCCTTCTGCTGAATGAAGAAGTCCTGCAGCATCTCCTTTTGTGCCGAGCGCATAGCTGTAGCCAATTGGCTGAGCTCTTTGGCAAACAGCTCCTCATGCCGCTTTTGGCGCTGCTTTGTATCCTCTTCGCTGGTTTTCTTTTTGATGTCCTCGCTTATTCCAGGATGAGATCGGATGTTTTTTGAAGGCGATTCGTACATATTGGCGCTGCGTTGCAACTTTACCGGTACAGGCATTCCCATGACTGGGCTTTGTCCCAGTCGGCGCTTCCGCGGCTGCAGTTGCTGGTGCTGCAGTGGAGTCAACTGGTGGGAAGACATCATGTGAGCGTGTCTGTTTGTAGAGGCACCTGCTTGCTGCCCAGAAATCGGATACTTAGGCGGTGGTCCGCGGCCCAAAAGAGCAGCCATCGTTGAAGGCGACTGTGGTGGACTGGACGCTGACTTATCAATGTCGGGAATCATCCGCTCCGGGCGAAGCGAGTAGCCTGTATCCCGCATGGGCACTGTCTTCATCCGCATACCGGTTGGCTGTACACTGATGTCTCTGGGTAGACGCAGCCCAGATTGGCTGCCATTCGGATTCTGCTTGCGGGGTAGCATCAGCTTGCTGTGCGGATGTACAAAGTTAATGCTGCTAGTGCTTTGCAATGGCAGGGATCTGCTCATCTGCCCCGGACTGGCTAGCTGCTGTCCCATCTTTGTGAGCGTTGGCGGCGGCCGATCTATTTGTAGGATGCCGTGAGTAGGCCGCCGCAGTTCGTCCTTGGCGAAAGAGGCTACTCTTAGTGGAGGAGGTGCAGCCGGTGTGGATGAGTAGACGCTTTCGTCATCCGTCTCATCCAGCGCCACTGGAGGTGGAGATGGAGAAGCTGGTGCCGTGGGTGGCGGTGTGTTAGTGGTGTCCATACCCAGGTCCACGTCGGGTTCGTGTTTCACGGACACTATAAACGGCAAATGAGGCACATCCTCCTGGTCGCCGTTGTCGGCTTGTGAGCTACCAGCCTCGTAGTCAAAAGCTTCTATATCCGGTTCAGACACCATGTCCTGCTTTTGAGTTGTCTCATAGCCTAAAATAATAAGATGTTTGTCATCAATAACCACAATTTTTTATTGGGAATTGTATTTGTTCAGTTCTCAGAAATCTCGATGAACAATCGAATAAATGCTAATTTTTATTGATGTCATTTGTTATGAAAATTAGCTTTGTGATATAGCGTTTAGGGCTTTAAGCATCAGAATTGTGTTTGTTTCAAAACTAAACTTTCTGATCAATGGATACAACATTTTTTGAAACATACATAATTCAAAGATTGAAAAAGATAACAATGTCATTGATTACTAAAAGAAACAGATTTCTATCGACAACGTCACTTACCAGTATCAATCGGTTCTGGTTTAATGGGTCCCAGTCGAAATCCAAAAATTGGATGCTCCACGCCCAGAATGTCCTCCTTGTTGTCTTCGCCGGCTGTCTTGGAGCTGTCCATCGAGTTCCCACATTCACTGAGGCTGCCATTGACATTATTGTTGCTTCCGCTGTGATTTGAGTCACTTAACATTCGGCAGAGAACACGGTACACCTCCTCCGGCACAACCTTGGGCACTCCAGTGCCATGACGTGTTGTGGTGTTGTACGTGGACTTAAGGAACTTCCACTTGGTCCAGATCTGGATGCTGGACTTCTTCACGTAGCCCTTGCTACGCATTACTTGCTCGATCTGTCGGAAGACGTATTCGCTTTTCATGTTCCGGTCGTTTAGCTGCTCCAGGGCATTAAGGTTCTGCATGATGCTCAACATCTCTAGCATTTCGGCCCGGCTCCACAGGTTGCGTTCCGGCCGAGAGCTCGAGCTAAGGGATTCGCTCTTCACAGAACTGCCGGCGGAGTAGGGTGGCGACATGTGAGCTTTAATGCGCATGGGCGTCAGCAGTCCGTCGACATCGTCCACCACTCCGTTGCCCGTTGAGGCCGTGTGCAGGAGGTGGCTGATGCCATGGGAACTCGTATTGCTCTGGATGTGACCTTGGCTCTGACGCATATTGTGCTCCACTTTGCTCAGCAGCCGAATTTTCGTGTGAGCGGCCACCGTCGTCGGCGGGGAGGAGGAGCTGCCGGGAGCTCCTGAAGGTCCGTGACTGCCAGACGACGAGGAGCTATCGTTCAGGCCCAGATAACGTGGCATTAACATGGATGTGGCGTTGGAAATTCAGGCTTCGGTATTTGGAATCCCTGCAACTGTTGTAAAAAGCGGGGGAATCAAAAATTAGTTTCGAAAAAGTTTTTAAAAATTGAAAAATATTTTTCTGACACCAGAACTCGTAGTTTTGGAAAACTACAAAATTCAGGTCTATTGTCAATTTCATTGGATTGGTTATCTACATAATTTGTTATTGGCGAAATTACTAGGTATTTGTTAAAATAGCATTACAATATTTTACGGTGAAATATTTTATAAGAAACCAATGAGATCTTTTCCCTCCAATTGTAAAGATAATTATTCAAAATTTAGTTTTGAAAGTGGAACTGAAATTTGGAATATGTATTTAAAAGTACTCCAAAAGTATGCTATGGTTTCTCTACAAGCCAAAGCACCATTTGCATTACTTTAGTTATGTAAATCGAACTATTTTGAACTTTAAGATGCTTAACTGTATGTACAGATATAACAGGTATATCATCCTAGTTAAACTTGACTGTAAGATTAAAAGCACTCAAACATTTAAAAGTGCTCTTTAATTGGTTTTTAATTTGAATCACAATTGTTCAATCGGAAAGTTAGTTTACGATGGCTCTGTATATGTACTTTAAACCACCCAATATCCACTTGGCAGATTGTGAAAAAGAGCGATGGCTATGTGCCAACAGAAAAAATCCAGTTTTAGACTTTTTGTGTCAAAAGTGGCCATCGTGGATTCGGTTATCTTTCGGTTTTCGTCTTCAGAATCCACCACCAACTTGATATTTACTTCCATATACACATTTGGTTGTGTGAAGTTGACGTGTTTCCAACTGTTTAACACATTCCAAAACCCATCAAAAGTGGCAGCACACCGACACGCTCGTCGTAAGCAAATATACACGAAAAGAGCTTACAAATCTAAACCGAGGAAATATATATATTTTTTATCGATTTTGATTATTTCAAAACGAATAATGGCAGCAAAAAGAAGACGTAAAAAACACTCTCCCGCTCACAGATACAAGCGTAAAGTGAAGCGAGGCAAGTGGAACACAACACACTCAATAACAGAACATTTTCGAGATAGTGATTTCCAAATGCAAGTAAACAAGATAGCGTTGAATATAGCGTAGAATACGAATTTTAAGAAGCGATTACGGCATCGTACAAATTTGGAAGACGAACAAATAATAATGAATGAAAAAGGGGGGAAATACATATTAATATATAGGTAAGTTTCATCGTGGCGGGTTGAAATTAGACTTGAATCTCAAATTTTCAGTAATTTTCCAGCGACGACTCAAGATTTGCACATTGGTCGGGGGGTGGTTTGAAAATACCATTATAGAATCATGTTTCATACGTCGCGATGTTCAAAGGGCGGTTTTAAGCTTGATAAATATAACGGATATATTATAATGTTCCAAAGAGGAAATGTAATTGCCAACTTAATTTAAATCGCCTGCGGGCACTGTAATGCAAAAATGATACGATAATAAGCTGATACAGATAGGAGCGGGGAGGTAGGGGGATTTTAAAGAGAGAGCCAACTAATTCTTTTCGGGTATGTGCTCTCCTCTCATTTCAGCTCGGCTCACCCACACACACACACAAACAGACACTCACGAATTTACGCTTATTATGTGCAGTTGAGAATTTTTCAAGAAAAAGAACAGAACATTCCACTTTCCATCAATATTAAACAATTCCATTGACATTTGTCATTTGTGGCATAATTCGCTAATCAGTTAATGGCAACTGCTGATATATCTATGCACATGCCTGCCAATAAGTTTTAAATAATTCGACTTGAACTATTTCCGAAGCAGAGCAACACCTTGCACACCGACACACTCACACTTACCAGAGAAGAGAGCGGCAAGTGAGAGAGAGAGGTAGTGACCGAACCGTTTTCAACCGTTTTTCAAGCGCCGAACCAAACCGTCGCCGTTAACGACGATTTCAATACTAATTTGAAAACTCGAAAAAGCGACGAACGGGCCTACAAAAACCCAACTATATACACATGCATATATATAGTCACCTGAGTCTGTGTGCGTGTGCGCTTCGGCGTTATATATATTTATTCGTATTCGGAAGGTACAAATAATGGTTATGGTCGCTAGTTGTTTTTGAGATTGTGAGAGATTGCCGGAGAGACAGTTGCCTATTATTTTTTATTTTGCCTTTTACTTCTTTCGTTTTTATTTCGCTCTTTTTTTAAGAACGGGGTTATTTCGGGGAATATATAAATTTATGGGTTCGCGCACACAGATACAAAAAAAGAAAAAAGCTACAGTTTTCATGTAGTATACACATGTTGAAATCGAGTATAATGATTTTTCAAGTACTGTTTTTCGCCTGTTCATAGCAGTTCACGAGACAAACAGAAAGTTTATTCTTTAAATTGAACGATAAAGATTATCTTCAGCTTATTCAAGATGGACAGCTTGTTAAATCATCACACTTGGGGAAAAACATCTTTAAACCAGTTCAGCAACTTTGGTTGATGAAACTTAAAAAGTAAATGTCAGATTTTCAAAATATATTGTTTTTTTCCAGTATAGAGGATTTTTTACATCACTTATCTTATATAAGCCTTTTTAAGCTTAAAGTAGGCTCACTTTTCATACCCAGTTTAACTTTGCAAAGTGTACGTATACCATCGCACTTCACTATAACATGCTTTATTCGTAATGAGGAAAGATATCAAATTTCATTGCGCCTAAAGATATTATATTTCAGGGTTCGTATATCTAAGAGCCTACTGTAAAACCGATACGCAATGGCAAACAAAAATTGTGCTAAGCCCTTTGGGCAAAAAATTGTTTTCGGGAATCCTTCTTACAGGTGAGAAATAAAATATTCATGTACAAATCTATATATACTTGACCTGCTGAATACTTGTTTAAAAAAAATGATTCCCATTCAGCCGAGCTTCCTTAAAGTTTCGTGCGGCAGATGCTGTTGAGAATGAGAATGAGTATCTGTATCTCTCGTATCGTATCTGAATGCCATGTGCTGAGGTCGAAACTAGATTTACAAGTATTAAGCGGAGCCAAAAAGAGTAAGTGCGCTGCGGGGAACAGTGTTTCGAACTCGAAGTGGTGCTAGAACAGGAAACTTGAACTCTGGAAAATGCGGAAAAACCGTCTGTTTTGGCCTCTGCATAAATTACGCAGTAGTTCCGAAAGAATATCCATACGATTTTATCTGCACAATGAAGTAAATAAATAAATGAAACGCGAGGCGAACACTTGCAAGCAATGAAATGTAAGACACAAACACATGCATTTCTACTTTATCATGTAAAACTTTGAATAAATACTTCTGTTTACTGGAAAAAGGAACAAAGTCTTGAAACACACCAAATGAAATAAAGGGCAGCCTACTAGAACTTTTTATCTTTTTACTTAAAAAAATACAATTTTTGTTTATACGGCTGCGTTTTTTCTTAATGCCGTTTTAATTTTCTAGAGCTTCTGCTATTGCAATTTATGCTATCGAAAGAATTTTATCGACTGTATCCAAAACCTTAAAAAAATAGACACAGCTGTTCATTTTGGCACAGCTGTTGTTCTGAAAATAGTAGATTTTCAGGTTTGGTAAAAAAAACTCTTTCTCAATAATGAACAACAACTTTTTTGTATTTCGAAAGATTTTTAGAGATCTAAAGAAATTTATGTGATGTATTTTAACTTAAACCAACCTGTCTCATGAACCTTAATGTCCAAAAGCAGCCTTTCTAATAAGTTAGTCCTTAAATACTTTACTCATGAGACATGGCTTGGTGAAAATGTTTTATATGTTCATTTGGAATAACATATATAATAAAAATATTATATCCAAAATATAAAATATGATAATATTGTTATAGTTTTGAAATTAATAAATCAAAAATGTTAACCAATAACGGTCAATCTTTCCGATAACCTGGATTTATCGATAATCGCGCAATCATGGTGGTGCAGAACGAGCCGGTTTACTGTATCCCTGGTTAGGATTAGACGAAAGTTGTATTGGGCATGTCGGAGTCTCCGGGAAAACGGCCGAAAATCGGACCCAGCGACTGCCTATGCTACCTGAAGGTGCGTTTGACATTTCGATTGACTAAAACCTAACTGAAACTTCGGTTTTCAGAGTCTGGGGGATGTCCGTCCGGAGGATGCCGCACTGCAGTTGGCCCAGCGAATAAAAGCGGAGGAGGAGGATGCGGAGCAGGCGGACACGTGCGGCGGCGCCAATCAAGCCGCACTGAACATTAGCTTTCGTGTGTACTACCACATAGTGCACAAGTACGAGCTACAGGATTTGCACTTTGAAGATCTTCCCCAGCGTTTGACCTGCGAGCAGCCTACTGCATTCCTAATGCTCCAATCCGTCCTGCTCACCGACCACTGGAAGCGTTTGGACGCCGCTGCATTAGAGGAGAAGTGCACAACTGCCATTATTGAGGCTTTGCGGCGGAACAGTCCCAGCTTGATGGCAGTACTTAAGGCCACTAACTTGTTGGTGAAAAAGTTCCCCAATCTACAGCTCTTGACATTGCGATTAGAGCACTTTTACCACTGCCTTCAGCGACAGACGCAAACGGGATCCCGTGAGGAGACACTGACCCTGTACAACCACTGCTGCAAACAAAAGCAAAGAGCCTTCTCTTACTTCCGACTGATTGTCGAGTTCTGGCCATGGACAAACCGCAACAAGTACTATTTGCTGAGCGGTGCCTTGAATTCGTTTCCACTACAGGATCTTCTGGCAGCCACAAATCAAAGCGAGGAAGAGTTCTTCAATGGACTCCGACTAAGCCTTTTCTACAAGGGACTCCGTGCAGCCAGCCAGTATCCCGTTAAAAGCTTAAGTAACCAACGTTCACCAGGTCTACTAAACGCCAGTATGGAGTTACTCCTTAACGGCAGTGTGGCTGAGATCCAAAACTTTCACTCACAATGGTTTCTTCGCATCCAACAGCACGATATGTTGTTTGAGCTGCTGCAGGGAAATCCTCAGATAGTCGAGTTTCTGGCCTGCTCTGAGGATGTGAGGTCGCCAGGCGATCAGTTGCGTCTGATCCTGATCTTTAGCATGTTTGCTAAGGAGATATATGTTGCCTCCAAGCTGCACTTTTTTAAGATCAGCACAGAGCTGCTAACCAATTGCAGCCAAATGGAGACGGAAGCTCAGCTTTTGGTGTTTCGTTTCCTAGTCGACAATTTGGGAAACTTTGCCGTCGAGGACTGCCTGGAGTTTTTCCACAGCTTTGTAGAGCGACATCGCGGCTTGGAGAGCTCAGAGTTCCGGAACACGATGTTAGGCAAGATGCCAACAATTATTAATCACACGGCAAAGCATTTCCATAAGGTACTGAAAGTAGACAGTGGCATTGGAGGCGATGCCTTGGCGCAGAACATCAAGGGATTCTTTTCGCACCTACAGAATCTGATCGAGCGGGACATCCACAGTGAGGTTTACCAACCAAAGATCTTTGCCTTGAAGTTACTGGAGATCCTTAATAGGTCACTATATGCCAAACAAGTTTCAAAGAATGCCAAAATATGCAGCCCCCAGCAGAATCAACGAATGGGGGCATTCCTTCTGGATCATGGCGTCTTTCGGCCCAAGGAAATGGCTGATAAGCTTTTTGAAACCCTTAACAATCCACAAGGTTTCGATGATGCATTGGAGCTGACTGTGTCTCTGCTGATTCAAATGGACCAAGTTGACAATGAAAGGTGCGTGGAGCGTTGCCTGGAACTGTGCTTCACTTCAGATGTAGACGAATGCTCCCTGGTTTCACTTTACGCGCAATTGGCGGTTACAAAAGTGCAATGTGGAAACAGGTTATTTGATGAATTCCTGAATAAACTAAAACAAAAAGTGGATTCCTTTTTTGAGGATCCTTTGCTGACTGGCAAGAGTGGTGGCCATCTTTTTGGCTATCTCAGCGGACTGGACGAGATAGTCAAGGCTGGCGTTCCAGTAAAGTCTCCTCTGGTGGACTTGTTGCCACTTCTAGAACGAATTCTAAGTGGCATTCTGAAATTTTTTAATTTGGCCAACGCCAGACGACAAGCAGAAGCAGCCACGGCAGCCAGTTTCCAGGACATGGAAGAGAGTCTCGAGCTGCTGGTCAGCGAGAGCTCCTTCAAATCTGTTAGCGAGGAGGAGGCCTGTCGGAAGTATTTGCTTATGAGCTTCTGGCTGACGTTGAAGGTTAGTTAAAATAACTCGTATTCCAAATAAATCTTATTTAGCTCTTAATATTTCGCAGGGTTGTTGCGATCTGGCTACCAGCATTGGGTGTTCACTTATTCAAACCCCGGAAAACAGAGTGGACTCCAAAGCCTTGCGACGATGCCTTGACATCAATGTGTTTGTCCTGACGCTTTGCCGTCATAAAGGAGCTATTGAAGCGGCTGGTTTGAGCATAGGCAGACTCACTCGAGCCATCACCAGCAGCTTGGAGAGCGGCGACGAGTGTTTCCAAATGCTGCACGATTGCCTGGATCGGGAGTTGCTGACGGAAAGTCGCCAAGTAAGCACCACACGTCGTGGTGCCGGATTTGCTATAATGTTCCTCCATGTGCTCAAGAATGATAATCCACGGCAGCGGCTGCTCCTTCATCGTGCTGTGCAACAAATCCTTCAGAGGCTAAATGAAGAACGTTCAACAACATGTGATTCCCTGGATAGCAACCACGATCGTTGGGAAGCACTAGTGCTTCATTACTTATGCGTTTTGGTGCGGGACACGGAACTTAGACCGGCAATGAGCAAGTACTACAATGAGATTCTGTTGGTGGCCATGGATAACATTACCAACCCTGAGTGGACTATCTCGAATGCCGCATTACAGCTGTTCGGCGCCAGTCTTGGCAAGCTTGTGGGCCAGCGCCAAGCTACAGAATTCGAGTCCCGACCCGCTTGGGAACCCAGTGAACTGGACTACGACGAACTGGGGTGCTTGCTGCCCAAGGCGTGCGAGCATATGCTGGAATGCTGCGACCGCCAGGAGGTTACCTCCTCTATTATACTCTTTCTGGCATTTCTCTCCAAAGTGGAACACTTGCGGACATCCGGAGGCAAAGACCTAAATCCCCTTTTACTCCGTTTTCGGCGTCTAAGCTGGAGTCTGTTACGGCATAATTGCGATCAAGTACGCCAACTTGCGGCCACCTGCTTCGTACGGTCGCACGAATTCCGCTGCGATCTGCCGTCGGCGCTGCTGGCCAGTGCAAAGTTGGCGGCGAACATCGAGGAGGAAAACTTCTACGAAGGACTGATCTACACCTTGACGTCAGGAGTGTTAAAACTCAAACACGAAGCGCGACATGTGTGGAGTGCAGCTCGACTGGAGGGATTCTTTGGAGAGCTTCTTACAGCGCTGGATGTCACGGAGCGAGTGCGTCGTTTCAAGCCGTACACATTGAACGTGCTTTTGGAACTGCTAAAATTGCTGGATAGCGCGGATAAAGCAGCTCTGGTCGAGTCCCTCGCCAAAAATTAGGAAATTTAGTTTTATCTAATCTAACAATAAGCCAAAAAGTAATCTTTCCTCGTCAACGCTTTTACAACTATTCAAATGACGCATTTAATGTTTGTACGCAGTAAACGAAACGAAAGTATCTACCAAACAGGGATTTATAAAATAACGAATGAGAGGATGAACTAACCGCGCGATCAGCTGAAGCCCTCGCCAGTCTCTTGTTCCATGGCCTGAAGCTGCTGTTTTTCCAGAGCTTCCTGTGCCATTTGCTGCATGGTTCGACTGAGGATGTTGCGCAGGATATGCGGCTTGCAGTGTTCCTCCAACCAAGGGATGATTCCTGTGGTCAGCTGCTTAAAGTTGTCCATTGGTATGTGCTTGAATGTCTCAAACATTTCCTCCATGATGGCCTGGAACTGTACGGGATATGTTTATGATTTTAGCGGTATTACAAGATGACAAAGTACTAACCACTTGAAACTTCGCCTCGTCAGTGAGGCGTGCCTCCTCCGGACCCGGATTCGCTTGCTGATGCTGCAGCATGTTCTCGTAGCCGTTCTTGATAATCCGCAGGGCAGTCACCTCCTTTTGCAAAGCCGATCCTTCGTCCTCTTGCTTGAGTTTTTGCTGGTTGAGGTAGCCAATGTACTCGATGGATTTTTGCAGGATCAGGGCCTTGCTGAGTTTATAGCCAGATGAGTCGTTAGGCTGACAGCGCGGCACCAACTCCTGCAGGCTGTCGTACCCTTTTTTTATGGCGTCCCGTCGCTTCTGCTCCGCCTGTGTGTGTGCCTCCCGCCTCCGCTCCTTGTAACTCAAGGTGGAGTTGGCCGCCGTTGAGTGGCGCGCATCGCCGCTATCGTCGTCATCGTCTGCGGAGCAGTAAAATAAGACACAGACACCGAAGAATGTAATAAAACGCTGCTGATAGCGAGTAATTCAATGCCAATGCTTTATCAGCTGCCCCCTCCTCCACTTATGAACAGCGTGACCGATCTATCCCAGCGTTCACTCACCTGAATTGTGCGCAGAGGAATTCGGTGTGTGGGTGCTGCCAGCACTGCTGCATCTCGAGTAGTGCTTGCTGCTCAGATCCTGGTCGTGCTCCATGCTAAATACGTCCTCTTTGATTCCCGACGAGTTGTTATTATCGCTCATTGTCAACTGCGACGTTGTGGAATTCCCAAAACAAAAACACGAGCAGGTGAGTGACCGTTCATCGGTATCGCAAAAAGCTTTTTGTAAGATTTGGGTTAGCATTTTGCGATAGTTTTAATAAATAAATAAAAACAATTTTATATGTCTTTCTTATATATATTCTTTCAAGCTTCGATAAAGCATTTTTTACTGAAATCCATCTATTCAGTGAAAGATAAAAACGTAATTGGTTCTTAGTCTTAACTCAAATGTCGGTTATATTGTTCGTTTCTTTCAGATTTTTTTTTTCTAATTTTTTTTAGAAATATATATAATATATTTTAATTTATGCTTCTAAATAGCTTTGAAATTTAAAAAATTATAGTATTACTATGTTACAATTTCCATTGTTCCCTTGAAATTTATTTTGCGCCACAAAACATGATAATTTGTGGACTAGTGTTAGAGGTGACAATATCCAATATAATATCGATATTTCTGCCAACTCTGCCGGCACGGACGATGACTTTTGCGTTTTTTTCTTGTTGAACTTTGCCGTCGTGTCGCTTTCTTCGGGGTTATTGCTTAAAACAAGCAGTTTTTAGGGCTATATTTTGTGATCGGCGGACGCACAAGGAAGCAATCATGGGCCTGCTGTACGCGTTGCGTGTTAGAATCATGAACTTCATGATTTTCTTTCTCATTATCATCCTGCTGCCCGGCCTGCCGCCGCGCACCACCTTTCCCTTCAAGGAATATATGTAAGTTCGCCCGTACCAATTGACGTAATTCATGGATTAATCCTTGGAGATATTCTCCACCCATATAGAGTGACTCCGCCTAAGGACTTAAAGGGCGCCCTGGAACAGAACTTTCACCTGGAAGGCGCAGAGCGTTTACTTGAGGGACGAGTTTATGGCCCAGAGTGCCTGATAGCCCGCAACAACGAGATCTATACCGGCATCCATGGTGGTGAGGTCATCAAGCTAACTGCAAACCATGTCACTCATGTCACTAAGATCGGTCAGCCCTGCGGTGGGTATTTAAGTCCTCAAAAGGAAGTACTTAAGTTTATATTGATAATTTCCTTTTTACAGAAGACATCTATGAAGAGTCCAGGTGCGGTCGTCCTCTGGGTCTGGCCTTTGATACGCTGGGCAACAACCTCATTATCGCCGACGCATACTACGGCCTGTGGCAGGTGGATCTTGGTACCAACAAAAAGACCCTGCTGGTCTCCCCCGCCCAGGAGCTCGCCGGCAAATCCATCAATCGTCCTGCAAAGATTTTCAATGGTCTGACTGTCAGCAAACAGGGCGACATCTATTGGACAGACTCATCATCGGACTTTACTATTGAAGACCTCGTTTTTGCCAGCTTTGCCAACCCCTCGGGCCGGTGAGTTCATCGCGAATTATAGCGTAACCTTTCTAGCTCTCTAATATTGATTGCTTTAAAAGCGATGCCGATTGAGAATATAGTTACAGTAGAAGCTCTTTAATTTGAACTTCCTTCTGTATTTTCCTTAATTATTGATTTAAACAATTTCAAAGTGTTTGAAAGTTTCGTTGAAGTCTCTTAATTAACTTCAATGAATCCTAATTTAGTGCTTATAGTTTTAGCTTGTCTGCATATCCAATTAAGAACTTTACCATGTGCAGTCTAGACGTATTTCGAGTTACAGAGGTTAGACTGTAGACCGAGGGCAAACCGGTTTTTTTATGGGGTCTAATGTTAACTAACGGTCTACGCTTTCTTCTACCTTCCAGTCTCTTCAAATACGACCGCTCAAAGAATGTAAGCGAGGTGCTGTTAGACGAACTGGTCTTTGCCAACGGCTTGGCCCTAAGCCCCAACGAGGACTTCATCGTGGTCGCCGAGACCGGAGCTCTGCGCCTGACCAAGTATTACCTAAAGGGAGTGAAAGCCGGACAAAGCGAGGTGTTCGTTGATGGACTGCCGGGTTTGCCCGACAACTTGACTCCAGATGCTGAGGGCATTTGGGTCCCGTTGGTCGTGAGCTCGGACAGCGATCATCCAAATGGCTTCACCCTGTTTACTCGCTTCCCCAGCGTGCGCCTGTTCCTTGCCCGCATGTTGGCTTTGTTTGAGCTGCCCTTCCGGTACCTGAACAGCGTTTATCCTAACAAGTTCTCGCAGCGATTCGTCCACTTCGTGGGTCACATGGAGAGCATTGGTGTGTTAGCGCCAAAGCGCTCAACAGTCGTGCGCGTGGATTGGAATGGCAACATTGTGGGCTCCCTGCACGGCTTCGACAAGTCGGCTTCTGCTGTTTCTCACGTGCTGGAGTTCCAAGACTTCCTATTCTTGGGCTCACCTACCAATCAGTACCTGGCCCGTGTGAAGTCGCCAAAGACCAAGCAGGCCACCGTCAAGGTGCGTAATGTTCGCGTCGAGGGAGAGGGTCTGGAGGCGTCCATCGGTGTGCCACCCAGCACTACCACACCCAAGCCAAAGGTGGCATCCACTACAACCACGCCAAAACCTACAACGACAACTACCACTACAACAACCACGCCAAAACCCACTACAACGACGACTACAACTACCAAGAAGCCAACTACTACAACGACCACCACCACAACGACCACCACCACAACAACTACGACCACCACACCTAAGCCAACAACCACAAAGCCGCCGACAACTAAGCCACCTACGACTACGACAACCACAACGACAACTACTCCCAAGCCAGCTACTACGACAACTCCCAAGCCATCGAAACCGACCAAAAAGCGCACAGTGCCTGATAAACCCGCCCCCGTGGAGGAGGATATTCCCTCGGACACTAAGCCACCGCAGAAGGAGAAGCTCAAGGTTATTAACAAGCAGGGCGTCAATGTGGAGCTCTAAGATCGCAGATGAAGCACTAACCTCCTGAGTTTATCAGGGATATTCCCAGACGAGAGATTAGTTTGTTCACGTAGTCAAAGCCCATAATGTTTATTATCTTTTCCCTCCAAAATCTCACCTATTTTTGGGGAATATCCAGGAAGTTTCTTATTAATCATGCCCAGAAACTCAGGCTCAAAAGGCCAGTTAATTTTAGTCGAAATGTAGCTAAATTCTGACTAGCTGGATGCCTAACTCAAATGATCCTCGAAGGGCAGCGCTTTATATGTTTTGATTTTGCATATAATTCGATTTTGCTTAGGCACTTTATACATTCCATTACCCTATCCAACCGGAAGTGCATTCCATATAGTTAGGTTTAAAGTAAACAATGCGTCTCTAAATTGTTGAAAACGAGCAACTTTTGATTTTGTACTGATTTTTTCTTATTTTCATTAAAAATAAAGGTATTTTGTAAACATAGACCTAAGCGTAATGAGGTTGGTTTTCTTAGAGTAGCCTTAAATGAAGAGTAGCCGTTAATAGCTATCACTAGTTGGTTGACACCGATTGGCTAATTTTAGCTCGGCTTGGTGGCTCCTTGGGATCCGTCCAGGCCCAATCAGCATAGTGGACGCAGCGTCCCAGTTCCTCGGAGTAAAGTTGCGACTGCGGACAGCGCTGGAGACGAGCCCGCGTGCCTTGCTTATCGCACACCCAGTATGCCGTGGGATCCCAGAAGTTCCGGAACATACGGTTCATCTCCTCCAGACCCTGGCAGCTGGGTTCACCATTGTGCTCGTGCGCTTGGCGCTTTTGGATGGGCAGATGTGCTGATGCGGTAGCCATTTCTTCAATAGATTTTGGGATTGTGAGTTCTGAAAGCGAAACCGGAACTGGGTATTAGTCCACGATGAACGAGCGTGATCGGCGCATAAGTTTTCTATATATCTTGGCGAGGCATTTGCCCCACATATTTTAATGAATTGAATTTCCCTTTTGCCTTACCTTGTGCTATTTCTTGGTTGTCTTTTTGCTTAACGACCAGCAGCCTGTTGCTTGCTGTTGCTGAGTTATTTCACTTCTGATTTGTCATACCCAATCATTTCCCGCTTAAATACCATTTCGCCGGACGACGTCGACGTCGATGTCGACGTCCGCTGCCCGGCGATAGATAGCGTTAGAAATGTCTGGTTCGAGGGCCGATTCCGATTCATACGTTGTCGGGCAACGAGCAATTTTTATCTATGTATAAAGCCCACAAAATTTGCACTGCGCGCGGAAAACTCATTCGCCTTGATCTTGAGGCGCCCAACCAGTGGGTGGGTATGTGTGGGGTGGTGTGGTGGGGTCTAAGACCGCCTGGCCATTCGCTGCCCGGCCATGTGTCACGTGTATACTTCGTGGTCTGGGGAATACTCCCGGCGACGCAGACTGCCATAAATTTCGCACAAAAAACGAGCGCAAACATTTGGAGAAAAATTAGGTAACAAGCTCTCTGGCTAAAACCTCTTAGGCACTGAGAAAAATGTGGTGACTTCTTTATAGACACATTTTATGAATTAATGGAATAGCCTTGTCCATTTCTAAATGTTTTTAATAATATTTATTTTTACTTTGACTATGAGCTTTCCTATGACTTCAGAATTGCTTATAAAATTTCGTCAGAATTTATTGTTTTTAATATCATAATGTAAAATATATTTTATTTAAAAATTTTACTATATTTGAAAATATTTTCTTCAGTGCATTCAGGTAGATTTATTTCCGAATAGTTTCTCTTTCGGTATTCCAAGGGCTAAGGTCAGAGGCCCGCCAGTGTCTTACGAGGTATGACGGCATCGGAAAATGTCAACAAATGCATATAGTTAGCACACACTAGAATCAGTCAATAAACCCCTTGGAATCCAGTAATTGGTGGTTTACTGCGTAAGCAGCCTCTAGTATCAGCCAGATCACGCATCCGCCGTGTGGCCCCGATGACGAGCCCCTCATTTTTATACCCTAGTCAGTAACTTTCCCCTCGGCGGGAGGCACACGTCCGTGTGTCACCTTTCCGCGATAAATAAAGCGGCAATTGCCAGCAACACCTTATCATCTAACGAGGCAATCAGATAAAACCCAGACGTTGAAAAAGACTCTCGGGTTTCGTAGGCGTGTAAGCCTTACCAATTATTGATTGCCAAACGTTATTCACGTGATCACCCAGTGGTTTTTGCAGCCCCAAATGGCTTTGGCCGTCGGTGCGAAAAGAAGAAATAAACTGGAAATAGTCGGCAGTCTGGCGATTATGCGCTCACGTGGGCAGCTGGTGGTCAAAGTCGCCGGCGCCTCCAAAGCACGAGCTTCCATGCCGGTCTGGCGATCAAGACGTGCTCGATGTGAGGTATGTCTAAAAAAAATCACGATCGTGTGGGGGATCGCCACTGAACTCCATTGGGGAATATTTTATACATGAGTTTATTCCATGAAATTGACAACTGGCTATCTCAGCTGACTGAGCTAAGGAATATTTCACAATCGTTATCAAAATATTAACAAATTTGCAAAATGATCTCTATAAAGTCTTATCAAAAGTATTATTAGACCTCTACTAGTTCGGAAATTAGATCTAATAAAATGTCTAAAATTTAGGGGCATTCACGAAATGATATCTGTAAAATTCTACTATAAATTTATCACAAGTGTACTTTGGTTAGTTCGTCACTAAGCTTCATAGTAATAATTTCACAACTTGCTGTTAAAATGAAAAGAAATTAAAACAAAATTAAATTTCAACTCAAATAATTCCAGTTCGTCTTGGGGAATATTTATAATGTGCCATTAAAAAACATTTGTATTTAGACAAGTGCGTCACTGAACTCGAAAGGGAATATTCCATACAAAATTTCGGCTAGACGCTGTCCATATTTTCTAGAAATAAGATGCTAGAGGCTATCTTTAAGCTCTCCCCGAATATGTATTTTCAAATGACCTTTAAATGAGACGTCACAATGAGAAGGCAAAATGTTATTTATAGCGATATTAACCCATTTTCTCATAGGTTTGATAAATTAAACAATATATTTTTTGGTTATCATCATATATATATTTTTTATTAACATATGTTTTTATAATAAGTTGTATAAAAACATATTTATTATAAAACTGGCTATAACCAGTTAAAAGTGAATTAACGCCCACGATTTTTAACCTTCTCAGTGCTCGAAGAATTTCCTAAACTAGTTTCTATATTTCGTGCGTGATTTAGTTCGCATGGCAACAAGCAACGCGTTCAGCACATGATTTGGAATACATTAGATAAGCCATACTTTTCCATTTCGTCACCATTGCGCCAGGAGCACGTGAGTCGTGCGTCCGACAATGTGCTGAATGTTATAAATATCCACTAATTGATTAGTCATACATGAGAATATCGTGGATTCGGGGGGCTTTCTCGCCTCTTGAACATTGATTAGTTTGTGGAATGACGTAGATTTTTATGGGCGTATATATGCGGTGGGAATACAATGAAATATGTTTAGTTTTGTTGATGACTGATACATTAGTTTGCAATATTGATTTCATAATAATAATAGCTATTGTTGTGCATTTATGGCTGCAGGAGTAGGGCCACGCCGCCCAATATCCATCTCGAGGGGCGTTCGCGGGTCTTCAGGTTAAAGGTCCACACGTAGGTATTGCCACGCGACCTGAAGAGGTCAAAGAGCCGTCAGTCAATTAGAAAAAGGCATACAAAGGAGTGGGCGGATGCAGCATGCTGGGAAATTTCACCCACCTGGTCTTGTACAAAGGACACTCGTAGACGCGCTGCAGCTCCTGCTTCTCCTGGACAATGGACTTAATGTAAATGACGGGCATGGCGCAGAGCATCTCCTTGGGACGCAGCGGCACAATGGAGTTAAGTTGACAGTCCCAACTGGCGCCATCCATGTACAGATCGTGCACAAAGGCGCCCTCCATGGGAGGCAGGCTGTAAGGATAGGTCAAAGGGTCAAATGGCAGACAATACAAAAACAAACATCGGGAATTAAACTCTTAATGTAAGATTGGTCTTTTCAATGGCGAAAATCATTAGGAATCTGATTTCAATGTTAATTTTAAGGAAATTTTATTCAAGGACATGCTTCTTACGTGACATCATCCTTCTGCTTTTTGGTGACGTCGCAGCTAATTAGCATCCTGTCCAGTGGCAAATCGTGCTTTCGGGCACTCTCCTGCATGATGGCGGTGAGGAAGCTCTGCGGATTAAAGAGCCCGCCCAGCCAGATGGCGCAGGGCAACTTAAAGTCATTTAGCCACCCGGCCAGCTCCTTGATGCGGTGCAGCAAGTCCGCAAACCAGGACTGCAGACCCAACATACTTGGGTAAGCCAGTCGAGCCCAGGCACCCGGCACGTGATCGTAGAAAATGGCGTGGTCTAATTTCTCCATTTCCTGGGTAATGGTGAGTTCGCCTCTCAGTCCCAACATCAGTTCCCGAAGGGATCGTTTGATTTCTCGGATGAGAGCGTTCATCCTTTCGCATTCCTGTAGAGCAACCACCACAAAAGGTGTCTTGCGTTCTACCCGATTGAGCAGAGCCTGCAGGTTGAACTCATCCTGCAGTTTGTCCAGGAAGTCGTCGATCATGATCTTGACCAGCTCCTCTCGTGGTGCTCCGCAATGAGAACTTAACTCTGATTCCCGTGGCTGCAGCTCGAAGATGGTGCGCAACAACTGCTCAGAAGCAGTGGTCAGGAAGCCAATCTCCGCATTTGGATGCAGACCGTATAGCAGAGGACTTTCCTCGGGCAACATTTCCGTAATGTACGAGTGATATCCCTCAAAGTCCAGATTTGGAGGAGCCGGAAAACCGGGACACAGTTCGAAGTCACCATCAATAAGATCTTGTTGGAGTAGCTCCTCCAGATATGTCTGGCAAAGTCGCCGATCCCAGTCGTCCGTGATGTGACCACCGTACATAATCTCGCCGAAGAGATAGCGCAGATCCTCCCAAGGAATCCGGTTGCTGCCCTCTAGGTAGTTGTGTAGGACATTCGACGAGATGGTGAGGTCACCAATATTGAAGGGATACACCTTGTTCCAGCCTTGAGGTCCAAACTTTCGTCTTTCGCCGGCCACCGCATGGAAATAGCAGAGGGCAAAGAGGATCGACTTGAACTCTGCCTCCTGAGTGCACGTTTCCAAGGCGTCTTGCGAGAAGTTGTCCCACGCCTTGTGCAGGTTAGCTGCCATTCCGGATGGAGGTTCATTGACCACCTATAGGTGAAACATTTAATCATGGTTATAATTGGTTCTATGGATTACTTATAATGAAATTTTTTCGACTTCAAAGAGACTTACCTTTAGTGAGGACTCAAGGATACCCTGCGGAATCACGTGATACTGTGGATCTGGTGCCGGTTCAGCGCTGATAAAGAGCCTGAAACTAGATTCGCCCTGCTTCTCGCTCTGCACAACTATCCGTTCGATGAGCTTCTCTAGAGTGGGCAGCCAGTTGACCACTAGATGAATATTTTGCAGAATGACCCACTGCTGGCCGGATTCCAGAGCTCGTATGATAGCCTGTTCTGCCAGCAGCTCCTGTCCCTGTCCTAAAGAGATATTGACTAAAGTATCTGATTCCGAATGGAAACCCTGTCGCTGCCCATAACGCTCCACATCCCGGATGGGATCCACTCCTGGTGAAAGGATAAAGAAAGCGGGCGTGGCTGCATTCAACTCCTGGAAGATGGCACCAAAAGGCGGCGTCTGAATTTCGGCATATGAACGACCCATTGTCTGCTCCACAAACTGACGCATGGCATAGGTCATGCGATCTGGCCTAAGTGACCGGATGATGCACAATTTCTGGAGGGGAGTGCGATGCTTCCACTCTCCAGGAAACTGTTCCCTTTCTGGTGTATCACTTGCCATAAATTTCTTCCAGCGCTTGGTGTAGTTTTCCATGTCCTTGTCGATTCCATAAAAGTGTTCGATGAGAGTCAAGGATTTGATTCCACCCCAGGCACTGCGACTTACAAAATCCAAAGGGGATAAAGTACTGGGATCATGTGGAAATCGTAAAAGGAAGTCCGTTTCATCCTTGGCCACCTGTTCGGCGGCTATAAGGATCCGAAGGGTCATATGAGATGTAAAGGTAAGTTTGTCCGCCTCGAATAGGCCACGTAAGGTATAGCGATATGTCTGCAGGGTAATGGAATCCACCAGGTGAAGCACCCGGCGTTCGAAATTCTTGGATTCAGAGGCCAAGGCAATTGCTTGCCGAAAGACGTGCATAAAGGACTTTAGCGAGAACTTATAGATTGGATTTATACGACTCAGATCGGTGAGGACAAAGTATAAAATGGCAGCTCTTTTTGCAGCGGAACGGTATATATTCCGGGTATCATCGATCTGGAGGGTAGTCACCCTCGCCTCCCTTACTTTCGCTTCGATTTCATCCACAGTTTTCTTAGTGTTTTCCAAATTTATTACCAAGGCATGATCATCTAGGACATTTTCACCCGATGATGCCAACCTGGCTAGAAGCTCATCCTCAAGAGCTTTTAGAGATATTTTAAACTTATTCTGCTGAACAGTAACCTCCGTTTTCATCTGCTCCAGATCGGGTCTTTCAATCTTGACCACCTCCGCCAGTAACTGCTCTTCGAGTCCGTCTGGTGTGACTGTAAAGTTGATTAAAGTGGTCTGGGCCTGCATTTCCGGCTTGTAGTGGGGGTTGGCCATTTTGGTGTGCAGGATGAGCCGGAAGCTGGCATGGAACTCGATTTCCTTATCTCCAATTCGCAGATAACGACCTTTTTTGATTAGTGCCCGGCTGAGCAGGGGTTCCAAAACGGTGTCCATTGTTTCCTCAATCTGCTCAATGAGCACTGTTTGTCCCTGCGAAATACTTTTTTCCAAGGATTCTAGGAAACCCTTTTGCCGAAGGCGTAAAACCACCAAAGAGGAACCAAAGCGATTCTTGATCCACTTGATGCCTTGACTGAAGATATAAATTAGATTTAATGAACTTCAAGTTTAAGGTAGTAAAATTAACTTACAGCTGGGGGTCAATCATTAGAGGCCATCGGGTGGAATACTGCAGAATGGTGGCATTCTCCGTGGACATACGATCCATGGGAAGTCCTTCGTTATTCCAAGCGGCTATTTGAGCATCATCCGAGAAAAGGGCGAGGGTATCCACACCCTCGGTGTGAGGAATGTGCGGCTATTTTAATAGAAGGAGACCCAGTTTCTGTTTTAACCCTGGCAAGTGAAAGTGCCTCACCACTTACATCGATTTTGCGAAAGTTGGGCAGCCACATCTTGTGCTGCAGTTCCTCACGATAGCGGCGCGTGAAGCAGCCCACGTACGATAGGAACGAGGAAATTAGCAGTATATCTCCGGGCAGGGTACCAATCTTGGCTTGCAGGCTTTGAAGGAGTAGAAAAAAAGGGAAAGGATAAGGAAGGTGGTAATCCCTTCGCCTTTGATGCTAGCAAATCGTATAAATTACAGCAGCAGCAGGAAGCTAAAGGTTGTAGCACCTCCCGACATCCGCTGCAGCCTTCGCCTTCTTCTTGGCTGCATTTAAATTTAAATGAGGGGAAATTGAAAAAATAATGATGTCGGAGGAGGAAGTAGCAAGAGTTGTTGCTGCCTTTGTTGCTGACATTCCTGATGATGGCCTGAAGGGGGAGGTGGAAGTGGGTGGTGGGTTTAAGCTGAAGGGCGGTCTGATGCTCAAGTGGTTGCATAAATTATCGGAAATTGCTGCATGCCAACTCTTATTGAAATATTTGAGCTTATTATGTCAAAGCCCCCTGGGTGGGTGAAAGGATTTGCCAAGTAAAAGGACCACTTTTTGCTTTGCTTACTTAAGCTATTTTCAATTAGTTATCTTCTGCTTGGACCCTGCTCTTCTCCGCCAGACGCACTCTAAACTAAAACGACAATGATTTATGCTCATTTATATGCACATTCATATGTTTAAAAGAGTCTTTGTAATTGAATAATCTAATAATTGCTGTAGATTCAGAGACCTCAGAATACAAATAAAATCAAGGGGGTTTCTATAACTGGCCACAAAGAATGAAAAAAGAAAACGAAAATATTCCTAGAAAAACACACACACGTTATACCATTAACAATGGCCAACAGATCGATAGTGATATCACCCCCTGGCAGGGGATTCGAATGGGCGCTCATGGCTGCCAGTTTTGTGGCATAATTGTTTTTGCAGAAAATATTGTGTTGAATTTTGTTGAAATACCTGTCAGGTGACATAAGAGCATTCTCATTTAAAACAGATAGTATTTTTCGAAGGCAGCCCGACCATGCCAACAGCTCCAACAATAACAACAATAAGTTGGCAAACAAATGCGAATATACTGCAGGATCCTTTCGTAAAGGTGTGTGTCTCTGTGTGTATATTTGTGCGTGTACGTAATGTCATTGTCAAATATGCAGAAATTTATATGCAAGTCAGAACAGCTTACACATACACATGCACACACCTGTCCAAAAAGGCGACCCAGGACCACCCACAAAGGTACAAACAATTTGCTGTTGTGGGTCAAATTATATTTTCATAAATATTTGAACAATTCTCACTGGCAAAGTCGGACATGGGAGCCCAGAGTCCAGAAATTGAGGCTGATGCTCCTTTGCCAGTACCATTCAATGACCAAGAAACCCCCTGAATTCACACCCCTTACCCGATGAACTAATACATACGAATGAACCTACACAACAGTTGGGAAATTTTTCATTTTTCGTAATTCAATACGTATTTCATATGCATTTATATTCCGGCACCGGATCCCCCGGCGATTTAGTTGCTGACGCTGCCCATTTGGGGAGTTTTCAATGGGTTGGTGTTTGTGTGTGCGGATTCTGCAGTTGTTTAGGTGCGAAAAATTCAGTACTTTACCGCCCCAAAACCCCCAACACCATCATCATCATCATCCTCATCGTCGACGCCCTTTACGGATTTTCTTTTGGCTTGCACGCGCACTCAATTGAATTTCAATGAATGCAACCAGTCGTCAATGGGCAGCCAAAGGTGTCGGAGTGCTCTGCGTGTTGTACTACATATTGTATATATGTATGTAGGTTGTATGTACGGATGTACCCGAATTGCCATTGACATCTATATGAATTTGATTAAGTTTTTTACTGCACTGCTTATTGCATGTGGCCTGATGGTTTATATAATTGATAGTTGGGCACCCCATTGCTTTCAATGGAAATTCAGGATATTCATGACCTCAAAAGGTTGAATTTTCATTAGTCTCCTATTCAACTGCCATTAAAACGTAAAGTTTTAGCACAAGTTCGATAATTTTTGGTAAATTTCCTTTTTGAATATTAAAGATAACTATATTTGGGAAGTTGTTATGCCATCTGCTGAGAGCTTTTACTTATTGAATGTGGTAATAATATGTTTTTATGTTTTTGATTTTATTTTATATTTGAGATCAAATGTTAAAATCTATGTGAGAAAGATTATTACAACAGTTTACATAAAAAATGAAAAAATGGAAAAATAATTTCTATTCGACGAATTTTGGCATATCAGTTTTTGTTTTTGTCATGTTCACGAACATATTAATATCAAATTCACAGACAGCTTTTCGGCTAACAAATTGAAATACCGAACCAAAATTCTGAATTTTTAACAATACATTTCCCACATCATTCACATGTTTAAAGTTTTATATGTTTTTATTCGATATATGAAACTAATAAATCATTGAAGTGTAAATGGGTTTATGCTACATCCTAAAATTATGCAGCATATAATAAAAGAATGGCCAAATACAAATTTAAGGATTGAAAAATGTATGTTCTAATGCTAAATTTAAAAATGATTAACAATTATTAAAACTAACATTTTAAATATTTAAACCAATAATATTCAATCAATATATGTTTTTATAGGTATACCAAATGTGTTCACCTCAGGCTTTTCAAATAAAGCTCAACGAAAAGAGTAAATTCTTCGTATGACAAGCATGAAAACATGTTGCATACCTTGGGGCGTTCAGATATATCATGTAAATTTTCAAGTCTTCACCGGCTGCATGAACGATACCCATACGTAATCCATGAGGAAATGCATTACCCTCTACCCTATTCCATCAGCCACGTCCTTCAAAATCCTAATAGGCTTTGCCTCCTCCTCATCCTTGCCTGCTTTCTTCTAGTTGCATCCTTTTTGCCATCACCTCCCATTGTGCCAACTTTCACACTTGTCAACTGCAATTGTTGGCTTGTTAGGCAGGTGCCTTGCACCTTGGCTCGACATTTTCGTGGCTCACATCACCAGGTGCAGCAACAGATGGGATTAGCCCCGGCCCTCCAGCCCACTCAGTATGACAAGTTTGCATACCCGTATTGGAGTACGTGCCTCCGGTTTGAAGCTGCTTAAATGCATTTCTGTTAACTGGCAATGATTTTTGCAAATTGCCGCCACTCCTGGCGGTTCATTGCCTTCCGTCGAGTGCGCAATCGAGTGAATGAGCCGGGTTCGGGGACCTGGCAGTTGCTCTGCGCCAAATGGGAGCGAGTAAATAAAATTTACGGCCTTTTGTTGCCGCGGTGGCCCGCAAGTAAGCGAAATTCGCGTGCACTTGGGGAAAAATGGAACCCGACTGAAACTTGATATATTAATATCAAATAAATAAAAACGAACCAAACTGTCATGAAAATAAAAAAGAGGTTTAGGAAATAACTTTTAAAGCGATACCAGATTTCTGAATAAGGTTTTAGATACTAAATAGTTGAATATCCATTTTAAGTTTCAACGGTTTAAGTTAAATAGGGGAATAAAATCGAAAGCTGGGAGGGAAGTATAATAAAATTTTTTCTAAGTGCAAAGCCCCGCATCCATTCCCTCACAAGTGGCAAGCGAAGCAATTACAGCAACGGCGTGCGCACACAGAATGTAAATTAAATTTAATAATTGATTACGCATAAATGCAGTGCTCCAACCACCCGCAACCACACTGCCGTAGGACTCACCTCTGGACGGACTCCTTCCAGCGGATGTTCTCATTGGCAAGCCCATTGACCAGCCGATGGGCCAGGTCGATGGTAAAGGCGGTCTTGTCCGCCTCCTTTTGGCATCTCTGCTTCTCAGCAACCGCATTCTCGAACTCTGCCTGAATCTCGGCCAGCTTGGCCTCCAGGTTGTTGATTTTCCCCTTAAGGTATTGCAGGCGTTCTCTGGCTTCCAGCAGTTCTTGATGCGAGTCCTGCAGAGCCTGCTGCTTGGGTCCCACAATCAGGAATACCTGATGGTAGCGATGCAGGTTTATTACCCAGGCACAGAGCCCTGCAGCAGCTACTGACTTTTGTACCACCTTGTCGGGATTGAACTCGGGATCCTGGAACAGTAATAAGACATATAATACCTTTTACCCTCAATTTGTAGTTTTACCTTAAGATATTCCTGAAGGGTTTCAATAATATTGGGATGTATGTTATCCTTGTTGTAGTTGAGTAGATCGTTGAGGAACTGATCCACTCGCACCATCATCAGCTTGGATGCTTTCCAGCTACGATCCCTTGGAATCTTTCCATTACTGGCAAGCAATACCATGACAGCGGCACAAACATTGACTACCGCTTTTGGTGGCGAACCAAATGACTTGAGTTCCGTGAGATTGTTCTTGTTTAAGGTATTCAGAGCTGCTTGAGCGGCTACCAAGGCGGGTTCTGCCTGACGCAGATCCTCCTCGCACATCTTGGTCTTGATAGACACATCTTCTTCGATTATCCGCACCCGTTTCTCCTCCTCGGAGGCGATGTATCTCTCCCTCTTCACCTTTTCACTTTCAGCGCTAACAATAACAATAAGTTTATCGGCCGCCGCGTTTTTGGCCGCCAGTTGAACCTCTTGGATGGCCAGTTGATGCTGCGAATGGAATTAGGAAAACCACTGAATTGCGTCAATTGAAACTCAAAGCCGAAATCAAAGTGAGCTGAAAAGTTTTACGGCTAACGAAAATAATTAAAGCCCCGGCACGATGGCTCAATATTTACGCAGAGCAACTTTGGCGCACAAATTGTGGCCGAATCAATACGAATAGAATGGGATTTATATGATATAAAAGGGGCAGTGATTGGGTAGAAATCGTTTAATTGTACTAAGAATATATATAGTTTTTTAAGAAAAAGTCTTAAAAACCATATTTTAAAAGGGATTTTCCATTTTATTCTATTTAAAAGTTAAATCGAAAAAAGGGCTGCGTCTAAATTTAAGAATATGTAGATTTCACCATCCCATTTATATAAGAATATGAACATTTCCTTATACAAACGTTTCCTCTTTATATAAAGGTAAAACCCCGTCACTAAAAAGCAGATGTGATTTGAAACTGGAGTGGAAATTTGTGGGTTGAGGACCCATCCGCGCTCAGGAAAACTAAAACGCCTTTTGTTCGCCTGAAACGAATTCAATTTAATTCAATTAGTTTAAATAACATTTTGCCCGGCACCCCGCGCTTTTCCGTTCGCTCACAGTCGAATGGTCGTTGTTTAGCGCCGGAGAAAATGCTACGAAACAAGCACCGCTGGGCCTCCATTGCGTATACGCGACGTAACCGGAAACGGCATTAAAAACTCAAAGAATGGCAGCGGCCATTCGCTTCTCCGGTTTCCGCCATTGATGTTGCCGGAGTTGGACAAGTGGACAGCAGATTTGCTGCAACAACAATTCAATTAAGCGCACTAATTGAATGGCCAACGCGTCGCCACCATTGAAAGCTGATGACCAATGATGATCGATTTTGCGGGCACCCTGCGTTCGTGTTTAATTAATATTTGATAGCAGACAGACAGAATTTTTAACTCTGCCGAGATTGTAATACTTTCGTCTTTTTTTTTTTAGTCTACCGCCAGGGTATATTATTTGAAGTCCTACATTCGAGTGGACAATCTGTTGGTACAGATGGAAAAAAAAGGTTGTCTAAAGTTAAGTTGTGAGGAATTCCCCACGAAAAGTTACTTTTTCTAACATATAATAATATTTTTAATGTTATTTTCGTATTTTGATGACTTTAAAAAACTCCAAAGACATGTAAATCCTTATTAAAATAATATATTTTTGCATTATATAGTGAATATATTAAATTGCTAAGCATACCATAATTTTCTTTCAGTGTATTAACACCTACGAACCGGATTCACCGCATGCACATTTCATTCTCATATGCCATATGGCCAACGTGCGGCATTCACCGGCCTTCCACTCCATCATTTACTCACCTTCAGCGTGTCCACCTGACGGGCGCACTCCGCCAGCTTGGACATTCCGCTTTGCAGGCGAGCGATGCGCTCAGCGAATTCGCCGTTTTTGTCCACCAACAGTTTGCGGTAGAGGAAAATGTATTCCAGAAAAGTTTTCGGGGTCGTGTAGTTGTAGCGTTTTTCATTCTGCAGATAAATTCTCGATATCTGATTCACGGTGCCGTGGACGTAAGCCATAAAGCAACCGATGGGCGGCACCAGTTCGGGCTGCATGGAAATTTGGTTGGGTGAAAAAGAAGAGCATGGACATGGGTCAGGTCAGATGGCTGTCGCCCTGGTGCCGGGGACTTAAAGTGTCCGGCGTGACGGCTTGCAGTTGTAAATTGTGCCCGACAGACACATAAATAAAGAAGATGGGGGACCAGTACACTTGAAAAAATACAAACTCCAAAACATATTTGGATATTATAATCAATACAAGCCAGAACTTTTTAATAATAAAATTCTTAAAATATGTTTTAAAAAGAAAATTAAAACAAATTTTTATAATTTTCAGGGGTTTCAAGAATTTTATTGGAAATCAAGTGTACTTACCTCCAGTATGCCGTTGATTTCGTTGAGAAACTTCTGTGATACGGATTCCAGGGCGCTTTTGGGCCACTCATGAAACCAGTCGATGGCCGTTCGACTGATGATGGCCGGAAATTTGCGAGCCCTAACCCGCAACGTTTGACCCACCGGCGAGAAACAGAGAACCACTTTGAGAAGTCTTCTCACCTTTTCCACAAAATACCGCCAACAGTTCTCCTTGGTGTCCAGCGTACCGCTCTGCTTCACTTCGTTGCGGATCCCATTGGTAATAGTGTCCAACTGGTCGTCGTTGAAGAGCTCGGGAATTTCACCAGAGGCCAGCAGATCATTAATCAGCATCAATATAGACTCGTCGGGAATCTGTGCATCCGAGATGAGAAATACAGAGGCCAGGTTTTTAAGGCCCACCTTGATGTAAAGGCTACCGATTTCCTCCCGCATATCTAGCAGACCGAATCCTCGCTTGATTTGGATTTGCGAGACATTTAGAGAGGATATGAAGGCAGCCAGGCGGGCAAGAGTTTGCTTTCCTGAACCTCCTACTCCGATGAGAAGGGCATTTCCCCGAGGGCTCTCAAGAATGCGATTGATACTAGGAGTAGAAAATAAGTTAAATAAAAATAATGAAATATTAATACACATTTTTTACCGGCACACGTGTATCATGGCATCCTCGAAGAGGACGAGATTCATGTAGCCCACCACCTCATTGTAGCTAGCCTGAGCTTCTATTAGCAGTTGGTAAAGTGAGTCCCAGCTTTTAAGAGGCATGTACTTCTGGTCCACCAGTGACTGGGCAAAATGACTATATATCAATGGCTCTGCAAATACAAAGTCTTCGTCAAAGTCCTCAAAATCCTTCTTAAATATATCCCGAATGGAGGACTTAAACGACTTGATATCATAGGGATCGACCAAGCGATCGTGATAGACTCGAAAAGCTTCGTGCACATAGAGCCTCATAAGTTCAGAGGGCCTACCACATACGGTTCCTCCATAGCCGGATGCACCACCTCCACCTGCCAATGCCGGAGCCCCTACGCTGTTCATTAGCCCCTGATAGATGCCCGTTAGGTCCCTCAGATTGAATAGGTAGTGAAACTTGAGGGCGGTGGGCAAAAAGGCGTATTCAACCCGACGGTGAAGAGCAATTCCCACACGTACTAGTAAGCTTCCAATAGATCGAATCTCCTTGCTGAATCCTTGAGAGGGATTCTCCAAATGACTGCTCAGGATGCTACCATAGATGTGGTGCAAGGTTTCCTCCCCCGGAGGTGCCACCGAAAATACACAAAAGTGTCGCTGCAATCGTGGATCGATGGTGAAGGAGCCAGCAGTTGGATTCATACAGGCTGCAAACTGGCAGTGTCGGATGTCTTTCAACTGCAGCCGCTGACGGTCGTACCTGGTTAGGGGATAAGTCTGCATCTCTAATCACTGAAGCTGTCAGCCTACAAACTCACCATTGTCTGTAGTCCATGAACTGTCGCATAATAGTGTGTGGCTGAACAGTGCCATATGCATCCACCTCGGGCATGTTCAAATCGTTGACAAAGTAAATGAGTCGGCGCTTGGGTCCACTTGGAGCATAGCAGCGTCCCGACTTCTTCTCCAGCGGACGGTCAAGCATCTTCTGGAATATCTCTGAGCTGGTGTAGAAGTTAAAGTGCGTGGCCTGCACGGTGGTCAGAAGCGGAGTTGCCGAGGAGGAAGCCTTTCGCCGCACAACTCCAGCTCCTGCTGGATTCACCGTCTGCTGCTGATGGCTGTCACTTGCTGTAACCGTTGACACGGCCACTTCGAGCAGTTCCTGGTCGCTGGCATACTGACTGAACAGCTCCCGGAAGATGGCACCTTTGCCACAGCCCGAGTTGCCCACCAACATGCACGCCAAATTGCGGTCGATGAGAAGCTTAAGGAAGTAGACCAGGCGAGTGGTCTCCGCAGTAGAAATTAGCACATTCTAGATGGTATACAAATAATAAAAGGATTATAAGATAATGACTTATTCTTTCCCACCTGCAAGGGAGTCTCCGAGTCAATTCCTTCCAGCGACTCCTGGGCAGCTAACTCAGACCAAGGTTGAAACTTTAGGGTCTGCACATTTAACTGATAATCAAACACTGTGCCCTGGCTGGGCAGCTTGATATCCTTAAACTCTCCTGCCCACCATTTGTGGAACTCGCGATGCCAGTCGATGATTACATCCTGACTTAGAGCAGAACCAAAACTCCATACAGTGGCGTAGACAAAGATCGTTTCCAGGGCCATAACCATCGCTTCGTGGGAGAGTTCCCCGTGGTGCAAGCTATGTGGATTCGCTGCTCCTCCGGCTCCACTTCCTCTACCTCGTCCATCACCATTTCCTTCATCGGTATCTAAGAGGCACTCGAGCAGGTGGCAGGTCATCTGTATCATAGCCATGTCCGTAATGGGAGTAATCCGCCGGAAGTCACGCTGTCGCTGCATAAGGCAGGGAAAGTACTTCTCAAACAGCGTGGTAAGGATACCCCGCTCAATCATGTCAACACGAGTTTCCAGCCAAGAGGAGACGTAGCTAAGAGAATAAAAGGTTGTAAAATATTACACATTACCAAAAATGTATGTTTTTAGTGAAAAACTACAAAGTCAGAATACTCACGGCGACCATCCCAAGTCCTGTGGATTGATGTACAAAATTCCTGCTCTGGACACAGTGGCGGGGGTCGCTGCCTTCAGATGTCCCACCTCGAAGAGCAGCCGCATCTCCCGCTTTAAGGATATTCTCTCATTACTAGCCAAGGTCAAAATCTTGTTGTCATCCATCAGGGTGTTAAGACTCTCGATCCACATGGGATCTATATCGCCATCGAGGACTATCCACTTGGGATTTCCTGGTGGCATGTTGGCCTGCTCTCTCATAATGGATGAGAACAGGCCATCCTTCCACTCTCTCGTTGTGGGATTAACGATGCCAAAGAGCTCATCGTTGGATAGAGCTTTGGGATTGAGCACATGGCACACGGGTTTCAGCTTCTGGATGCGATAAGTTTCGCGAAGGGTTTGCCAGATCTTAGTCTTCCCAGTGCCTGCATTACCCACTATAAATACCGAATGGCGTACATCGAGGAGTTCCTGGAGTTGCACCACCTTCATAAGGAAACCCTCTTCCGGTTGCAGTTTAATTTCATTCACTGCCCTCCTGATGGTCTTCTCGAATTCAAAGACCCGCTTGCGTGGGACATCAAGAGCCGGGAAGAGGTCTCCAATCAGACCCATAAATATGGGCACATCCTCCGTGACAATCTTGGGAATATTGAAGTCACGCAGTGCACGCATGAGGACCTGATCCTCAGGGCGACTGTGGTCGTCCCGCTTGAGAGTACCCGCAACAACCAAGACAGATTTAATGGCCCGCAGTCCCCAATCGTAGTGATCCTGCTTGGACAACAGCTCCTTGCACAGCGTGTACAGGGTGATAAATTTGCGGGCCAGCAGACGGGCATCCTGGAAACCCTCGGCCATTAGCATAATCTCACAAATCAAGGCAAAGTCCGGCACAATCATGGCGCATGGCCGGAACAGGGTCTTCAGGTTCTCCGGCAGCTCCGTACGGCCGGCGTAGCCGGGATTCATGGTGATAAAAATTCCAACCGACGGCTCCAGCGAAATGCGCTCGCCCATAAAGATAAATTGGGTTTTATGCATCTGTAAACAGAGGGAGCAGGAACAGAGGAAGACAGAACAGAGAAGGGTCCAGGAAAAGTAATCAATGCAGGATGGTGTGGAGAAACAGTAGAACGGTGGCTGAAATCAATTTGCAAGCGGGCAGCGTACCTTTATCGCCTCCTGTATGGTCTTCACCTGGACGGCCACCACGGACAGGACCTCCACGCAGATGCGATTGAACTCGTCAAAGCAGCCCCAGGCTCCAGTCTGGGCGAGCCCTTTGTAAATGTTGCCACAAGATTTGTAGTCCATTTGCTCTGAGCAGTTGAAGACATAAACCATTACGCCCAGGGCGCGTCCCAGGTCCTTGGTGGTTTCTGTTTTACCCGTACCGGCGGGTCCAGCGGTTGCACCGGCCAGCCGCAATCGCAACGACTGTGGCATGGGGAATGAGAATTTCCGGCAGAGGTGGCATATGTAAATTGCAAGGAACATTTATTTTCCACTAACGAGTTGTTTAATTTGCCGCGGGCGGCGAGGAGTAGCACCACAAAACGGATGATCGCCTTGTTAATGGCTGCTTCCGCTGCGGTTTTATGCAATCACCTGGTTATGCTGCACTCAACTCAAATTTATTTCTCAATTGTCTAGAATTGCTGCCTGAAGGATGTTGTTGACTTGGAAATAGTGTGTTTATTGAAAGTGCTGCTAAGCCAAGTAGTTATCTGCCAAACAAAATTGCATACCCTGTGGTTTTCTCAGAGCTTTTATTAAGTTTTAATTTATTTGAAATTGTTCATTAATTTTCCAGAGAACATTAAGTTATTTTGCCTTAGGAGGTTTGTCTGCAAAGCAATGCATTAAATTTTGTGCGAAATTAATACAGATTGTTAAAAGGAAATTACAGACATTTGAACTTAATAAGAGACTTTAATAAATCCATTTATCATAATATATAATAGAAGTTTTTTAAATGGAAAATGCACAAAATATATTTAACCTGATTGGTTTTGACATGTTCGTTTGACAGATTGTACATGATATTAATTTCACACCTTAATTTAGCAAAACTATTCGACACATTTTTAACAATATGATTCGTAGGTGTCAGGAAGATAACGTCTGATATGGCAGTCGTGCATGAAATATGCGACTGTCAGAGGAAAAATCTGCGCTAATTGCACACGCAAATACATTTAATTTATTGAATTTCCGCCCTTTATCATACACACTGTCTCTGTCACTCACAGCTATCAGTCGGTTTTTGTCTCAAATGGCTTTAACTAGCTGCTGGTTTTAATATATTCAAGCCACGGGACATTGGCTTTCAATTATTTAAAGCCGGGCTATGGACTTTACATTTGTAGCGGATTTCCGCTGCTAAATCCATTAACGCCCCCTGGCAGGCGTTGAAAAGGTTTATATTTAATTCAGGACTCGTTAGAAAGGCTTTGCCCGACTACAAAGTGAAAGTGATTTTTATATGAATCAATTAGTTTATTATCCCCGCTCCCCGTTTTCACTCACCTGTGTCAATGTGATGTAACACCGATCCGTTAGCGGGGTAATGACCAATCGTGAGGTATTCCCCAGATACTCGTAGGCATATCGGAATTCGGCATCGCAGATATTGGCAAAGCAATCCTCATCTCCTCCGCCGCAACTTATGGCCGTACTAGCTCTGCCACTGGAACTTCCCGCCTGGTCGTCATCCCATCTGTGACGCAACTGGCTCTGCCATTGGAAAGCCAGTGAATTGTCCACCTTGGAGGCTATGATCTTACCGACCACATCACGCGAATGCACATCAATTGTGCAGATGGTCATGATTTTCTGGCGATCTCCGGGTGAGAGTTCACCAAGCAGAAGATTGATCAAAGCATTTAACTGAGCTATTTGTCGCTTGTGTAACTCCTTCATCACACCCTCGTATCCCTCCTCCATGCAGCTAAAGGAGCGATTCACATCCGCTGTCCAGCTTATTTGACTGCAGCAGAGTGCCACCTGGGCTGGCCAATCATAGAGCCAGAGTTCCCGAGGTTTCTCTCCGAAAGCCCTCAGAGCACGGCGGAACAATTCATGCAGAGTACTCCTCATCTGCTGGATAATGGCCCGCAGCCATAGCTCTACTCTCCCTCCGCAAACAATGAAGGCGGGCTGATCCGGATCCGAAGAAACGAAGGGCACATACTCATCATTCTCCTTGGAATGCATTCCCAACGCGTTTGGTGTATTTGTTTCATACTGCAGCCGAAGGATGGAATCAAACAACTTAATCAGGTGACGATCAATCACCTGCGGATTGTTTCCGTTGGACAGAATATCCAAGAGGTCGGCGGCGGAGATAAAGTAGAATCGTGGAAAGGCCAATCTCTTGGTCTCTAGGTAATCATTCAGAGCCTTCTCGCAAATCGCCAGGCGCTGTTGGAGTTGCAGCAATTGGGCAAGGACATCCTCATGCCGCAGCACCACCTGCATGACTACTCGAACCTCACTTACCTGTAAAGGAAAGAAGTTTAAATTTGTATTTGATCTATAGAATAACTCACCTTGGCTAAAAGTTCCGTAAAGTCCTTATCGATCCTCTCAAAGTTGGCCGCATCCGCTGGTAGTTGGGCGCGAATATCTGCTGATCCGATGAAAATGCACTCAAGGTAAATCCACTTCCGCTGTACCTCAAACCAGTTAACGATCAGAGTGTCAATGCCCCCAAGAACCTTCTGCCAGTGAGTGAGTTTGTCCAGAAGGTACTCAATGTGCTTCGAGGTGGAGATATTCTGCAGTTGCATCTGGTTGTCGTCTAGAGTTTCGATGAGCTCCTCTGATACCTTCAGTAACTGGATGCTGGGTCGGGTATGATGCTGCTCCAACTCGAATTCTAAATGCGCCCAGGTGGCCCTGATCTCGTCAAGAATCTTGGTCACCGTCATCTCCTTGATGGCCCGGTCCACAGTGTTCTTGATGTCTTCCTCGTGATGCTGAAGTTGCAGGGTCAGTAGCTGGGCCAGTTTGGTGGATTTGTTGCATTTGTAGGAGAGCTGCAGTATGGAAATCAAATATTAAGCATACGCAGAGGTGGTCTAATTACTCTCAAATTTCAATTTTGAATACATTTCAACGGCTTCGAGGATAATTCACTCGATGTACAAAGGACTGTCGAATAGATATAAATTTATAGACATAACACTAGGCAGCCGCTTAAGAGTTTTAATGGTCCAAAATGAAGAATATTTTTATGAATATGAAATCAAAAAAAAACTTAAACATAAGGATAGATTTTTACTGTGAAGTAGCATTTATTTTGAAAATTTGGTTAATAAGAAAGAATATATTTCGTATTTTGTAGACTAGTGTAGTTGATAGTTTGACTACCAGTTAGGATTTTCTCCGTTGGCCTGGACACACATTAATAATCACACATTTTCACCGAATTTCGGCAAATTTAATTAACAGTACTGGCCAATGCATTCCTTTGTCGCCTC
Organism: Drosophila eugracilis; assembly: GCF_018153835.1. Classification (NCBI taxonomy): domain Eukaryota; kingdom Metazoa; phylum Arthropoda; class Insecta; order Diptera; family Drosophilidae; genus Drosophila; species Drosophila eugracilis. The sequence continues at coordinate 5,741,192 of NW_024573224.1, forward strand.
CGGCTGTTCCGAGCAAAAGCTCTGCTAAGCCAATTGTTAGAACTATTATGTAATAAAGCCAACGCCCCAGAAACTGGAGGCATGTAGCTCAACAATGCACATAATCCGAAACCCATGAATGACCCATTGCCTTGTGCCAGTTTTCTGATTGGGCTTAGATGGGCAAATGCGATAACTACATTTTAATTCATGATTTCGATGAGGGAAACTGATTTAGTTTCGCATTTGGATTCTGATTAACATTTACACTTACCAGCTCCTCCATGGAATGTTGTCCACTTAGCTGAGCATGAAGAGATGAGCGAGAATTTTGATTAGATTTTAGTAATTTATGCGACAGATCAGTGATTCAATCTAATAGCAGAGATAGTTTGTCTCCATAATCAGTGTCCCTTTGTGTGTGCAAATCAGGGATTGGTTGCAGTCCCAATGTGTTCATATCCTGTGACAAGACCTGCAGCTCCTGAGGTTTCAGCATCGCGTCTGGCAACACATCACCTCCGCTAATGTGTTTGCCCAATGTGTGCCATTGTGCCCGCCATGTACACTTGGCACAAAGAGACATCAGCCAGAGGGCAGATTGCCGGCTCCATTCCATTGTTGGGCGGGTCAATCATTTGGAAATACACACACACACATACACGCGTCGCCTATCCTCGCAAAATCGCACTATTATGCTCACCTTTGTCAGCTGCATCAGCTCCATCCAGTGGCGTTCCGTAATTGCTGGATTCTGCAGCTCGGTGATGGCCCTCAGCGAGGCGACCAATTCACGTAGAACGCCCAAAATGTGGACGTAGGGCGCCCACTCGCGGATGCACTTGTCCAGGGTACGGAGGTCGCGGGTGAACTTCTTGCATTCGTGTTCCATGTCATCGGTGTCAATGAGCAGCCAGGGCGTGGCATGCCAGTCCACGATGCACGACTCGATGACGCGCACAAAGTCCCATAATTGCTATAGGGGATGAGTCAATTATTAGTTTGTCTGGGATAGCAAAGTTATGATTAAGAACTTTCTATCTGATCGATCTCTAGTTGTAAACTAGACTATAACTAACTAAGAAATGTAACGTTTTATTAGAAATAAATATTCGATGAGACCGACAGACTCACCTTGACCCTTCTCAGTTCGACCTCGCACAGTTGCAGGGTTGCAGAGTCGGGTGGCTGGATGTCGAGAAGTCTGGCCCAGCGGGTATAAAGACGCTGCTGACGACGGAATTGATGCAGACGGACGTAGACCTCATCACAGGCATCATAGACTTTCGGGCAAGGCACACGGAAGAACTGGAAGCCATAGGATAATATTCCTCACCGATATATATACTCGTATAAATAAATTCCTCACTTACCGGCATCTTTTGGAATTGCCGGGCATAATGCTGCAAATGGCAGGTGTGCAGGCCAATCAGGGCGGTCACTCGTTGTTGTTGGTGGAAGCGAGTGTCCTGCAGGGCCTCCTGCTTAACGGTACTGGTATGTTTGAGCTGCTGCCACTGTTGCGGCAACTGCTCTATTCCCCTTAATAGTTGCGGCTCGAACTCTACGTTGTAGGTCTTGAGCAGGCCCATGATATCTTTAAGGGGCTTGAATAGGTTATCCGCATAAGGCTCCCGCTGCCGGATCTCCGACATGATGGCCAAAACGCGCAAAAGGGTGGAAAAGTCATGACGAGCGATCTGTAGCTGCAGCGTCTCGTGACCGCGGGCAATGAATGCATTTAAGTCCTAAAAGAGAAGTTTACCTGTCCTTAAAGCCAAATAGTTATACTTTTAATTAGTTTAAGAAATAAAATAAAAAACTAAGGTAATAAAGTAAGAATGAAAACATTTATAAAAATATTTATTGTTTCAGCGTTATATCCCCTTAAACCAAGCTTATTAACGATATTCCAATAAAAATATTTGCGAGATTAGAAATAAATGGATTTATATTTGTAACACACACATCTGAGGCTTTCCTAATCAGTTTGGGAAACCTCCAGCAGTGGCGTGCTACCCAAAGTCAGGAAGTCTGGAAGAAAAGTGAAATTTTAGAGAAATCTGTCGTGGTATGAACTTTTATTCCAAGGCTTATCATCTTCTTTAGAAGTTGAGTCCCGTAGACCCAAATTGAGAGGCAATTGATAAGACACTTCACATAGGCATCACATATATATGTAAAATTCATACAGACGCCTTATCAGGGATATATATAGCTTCTCTCTTTCCGAAACCACAATCTCGGTTTCAGTATTCCACAAACATTGGATTTGAGTGGTTAAGCTTTAATTTAAAATGTTCAACTTTTTCTTCTGGGCCTTTGTTTTCGGAAGTATTGAGGGATCACTGGCATATCAGCAGTCCAATTACTGTGATACAGACTACCAATGTAGCCAATTCACACGTTCGGAAATGCAGCCAAGGATCCTTGACACCCACACCCAGCTCAGCAGAATCCAAGGAGAGCAAAGGGCCCTTAAGGAAAGTCTTCGGGTGGTACGAAGTGAAATGGATTCCCAGATGACAAAAATAAACAACATAGTGGATGCAAACTTTCGTGGAATAAAAATGGAGCTGGAGAACCAATCCTGCAACAAGGTACTCACTCTAAGCGACTTCAATGCAGAATTAAAGGCGTTTCAGACTAAAATAGAAGAGAGATTAATAAAGGAGACACACGCTCAACAAGAACTGAATAAAAGACTTTCGGAGGCGCAATTCCTACTGAAAATTCAACAAGCAACCATTGGTAACCTCCTACGGAAGATCACCGCGCAATCAAACATTGATAAATCCTGCGCTAGTGGCATCCCAAAAGAAGTTGTAGAGGGAAGATTGCAGGCGCTTCTAAAGAAAATGGAAGACAAACTAACTACGGTGCAGAACACTCTCCAGACACTTCAAACAAAGGCGGAGGAGCATAAATTAGCTGTCCAGGCAACTTCTAAAGCTACACCTTCCGAAGAGAAAGCTTATATCTCACTAAATTTCAAAAATATTGGTGGGAGATTTTTCTATATTGAAAAAAAGGAAAAAAAATCATGGGAAGAGGCTAGACAGGCCTGTCGAAAGATGAGCGGCTATTTAGCCGCAATCGAAAATGAAACCGAGCTAAAGGCCATCAATGCGGAAGTTATCAAAAGCGATCGATATTGGCTTGGCCTAACCGACAAGAGGAATGAAGGAGAGTTCGTGTCGATCGCCTCAGGGATGCCAGCAAAATATATGGAAATGGGTACAGTGAAAAACACATACAGGAGGAATTGCATTCTGCTGGAGAAAACCTTAATGAATCCAAGTGCATGTTCTTCTGATCATTTATATATTTGTCAATCAGACAGGAAAATATAGAAAAACAACGCAATAAAATTTATTGAAATTATAAATAATAAATAATTAAGAACATTAAGTTGATCTTACCTTAAGAGTACCCTGGACGTAGCGGAGTAACCATTTCTTGCACAGATGGGACCATTTGCAGGCCAGGTTAAGAAGGCCATACTTGAGGGGTTTCAGATCCAGGGCTAACCATCCGTTAATGCACTCCCGGTTCTCGCACTGGTCAATGGCATCGTGTACCTCATTGTAGTTTTCGATCTGTGGAAATTGCTAAAAGTTAGAGTAACCATTTTCTTGGACTCTAGCCCTACCCTAATTTATTTACTAATTTGCCACACATGGGTGTTTTTGTGTATTTGTGTAAGTGTGGAGAGGCTAAGTTATATATGCTTAGTATATATATTGTTGTATTTCGGTTTATTAAGCGCCCCAGCTGCGTCAGAGGCAACTCAATGGCTAGTCATAAATAAAATGCCGGCCAGTGATTTTTCGTGCTCTACTCCAGGCGTAGGGTATCATTGAATTTATAACTGAATTTCCTTACATTCGAAATTTTTAAGTGAGTTGAATGAAAAGTAAAAATTACAAAATGTATAACATTGTTAACTCATTGTGAAATAAGTGAAAAATTCGAATTCTAAACATGCCTTTTATACATAACACCATTCTAGAATCCATAAATTTTCAAAAGAAATAACTTTGCTAGATCGGATAACCACTAAATTTCTTTTTGCCTCTCATATAGCTCAAATTTAAACGTGTTTAGCATTTCCAAAATAAAAAGTTCCACCCTAAGTAAGATGAAATGCTTTAGATCAGACCATTCAGACTTCGTTGCTTTCCTGTTTTCGCCTTACTCGCTGGCGAATTTGCCTTATTATATTGGCCAACACCCAATTTCACGCCATGTCCGTGCACTTTGACCATGATTTGTTGTTGCCTGTTGTGTGAGTGCCTTTTGGGTAATTTATCGTATACTTTTCGGGGCGTTTGATAATTGTTTAAAGAAAATATTACGCATACGTCGGCGATTTGCCTGCTGTGCTGCAGGAAGTGGCTCCCAATTGCCCCCGAACATAAGTCAACGACGCCATGTGGTGGTTAAGCAGTTGTTTAGTGTTTTGCCTTGTTTTGTTCGTCGGCTTCTTTTTTTGTTGCCTTCTTTGTTGGCCTGGTCAGTTGCGAGTTGCCACACATTTGACCCTAAATGGTTGGCATTTATCAAGCGTTATTGGTCTCAGGGGCTACATGGCGTAAATTGTGTGGCTGCCAATTGAGCGAACCAGTCTGCGTCCCAGTCTTCCCATCCCTATCCACATCTTGCTTTTGGGTGTGAGTGTCGCAGCCACTAAAGCTGTTGGCATTCGATGCCCTAGGGTTTTTCTTTCCTTCCTTTTCCGACTTACCTCCTTTTTGAACGTCTCCATGATGGCATAGCCGCCGGCGCTGACGTGGTGCGTCTGCTCCCTGGCTGTTTGCATGCAAGCGGCCAGCACATCACCGCTCTGCTGGGTCCACAGGAATGCATAGGCGTGGAATTTGGCAGCGTAAGCCGATGCCGCCTCTACCGTATCCGCCAGGGCATCGCGAATGGCCTTCTCCAGCATTTCCAGACCATCGACTAGGATGTATAGAGAGACATGGGAAAAATTGTGTGGGGAAAGGAGGCATCAGAGCAAAACAAGTTAAAATACTTTCCGAAGGAAAAGTCCATACCAGTGCTTTCAATTTTTTGGCTATATGCCTTGGCGGCTGCCAGCAGGTTGAATTGCACAGCCTGCGGCTTTGGGCTCTCCTGCTCCAGCTCATATCCCTCTAGTTCCAGTTCCTGTTGCTGTTCTTGATCCTGTATCGGCTTCACTTTTAACTTCTGCTCCTGCTCGTACTCTACCGTCGCCGTGTCGCCGTCGTCGTCTTCATCATCCTCTGACAGGGCATTGTCAGCCACAATTCTTGGCATGCAGTCGCATGTCTGTTTTATATCGAGCAACAGCTGCTCCACAATTTGTTGAAAATTATTTTCCACACTTGCATCAAAGGCGGGCGAAAAGCGTATTTCCGTTTCCGTCAGCTCCAATTTTACTTCGAAGAGTGGAGCATCGTTGGCTGGTGAAGCTCCTGCTGCTCCTGCTCCTGCTCCTCCTGTTGCTGTCGCCTGTGGCGCTGTGATTTGCTGTAGGACTAACCTTGCCATACTGGCTGAAGTACCGGAATCCACAGGAACTATTGCCGTCGCTGCAGTCGTTGGCGTTGCCGTTGCCGTTGCCGCTGCTGTTGCTGTCATTTCTTTGTACAAATACTCTAAACTGAATTACACGGCGTATGAGTAATGTGAAAATTAAATTTAGTGTTCAGTTTGTTTTGCAGCTTATTTCGTTTGCAGGTTTCAGCCACGCCCCCATTACCCCCAAGCCCCTCAACCCCGCCTTTATTTGTCTGACGCTGTCTGCATGCAATCACGAAAAGTGCCGCTAAGTGAAACATGCAATTGACGCATGAATGCTCGGCCCGAGGCAATTTGTTGTTGCCATTGTTGCCCCCATATTGCTGCGGTCGTGAAGTGTGTGGTTGTTGCTTGTTGTTGCATGGTGTTGCAGTTGCACTTGCCGTCTGCCGTTCTGCAGGTGTCTTTCATTTTTGCGGTTGCAATGTGCGATTTCGTGCTCATTTACTTGATTAGTTCTGATGAGACATGAAAGGAGCTGCCAGCGTGCCGAAATGTAATGAAATAGTTAGCTGCCTGGTGAAGGAGTGCAATTGATTGGCGATGAGTGCTACTGACAATGATGATGATGGTCATGATTATAATGATGATGATGCTTTTTTCAAGTGTTAGGTCAGGTGGCTTATAAACCTTATTCTCATTGCCTCACGGACTTCGCGGCAAATCAAGTCATCCACACTGGCCAGGTATTTATTGTATTGACGCCTCTGCTCCTTGGGAAATTCACGGACGAACTGCAGCATTGGGAGTGCGTTTTTCCAGAAAAAGTTATAGGTTTGAGTACCTTCTTTCTAAATCTGGAAAAAGCTAACGCCATGCCACTTTACTTACCTCCTGCACACTGAGATCTCTGGAGTACAGCTGAAACTCCTGGGACTCATAGTTAAAGAACAGACAGAAGTTGGCTATCAGCAGGCGATTTAGAAGCATCTTCGTCTCATCGCATTGAAGCAATCGCAGACGCACTCGATCTTGCTGGTGGCGAAGATCCAGGAGATTGCGACCGTATAAGCTGCGTTGATGCAGCGGCTCGCGGCTCCAGCGACGCATACTGGCCAGGATTGCATCCAGATTGCCGTGCGACTGCTGCAGGCGGGCAAACAGATCCCGACTATGCTCAAAGATGTCAGCGACAAGCGGATCATCTGGGGGAAGATGAAAATCATACAAAAATGAACCAATTTTATCTAAATCCCATGTAATATATTGTATTCTTGAGTAGTAATTAATCCAATTAGCAGGTAATTTTGGCTAATTAATTAAGTTTGTAATAGATGTGATGATGGCTGGACTGAGGAATTTGATAATTCACAAAATATGCTCACAATTAATTTCATTAAAGTTTTTTACCGGTTTTAATTAGTGTTTCCTGGGGATACTATTCACAGAGTCCGGAGTTTATATTGATTTCTTCAGTACTTTCAACTCACCGTAGTTCCGCCATGTCAGCTGTTGACACGCCACAGCCACCTGTTCATCGATGGTCGCCAGGTCGTTGCGTATTAATTGGAGCTCAGCTGCAGCACATTCCCCGGAGCGAATGCCATTGTAGAACTCTCCAATCTTGATGAGTCGTATGCGGCGCTCCCAATAAGCATCCCGCTGTCCGTACAGAGTGAGCAGTGGCTCTGGCAGCTGGAAGAGATCGCCAGATAAGCTGCCAGTGGCCTGAAGAGCCAACAAGTACTTGGTCTCCTTTAGCAGAGTGAATAGCACTGGGGAGAAGTTTAGATAAAGTTGACTATTATCCTCTGACTGGGAAAGCACGGATTCATCTAGCCCACGGACGATTAGCTTATCGATGCACTCATGCCAGGTGGTCCAGATTTTCATCTGAAGATTACTTAGTTTTGTCGTCAAAATATTACGACGCGAAAGGAGAGATGCCCACTGAAGGGGCAATGTCTGAAGCTCTGATTTCTCCTTTAGTCTAAGTTTTTAAATAAATTTAAATAATCTTAAATATATTTCAAGGTTTCCCCTTGAGTGAACTTACAATTGCTCAATGAATTGATTTAACTCCTTGGCTCCAAATTCATCGCAGCGACTGATATGCTGCTCTAGCCACATCATGGCATTGGCAATGGGCGGAAAGTTGTTGGCCATAGGTAAGGCTGCCAAGCCACGTATTTCGTAGCCCAGAAGAACCTCCGTCACACTCTCCTCCAGCTGTTCGATTTCCGTGTCGTAGATGAAAAGGATATGCGGAAGGACTCTCGCCAGTTCTGGTCTTACGGCATCACGTTGCAAGAGGCAGCCGAACATTAAAGTTAATCGGAGCAAGTGCGTCCAGCTGTGACATTGTTCGAAGGCCTGAAGTAAAACGGTGGCCAGCTTTTGCTCAAGAAGTTGCATGCGACTGAAGAAGAGGGCTTGTTCCCGACGGAAACATTTCCATTTGCTGGCTACCGTAGCTGTGAGATCGATGTCCACGTTGCTCCATTGCTCAAAAAGTACTTTAAATTCGCCAAAGATCTGGGAAAAACCAAATTGTTACATAACTCTAGGATTAAACATTTTCCTAAGCCTTAAGTTCACCTCTCTAACTCGTTCTGTTAGTATTTTACCCCTCAATCCGCCAACTTCAAGCTTTTCTAGCTGCTGAAACTGCACAGCCGCCTCAAAGACCTGACGCAACTCCACCAATTGAGACGAGAAACTATCGAGTGTCTGGCCAAACACATCCTCGTGGCAGAAGCGCCAGAGCTGTTGCTGGTCATCGGGTGAAGGAGAGGGAGCCACCGCTGCTGCTCCTTCAGGAAGTGGTGGCAAAACTATCTGATTGCCGCTATAGCGTTCCTTGTACTCCAGCACTCGTTGCCTTATGAAGAAGTTTGGTTGTTATAATTTCATATTAAATATGTATAATAACACCACAAAGGAAAACCTAATTGAACTTAAATTTGTAATCGAATTTTGTGCAAATTGCTAACAATTAAGGAAAAAGGATTGAATATTACTCAAATTATGCTAGTTATGTGCTTTAATAAAAGGTGAACATTTTCAGCTTTGCACAAATTTCACACATTCTTTAACTTCTCTGACTTATTTATTGTCAAATGTTTAGTATTTTCTCACTTGAATAGGTCCAGAATTTGGGTGGTTCGATTGATTTTCAGCAGCCCCTCGTCGGCGTCTCCCTGGAAAAGAAGCTGCAGTTCAAGGTCCTCGGCGGCGCGGTGCACCAACATGTTACAGATACAGCGCAGCAGGACACTCATCCTTTGGGTGCTGCGATAGTACCTGGCATTGCTCCACACCAGGTGCAATACGTGAACCAGTGGTGCCACCAAATCGTGACCATTGCTGAACTGAACCGAATTGAAGGCTGAAGTCTGGCGGAGAAGGGGCTGCAGCCAAAGGGACACATCTTGGGCCTCCAGCCAGGCTGCCACTAGCTTTCTGAATGCAGTGGAATATGGCACATAATAAACTGACTCGATCCGCTCCAGAATCTGGGCTAGAGTCTTGTGCGTGGACTCTCGCAGCTGCTCGTAGATATTCTGCAAGTTTAACTTCCGGTTTGTCCAGAAACCAATCTCCTGCGCAGGCAGAGAAACGAATGTTAGGTGCTTTGGTTGATGACCGGATGACATGGTGGCCGATCCCAAGGGTTGGCACTCGGAACGCTCCATGACTATGTCGTGCATCTGGGTAGTCCAGTTAATAAACATCTCTTCCAGCAGGTTGCGGAACTTTGGATCCAGGGCAGGTCTTAATTGTCTGTAAATTAGTTTAATATATAAATAATAACTTTACTAAAACCTTAAAATTATAAGTTTAAGCTGATTTATACTTTTATTTGCTTTAAATTTACATCCCTTTTTTGCCAGGACTTAAGTTGCTCAATTTCTAGTTTTATTATCGCAATTCATTTGAATTTCTATTCAACTAAGCTTTGGTTCATGGGGTAAACTTTTATAATGAGCGGAAACATTTATTGACCTAATTCTCAGAAAATTTGCACTTGACTTCCCCCCTTTTCATGTTGCTATTTGTTTTTAAACATTTTTCCTTCTATAGTTTTTAATACGAAACTGATAGCAATCAAATTGACTTTATGGTTTATTTTGATTTTTGCCATTCGTTGGCTTTTCATTTCGTCCTTATTGATATGAATATATATTGCGATTTACTGAAGCAAAAATCTCTTAATACATTTTAAAGGCTCTTGATATGCGTATCGACGGCAATTTTCTGAACAATTTTCTTAAGAATGTCGATGGCCAGGCTCACGATTGCTTTTTCTTTTTCTTTAATATTTGTAATTTAATTAAAAGCATTTGTACGATGGGAAAATAATCGAAGTATGCCACCAGTTTTCTGTGGCCAAGGGGTAAACAACTTGAATTTGCCCGGAATTGCAAGCTAAATAAATTTCGATCAATTCATGCGAAAAGTTATGCCAATGAAAATCAATTTGGTATCATGAATAAGCCTTTCTCTTTCTGTCCACATAAACAATACCAGATAGATGGTGGGGCGACATCTTCGAATCGAAGAAGCCGGAGATGCCGGAGGACAAGGCGAAACCCTAAGACAATGGCCATCCAATGGCTGGAACTTACCCTTGACTCACGTGGGCAAACACTTCCTCGACGATTGTTGGCGAAACTAATAACGATAAAATTGTGCGATTGTTGGTTTTGCCCTTAATCTGTGGGGATAACAATAAAGTATATACAGACAAAATGTATACGTATCGCCCGTAGACACATGAAAAGTTTTGCCAATTAAGCGAAATACTTCCAAGACAATGGTCGGAGTAGCTCCAAATGGGATCGGCTGAGGGGAGACCCAACCAAACCCACTCCAAGCCTCTGCCCCACTGCACTCAATTAGATTAATTTGATGAGATAGCACAGCTGCCAGCTGCACTCGACAAAAAATCTACCTTCTTTTTTAAAAGTATTTTAAAATCTGAAAAAAAGGTTCAAGTCAAAGTATCCTTTAACCATATATATAGTAAATTTAAATGACTAAAGTTGTGTGGTAATGGAAATCATTTCTGATTATTAAGTAGATATTTCTCTGAGTGTAGCAGCTCCAGTCAAACAAATCACCCACCTCGGTCAGTGTATTCCGCACTTCCTTGATGCGCGCTTGCAGATCCTTCCGAACAATGGCGGGCCATTGACTTTGTGCCTGCTCCAAGAGCGGTTGCAACACTTCGTCGAACAGCAGCGACATGGTTTCGATTTTGCTGTGCACCGGGAAGTCTCCGTATAGAACGCTCTCCGCGAAATTGGTTGCCGTCAAAGATCCATCGGAAGTATTACGGCGGACAAAGTAGGCGCACTTGCCGCGCGGCACTCCGTCCAAAGTTGTAAAACTGGACGAGGCGGGTGGCAATGGAATAAGCATGGCTCCGGGTGTTGCAGACACCACGGCCGATACGGCTGCCGTGACACTGGCCATGGCTTCATCTTCGAGCGGTTGCATGGTGGATAGGATGGAACCACGAGTGCTCTGCACCGAATACGGCAAGTACAAATCACTGAGGCAACTCCTGGGCACCAGATCTCCGCCCGGACTGAGAGTCATCACCAGGACGCGACTGTGGCCATGCTGCCATTCCAAAACAATGCGCTGGACGAAAAGGCAATAGTATAATGAAATCAGAAATACACAGAGAAAAAACTTCACTTTAATTGAATAAAAAACTTTTTATAGATATATCATCAGGAAAAAGTGTTTTACCTATTATTTTTCATTTATTTTCCTATTTATATTCATATTAATACTTTTTTTCCCCATTTTTAACCGTGTAGCAGTGGCAACTCACCCGCAACTCATCATTGGCCATCATTTTGGTCCATTTATCGGGTTTGAGGCGCATTGTGGTCGTTGTATAGCCGGCCACCCGTTCCAACCTGGCATCACTGTAGTCGCGCTGGACGCGCTGGCGACCGCTGCCGCTGCCGGTGGGGAGACCCTCTTCATCGCTACTGGCCATTCCCGCCGCATCGGACATTGGTCAGGAAACGAACTGGGAAAAATCAGCGGCCTTGTGTTTAAGCGGCTGCGATGCGGCAAATCAAACAACTCGCCGCGGCAACTGGCGTTAAAATGATGATGGGACCCGCTTCGTGTGACCTCTAATGCCGGGCGGCCAGTGGGCGGCGGTCGGAGCTTCAGCCACGCCCCACATATCGATCAAACTTCAAATTCGCATTAACAGAAACACTTTAAAGTGTGTGCTCGCGCAGCGATTTCAAATGCAAAATGCAAGAGGGTAAAGTTTAGCCCACTTTCTCCCTCTTTCCACCTGGCCAACTTTAATTGCACACGAAGTAAGCGAAATGTAATTTCCGTTTTTCTGAAAGTTCCAAGCTCAGAACTGTGTGCTCATAAGTCAACATCAGATGGTTTGGTTAAGGCCACGGTGCATGCAAATGATGTGCTGCTGATTTTCAGTGTCCAACACGGCGTATGCTTAATGGGCGCAGCTGATCGAATGTCCTGGCACTTGGTCTCTTGGCAGTTTAAGTGCCAAGTCATTATCATCATCAGCAAAAGTCAGAGTATCAGTGTATCACAAACAGCAGAATTTATGGTAGCACATCCTGGTTATCCCTTCCACCCCACCCTTTTCCCTTCAAGAGTCAAGCGCTGTGAGTGAGTGACTGACATGTGTCAAGTAACAGCAGCAAGTAGTTGCCGTTGCAGTTGCAATTGCAATTGCACCCGCACCAACAAAGGCCGAGTAGTATAGTTAAAACGCTCTGCAATTACCGCAAGTACATATGGTATCCTTTTGCTGGAGACAGTACCCGACCCAAATGATGCCCTACCGCATTTTAAAATATTTATTTTCTGACCACGACTTTACCATAACTTTCAACTTGTGAGTTGTTACGCTCTTTTATTTCTAGTTCGTCATAAGTAGCTTATGTTGCATTGACAACTAAACTAAAGTGGGTTCCTGTCCACCAATCCCATCCTTTGTCATGCTGCTAATGTACCTACCCCAACTGGAAACCTGCTGACTGTGTATTATGATGATGGGGATGATGATGACAGGGATGATGGCAGCACGTTGATGTCGGCCATTCTGGACCGCTGTGTAACTTTGATGTGAACTCCACTTTTAAATATCAGCGTCACATCAAAAACAAGTGCTTGGCAACCCGCAGCTCTGCTGTGCTCTGCTCTAGTCCCGTTTCTGGTTGGGATTGGTCTCTGGCACCCTCGGGACAAATGCATTGCCCTCATTTTCGGAGGCAACCGCAACTGTAGCACTGAGCTCTCTTTTGAGTTGGGCGGGGATTTTGGATTTGGATCGAGGGCGGTGGTTCTGTTGTTAATGAATTTGCTCAAGCTGTTTGCGCGCAGCTTAAAATTCACTCTTGCCCCAGGCTGGCAGCTAGGATACGAAGATACACGGCTAGAAACTTTACAAAGAAGAATTTTCGTTTTCAATACTTTTATTTTATTCATTTTTAAAGCGTTTTGATGATATAGATTGTTAGGTAAACTTTAAATTTACAATATTTTTGGGACATTCAACATATATATAATTTTTGTCACTGCATAAATCCCATCTTGCTCCCGTTTGATCCATAAACTTGTTAATATAAAAATATATTTGAATAAACATTTCAGCAATAAAAGAGATTATTTTACATAGTTTGCATAGCAGGCAGATGGGGACTCCAGGTCCTGGAAGGTCCATTTGCCTGCCCTCGACCTGCTCATCGGCCATAATGTCTTGGCCAAAGTGGGTCCTTGCTGTCTGCGGAGCAAAGACGTGCATAAATAGTGCGACAGTCCAAGTCAAACATTGAAAGCAAACGAAGAAAATATGCGATGGTGGTTGGCCAGAAACCGGAGGAAGCCGCAAGAAAAATAAACTTCGAATTGATTTTAAAAGGAATGCCTCGATGGCCCCGGCACACTTCAAATTAAGTAAATCACACAAAAGCTGAGCTGTGGATGGCGGACGGTTGGACGGCTGGACAGTGGCCGGCACTGAGTCGTGGAAAATGAAACTGTAAAATGCTTTTACTACATTTTCCCGCCGAGTGGCTGTTGGGTTCTGGTTCCTTTTTTTTTTATTTTTTGAATTTATGCCAAGCCTCGATCCGAACAAGTTGGCTTGTACTTTATGAGCGAACCCTTCCTTGCCCCTCCCGACTTTTCCGACTTTTTCCGGGCTGCAGCTGCTGATGAGTTTCATTATGTGCGAACAAATCATCACATGCCACTGGGTTGGTTTGGGTTGGGTGGTAAAATCTGAGGAGGCTGTTGGAAAATGGAGAAGCTCAGAGGCTGGGCGGCAGACTGCACGGCGTCGTCCTCGTTTAAAAGCAATTTCGTGCATTTGTTAAGGACACGCGATTCGGTGTATGTATATATGTGTGTGTGCGAGTGCCAGTGTGAGGAAAGTCAACACTATTTCATTACGGACAAAGACCATTTCCATTTGGCCAAATTTATGAGAGCACGGGCATGCAGCGGGCATGGCTCTTAAAAAAGAAATGCGTTAGCAAAATGGCCGTGGCACTCAATGAAAAGCCGCTCCAACAGCAAATCGATCAGCGCACAAAAAGATAAATACAAAATGGAACGTTTGACAGGGCAAACAATGTCAGTCCTAAGCCATCCGCCAATGTCCAAACTTGAAACAAACAAAATTGATGGAAGAAAAAAACTAGAAAGAAAACTATTTTCATAGGATTAGGCTAAGGGATACCTTACTTATATAAGGGATATTGGCTATTTGTTATATTTCCTTATTCTATTTTGTTGATGGATAGATAAGACAATCACCTTTCAGGTCTGCTTCGAAGAACAAAATACTCTATCGCATGATATATACCCTAAACCCTTAACAAATACCCCTTATGAAAACCGAAAAAATCGCCAGAAAGGAAAAGCAAACGAAGCCAAACCGACAACTCCTGCCTGGCTGTTAGCGGCATTGTGTGCAGTCTAACGACAACATTCAATAAACAATTCACAATTGATTGACAAACGGACGGGAGGTCCTGTGTTATTCGGATTCACTGCTGACGACTGCCGATTGACGACTGACCAGAAGGACTAGCTAGCTAGCTGTCCGGCGTACACTGTGAAAACGGCCATGAATGAGCAACCACGACAAGTCGGCGGAAGGATGTTAGTTCGAGTGGATGAGGAAATTGAAAGCGAATGCTGACAACAACAAAGTTGGCTCAAACCAAAAAACCAACCAACGAAAAAAAAATAAATAGAAAGGAAAAGCTAAAATAGAGCAGAATAGGCAACAGAATCCCCCGTCCGAAAAACAGGCAAATATAACGAGAGTCCGGCTGCTGGAACAAAAACAATGAAAGCAAATTTCTGTGCGGACATCCGGCGGCGATTAGACGTGGACACTGAGCAGTGAACAGTGAAAAGTGAACAACGGACTCTAAACACTGCCCGGTGGTAATCGATTGTGGTTGGGTGGGAGTTTCCAGTTTTATTTATCTGCCGGGACATCAGCACTTCCCAAGAGGGACTCACAAGAAAAATCTGACTTTGATGTAGGTGGATCTACGGCGAATTATATGCTGATTTCTGGAGAGGTCTTCCTCTATCATTTCGGTCACGTTTCAGTTTATGTTCTCCCTATGTTCTCCCTAGGGACTTAAAAATAAACAACAGCCAAAATTGTCAGAAAGTTTGCCACTTTTTACTTTGTCATTATTTATATTAAACTAATATTAAAAAATATAGGAGATAAGAAAAGTCTTTAATAAAGGGTTCGATTGTTTAAGAAAAAGGCTAATAATATTAACTAAAGCTCTTTAACAGCTTTAAACTGCAGATCGCTTTGGCTTTTTTTGTTCATTGACTATTTGACCTATAAACAGAAAAACTTTAGAAGTTATGGCCTAGGGAATATTAATTAGCCGATCTTCGGGACGCTTTTGGATCGTTAGGTGGGTCCTAATTAAAATCCCTGCCCGGCTAATTGTGCGCGTGACTCTTGCAGCTCATTAGCTCGACTCACGTAGTCCCGTGTTGGGCATAGTTTGGCAATTGCTGGCCAAAAGTTTGCAGCGCAACAACAACGGCCAGATAAAGATAGCGATGGAGGTCAGCACAACGTTATGTAAGGCTGAAGTTTTGCAAATCCTTTTGGCAATTAGATACTTGTAGCCGGGGACAGGAAGGACTGGAAGGACAGGACGGACGCGAGGGACGCCCACAAATATTGCACAAGTATCAAGTATCGTAGCTGGCCGCCGTGGCATTTCGCAGTGCAAATATCCCATTACTCGGATGAAACTTTTAATTAAAAAGTTGCCAATGACAAACGGGACGAGGTTTGCGGGTCGCTTCCCTGCGACCCTGCTGAGAAATGCGCCGTAGTCATCTCACCCAGAAATATTCGGTTCGGCCAATGGGATATGGTATATGGCGTATGGCGAATGGGTGTAGGTCTTGGGATCCGGATCGGGATGAGCTGACTCAGTCTGGCACGCACGTAATTGAGACAAACTTTTAGACAGTAAAACATTCGAGTAGCTCCTCGGGCAGAAAGAGCTTTGGAGATGGAAACGGTCGGGTGCCAATGAGAAAATTACGACATTTAAACCCGTAGGTTAAGTGCACGTGAAATATTAAGTTTAGCTGCTTGAGAGCACACTAAATCTTATTGTAGGTCATTTGTCGGCTGGCGCATTTTAGTGGCATCCAATGTGGTACCTAATTATAGCTGATGGGGAATGGGGTATGGTTAAGGGTTTTTAACCTGAAGCTAAACCCAGTGGAGGTGGGTCATAAATTCTCAACAGACGTGCCTTCTCCAAGGACTTAGTTTCCGTCATTATCTGGCCAATCAAAGGGAAAGAGCTTGTGATTTTTAAATCTAGAGAGGTAGAATAAGAATATGGAGCTAACGCTATATATTATGAATCAAGTTTTTATGAAATCTCTTAAGAATTAACAGAGTTCCGTATATTTTTAAATATTTGTATGCTTGTTTAAGCACACTTTGTTGGTCAGGAGTAATTCGAAGAATACCTCCAACATGCCAACCACAATAATTGGCTATTGATTGATGACAATCCTCTTCATATCCTTTGTCTTCGCGTGGGGGCAAAGGGAATACCGGTGCTCGAAATACGGGGAATTCCGTATTCTAGGAGTAGTCAATTATGAGGTACTAATTGAAGGACACTCAATACGGCAGGACACGAAATACGAAGTGAATTCTCCTCGGTCTGATTAAGCGGCATGAAATGGCGGATGAAGTGGTCCTTGCCGAAAAACTGAAGTAGGGCTTTTGCCGATGGTGAATACGAGGTCCTGGGAACGTGGAGTTCCACTATCGGATCCTGTCCTGTCCCGTCCTGTCCTGCAATTGCGAACGCATCGCTTGAAAAGGCAGTCGAGTGTGCACGCTGTGGAAATTGAACATCGAAGGCCGGATTTTTGCTTGCAGGGTAGAAGAGCATGAGGGGACAGGGAAGTGAGGAGGGTATATAACTGCGGCTAATTATACTGCCAACGGTCAGGGGAGTGACGCTGTGTGGCAGCGGTAAATGTTGCGATTTTGCCAAATAATCAGAAAAGGCTCTCAACATTTTACGTAAAACGAAAATGCACGGGAAATGTGCAGTACGTTTTTGGGGGCGGGAAGGGGTGTGGCAAAAATGCAATGCCAGGCGGGCCGTAAACGCCTGCGGGAGCGGAAGTGCAGTGGTCGCCGTGTTGTTGCTTTGTTACGTTATCTAATTACAAAGGAATTGTGCGGCAACGTCACACAGTTGCCGGTCCACCGATCCCGCCACTATCCCTTCTCTGACATCCCCCTTAAAAATACCGAACCCCCTCCCTTCCAACATACCCATCCAAAACTACGACTACGGCAAAATATTATTTCTGTTCAAATGCACAACATGGGTGCTGCCATGGATGCCCGGGAAGGCTGGCTGCGGGCATCCGATTGATATATGCAGATGCGTACTCGCAGTCCGGGTATCTCGGTCCGCCCGTAGAACAGAACAGCCCGCAGTCAGTTACTCACTCACACAGCCAGTCGCACACGGGGGAGCACCCCACACGCACACACATGCGCTAAATACACTTGTGTCTAATAAGTTTTATCCGAACGGTCAACGAGGCGTGCACCCACACAAACACAAGGACGGACCACAGTTTTAGTACACTGAGAAAAAGGGAAGATTTAATATATATGAATCATCTAAAGAAAAAGAAATTAAGCGAAAAATCTTGACATCTGCTCATTAATATTATTATATTTTTTATTATTATTTTTATATTTAAAACCAAATATATATTTTTATTCCTTTCTCTTTCTGCAACTCCATGGGTGTCAAGGGGCCAAGAGGCCAAGGGGCGTTGGGTGGACCATAAACAAATGAAGGGTCGTGCTTCGGTGGACCCAGCTGCGTATGCGGCATATTTGAGCGGGCATGGCGAAAAATTGTCAAACTGCCGGCCGCGGCCCCAAAGTCAGTTAGGTTGGCAATCTGCTTAGCCGCTGCCCACCACCCGGCATCTCTCCCTCCCCCGCCACCACAACCCAGCACCCCGTATCAAGCCCATGCCCATCCATCGCCGCAATCCACTTGCATTTAAATTGTGAAAATATTTGGACGCTGTCGTCCGGTCGTTAAATGAAAATTGAAGCTAGGTCGCCCATTTGACCCGTTTGTCCCGTCCTGCACGCAGAAAATCTTTAAACAAACGAGGTCAGCCATGGTATTTTTTGTTTTTTTTTTCTGTTTTGATGGAAGGGGCAGTTAAGGGACACTAATTGCGTGCTTGTCAACACTCGAAATAAAAATAATATTTGCAACAATTAAAAAAGCGCCTCCGCCAACAAAAGAGTCAACCGTTTCGAGTGATTCAAAGACAGAGGCCCAAAATGAAAAGGACGAAGGGCTTCCCAATGGCACATACCACCTGGTGCATAATTTTTTAAATTATTCAAATTAAAAAATTATAAAAAAGGGACAACTCTTTTAACAAAGGAAGAAACAGCCAATTATGCTAAAATCAAAGTAAATGAATGAAGAAACTGTTTTTTACGTTTCGTTTTATGTGGCAGGAAATGGTTAAAAAAACAATTATTTTAATGTGAAAAATTTTGATTTATTTTTATTTCAGTTTTCATTTATAAAATGCATAAAATAAATTTTTTAATCAGTTAGGATATATTTTTTTAAGCATGAACAATTGTTAAAAAAAGGAATAATAAACAATATTTAAATAACATTTGACTTGGCTTACACTTGACCTCAAATTCGTGCTATTTAGTCTTATAAATTTCATCTGTACAACATTTTTTCATTATTAATATGGTAAACTGGGAAAAATCTTGAGTATTTAATTGTTGTTCCTGAAGTTTTAGAGTCATAAATTGATAAACTATGTTTTATATTTATATTTTCACGTGTTTTTAGGTTTACTTTTAAAGAAAAATATCCAGAATATTAATAATTTTGTCAACCGTAAGAAATTTTGCCTCCAAGTTGACCTCAAATTCCTTCAAAAGCATCTCGAGTTCGTCCTTGGAGATGCTCTGCTTAGATGACTTCGCATGGTCTTGCTTTGCGATAATTGAATTCAAAGAGTTTTGGAGGTCTGTCTGCCTTTGGACACTTCTTTGCACCACTTCCAAAAATTTGGTATTTTCATAAAGTATAGTATTTGTTAGGTCCACCCGGTCGACTATTTTGTTCTGAAACACAAGCAGTTCCTTTTCGATGTCTTTTCGCGTTGTTGCATTCTGGCAAGTTGGGTTTTCCAGCTCAGTCTGAACAGCATGGAGCTGGGCGTCGAGTGCAATTTGAGTTTCCACCATCTGAGATTCTTGTTGGCGTTGTAAAGCTAGGATGTTTTCCTGCATGATCTTCTGCTCACTCTCGATCTTGTTTAACTGGGCTTTTATGTCGGTGAAAAAAGCGTCAAATGGACACTGAATTTGAGAGTTCATTCTAACATCTTGAAAACCATTCAATGCTCCAAGGGAATTCCCGACAAAAATGACACACAAATAACAAATTGCCAGCTTAAGCATTTTTACTTATTCAAACCTCACAAGCCGAGAGTTTTAAGAGAACTGAAGCTGGGCCATTAACGAAGCGAGAAAGTATAAAGTATCGTTGATAAGACCTCCTATACATATGTAGAGAGTTTGTAAATTCTTATCAACATCTCTGAGCTTTGGATCGGAGCAAGTGTTATATGCATTTCGGTTTTACCGGCTTGCTCATTCTTATTGTATTTGTGTACATGAGAAACTTTGTTGTATTATTATAATTAGTTTATCGGAAAGAAATTCTAACCAATTTATAATCAGCACATACTAGCACATATATTTAATATAACGTTGATAAGCTGGAATGAGTATGAGTCATGTGCCAAAAATTACCGGAAGTTCGCATTATTGTCACCAAAAGTTTTTATGTTTCTATTAAAATAAAAAAGTTCTAGCCAACATCCAAACATATGTACATATTATTAAGTTTTATTTGTCTATATATTTATGTAAATTTGCCTTTAACATGAACTAATAATTTAATCTCGACCTAAATTTGTTTATATAGATGCCTCAGTTCATCCATGCAAAATATCACTAAGAAAGTTTTGACAAACGAGATTATTTTTGGTGTGGAGCTTATTCAGTCGACCCCACGCTCGCCGCGTCCTCTACTTTACCGCAGTGGGACGCTTGGGCAGGTTGCGTTTGAGCAGCTGCCAGTTGATGCTGGTCGGCGGAGGAGTAGGTTTGACCAGTTTCTTGTGGCTCGATCCCTTCGAGAGTTTGGATCTTGTGGTGCCTAGACTTCGGTATTGACTGACACTGCGAACTACCTTATTGCCGGCCAACTTGCTGGCCAGCTTGTTCCGGAATTTGCGCTTCAATATCTTCTTGCCATGGCTGATTTGACTTTTGGGACTCTTCGGTTTGGTGATAGCTTTCTTGGAAAGCTTCAAGGATGACTTTTGAGACTTACTCGACTTGGCCGACTTCAGTGATTTGGAAGATTTGTGCGATTTGATGGATTTCAATGACTTCAGACCGTTGATGCCCTTCTCTTTGGACTTGGTCTTCGGTGATGAGGCCTTGGTCTTCAGACTTTTAGACGACTTCTGAAGCGAGACGATAGCACCACCTTTGGCACGCATATCGACCTTGTCCAGGGGCTGGCCCACCGAGTATTTCGGCATCATAGCCGGCTTGGCTGCCAAAGCACGATCCGCTTGGACGATTGCATCAAAGTTGCCGAAAACCTGACGGATATTGCGGTTTACATACTCCAAAAACTTCAGCGATGAGTTGCATAGACTGCATTTGGGATTCTTCTCAGTGTCCTTGTTATTCCGGATCAGGCTCTCCAAATACAGAAAGTTCTTGGCCATGTTCTCGCAGTAGCGACACTTGGTGGCCTTCTCCATGGCGTTGATCGTGGGATCGTAGGTACCGGGCTTGTGCTGCAGATTTAGAACCGAATTATTGGGCACTACGTAGTCTCCGGCAGCTGGTCGTTTTTTATGAATGCCTATCATTTTACGTAATACCGAAATTTTGTTTACCTTATCAGGCTGTGAATGTTTCTGATGGATATACGAAAGTAAAATGCCGATATATGTCTGTTCTGGGTATCAAAAGGTTGTGACTCAAATTTCATAGCCTACCTGAGGGATAATTTTTAAATTCATATTTTAGGACAGATTCCTTTCCTATCGCGTGAGCCTGTTCTACCCCAGCCAAAAGTAAAGGTCAAATACGGTGACATTGAAAGCAGGGCTACCTGATTTGGTGGCTCAATTAATCTCATTTTCTTGCCAATCAAAGACCTAGGCAATTTGCCGGCAAATCGTCAACCTTGCCCTGCTCAATTATCGATCAAATAAATTGCAGTGAATATTTAAAGACTTGTTCCAAATTAAATTAAACGCTGCCAGCGAAATAGCCGTACAGCCGTCCATACGAGTGGCTGGCCAGGAAATAAAGGCCGTCCTCGAACCCGACTCGTTTAATTTCTATTTCCTTGGGCACAATTAGCGATAATCAGCTGGCGCTAGCAGCCAGCATTTTGTCGCTGGTCCTTCGCTCTTCCCATTCGCATTCGTTCTCCCCATTCCTATTCACATTCCCATTCCGATTACGACTCTCCACCCATTTCTCTTTGTGTATTTGGGTCAGCTCGTTGCGATGTGCACAATAATTTATTTCATTTCAAGATGTAATCGGAACATTTTAGTTTGTCGTGTCGTTTGTTTTGCGTTGGCTAACACATTTTTAAATGCCCTCTTGGACACTGCTGACCTTGGTCTGTGATTGCGGCACATTATGTAAGTTAATAAAGGAATCACCAGAAATTTTTTTATTCGGTAAGCCATAAAGCTATTCAGCTTATAGTTTATGCTATTGTCCTTCAATTAAATGATTGATCCTTGCATTCTTGCCCCATCGTATTTACAATTCAATACCCGTGGCATGTCTTTATTTCAGCATTTATATTGGGAGAAGGCGAATGCGAATGCGAGTGCGGGCATCTTCAACATCCGTCAGTTGGCAGCCATTAAATTGTTGTGTTGCACACATCCCATCAATAAGATACCACCCACTAGGGAAGACACAGACAATTCCCTGCGACACATAACTTCCAATTGAAAATATCTTGGAAAAGTCAGACACAAGTGCAAATGCCAATAAAATAGGGAGAGAGAGAGGGAAGGGGGAGAGCAGAGCTTGGGGGCTGGAGAAGCTACAACATATAAACTAGTGCATGCACACACACAGCCGTTGCTTGTGGGCTATAAAGTTGATTGTTCATAAATGTACGGGGCGTATACGTAATGTCAGGCAGTGCACTACAGTAAAGCAATGCAATGTGCATCGAATCTAGCGATTGGTATGGCTGAGGAGGCATGGGGCTGGGTCACTGGAGCCATAAAGTGGCAGGGTAATGAATTTATTAAAAGTTCATTTTGTTTAGCTAACAAAACGTTTGTCTTGGGTCCCAACTTGCCATGTTGGCCAAGTTTAGGTAAATGGGCTTCTGCATGCGACTTGAAAATGTGAGTGTTAATGTTAATGGATTTGTGCCAAGTTCTCGCCGTACATTGTTGGTTCACTGATTTATTCGTGGTCAAAAGCGGGACACTGTTTTTTCTTTTGCCTTTGTGTTGCGTTTGACTTTGAGGTGGCATACTTCTGTCGGCTGTTTTTTTTTTTACTATTTTTTTTTGACCCACAAAGGTTGCCGCTTAGGTCTTTGCCATATCCTTTCCCGCTCTAACGACTTCCTGAGACGTTGCACACACACACAAACACTTGGTCCTTAGTTAACTTGGCTCAAACCTACGCCGCCGTAGCCACGCCTTGTTTATTCTGTTGGCTTTTCGTGCCTTACGTGTTTATCGCCTGCAAATGGCGATTCTGGCCGAAAGTGAAACCAGTCTCGCCTCTGGCTTTCCCAGGCTTTTCCCGGCTTTAGCATGAGTGGGTGGGTTTGAGTTCAACCTGCTCGGCATTTCAATATCAACAGAGGCATGCATAATTTCTTGGCCGAGCCTATGTAAATTTGCTCGGAAGTGTTCTGCTTCGAAAAAGTGGCGGCGGTGCCGCTGTCGTTGCTCCACATTTTACGCGGCAGCGGCAGCGACGGCGGCGATGGCGATGGCATCGGAAAGCGGGTCAACTTCATTTTTCGTGCTGACCCACAACCACAATAACAACAGCATTGTTGCTGTTTGATGTGCGAAAGCCGCAAACACAAATTAGCACAACAGCAGCAACATCGGTGGCAACAACAACAACAACAACAACAGCCATAGCGAAGCGTCCATAATTTCTTTTGCAACACTGCCATTCTTACTGGGATTTGGAATTTTACCCCACACATTTGCATTGCCTTCGATTCGCGTTTTGGGGTTTTACTGCCTTTGGTTGGGTTTTTATTGTTATTATTTAACGTCGCTGCCGACGACTTGGTTTTGGTTTGCCGTCTTGGCATAAAGTCCAAAGTGCAAATGTTTTGCGGTCAGTTTGGATTTGAAGTTGGCCAGTAACGCGACGCGCAGCTCCTGCAACTGGCTATTTGGCAAACGAGAAAAACAAAAAACAGAAAGTGAAAGAAGGTCCTTCGGCAAACACCTTTGTTTGGCCGTATGTGCTGCGGTTTTCCTGAATTTTTCCCAGCTCTCACTCTGCGGTCACCTTGCGCCCATTCGCGTGTCCGCCATTCGCCATTTGCCATACGCCGGCCCACAAGGAATCGCTCAGCGAAAGAGGATGCGTTTATCCTGGCAACACAATGGCTGAAAGGAAAAGCAATTACCAGTGAACAAAGCCGAACAGGGTTTTTCCAGCCGCACCCTGCGAAACGAGATTTTTAAAGACACTAAACCGTTCCCCAGGGTAAGCAAATGTGGGTGTTTCTTTGATTTAAGTGGGGGTATTTGCAGTCCTTTGGGGCTAGGCATTTAAATGCCTTAACTTAAAGAAGATATTTTTGCATATTGAATCGAACTAGTTGCCGATATATACTGTTAATTTGTAAAACCAAACGTAAAGGAATTTTGTTTAATATTGGCAAAGTTGGTCGTTTTTAAGGTAACATATTTCCAATCTTATCCTTTGACTTATCATCTCTTTGTAAGTATTTTTCATAAAATTCTTGTCTATATTCGTAATTCAATATTGACCAGAATCGCAAAATACCTGGATAATAAATGTAACTAGTTGCTTTTCATATATCTTTGAATGAAAAATTTAAGTCAAAAGTTTTTCGATTTAATACCTACAAAAACCTTTATAAAAATATACAAAACTTCTTTCATCTTGTTTTTGTTTCTTTTTAATATAAAGCCCACGTAGAACAAATATGACAGTAAGAAAGTTTTAAGAAAGTGTTAATCTTAATAAAGTAATTTAGAAATAAGCTAAGCGCCTTGCACCTAAAAAGTTGCATTCCAACTTTTGTGCAAAAGTTTTTCAGGCGCCATAAAAGGTGTTTAAACTCTCATATGATTTTCTCTTAAATAAGCCAGCGGCTGCTTAAAAAATCTTGCAAAGACGCTTTATGAATTTTATGCTGATAAAATTTATGCCTAAAAAAGTGTACGTATATTAACACAAATATTTTGTATATATACAAACAAATATTTATTTCGCTCGTTGCAATTTTTCATAAAAGTTTGGGTTTTTCCGAGGCAGCAACCACGCTGAACAAAAAAAAAGTGAAAAAACATTGAAAAGTTTAAACTTTTTCGTAGAGCGCTGTGGGGGAAATTAAAGCGCTTCCAAGATGTTTAATATTATCACCTGGTTTCTCTAGCGGATGGCGTATAAAATCTAAAATAATTTTATTTGCCACACATTATGGCAGACGTGCAGCAGGCCACCAACCCATTCTCGTCCTGAGAGTTGAACAAAACTTTTTACGCATAGCCAGGACTCTCGCAACGCATTTTAGCTAAAAGCATTTCAATGCTGTTAACTATTTTTGATGGCGTTACGCACTATAAACCCGCCCGAAAGAAGGCAAACGGCTGGGATCCCATGGATCCATGGGTAACAAACCCAAAGGAATGAGAACTCCATGAAATGGAAATCTCGACGGAATTGAAACACTTAATTTGCTAGCAATTTGCCACCCCGCTCACTCACTCACCACTCGAATGCGACGCATATGTACTACGTGCACCTGGCAGATAATGAGACAAAGCCGCTTAGCGTTGCACGGACGCCCTTGATGCGGTTGATGTGGCGGTGGGATGTTGACTGGTGGGTAAGGAGGGATGTTGGGTGTAGTGATGTTACGTTAATGAAATAAAAATTAAACTGCAATGCCTGGCAGGACGAATTAATTGTGTCGCCAAAGGAAGACGGATGCCGTACAGTTCAAAGGACACACACCGAGTTGGCCAGCGGCACTGAAAGGTGTCGGCAATTAAGTGAATTCAGCACTTGCCATTGCCATCGACTGGGGAATGAATTGCAGTGGGAACAGGACAGGTGAGGCCCAATCAGGATGTGTGCATATAATGGATAATTAATCTTTAAGCTGCCGGCACTGACACTGTCGCACCCTCCTTTGTATTAATTAAGACACGCCACTTATCGATTTCAATTAAGGGCCAAGGAAAATGAGTTTGTTGTCTGTGCAGCTCTGATCCCATTGTGTTGCTTCAGCTTCAGGCAATTAATGTTCCACCAGTTAGATGGAAGTATTAAAAACTCCATTGCAGGCAGGTGATTTACATCTTTACAGAGGGAAAAGTTTAACTAAATAAAATTTATATTATTCGATATAAACGAAAGTAAAGTTTCCCCATTTAAATTTAGGCATTAGGCAAATTGTTTAAAGGGCACAATCTGTTTCGAATTAAAAGGGTTTTCCCTTTTTTAGCACTCAGACTTTATTTTCAGTTCGCTCGAAGAGATTTTCATGGCACCCCCGATAAGCACCTTTTTTTTCTGTCCGTGTGGGTATTAATGGGGCATGTGTTGCTCCTGCTGGGCCAACAATGTATCCGATGGAGTTCGCCAACACCATGCCAATAGGATTAGCACAACAAAGTAGCGGGCTGCGAGTATGAGTATGCATGCGGCAAGTGCGTGCCTGAGTGCACCTGTCAGGGCTTTTAAGTCATCCACCCAGTCATAGCTGGCTCTGTTCGTGAGCCCAACAACTGACAACTTGACAGCCATGGTAGAGGCACCACTTCTTGGAAACCAGTCCAAAGTCCAAAGTCTAAAGTCCCCAGTCGCAGCAGAACCAGCAGTTGGCCCGTTTAGCAGTCCAGATCGCCAGAATAAACAAACAAATGGAGTCTTCTCACTAGGTCGGCCATGCGGGTGGCTTATGCTCTCTTGTCCTAGTCCTGCCATCGCTTCTGCTCCTGCTCTAGCTCCTGTACCTGTTTCCTGGGCCGACATGCAAATGGAGCTGCTCGCCAGCACCAGCACCGGCTGGAACATCATCAACAAGTACAAAAGCCCGAGTACGAGTGCCAGTACAAGGGTCCACAATGAGCTGCCAAGTTCAGTCGCATAAATGCATAAGCCGCAGCACGCATACATATGTGGGCAAGGCGATGGCAGGTGGGCAGCCAGATAATCACGTCGCACACGGAATGGGTGGGATGGTGAACCACCAGAAGGCAGAGAATCCAAGATTCTGGCTGGAGACCCACTTTAATTAAGGTCTCTGTGCCTCAGGCAATGCCAAAAAGGCCCTAATGCAATCTGCAAGCTGAGAAAATTTAAGAGTGTCTAAAGTTTGTTCCAAAAATAAGAGAGAAAACTTTTAAAAGTTAACATAATTTGCCTGATTTTCGTTAGAAGGTTTAGAGTTTAAGTAGAAAGGAAATATTGTTAATTAGCATTTAAAACATTAGAAAAATAAATAACTTTTTGTATAATTAGTTTAAGATTTTGCAGTATATTCTATATTTTATATATCCATATATATCTAAATCCCTTGCCAATCAGCTGCTGACAAAGGGCATGGCAAGTTCGTTTTTCAACAACCACATTTGGCCCTTTGTGAGTGTTCAAATGCAGCTGCCAAAAGTTGTCTTAACTTTAGCACACTGTGTGCAGTTTCAGTTTATTTCTGGGGCATTTAAGTGACTGGCCGCCTTAGCAGGGGTTACTTCAGATGCTCTTCTCTGATGATGCTCCTTCTCCTGCATCTCCAGCCCGAAAACTGGAACCCCTCCGGTTAGCAGTAGTTCTAGTTGCCGACTGCCTTTGACGGGCCACGACGACTGGGAACTTTTTTCTGGCTTTCGCCGCTAGGACGAGTGGAATGTCGGCCAAGCTAACACATCCTGACACAAGTCAAGAAATTTATGAGCTGTAACGTTGGCTGGTGCTGCTGAGTGCCGATGGGGATGAGTCTGAGTCCATGAGTCCATGAGTGTGTGTGTTGCCAAGCGTGTGGGGCTTTTGGCTTAATTGAAATTTAAACGTTTAACCCTCGGTGTCAGCAGTTAAGTCCTTTGTTTTGGCAGTTGAGAGAGTGTTTCATGCAACTGACACTTGGCCATTTCAATTTGCTCAGCAACTGCAAGCTGTAACATCTAAATCGACAAACACAGCGACTGTAGCTAGTGCCCACTGTAAACTATACAGTTCAGTTGGCCATGATTGCCACGAATCGAAAACCAATAAATGGTGAGGGAATCAACCCAATTATGCCACCGAACTTTTGTAAACTTCACCTGCTGATTGGACCAGCCAGACACGCAAGTGGAGGTATTAAGCTCGAACGCATGAGCCAGCAAGTGGCCATTTTGGCTGTCATGGCAACGGGGTGGCCACCACAATAACACGGAGCATGCACCGACCGCACTCAACCGCCTGACCCACCACATTTGCCCCACACCCCTCCATCCACTCTCACACGCTCACCTGGCAAGCCAGTTGTGTTGGAGATTCCAGAAGTGCCTGGCCATGTCCAGTGCCACTTGCTCTCCGCTTAATATAAATTTGTGCAAATTTGTGTAATAAACCGGCATGCCAAAAGTGAAACAAATCTGCTGCCGACAGCAGCTCAAAGGCAACGCAGCAGCAGCAGCAGTAGCAAATTTCTGAGCTATGCGAAAATGTCAAGCATTTTGTTTGTGTGTGTGTGTGTGTGTTTCATTTTTGTATCAACAACCCGTTCTTGTGGATTTTTTTTGTATACCATACCGTACTATATGCACATGCCTGCAGTGGACAGTGCGCGCACGCTCGTTCTCTCGGCCAGCTTGGCTTTCCGGAATGCTTTGAGCCAGAGCGGAATTGGCCGGGCTATGCTTTTGGTCCGCTCTCTCGCGATTAACCTGCGGAATGTCAAAGTCAAGCCAGGATCGTGAGGTGGCTTCAACTGGCCAAGGGCATGAGACGGGATAGCCATACAAAAAAAGGGACAACGTCACATTCCCATCCAGAGCAAACAGTTTATTTTCTCGACAGTGCTAGCGGAGAATACAGAGAACGAAATTTGAAAACAACACTTATGAGAAAAGTTTAAAGTAACAACTTGAAAGAAATATTAAAAATTATGTTTCTTATTATAGAAATACCAGACCAAATAGACAGAACTATATAATATAGAAAATGCTATCACATATGCAATATTTTCTTCAAGTGTTGCGCTCCCTTTCTCGTAGGTTCTGCCCTCGAGGGTGGAGTGGCTTTCCAAGTGGTTTTTCAATGAAGTGTTAAGTGGGCAAAACTGCCTGGGTGCCTGTCCTCTCCATCGCGTATGTGTGTGTATGTCCTTAGCTACTTTAGCCAGGCTCCCTTTCCGCATAAGTATGTATGTGTGTAAGCCTTGTTGTGTGCTTAGTTGTCGCAGGATCCTCTCTCACCTGGCAAATAGTGCTGCGGTCTGTGCACACCTCGCATCCAGAATCCCACTGCCCTACCCACTACCCATTACCCACTTTCCACCCCGGCACCGCACCGTTAGTCGCCATTGTTTGATGGTGGTTATAAAGCTGACAGCTGTCAGTTGGCAGTAAATTTGCTAAAATGTTTATTTGCCAAGCGGCTAAGTTTGCGTTTAACAGCAAGGCATACACAGGCACATACACAGTTGGCCACCACACAATCACAGACGTTGTGTGATGCCACAAGGATACATTCGACCAGGGCCAAGGACCAAGGACCAAGGACCACTGTCCAATACCCGGGGCACATTTCGAGTTGGCCAGGTTTAATCATTTATAAACATCTGTAGCAGCAGAAGCAGTAGCAGCAGCTACTACAAATATGCGAGCTATTCCTGGCATGGCTGGCATGACAAATGTTTTGGTACTTAATAATAGAATAATTATGGCGACACCATACTATAAAACGGTTTAATGATTATGATGCTCATATCCACATTTCTATGCAGGACAGCAGGGGTCAAACATGCCTCTCTCTCACTATGTGGGCGTGTGTGTGTTTGTTAGCCATTATGTGTTTGAGTTTAATTGCCATTTTGCAATAATGCGATTCAGTCCGCATTCTGGTTACTGCGGCACATCGGCTGCCCTTGAAGCATTTAGGCCACTTGCATTATCTGGGCCATGCCATTTTCACTTGCCGGATGCCACTCAATTTTCAAATTTTCTCGATTGCCCAAAAAGTTGCCTCGTTATTTTCGCTTTTACACTGCAAAAATCATATTTAATATATATTTTCAAGAAATTGAGAGCAATGTGAGACAATAGCGGCTAAATATCTACAAATTAATCATTTTTGTTCTTAAGGCACTTTATTGTCTTCAAAATGCATAAGCCGATAAAGGTTAACATTTTCTTAAATAAATAAAATTTTGTAAAAGCTGAAAAATTGGCAACAAAGAACATTTTTTTTGGTTGTGGACTTTTGCCGCCATATCATCATTCTCCGCTACGCCAGCTAATGGAGCTCAAACTTCAAACTGAGAGGCGAGGAGAAAAGTTAAATTTTATTGCACTTCCCGACCAACTGCTGTGAGCCGCGTTTCGTCTCTTTTTTATTATTAATTTATTAAAAGCCCGACGCCTGTCGTCTGCCCGTGGCTTTCAGCCGGTTTTGCCTGGGATGTTCAACGCCTCGTAAACCTTGCCAAAATCATCACCAACTGGCAACGGAAAATGGCAACTGGCAGTGGCAGTCGCAGTGGCTGAAAATGAAATGTAAATCCGAGAAGGAAGGCGGAGAAATCGCCTGAAAGGCAACAAACGAATCGAGCTTAATGCCCGGCAATCGCCATCAATGAGCCTTTCCACTCCCCCCAATACCAATCCAATTCGAATTCGCATTTGCTTTCGAGCTCTTCTGTTTATATAATTTAATTTCGAGTTGCAATCAGCTCGATAGGTTTTTGCAGATTTCTACCGGCTTTATTTTTTTGTAGTTAACTCGGTTTTAGCTTAAGCACCTCGAAACGCATTCACATGATTATTATTTGTGGCTAAAAATAAGCAAGGAATTTCCGTTTCGCCTGCGGTGGCGTTTTTCCGAAAACTATTTTCCACGCGATTTAACAGCCAAATTCACTTTGATATCGTGTGAAATGTGCGGCGCTTATGTGTGAAAAGGGAAATTTAAATCAAATGTGGAGACAGTGAATTTTTCATAGCATACTTTAGCGGGCAGCGCGCAGAGCTCCTGTCAACGCCCTTGTGCGCAGCGGGGGCTGTTTGGGTTTGGATCCCGGCTTCTAGCTGTCTATTTCGCTGTTTTGCCAAGCATCAACCAATTCCCAAGTTGACATGTGTGAGAGTGTGTGTGCGTTGCTCAGTCTTTGATAAAAACCGAAATTAATTATTGACGAGGACATTGCCGCGGATGTTGCCTTTGCGTTCCCTCCGTTGAAAATTTAAAAGGCGTTCGACTGAAAGCAGCACACACATACACACACACCGCCCTACCCACACTTGCACACTTCCGTTTCCGCTTAAAAGCACAGAATGTGTTTACTTTGAACTAGCGAAACTGTCAACGGCAACCGCAAACTATCGGCGGTAAGAAGGACCCGCATCCAAGAAGCCCTTAACCAAGCCAGTTGTGAGCAAACAAATTAGTGTTTAATTATACATAGGCAACCGGGGCCAACCAGCAATTCATGAAACGAGAAAACGACAAAAAAATGCATCAAAGCGGCGTAAAATGAGTGAAAAATCCAGCGACAGCCAACAGCACAACAAAGACAAGGACAAAGACAAAGGCAAACACAAAGCTAGGCAGAAAAAAGGGTGGGGAGTAAAAAAACGGGTCAGATACTAACCGCATTAGAGGATGTTGAAGCGTCCGAAAGCGGAAGTGAAACGCGTGACGGGGCCCGCAAAGCCGCCTCGTCTGAAGGCCGCCAAAAAGCAGTTGCAGTTCGAGAGTCCGCTGCCACGAAGGACACGCGCCAAGCAGCAACAGCAACAGCAGCAGGAGGACCAGTTGCAGGAACAACATCATCTCCATCATGAGGCAAAGCAGGAGAAAAAGCCAGCAGACAAAGTCATTGCTATGCCGGCCAGCAGCCAGGATGCGGACACGGATGCGGCAGCGGAAGCAGCAGTGGACGTGCCAGAAACAGAGCCAGATCCTGGCCAGCTCACGGTGTCACATTCACAGTCCTTGTCCTCGTCCTCCGCCGCAAAAAAGCGTCTCGCCGAGGGCTGCACCAGTCTTATGTATGCCTGTCAGCGGGGCGACATTGTCCAAGTGCTCGCCCAAATGCGCGAAAAGGTAAGATGGAAATCCACTGAAAAATAAATAGTATATCTCTTTAATGAAAAAAGAAAAAGATTAGCGACCTTTAAAGAATTACTTACTTTGTATTGCCTATTGCAATTACATGGATTTGATTTTGGTCACTTTACATATTGGTCACAACATAATTACATTCTTTAGAGTTTCAAATTGAATATTTTTTTTATTATTATTATTACCATTACTATACATATTATTACATTTTTAAGTGCATATTTTGAAACTATCCAGGGTAAACTAGCTTTGCCATTGAAACACGTGTTAAGTCCAAAGAGGAACAACAAGCCAACTGCAAGTGTGTAATGGAACAGGACTTGCCAGTTACCATGGAAAGGATAATGGCTAAGCCAGGGCGGTCCAAGCATGACAAGTTGACTTCTTCCAGGTTCTCGCCTCTTTGGCTACCAAAAAAACAAAGCCAGTCATCTTTCGGGGCCACGACAAAGGCCCAAAATCAGGCAAAGGCGTAGCAAGATTCTAATCTTTCTGCAGTCACGATGAGCCGACACAATGCTTAAAGCCAACGGAAAACCCTTCCAAAGATTCTGGCTGTTTGGGTGGGGGGCCTTTAAATTTCCGTTGCAGTCATTTCGGCGCATTGTTCACAGTTCAGAGCCCCTAATTGCTTCATAAACATTTCTACAACAGGCTGGGGCACAACAAAGGCGAGTTGAATTTGAATGCTGTAAATGGCAGGACATTTAAAATTGACAAAATAATCCCCCGAGCTTAGTTATGCCGGTCGAATGGTGAATGCTAAATGGTCCTTCCACTCTTCTTCTCAGCTGGCTTTCTCTCCCATCATGACCATCATTTGATTCCGTTTCGACCGGTCCTTCATTCGTCCGCTCCACATCGTCTTCGTCCTTCGTCCCACTCGGTCCTCATCAAGCTTCTAAATATGCCAATTTCACATTTAATTGAAATTTGAAAAGTTTTTAATTGAACGCAGATAAATTTTCAAGGCCTGCTTTTTTGGGTGCTAAAGGAGCCTGGTCATGTCCTCGGAAGCCTTGCCTCCTCCTTCTGGCCATCGGATTGTCATGTTGCTAGTTTTGCAATTATTCGCCAGCCATTGTGAGCTCTGACAAATGCCTTCATTTCCGGCCAGTTGGCGTGCCTTCGTCCTGGTAATTGATATTGACGCCAAATTTGATGTGAAATTGCCTGGCATTGAGTATTGCGCACAGTTCGACAGCGACTTTTTGTGCAAATACTTAGATGAGTTTGGGGGAAATTGGAGACCCCTCCATTCTCCTTCCCTTGTCAGCCAGTTTACTCGGTTATGTAATTGCTAAATGACATTTCTCTTGCCTAACCTTGGGCCGTAGCACCCCAGCCACCGATGTCGAGCGGTTTATTTGCCTGTGAAATATGGCAAATGCCGGCGATTATTACTTACTTTTGGGTCGCGTACTTTATGAGCCTCATAAACTGTAACAACGGCAACATGACCGCATTTGCCATTTTCGGTTTGCCCAGCTGAAAAACAAAAATCGAGAGCAATGGCGAGAGAGCCTAGCGGTAAAAATTGGTTTTCAACTTAGGGCCAA
Source organism: Drosophila eugracilis (assembly GCF_018153835.1). Lineage (NCBI taxonomy): Eukaryota > Metazoa > Arthropoda > Insecta > Diptera > Drosophilidae > Drosophila > Drosophila eugracilis. The sequence goes on from NW_024573224.1 coordinate 5,774,483, forward strand.
CGAGGCGTATGCGTAATGTGAATGTGCATTGCTTATGTAAATTGGTCTTCGAAGGCTTCGCTTTTAAATGGTATACTTTGGTGTATTTTTAGCAGAATGTCGTCTCGCGGTTCAAGGTAATTCTCTGGCAAGTTCAGTAAATCTGTATATAATTACGACGCCAGTCGCTGACTGATATTATTAATGTTCAGTTGCGGCTATATTCTTGTTACGGCCTGTTCTCATTGCTGTTCTTGTTGTTCTGCTTATTCTGGTTATTCTGTTATATCTTGTGCCTGTGAGACATATTTTAATTTGTCTTGTCTCTGCATGTCTGTGTCGCCGGAGCCTTGATAAGGCCGCCTAAGCTATTAAAAGTTTTAATGTCTTTAATTTGCCGCCTTCTCTGGCCAACAGTCATTTTTTCTGTCTCCGTTTTGTTTTTGTTGCAGAATAATTAAAGAGCTCCTCTTGGCTTTGTTGTTGTTTGTTTGCTTAGCGCTTCTATATTTTTGTGGATATATTTTAATTGCGCTTATAGTCTAGAGAAGCTCTTGAACTATATGACTTGCTCTCTTTATTGGATTTCTGTGTTTCCGATTTATTGCTGTGTTCAACATGGCGTATGAGTAACAACTATTGCAGAGCTCTTCTCGTCGATTTGGGGCCAAAGCTTCTTATACACACATTTAATATATATATATATCTATATCTATATAGAGATATATATATATACAGGGACACTGGCTTTTGTATACACTAGTACACAACGCTGGTGGCTTCTCAGCTTTTTGAGAGCACTCAAGCAACATTCATCGACGTTGTTTACTCGCCTGCTATTGTTTTGCTTAAACTTTTCATTGATGTTGGTTTTTGCAGCCACCCCTCAATATCTTGGGCTCTCGTCTTTATTGTCTGCCTGGGCTGTCTTTGTTGTTGCTGCTGCTGTTTTTACCAATTAAGTCTTAATTTCTTAGAAAATAAAACTTTTTGGCTCCTGGCATTGTTGCTCCTCGTTTGCTGAATTCCCCGAGCTCTGTACCCGCCTTTAGTTAATGTTAATGGCGTAATTGTACCACCTCCGCGCCGAGGTCAGTTGTTGCTGTTGTTCGTCTTGTTACCTTCAACTTAAAACCGCAATTTAGCCGAGAGTTCGAAACTGAAGTTTTACACCGCAAGTTGGTAATTGTATGTCTATCTAAGTGTGTGTGCCGGTGGCTGCCATCCCTCAGATTGCTGCAGGTGTGAATTATTTATTTTCACTTAAGATTTGCGCCGATGCTGGGTCCTGTTCCATCGTACTTGCTCCTTGGCCATTCATTCGACTCTCAGTACACCCAACTCCTAAACCAAAAGGCCCCTTTTCACTTTTACAGCTTTAAGGAAAAGTTTTCGCTCAAAAGTCAGCTGCAGAAGTTGATTTTAGTCGACCGAGAGCCACAAGAGATGCTTTTGTTTGTTGCAAATAATATAATAACAAAACAAGCGAGCCACTTTCTGGGGCAGTGATGAACGGAGCTGATGCCCCTTGAAGTTAGAAAATAATGGTACATATTTTTAAAACTTAAAAGTACTTAATAATACTCCTTAAATTGTACAAGGACATAGTTTCTTCAGATGGTTTGTTTGGTAATTTTATAGGATGCTCATTGCTTTAAAACTAGTTAGTAAAATTTACACAAAACGTAGGCTAGTAAGCTTCAAGGCGCTTTCTAAGGTTGACTTTGCATATGCTAAAAACGCATACGAGTATGCTCCCATTTCAGCACCTTAACAGGATATGCTGGACCTAAGGGAAAAGAGAATGGGAATTTTTTGCGGTCGTGGGAGTACTGGAAACTTGTCGTTGAAAATTAATTTGAAATTCAGAACGCCTTGTTGTTGGTCTGTTCAATATTGAAGCACCTAGCTGCTTAGAAAATGTAGTTTCTACTTTGTACAGTTTCCATTAGCTGCGATTGATTGACCTTCAATCGGCATTTTTTTAATTACGCTCGTTGATAGCACTCGTTTCCCGTTCCTTCACTTTCCTTCGCCATTGCCAACGCTCAATCAACGTGCAAATTATTATCAATTTGGCCGAATTGGCGAAAGAAGAAGTAGGACTTGGTGGCTGATGCAATCGGATCCTCTTCCGGTGCCTTTGCCCGGCCACGGCTTGGTAATTTTAATTGCGATTTTTTTATACCCACCCACCCAGCTGGTACAGAGCTCAACACGTTTGGCACATTTTGTTGGAAATTCATTAAAAATGACGTCGAAAAAGTTTGCATTTCACCCAGTTTCTCCCTCGTTTATTCAGAGTGAGTAGCTCTGGCTGTTCAATCGTTCTTTCATTCCATTTGATTTGCCTTTGCTTTTGCCGCTGACATTCAGATTACTTCACGGGTATCTATTTAACTTCAGTCGCAGTCATTTGAATTTTTAATTAATCGCTCGGCTGTTTGCCGAAAGTCAGGTGAGGAAGGAGCAAAGTGGAATGCAATCAGCGCCAAAAGGTTGCCCCGCGAATGAGGCACTCTGATTGGATCGAAATATTTGGCCAAAAGCTGACCCACGACATTTGCATGCGATCGGGTTTTTCGACAGTTTTGCATGTCCGAATACAATTAATTAGGCTGCGAGGCCCAACAAATGTCCAAATAAAAGTCAGCGGGGCCAACGAGTTAAATTAATGGCAAATTGTGCTGGGTCTGAGGTTACGGTCATCATCAGAAGTTGGCCCCGACGAGCGTCACTGGGCTAATTGAGCACAAAAACCCATTTCCAATTGGATGGAGTCCCAACTTTGGATGGCGGACCATATGCGGCGGCTTAGCCGGACAGCTGTCCAATTAATTAGAAACCACCAGAAATAGCAGACGGACTATGACGAGGATGACTCTCCGAGTCGACTCAACAGACCAAAGTTTGCATTGGCAAATTAATTACTGAAATCGTAGAAATTTGTCTTGCAATGGAAGCTCACTGCTGTTTGGCTTTCTAGATGACTTCCTGGCCAGAAGTTGCCCAGTTGCCCAGCCGTCCTGTTGGCCAGTTGCACAAGCCGAAGTTGTCCAACTGGAGTTGGAGCATATAGGATATCCGTGTATGAATTTGTATCCTCCTGCTCCAGCTACTGATTCTGCAACATTTTTGCTCAAGGAAGCGCCCGGCGGGCTAATCACATAAGAGAGGTCTGGGCAGGGGCCAAAACTTTTGCCTTGGCATCCAACAATATTTGTTCTGAGTGCATAATGACAGTCAAAGTTGACACAAATGAGCATAGCTTGTTACTAATTTTAATGCGCTTCGGTGCACAGTTGGTCCTGTGCAAGGAAGTCCTGGCTAGGATTTTGGGGTCAGATTTGGCAGAGGGGCAGAAAGTTTTTGTTGCGGAAATTACTCGGAATGCGGGACTGGGTTGTGCATAATTTTTAATTGACCCACGACGGCTGTGGGAGTGGACTTTCGTCTAAGTTTCTAAAATATTTTACAAGTTAATTCGATTTAGACAAAACTTGAGCCATGACTTACAACTTACAACTTGGCCAATGAATTATGCAGGCGACATGGCCAGCTCATCCCCCATCTCATATTTCCCATGTTCAGCTGGGTCTCTCTAAAGTATGCATGAGCCATGTACCCGGAATTGAATTGCCGTTAAAGCGGGTAAATTGCTCTTGATGTTTAGCAAACATTCTACCGCCTGAGTATGAGATTGGAGATTCTGGGAACTGGTAACTGGGTAGCTAGTGGAGAGGGTGTGCACAGCTTCAACCGCCGGAAAAGTTTGTAGATCAAAATGAAAGTTTGCCGTTGTTGTTAATCCGTTGCACGGCATAAAAACTATGCGAAAGTTTAACTACACAGCACAGGGAGTACAGGTAGCACAGTAAGCAGGATTCAGGACTCGGGATTCAGGATCCAAGAACCAGGAACCCGGATCCCGGCACATGGCATAATAATAATCCGTGCGGCAAACCTTTTGATGAGTTCAGGCTAAAGCGGATGAGAAAAGAGGTGGAGGCGGCTTGGGGGCCCTGAGCCAAAGTAGCTGTAAATAATTGCCAAAACTACTTAAGAATGCTGCACAGTGAAACGCTTCCTCAAGGATCAGCAGGTGGGCTGCGGATGGGGCAAAAGGGTTGGTTTGAGAAAGGATTGGTTAAGGGGGTTTCAGAGATACCGCAACAAAGAGCTCGATTCCAGCCAACTGCAGTGCACGCAGCCAACCGCCATTGTTGCTGCAGCCGCCAACGTGGCACTAATTAGAAGTATAAAAGGTGCCACAACAACAGTTAGAGAGCAGCATCATCCTTATTCCCCTAGTATTCTCCTTGTATTCCTCTTGTTTTCCCTCTCATTCACCTGCGAATCTGCCGCCTGCCTGAGCAGCAGTTAAGCTTTGTCTGTCGAGCATGCAAATTATAGTTGCTGCGGAGGCGTCTGGCGGCTTGAGACGTTGCCACGCCCCTATCTACGCCTACGCCTACATAAGGCTACTGCTGATGTCTGTTGTTTGAGAATCAGACAGTGGCGAACTCAAAGGGGGTTATAAAATCGAAATGACAGGGGTTTTAAAGAGTTTTGACAGAATGTTAATATCATTCAATTTTTATTTTTGATTTTTGAATGAATATTTTTGTAAAATACGTGAAATATTATTCATGAAGCTCTCAAAGCACTCCTCTGACAAATTTTATCTGTATAAGAAATCCCAGTCTTCAATGAATTAATTTACAAATCTAAAACATTTTAATGATGAGATGCAGTTCCCCCTGGTACATATTCCGAGTTCGCCTCTGAACTCAAGCAGTTGCTACCTGCGCACTTTGCTGCTTACGTTAATTAAAATACATCTTCAGGGGCCGGGCAAATGTGATTAACATATGAATGGCACATTGTCCGCATAAATTTGTCATTGAGTGGAGTTGTGTGGCCGGGGCCGACAGAGCGGTGACATCTATGCCCTGTGGTCACTTGACATCTTAAGCGGCTACAGACAGGCCGCAGCGGTGGCGACCTCGAGGCGCCTGCAAAAGAGTTTCCGGTATTTGGGCGCACTCCGGGGTTATCCGACTTCTGGGAGGTTATCCTACTGGAAGACATGCTGGGCTTCGTATGAGGCTCACCCATTTTCGGGCTGCTGATGCTCCAACCTTTTAATGTGCCATTCTACCGACGCGTCACACATAATTATGGCGGATGTGCTGCCCAACGAAGCGTTAAGTCGAATTCTCGGTTCTCCTTCGTGCCGTTCCTGCTTCCAGATCCGCCATATATATACATATACGACTATATTCCCCCAGAAACCGCCGAGATCTCCTCCGGACTCCTCAGATGCCAGTTGCCAGTTGCCATTTGTGCCCTTTCATGGCTTTCAGGCCATGCATGTATTTTATTTTTTATGCATTATCATGTAACTGTGTGGCACCCAGCTTGCTGTTATTGTTGTGGCGGCTGTGTCGTCTTTCATTATTATTTATGCTTTATTTATATTTGTACGCACTTCCTGGCTGTAAAACCCGTTACTTGGCAGCGGGTGCCACACGGCGTATGCGCCATGGACGCCCACATGCCTCGTGAATCAAAGGAGTAGAACACATCCTATGACTTCTGTGACCATACTTCCATCTCATTGTTATGCTAATGGTCTACGATATATGAATAATAAGCCCGACCGCAGCGCGACTGCTGACCACACACATGGTCCTTCGTGGACGGACTACGGGACACTGCGTTTGAGGCTCTGATTTCGAACAGATCCTGTGGGTCTTGGAGTTTGTCCTTTGACGACGACAGTTGTCGCTTCAGTTATGCAAATGCCAAGCAGGAGGAAGTCCTCGGACACGAGGGAAGTGGTCGAATATTTGATATCTTTATATCTGTTTTCGAGAGCAACGCAAATTGTTTTCCTCTGTTTCTGTTATGAGACGAGCTCGTACTGTTGGCATATAAATCTGTTGGCCTCTTAAGCCCCGTACGCCAACTGCTGGGTGTAAAAAAGCCCAAAGGAAGTTTTAAGTTTAGTTGTCGTTTCGGCATTCCCGGAAGCTCTTAAAGGCAGGCGAAGCTGCCTCACACAGAAACACGTGCTTGAAGCTACATAGGTTTGGCCCAAAAGGATGAGCTGGGTGAATCGAGATGAGGAATCGTAAAATGCGAAATTTTATGTCTTCACCAGCCTAACTGTTGCTCGAATGCTTTTTTGCCGGACGGCTGCCATAAATCCTGACTCGTGCTTTTTAATGCCCACCTTTTGTGTTGTTTTGTAGCTCATTTGCCATTAATCTGGCGAAACTAAAAGTGAGATAACCAAGCCCAGATGGACTAGCTCACGGGTTCTTCTTCATTTATAACCAGGACTCGTGAAGCTTATACTGTTTCTTGTTATTACAAAAAATATATATATGCTTAGCAGGTTTTAGATGAACTTCTAAGGGTAAAGGGTTTGGTGTGTTGTTAAGGTAATGCTCTTTCTCAGTTAATTAAATATTTTTGAATAATCAAGTTGGAATATAACTTTAGAAGTATGTAAATGGTATTCAATTGAAATCAATTATCTTTTAATAAATATAGGTTTAATAGTATTATTCCACTTGTTATAACTTATTAAATATTCATTATTAAACACATTTTTACAAGTTCAATGCTTAATGAATCTTTTTGAATACCATTTTTAATGATACAGGAATTTCTGTTATGTATAAGTTAATTATTGAATAATGAATTGATTTCATATAATATTATATATTGCAGAGGCTATAGGTCTTGTTTTTCCTTTGTTTTTTAGTACCTTTGGAACCTATGATCTTTTTGCAGTTGCTATGACCCCATTTTTATGTAGCCCAGGCACGTTTTATTTGTTTAAAGAACTATTAAAATGGCATAAACAAGAACTCGAATGGCGATGGCAATCACATTGGTTGGCGGGCCAACTGAACGGGCGGACTGTTGGACTGGCTAACTGGCAGTGCCAAAGTTTTATCTGGTCGGAGGGGCTTTGGTGGAGGTGGAGGCCAGCTGCTGCTGCCTTTTGAGCGCATTGTTGTTGGTCGTATTTGATTATCGCATTTCATTTTGTGTCGGGTGAATGTAGAAAGTTGAATGCAAATTTGCATGACACCAACAGAAGCGGCCAGAAGTGGGTGGCTGAGGATGTGGATAGGGATGATGATGATGATGATCTTGGTGGAAATTGAGGGGGCGAAAAGGAATACGGCAACAATCACACCAACCATCATCATCATAATAATAACAAAGCAGCCAGAGCAACACTGCCCCATCCTGGGTATATTTTTTGTTTTCTGTTTTTTTTTTTTTCTGTTTGCTCCCCATTGTGCCCAGCCAGCGGAATGGGAGGATGGGCTGTCAAAGTTTTTAGGTATCATTTCAGTTTATTTGAATTATTCATAATTCGGACGGCAGCGTAAGAAACAAACAGCAACTCAGACAAGGCCGGGCCAGCAGAAAAAGCTGGCCAAAGATAACGGAAGCAGCAAATAAAAATCATTCATTGTAAACATTTTCCCTTTGCCGGGCGAAAGTTTTTTGGCAAACAAAAGGGAAACGTAGCCGCAGCTCAAATTCGATTCAATCAACAGAGAAATATGGAAATCCCAAAGCACAACTCAAGAAAAAATCCCCACCATATTTCAAAGCAAACTGTAAATTAAGTGAAACATTAAATATTTAACTTTCGATGGAATTAACTTTTTTGGGGTTTTCCACCCAAATTGCACCTGTTGAGCACCATCGAAAACTCTGGGAATCCTTTTGGCCATAAGAAGCACTTTCTCGGCTCAAAGTATCCCCTTCAAGTGCGCCCATGCAACACGCAAATGCCTAATAGTCAAAGTTTACTTTCCACTCTCTCCGTTTGTTGTTCTTGCCACAAGAGTTTCGCCTTACTTTCTTCTTTCTCTATAGCTATTGAACTCTTGTTTGACTCATACTAAAATGTGCAATAAATTGAGCACTTCCTAGGGCTTCTGGGCGGGGCTGTGGATCTAGGGGCAGGTGAGAGGTGGCCTCCACTCGCCTCACGACAGTTTTACGACAGTCACGCGATGGCCTGCTCGCGATATAAATAGAAAGGCAGCGTGCCCGAAATGTTTGTAAAAATTGAATGTTGGTTAGAAAAGCAACACAGTCAATCACTCAGTATACTGACAAGATAAACACCAAATGCACAAGAAAGAAAATGTTGTGGTAATATTAGAAGTTTCCGTAGAACATAGAATCCTTATTTTTAACACAGAAATCTCAGGATATTTCTCATAACAGCCAAAATAACGATCCGAATGTCGAAAAAAATATTTTGTTAGCTTTGTAATTGAATTCTTATTGATTTTGAATTTAAATTTTTCAATTTCGGGAAAAAAATTTTTTTTTTAATTTTTCAAAATTTTGTGATAAACTTTTGTAAAAAATAAACTTTCCAGAATCGTTAAAACAGTGACCTGCCTAGTAAGATATGGTTTTTAGCTGTTCAAAACAGTGTGCCTTTTTGATGTAGGGTGCATTTTGGCTAAGTTATAGGCAATACAACTTTGGGAAATGCTTTTTTACAGCAAATCCAAAATTCAGATTTTTCTTACATTATTTGCCGAAGCAAAACAAGTTTGGGTCGAAATATAAAATGTCATAAAAAAACAGTCACAGGGCTCATAAGATATGCTTTTCAGCTGTCCAATTTCTGTAGCATTGCATTGTGATCAGTTGCTTAAAAGGGTTCGGTTTTGAAAAAGTATTTAACCCTATTAACTTGATATTTTCTTGGTCTTTAAACAATCTTCAGCGAACTCTAAGTCCCCTTGCAATGAAATGCATATTAATGTTGAAAGAAACTTTGATGGATCCTAAATTATTGTCATCTTAAAAGGAGCTAATTTTTCTGAGTGAGTGGGCAGATAGGCGGAAAATAAAGAGGTGTGGGAGCAGCAAGAAATTAGCACAAACTATGCCGCAAGAAAAGTTAGTTGCGAAGCCTAATAAGCGGCGCCCATGGTGGCCCCACGAAGGACTAGGACTCTTTACCCCACAACCCCTGCACAACCATAGTCATCATCCGCCCTGTTGGCCGATGATTTGCCAACGTTTTCACTTTCACATTTGCGTGCTGCCGCTTACGTCGCTGCCCTCTGCCGCCATCGCTGCTACTGTCGGCGTCGCTGTCGTCGCATTGCGAATTCCTGGCAGCAGCGGGCAAAGTTTTAGCATACTTTTCGGCGGCGGCGACAGTATTTTTTGTGCACTTGACATGTTTTGACACGCTCCACGCTCGACGCTCCTTCCAAAACCATTTTGGGCAAGAAGGGCTGAGGAGAGCTGAAGTGTCCTGGCTGGAGGAGTTAGCATGTTCGCCTCGCCGCTGGAGTTTGATATTGTTTTGCGCGCCAAAAATGCTAACGATAATCTGGTGAGCCACCACACCTGCCTTGGCAACTCACCACGTTGCCCAGGACGACGGTTACCAACTGTTCCAACCCTTTTGGCAGGACCTCCCTCTTGTACTTGCACTTTCCAGGCGTCGCTTGCCGTTTGTTTACCTTTGCTGGTGTTGCTTTAGTTACTGACCAACAGCGGTCCGCAGAAGGCGATTTTTTCCACGGTTGTTGTCGTTCTTTCTGCATGATTAACGCAAAAAGATGTTAAATTATTAATTGGCCGGTTGGCGTGTTTTGCATTTCTGCTTTTGTGTTGTTGTCCAGCCGCATTTAATGTCCAGCCGGAGGTGTGATGCGTTTGGAAAAAGTAATTGCTTTCGTCCCGCCAATTCACCAGTCAGCCACTCGACACATGCACAAAAGACCGGCTGACAACCAACCAACCATACCAACCAACCAACCAACCGCCAACAACAACTTGCCCGGTTAAATAAACAGCACAACACTCAATACACACACATACACACTTATTTCACCAAAATATTTGCTGGCAATTAAGCCGGAGACTGTGAAAATTACGCGATCCATCAAACGCTGCCCGGCGGCAGTGGGAGGGTATGTCGCCGTGATGCAAATTGATGCAATATGCAAATGGCATTTTAATTAGTTTATTAATCGGCTGCGGCCTCAACTCAGCAGGTGCAATCGCCTGGCCATAATTTTCCGGCGGGCGAAGTAATTAATTTTTGACCCCTCAACTAACGAACTATTGGATTTTCCATTCATCTTTTTTTATCTTACCCCAGCCCCAATTGCTGCGGCAGCGGGACCGAAGCCATCGCAACGCGTTACACTACTGTGCCGCGCAGGACGCGGACCAGAGCAAGGACCTCGTGGCGGCCGCCAGCATTGCGATCGCAGCCCCCGAGCTGCTGGAGTCGGCGGATGAGGATGGCTTCACCCCGCTCCATTTGGCCGTCATCCAGGGCAACCTGGCCATGGTCAACCTGCTGCTGGCCAACAAGGCGGATGTGAATGCGGTGGACAATGAGGGCCATTCGGTGGTGCACTGGGCCACGGGTGAGTGCAGGGTTGATAAGCAATACAGTGGAGCTTCTATAATTTTTATACAATATACTTTTCGAGTGGAAGAAGTTGTATCTATAGAGGTTCCACTGTCATCCTAGTTTCTGTACAACCTATTGATTTAATAACTCTTTTTTACTGGCAGCCTAAAAGCAAACTATTTTTGTTTAAACAATAATTTGTTTAACGGAAAGCTCACACTTAGCTAGGGAAATATTTACCTTGTACTAACTAAACATACAACTGCATTAATTACATTCACCAATAATGCAAAACTATTTATTTTTGACCGCAAGCATTTTCCAATCCATTAAATCTATTAAGCTTATTCATATGTTGACTAGAAAAATTGCAATTAATTAAAAAGTGTGATGACTACCAAATATGATTTATTTTTTTCACTTAATGACAAAGGAATTCATTTAGTAATAAATAAAGCTTTAATTTTTATATAAACAAATTATCAAAAGTTTAGTATTAATGCTAATTACCCTCGTAATTCTCAGTATGCGGTGAGGTGGAGTCCTTGCGAGCTGTCCTGGCCGCAGGAGCTAGTGTGGCCAAGCCGGACGCCAATGGCGGTACTCCGTTGCACTATGCTGCTCAGATGTGCGGGGCCAGCCATGATAGCAAGCAGCAGGCGAGTTCTAGCAACAGTTCGAGGCTCTCATTGGAGATCCTGGGCATCCTCTTGTCCCATCCCCAGAGCAGTGTTGATGTGCAGGACAAGGATGGCCGTCAGCCGCTTCTATGGGCAGCTTCAGCGGGTTCGGCCAAGGCAGTGATAGCCCTGGTTAAGGCTGGTGCCAGGGTGGAGTCTTCCGATAAGTGGGTTAAACAACATATCCTTCTTTACCATATCCTATATATATATATAATTCTCCTTCCAGAGATGGCCTCACTGCCTTGCATTGTGCTGGTTCCAGGGGACACACAGAATGCATTGACACCCTGATTGGTCTTTGCGGTGCTCCCACGGATCTTATCGACTCCAATGGCTGCACCGCTCTACATTACGCCGTTACCTTGGGTCATGCAGATGCCACAGCTAGATTGTTGGATTTGGAGGCAGATCCAAATCGTCAGGATCGCAAAGGACGCACGCCAGCTCACTGCGGATGTTCCAAGGGCCAATTTGAGACCTTAAAGTTGCTAAAGGAACGCGGTGCCAATCTGTGGCTACGCAACGCCAAGGGTGATCTGCCTCTCCACGAGGCCGCAGCTTCTGGGAGAAGAGAGCTCTTGGAGTGGCTCCTCAATCAAAGGCCCAAACAGGTGAACACCACTAGTAATGATGGACGCAGCCTGTTGCATATTGCGGCGGCCAATGATTATACCGATATGTGTAAGTTGCTGCTGGATTACGGAGCAGATGTGAATGCCGTGTATCGGAATTCAAGAGGATTGGTTTTAACCCCTCTGGATGGGGCTTTGCAGCGTGGTCACCGCTCTACGGCCAAGTTTCTACAGGCAAACGGCGGTCAGCCGGCCAACAAGGTGAAATTGTCAAGCAGGCGGGCTGGAAACCCCTTCCATGAAACCAATGCCACGGATATGGTGAGACCTTTGAAGTATGTGGAGAAGGAGGAACTGCATGACCTACGCAGCTCAAAAAAATATGTAGTGTACCTTAAACGTTCCGATTCTGATAACGGGAATGGAAACGAGAATGGGAAGGACGATCCTGATGGGGACTGCAGCTGCTCGGAGCAGACTTATAGAAAGGAGCAGCGGATGAGACACGTTTGCCGGCGACACAAGAGAAGGCAACTTAGGAGGCGAACCAGCAGTTGTGGTGAGTCCAAACACGAACGATGCAGCGAAATCTGCCGCTCCAAGAGTAATATTGAAATCAGAAGGCGGAAATCCCGCGAGCGGTACGCCAGTTCCAGTGAGTGGGAGGAGGAGGAGGACGATGAGGACTCCTGCGAGAACTGTTGTTATCACAAAAGACAAAAGGATCGTGTGGTTTCCCGGAAGCGGTCCACGTCATCAAGGAAGTCAAAAAACCGAGAAGAGAGCGAGCAGGAGGAGGGAAATCATACGGCGCAGTCCTCGCCGGAAAAGAGTTCCAGGAAGCCATTAACTGTGAATGGGGAACATCCGACGAATAACTCCAAGGATCAGATAGTTTCGAAGGAACGGCCTCCTTCCGCTTCCAGGCACCAAACGCCCACAAAAGAGGGCACCTTCATCAAGTCACCAACCCAAAGCGCCAAGAGTGAAAAAACCGGCCAAATGGACAATCTTCTAGTGGAGGAATCTCATGCAGTGGAGCTAACAGATGAGGAACAGGAGGCAGCCAAGTCAGTGGTGACAAAGGTTGATGTCCATCATGATGCTGAGGAAAACCAGAATTCAAAATCATCTGAGGAATTACCACTTACAGAGGAAAATGAAAAGGAAAAGGAGCATGAGAAGGAACGGGAACGGGAAGCCAAGTTGCAGCTAAGCGAAGAGGAAACCCAGTTGGTATCCAAGGAAGTAGAACAGGTGATCAAAATAGCAGCCACTGCATTAAGTAGCGAGTCCAAAAGTTCCAGTGAGGAAAAGCCGGTGGAAAAAGAGATGCCCGAAAAGAGTGAAGAAGCTGTGAAAAAACCTGAAGAGGATGTTAAGGAATCCCCAAAACCTGAAACCCCCTTCAGCGCCACTTCCTGAGCCAGCGGTGCCACCAGCACCACCTAAAGAGGAGACCGCTAAGCCACCGAGCACCGCAGAAAAACCACAGCAAAATGCCAACACGGTCGAAGGGGTTGAGTCTGCGGCTTCAGAGCCAGAATCTGTTGGCAAAAAAGTTGAGCCGATGGAGCAGGCTGAAGCCAAGCCGAAACCCAATACCAATTCTTTGCCCACTCCACCGCCCACCGCTCCTCCTCCTGCTGAGCCCAAAAAACCGCCAACCACACCACAGCCACGCCCATCAACGGCCCAAACGCCCACTCCCCAACAGGAGCCACCGCAAAGGGAACAGGAGACAAGGCGTTCGTTCACACTTCTGGCCTCCGACTCGGCGGACGATGACCCAGTTCCGAATCCAAATTCAAATCCTCCAGCTTCAGCTTCCGATGAGCCTGCTACTGAGCGGAAATCGAGCTTCCAAGTGCTGAAAAGCGACGACTCCCTGGATGAAAACTCAAAAAGACCTGGACGTAAGGTTGACTACGAGCCGGGTAATCAAGTCTTTCAGGTGGTGAATGAAGGAGGTTCTGCGGTCCAGCTGCCAAGTGCCTCGGAGCTGGAGAAGATGGAGTATGAATATGAAGAGTACGATGACGACTACGAAGATGATGACAGGAATGGTATTGATCCGGAGCATGATAGTGCCTTACGTCGATTTCTCAGCAGTGGAAATCGACATGGAGTAGGCAGTTCAGGACCTGGAGCAAATGGATTGGGAGCAGGAGGAGGAGCTGGAGGATCCATTGCAGATGACACTTCTGAGGGCATGGGCAATGGCAGAAAGCGTCGTCTCAAAAAACGCGTTCGCAGTGGCAACAAAACCCGTAGCAATTGGAAAAACTCTCAGGATTCACGTGATGGCGGCAACATGGCTGCCTTGGCCACCAGCAAGGATCAGGACTCGGGCTTCGAGCCCAGTCCTCGGGCAGAGCGTAGCAAGATACCTACACTTCGGTCCGCCCATACAGCCCATATGCCACGACGACCCATCTACGCTACTTTGGATGGACGCTCTTGTAGCAGTCGGATGGAAAACCGCAAGCCCGGCGATAAAGGAGCTTGTGACATGGGCGCGGTCACTCGGTCGATACAGCGCAATATCCGGAGGTGAGTAGCCTGAATGAAAACATTTCAAAATAGAAATCACAAGGGTTTTGAAGTCACTCAAAAGGTGTCTTAAAGTATAAATTTATTATTAGAAAGAGAGATTAAATTACTTTTAGTAATCTAAGCTAGAAGCTTTTGTGTCACTTCCATTAGCCATTTGCAGCATTCAAAAAGTGTCCCTCTTTTGAATTTAAAAATTTAATGGACTTCTGAAAGATTTTTCGTGAGAAATATTGAAATAATCGATGTATGCAAATGAGAGGCGTTAAAATACAAACTTATAAATTATCCGATTTTTCCCCTGTGCACGAGGAAGCTGGACAGATTGGCTGTGATTGCGGAGAGTTCGAGCCCCGGAGAGTTGATGGCGAGATTCATTCATTTAAATTAATCTCCAGGCAGTTAGTGGCGCCGACTACGCTGCCTTTTTGGCCGTAGATTTATTTACTTGATGCTTGATTTTAATCAACTTGAATGTCCCACTGCCTGGACTCGCATTATATCACGCGCGCACTTCAGCTCTGCCGTTGCGGCTGCGGCGTCCTCTTAATGTAATCAAACTGGACGAAGCCGCTGCCGTTGCCGCTGCCGCCTTAAAGTTAATTTAGCCAGGGATTTAATAGCCCAGCCAGCATTTCTCATTTCTTTTCTTGGGCTTTCTTCTTTTTTTTCGGGAGGCCAGGCTCTCCATTGTTGCGCTGGTCAGCAAATAAATTGCCAGGCTTCCGTTCGCCATAAAACGGAGCGCTTTAAAGTTATTATAATGCGGTTAAAGGCAATAAACGCGGCATTAATGTTCATTTTCCGTGTACTTAAGCATGAACTTTCAACTGCTGTCCGTAGTTATTAAGCCTCAAGGATTAACTGTGCTCATAACAGGTGGAGAGTTATGTCTGTGACACATTTATTGGTGACAAGTTCTTAATTCAGTTATATTTCTACTCCTTATTTTTGATCTTAATGACCTCAAGGAAAGAAAGAAAAAGTGAAACGTAAATCATAATTAGGTCAAGTCCAACACGGCCCTAATATCCTGGCTGATTTATTCCAGTGCCCTCGAATGCCCCCAAATCTCGTCCGCTGCCAAACCTCTCTTGTCATTAGCCGAAATGCTCATTTCCGGCAAAGAGTTGCGCATTTTAATTAGCTGCACAGAATCAGAACCAGTCCGGGGCGAAAGTGGTGAAAGGGTGAAAATGGGGGCCAAAAGGATGCCCACCTGCGGTGGGATGTTTTGTTTATGCAGAAACTTGAACAAAATATGAAAATTAGCCGCAAGCAGGCAGTCGTACTTTGGCTGTGAAGCAAAGTCTTTGGCTCCTTTTACAACTCGCTAATGCTAATTGTAAATGGAATTAGTGCAGATTAGCGAGAGCATTTTTAGAGGTCCTTGAAGGCGTAGAGCAGAGACAGCAAGGACGATTACCATTTCTCTGTGTTCTGTGTTCGCTCTTCGTTTGCCGACTTGTTCCGGTAATCCTTTCGTGCTCTATGGGATTTCCTTATGAGTTCTTTGGCCATAAACTCATACTAGCAATAAATGAAACTTGTGTATGGGGCTAATTTAATTTTGTCATTTGTATCCGCCCGGTGTAGCGGATCGATGCCGTAAGCTGTTGCTCAAACTTAAAAGTCAATTGTATTTATTTATGGTATTTGCATAAGCCGGGCCCGCAAAACTTAATTAAAAAGCGTAAGCTGACTTTTATTAATTTTGCTAATCTGCCTTGTAGCCCATGAATAAATTTGCAAACATTCACCGAGAAAGTAAAACAAAACAAAACAATAACGGAACGAAAACAGAAGCGGAATCCGGCCGGCGAGCGCATTTCATAAATAATTCTTTCCACTTGACTAATGAAAATATTTAACTCGGCTGTTTGCATAAGCCCAAGCTGGAGTAGCGGCAGAAAATCAGTAGGAGAAGTTAAACCAGAGGCAAGATTGCGCCATGTTAAGGTTTCGACAAATACGCGGCGTATACGCAATGTACGCAAAACCGAAAGTCAAACAAGTGTCTTGCTCAGCAACTTTCCGAACAAGTTCCTCAACAAGTCGTCGGGGTGAGTCAATTAATTCCCGAAGAATATACGGTTGGGCATCGTCGCCGTTGGTGTGGGTGGCGAAAATCCAAATAGAATTTACTCGGCATTCGAGAGGAAAAGTATAAAAAAGTAAAAGAAAAAAAGTAAAAAGTGAATCCATAGCTCCCAGTCGAATACACTTTGCGGAGTGTTGGCCATTCGTGGGGGTGTCGACCAGGAAAATACCATGAAAAGTGTGTAAATAGAGACTTTATTTTATTTCGTATTTTTCATTTTCATTTTATTTTTGCATTCGCATGCTTTCACACGGACCCGGGCAACTTTATTTTGTTTCCTCGTTTTGGCTCCGAAGAGATTAAAATTTTATCTGACGCATAAATTAAACAAATAACTTACCGGGGCGTTGTGTGCGAATTTTGTGTGTGTGTGTGTCCCAGTAGGAGAAGCAGTAACAGCAGCACAGGTGAGATTTGGGATTTATAATGTGCGCTCACGTAATTGACGTTGTTAAATATTTGGATTTCGTTTTTCGTCCCGACTCGACCCCAAAATTTATCTGTTGTCCTTGGGCCTGATTTTTGTGGAGCGTGACGGAATTAGGCATATTTGTTGACCGACTTTAAAATGTTGATTCTGATAGTAGTTATATACATAGGAAAATTCATTTAACTTTGAGCGATTAGTTTAAGCCTGAACCAACCATCTTGAGGTCTTGGTTTTCTCAGTTTTCCCTTGAAATCCAGCCAGTCAGCTTGCCACTTGGCCAAGTTTGAAGCACGGGCTCAGAAATATAGCCGTAATGAAAAATGAAGCGGCAAAGTTTTCGGTAGCCGCAGACTTTTCGCGAATTCCGGGGTGCGACTTTGTCAACACTTTTGGCGGCCATCGATTTTCAAGGCACTGTAGTCTAGTGGTCTACTGGTAAACTTGTAAACTGGATATGCAGGTATGCAGGCCACGTCGTTCAGAGCTGGGCAGGACAGGATTCTCGGGGTGTTCCTGGGCCAGCCATTAACACTTGGCAAAAGGTTCTCTTAGAGCTTTTGTTGCTTGTGCGGCACAAATTGCCGGCGGGCGGGATTCGTTGTTGCAACTTGTGCAGCGCTTAATTTCTTTGCATTTTGTTGTCGTTGTCAGCGCTTGGGAAAAGTGAGAGCTGCGCCTACTGATGGTGCTGGTGCTGACTTTGCCGCCGGCGGGTTTTCCACTTCATCCACTTTGGCGCTGCGTGCACTTTTTGCCTGTCACATTTGTGTCGCAAACAGGAAGAGATGGGTGGAATGGTTGGGTGGGCTGTCAGTCAGTGGGTCGCACGGCCGGTGGGACAGTTGGTTGCTGCAAGCGTTGGCAGTGGAAAAATGTGCCACACAAAATCAACGCGCACAAGAAAATGAAATGAAAGTTGTACTAGGCGAACGTAGAGCGGAAACGGAAATCAGTAGCAGCAGCAGCAGCAGTAGGACAAGGAGGTTGGGGGTAAAGAATGGGACAGCGACGATGGTGAAAAAAAATATGCCAAGGACAGTATTGCAAAAAGTATTTGCACAAAGCGAAAGACTTGCAAAGAACTCAAGCGCAACCGAATGGAGCCAAAAGCGAGGCGTAAAATTGAAAAGCGCTTCGGCAAACAAGTGATGACGATGACGATGGCAATGGGGGATGGTTGGCAAGATGGCCACGATAAGAAGAACCATGATGATGATGATAAAGACGATGGTGATGAAGAAGATGACCACTGGTGGGGCAGCAAAACAAGCGGATGAACGATGGCCCGCTTTGAAGTCGCGCTGCGGGATTTCTTCGGGCCCTCGGCCAATTTATTACGCAGCTTTTGGCTCACAAGGATTCTTACCTATTTATTACCTGCCTCTTTCGACGTGATCCCCTTTCCCCTGCCATCATCCCATTCCATCCATCCATCCATCCATCCCACGAGCAATGAACTTTTGTTTCAAAGTCAAATTGTTTTGCATAATTTCGCGCTGCGCAGCCAAGTGGCGAGCAGTGTCAAGCGGTCTCCTCACAGCTGGCTCTGGGTAAACAATTTTCGAAAACGCCGCTCCAGCCAGCTTTTTTGCACTCCAAGTGCCCTCGACAAATTTGCTTAGTTTTTTCGGTGAATGCGCCGCTTCGCTTCTCTGGCAAAGAAGCAGAAAGCAAAAGGCTTGGACGTCATTCGTTGATTTAGAAGAGTCGCTGGCCCGCAGCCGAGTTAAGGGAGCAACTTTTGAGGGCCACCCAAAATGCATACCCTTAGCCTTATCCTTAATCTTACCCTTAAAGCGCTGAAATTTGCCTGTTTGCCTAATTTTTAATAAAATTTCTAATAACATTTTATGGCTTAGAGGGTGCCGTTGGCGGCTTTTATTTGGCTCGCTTCGTTTATGCTCGCTCCTTTCTTTCCGCCGCCCTCAATTCTCAATTATTAATAGAATTTTTTCCGCGTACGCACTTTAGTATTTTTGAAATTTTAATAACATGATGCCTTTTATTGCGCTCCTGCCGGAGAGTAGAAGGTCCTTTGTCAGCCGCCCAGCAGGCGGCACTGCCTTCTGTTTGACTCGCGAAATATCAAAATGACAATTTACGTACATTTGCTAACATTTATTTTTGCAAGGCCCAGGCAAACTGATTCTTGTTCTTATTCTGATTCTGATTCTCATTCTGGAGATGATGGGGACAATGGGGAGCGGGCACAAAGAGCTCAGGCTGCGCTTTTTTCTGAGCTATGTTTATGGTTTCCAATCTTCTTCATCCGCAGATATTACATGGAGCGCAAGATCTTCCAGCATCTTCTGGAGCTCAAGTCACTGCAGATTCGCTCCAGTAAATTAAACGAGGCAGTGCTGGTAAAGCGCGCGGTGGAAGACTATCACAAGTCCTGTGTCCTTTTGGGCGGCGAAACGGGTACACGACTTCGGCGTTACAACTTCAGCGAGTACACGTTCAAGAACTTCGAACTCTTCCTCTACGAAACGCTTAAGGGACTCCAGCGTCCGGGCACCAACAACTTTCAGAACATCAACGAGGTGTACGAGGAGGTGGGTGATGATTAAGTGCCGCCACCAACTGGCTCATCCCATTTTTATTCCATTTTCAGGCTGAGCGGCGTCTGAGTCCGGATTACAATGCCTACGAAAAGGCGCTGCAGTGCACCACCAAGACGCACCGCTGCCTTCATGCGGCCCATGCCTACACGGGAATACCCTGCGCTGCCTACAGTAAGTAATCTATTTGACAAACACACTGAAAACAATTTATAGTCAAAAACGTTAAAAGTTTGGCAAGACATAAGAAGCGGAGGAAAGGGAAAAAGGGAGTAAAAATCCTAGTTAGACATCTAAAAAAATAATATTTACTTTTTCCAAATTACTTTTGTTGCAAAATTTTTTTTTTTGTGACGTGCCTTTCTGCTGATGCTACGATTGCTCGAGGGCTTTAAGCGGCTCTATGCAAGCGTGAAAAATGGCACCAGACAGGCTTTTGCCGGGCCAAAGGATCAAATCGCCTCGCCAACGGGTTGGCAACACTTTCGCCGGCAGTGGGTCAAGCGTGGGACGAGCGGACACTCGAATTCAAAGCATCTGCTTGGGAGCTTCAGGGCATAAAAATGTATAAATCCTAATTACGAGCAGTTTATTCAGTGCGGGGCAAATTAAAAATATTCTCGACCCGGCTTTCTGGCTTTCAACTTTTATTACATCTTCACTGCTGTATCTGAAGCTGAAGAGCTGGCATCCTGGCATCCAGCTCAAAAGGATGCGTCCGGCTTATGCCAAATTAAAAACGCATTCATTTATACTTCTTCATGCCGCTCCGTTCTCATCAACAGGGCACGTTGTTCTTGTTTATGCAGAGTTATTTCCCTGAAAGTAGCCCTTAATCCCGACGCGAGATGGCTCTTAATCCGGCAACCAAAAACGGGGTGCGAGGTCCCTTCCCATTTCTTTGTCTGCCTTTGCCCTTGCAATTTAGTTAAGTGTTGCACCTGCAGGACACCTGTCAGGTGATAGCAATTCATTGTAGTTCGCAGCAATGATCAACCCTAATGTATCATTAATCTAATGTGTGTCAACGGTTCTTTGCATTTTACAGTTCCCATGATGAATCATCACACGATGCCAAAGTTCGGCTTTGGACCGTATAAAAAGACCGGCAGTGTCAGCAGCTTCTTCCTGCCCAAAATCCTGACCAGCGGTCGCGCCTCCAGCGGAAGAGCTGGCGGCCTGGGTAGCGGTACGGCTGGCAGTGCGACCGGCAGCCGTTGCAACCACAAAGTGGCACTGGAATTGTCACATGGAAAGAACAAACAGCTAATTTCACTGCCAGCGGAAAAGTTGGACAGCAATAAACGATATTACGTGACGTTCACTGTTAAGGACTCGTCGGGGCCATCGGCGTACCAGCAGCAGTGCGGCAATTCCGCGGGCGGCAAGTAGTGCTCCTGTATTCTACATATGCGTATACGTAATGTGGCGTACGGTGCGTATACGCCATGGATGGCCATTGCCATCAGGCATCGTCGCGGGATCCTGCGCCCGCATCCTCAGGCTCCTTTATATGCTGTTTTTGTTGTTGCTGCTATTTGTGCTTCTGCTGCTGCTGGTGCTCCAAATGCATTAAAACAATGCCATCGCAACATTTTGTGTCGCTGCTCCTGCTGCTCTGTTGTTGTTGCTGCAATTGTTGTGGCCACCCGTTGTCCGCGCTGCCTTTTTTCCATTCGTTTCCTGTCCTGGCGCTGGTGTAATACCACGGAAAATGTGGGTTTTTGTAGGGTGTATCACGGACGTATACACTTAACCTATTAGGTTGGCAAAATTAAATTTATTAACCCAGGCAAAATGCATGCTCTTTGGCTTCTTAATTTTTGAACAGGATAAAGTTATAAAAAGAGAATTTAATTTTGGTTTTCAGTTTTAGTGGATGTATTAATAGCTAAAAATAATGTGCCTTTAAATATTTCTTTAAAGTGTTTAATCTGGCAACATAAACATGTCCTTATTTGATGTCTAAGATCTCTTAGGCTCTAAAAACTTAATAAATCCAACTAAAATTATTATTTCTGATGATGAAACAATATTACAAACTCAAAGATTTATTACAAATTTTTGTTTATTTTTCATTTAAAAAGCAATCTGAAAACAGAACACAAAATAGTCGATTCAGTTCTTTTTAACACCGCTGTTGTTCTCGCTGCACTTTAAGATGGCCAAATGCTGATAATGGATGATGGCTCTGCTCTGCGGCTGTCAGTTGAAGTTGTCACGCCAGCAGCGATGCAGGCAGCCACTGCAACAACAACAGGAGCGGTAACAGCAAGAGCAACAGCAATTGCTAAAGCAACGGCAGCTTAAATTATGTGGTCCTCCAACCCCGGACAGTTCAGTTGCTCGGTTGTTCGGTTGTTCAGCTCCGCGCTGTGTTGTTTGCCTGTATTTCGTATTCTTTTTTGCCGTCTGTTTGTTTGTCTGTTTGTCCGTTGGCGCTGTTACTGGCGCTGCTGCTGCGCTTTTATTTCAGTTTTTCATTATCATTTTTTGTCGCAGTCGCTGGGTTTTGTTTGGTTGGGGGACTGCTGCTTGGCATGCTCCTAATGCCGCAGATAAGCGTTGTTATTAACGCTCGGCTTACCAGGACTAGGCGACAGGCGTGAGGACATGCCGCCCATCGTCGCTTTTGTCCAAGGAAAAGGATGAGAAGGAGAAGGTTCAGCAGGAGCAGCAGCAATGGCAGCAGAAACAGCAGGAGCAGAAGCTAAAGCAGATTCAGAATCAGCGAATGAATAAATGTAAAATATGTACCGTGCATTTCTTTGGCATTTCAACATTTTTACTTTATTTGCAATTTTATTTACTTGTCTGCTTGTGCGCTCTTCCCTCTTCCCTCTTTCCATACCAAACACCATACCCATACCTCCACATCCCCATTCAAGCCATTCAAGCCGTTGTTTGTTTGTTTGCTTACTTCGCGCTGAGTGCATTGTAAATGGAGAATAATTGCATTGCATACAAAAAGCGTCGCGATTTTTAAATTTTATAAGCGAGCAGTAGCAGAAGCAGCATCAGTGGAGCAATAGCAACAGCAACAGCAACAGCAACAGCAGTAGCAGCATCCGCCGTAAAATGATTTCTTTAAATCAAATTATAAGAGAGGAGTGCATAATAAATTCCGTATTTTAAGAGTTCTCGTTCCGCGTAGACCTAAGGCAGCTGTTGCAAAATAAACGTTGAAAATGTCTAAATTGAAGCGCCAGTTTCATGCATTTCGCACACACGAAAAGAGAACACACACACAGACACAGCCAGTACACGTGGCCATAGTCAAAACAATGGTGCCACGCCCACTCAGAAACCCACAGCACCGAACCCACACACAACCACCCACATGTCCTTGGCATAGATGCGAAAAGCGGGCTGATTGCTCGCTTCGCAGGCGCCGGTATCATTATTTCAGCATCTGCCGAAACGACGACTGCTGACAAAAGGAACAGGCTGGCAAAAAGGAAAACATTTTTACGGCATTCTCCGCATTTTGGCAGCCACCTCCTCGCGCATCCTCCACCCCGTGGGTTTTCGGTTTGTAAAACTGGATGGCATTCTTATGGCTGCCATGAATGTCAGCCGGAGAAGTGGCTCATACAACAGCGGCGACTGCAGCTGTCAGCCCAACCAGCGATCGCAATAATCACCGGTCTCAATCGAAGCCATTATGAGTTTCACCAGGGCAACCATTTGGCCATTCGGGCATCCGACTGCTAATTGAATTCCAAACTGGCCTTTGCTGTCGCCTCCTGCGAAGGGGTTGTCCATTTTTCGTTGGTCCGAGGTCAGAGGCAGTCTTGGGAAAAACAGGAGAAGTAACTAGATGTGATCTTTAAAATGTGTAAAAACCATAGTATTACTACATTGGTACTTATAAATATAATTACTATCACAGAAGCGTATTCTTTAAACTTCTTGTAAAAGCCATGGAAATGCACGACTTCGTTTAATTAAAACTGAAAATCTTTCTTTATTTAAACTGAAAATGATAAAAGAACATAAAATCTATTTACTTTGTTCAGAAACTTTTAATTTATCCTCTGAATAATAATAATCGATATTAGCCAGAATGTCAGAGGCAGACTTTTCACTCTGACCCTTGAAAAAATCCCCATTTTGACCGAATTATGGCTGGAGAGGAAACGCTGTTTGGGGCCTTTATTATTTCAACAGCCCTGTTCGGACTAAGTATGCCTCCGTGAGCGGTGACAGGATATTTTGAATGGTCAAACTCCCCGCCGTTCAGAGGAGTCGTTTAATTTATTTAAGCACGCTGTGGCCAAGGAGTCACTCTGCTCTGTCAGAGGAGGGAAGAAGGAGCGACAGGCACTCCAGCTGAATCACAGGAAGTGGGGCAACTGACCCTGGATTTCATTTCGATTTGCGCACTTGCCAGCAAATCTTCGGATTTATGTGGCTTTATTTTTAGTCCGAGTGCTGCAAAGTGCGTTTGGGCCGGATGAAAAGGTGGGCGGATGGCCGGGGGGTTGTGGAACTTAAAATTCCTGGCAATTGCCAGGGAAGCTGCAACGAAAGCGCTTGCCAGCAAATGAAAACGCCATAAAATTGACAACAAAAGCAAATGGCGAAGGTAAGTTGGAAAGTAGAGTGAAAAGTAAATCCGCACGTGCCAACCCAAATTACGGGGGAATACTTCAGCGCGGGGACTGAAAATGCGAGACCACAATGCAGATTCCAAGCAGCATTCTGAAATTAAGCTCTGGCTTGAGCATGTCTTGGCATCTGTAAGGTAAGCTCCTGCGGGTGTTCCATTACCAATCGATTTACCAAATTCGGTTTGAATGGTCTGCAAGCCAAGTTGGAGCTCTAAAAACTGTGCAACCAATTACGAAGAACAGGGCATTCGTAAAACTTTTCATTTTAAAAGATATTCTGAAAACAAGGGATGACCTATAAAGTTTAGTTAATCATTGAAACAGTAACTTAGACTTAAGCAGTCGATTACCGAAAGCTAATGAATAAATATAACATTTGAAGTAAATTAAGGTGGGCGCTTCATTACCAATCGATATCCCCACTCAGTTTGAATTGCCCGGCATCCAAGTTGGTGTTCTAAAAAGTATGCAACAAATTACGACAAACAGACTTGCATTTGCTGAAAGTTTCCCCAGCTAAACTTTACCTTCTTGGGAGTTGGCGTTGCAAATTTCCCTCCAACTGTTTTAATCTCCTGTGCATGCCAAGGCCGTCCCAATGCCTCCTCCAAATCCTTCAATCCAATCCTCCCGCACCCCCCAAGCTTTACAGCCTTAATTCGAATCCACGGCTTTTGGGGCGGGCAGCTCGTGTTTGGCTTTGGGGCAAAGGCAATGGAAATGCGGAGAGTAAAAGGAGCAGGAGATGGATGTGGAGGCGGCAAAGGACCTCCTTGGCTTGTGTAAAGTAATGAAGGCGGTCTCCATTGACCGACCGCCTTGCCGATGTTTCGATTACGCGCCTCAAGTGGCAATCAGGCTGCATCCCCGTCTGCAGCGCCGCAGGATTTGCTCCGCATTAATAACACTTAACCCCTGGCCAAAGTTGGGCAAACAGGATCCGAACGGACCAAGTCGCGGCATTAATCTTCGCTTTGATGTCCAAATCGGCGGCTTAATTGGAATTGATTTGAAAAGGCTTCTCGCTTTTGGTTTGAATCTTGTTTATTTATTCAGTATTCGGTATTATTATTATTATTATTATTAACACACTCAGTAGTTTCGACTTAGTTTTTAATGTATTTCACTTTTAAGTTTGCGTTTTCTCATTCGTTTTTAAATTTAATTTATTTATAAATCTAACTTTGCTTAAAAACAATCAGTTTGGTTTTGTCCAGAGTGACAGAGACAGAGAACGACATGCGGGGGCAAACGGATGGCTTGCCCCCGGTGTTTCCATTTATATGTATCTATATATATTTATATATATATATATATATCAATTTATTTTATTACGCATACGCACAGTATATTTTGCTAGTCTGCCATTTCACTTTATGTTTGTATATTTGAAATTAGAATTCGAATTACATTGGAGTATTGTGTAAACTGTATGGCGTATTATTATTATTATTATTATTATTTTTATGTCGTACTTTTGCTCGGTTACTTTAGTTATTTATAACATTTACACTGAACTCGCATTTATTGTTTGCGTTGTAGTTTGCGTCTAGAGGTCCTGTGTGAGTGGAATTGTTAAGGACTCTGGGAATTGGCTGTTCACTCGACATTTATTCATTATGCACTCGAACATCGCCCACTTGGCTGTTGGCTGTTGTTTGTTTTTCGGTTGTTATTCATCTTTGCCGTTACGTTTCTGTACGGTTCGGCTTATTGTGGTAATAGAATATTCATGGAATTGCCATAAATAGCGACGAAAAATGTCAGTTCAGATCGGAAAAGTGTGGGCCTGGATCCCAGGAAAGTTTAAGAGCTCGAGTTTGAAACATTTTAATTTTGCCGGACAGCAACTGGTTGGGGCCTTAACTAATGCTAATGAATCCTATATCGCTATGCAGACATTATTTGATGAACGGCTCTTCGATTGGCTCAACGCCCAGATAGTTGCACACATCCGAGGCGGCAGATAGATAGATACCTTGTACAGCACTCGTATCTGTTGGCCAATAACTCTTAGTTGGCTCTATGAGTCTAATTACACTTTCAATACACACAGCTTACTTAACTACGCTGGCTTACGGGCTAGTTGTTCATTAATTACAATTAATATTTAACATTTAAATGCAGTTTGATTAATGTTTGCCCGTTCTCTATGTACAGTGGATGGTGCAACAGCAAAATGAGTGTCTATGTAGTGTAGTGTATTGTAGTTTGTGTTTTGTTTTGTATTTGTTTTATTTACAAGTTTTATATTTTGATTTCAGTTACAAGTTTGTAGCGTATTTATAGCGCAGCTTTTGGGTTCTTAACATTTTGATTTTGCATTCGCAATTTGCAGTTCGTATGACACTTAATGGCTCTGACAATTACAAAATGGCTTAACTTTATCTCTTTCCGCTTAAACATTACGCAATACGAGTTACCTTTTTACGCTAATGCATTTAAATTTATGCTAAAAATTTACAGCTATGTTAAATGAAATGCCCGTGAATTATGAGGCCTTTGTGTGTGTGTGTGTGTGCTTGTATGTGTGTGTGTGGCTGACTATGGTAGATATTTATTATTACTTTTTACAATTACTTCAGCGTTGGATCCAGGGTCGTAAATTCCAATTCGCCGCGCGGCAATATCAGATCCGGGTCTGCAATATACACTTTGGTTGGTTGGTATAAAACAAAATCAACAACAATGGCATATGTGTTTTGAGGATGGGCAAATGTGTGGGTGAGACATAAATTCATGTGAGTGTGAGTAATGAGTGTGTGTGTGTGTATGAGTGAGTGTGTCCAGGAATAGAGAAACAAAAGGCAAAATGTTTATACCGATTAGTTTGGCTTGTTTGGTTTGTTGCTATTGCTTTTGAGATTCACAACACTTGCAAAATGACATCATAACAGAGTTGCAAATTATTATTTGAGCAGCAGAAAGCAAAAGCAGAAAAAAAAAATCATGGAGAACCATTAGCAAATAAGTAGCGAAAGCGTGACCAACTGTGCGCTGATAACAAAATAAATAGCATCTAATAAAACAGCACAACAATGAGCACAAAAACAGAAACTGAAACAGAAACATCGACACCAAGCATCAACAACATTTAACGCTGGAACATTTCAATATTAATATTCACTTTGCTCTCCCTCCACTTTTTCCTTTCCGCTCGTAAACGTAAAATAATTCAACAATTTCTTAATTTTTATGGCACTTTTCAAGGGAATTTATGTGCGAGTGGAGTCGAGTCGCCTGGGCTTTTATTGTGGTCCGACTTATTGTGTAGCTGGGGACCCAAGTGAATCTTGAGCGCCATCTAGCGCTTGTTGTTTACGATTTTGCAGTTTCTTATTTGACGTGGCTCGGCCCGGGCACCCTGTGATATTTTATTATTATCGCCTTTTATGTCACATTTGTGTGGCGTCTTTGAGCCATAAAGACGCACAAACTAAGGCAACTCTCTCTAGTGTGTCTATGTATGCGTGTGTGTGTCTTTGGGTGTATGAGTGTTCGGTAGGTTGTGGCCTTTCACGTTTACTTTCACGCCATGCCTGACAGCATTAAAAAATGTCAAAAGTCGCAAAAATGTTGCCAGCCTGGATGGCCCAACAAAAAGCGGAAAAAACCTCTAAAGGGAATGGTGCCAAAGGGGGTTGGGCGGTGTGAGGGGACAAAGCGGGACGGAAACGGAAGTGCGGCGACAAATGAATGAACAGCGTTGACATTGAGGCTTCTGGAGAGCGTGTGCGTGTGTGCACTAAAAGAAATATTGATAGAGGTCTAGTTTTGTGAAAAACATTTGGTTTTATTTTTCCCTTTCGGTATAGAAGCACTTATCTTCTTGAGAGTAATGGATTTAGGTCTGTTTGCTAATTAAATATCAAATACAATTTTGCTAATTAAATATCAAATACAATTTTAAGTGAATAATTTTTGTGGATTTTTATATTCAAAAAAGTATAAATCCATATTTAATTTAACACCTATACCTTTTGGTAGCTTTAAGAATAACATAATGACAGAATTTCCCCGATCATTTGTCTTTTCTTAGTTTCACAGAATTTCTGCATTTCGAATGAATTCATTAACGCTAATACTTCAAACTTCAGTCGCTTTTCAATCCTCTTAAAGAAGAAGCTACCGTCGCAACCCATGGCTTGGTAATTCCTCAAAAGATATTTCTTCCTGTGTAATGCCTCTGCTGCCGCATAAACAATGTTGCTCAAGCAAATTCTGCGGCATTTTTTGTGGCATGACAGAGACATCAAAGTGAGAGCTCGAAGCCTGATGATACACACACATGTGCTTTAAGGAGTCCTTAAGATAATGCCACCATGTGGTATATAGCCACAGCAAATGGCGCCGTGTGCTCATTTCGAGTGGCTGCTATGTGGCTGGGTCTCAACTTTGTCTAATTAGACGAGTGCCGCTGGAGTGCACATGGAACCTACAACCTACAACCTACAACCAACAGGCAACAACGTACAATCTACAACCCACTCGCATTACTTACAATCCAAATACTCACACAAAAAGCCCGGCTAGCAAGGACGAAGGCCACACAAACGTGGCTCAGACGCTCGCGACTCTTGACTCGCACACAAACAGCAAGACAAACAGCAACAATAAGACAAAAAGAGATGCCGGGCAAAATGAATGGAGCAGCATGAAATGAAACAAATGTGCACAAAAAGCACAGTTCCAACTCATCCCATCGCAACATCATTGCCACCACCACCGCCATACGCAGATGACTGTGGGGCACAAAAAGTCAAACGAATTTGACTGCTCTAGGGGATATGCCCTTCGTTGGCTCAGTCCCTTGATGCCCCAATGTCCCCGTTCCCAGTGCCACCTGTACGGTGAAGCACGCGAGACTGGCATATGCAATTAAAAATGCTGGCTAATGACAGCAACTGCCGAGATGTAAAGATGCGAATGGGTGTCTTTTCCTGGCCGTGAGTGTGTGCGTATACTCGTATATGTACAGCTATGTAAACTCGTACAGTGGCTCACTTGTTTGCCTTGAGTTACGGCGCTGGAAGCGTTTTGCTCTTTCCAGGACCTTTTTATTTCAATTTGGCATCGCTATGTTAGTGTGGGGACCATGAATTCCTAGGCAGCAGCCAGGGGAAATTTTCTACTCTAGCTTGAGACTGTTGAAAAAGTTCATAACTATTTTTCAATAATATATTATTTGTAAAAAAACTAGTATAGAGGAAGGATTATATATAATATAAAGAAAAGATTAATTAAAGCTCAAGATTGTAGTTCAATCTGTATGTTTGGAAAAAGACTTCTAAACTCTTTTCCTGCTTCTTTTTTTTATGAAAATCTCGATTGGGTTTAATAGTTTTTGCCACAAAATCAGAATTCGATGGAGTCGTTTAAGCCGCTTTCCAGCTCAGTGTAATCCCAGTCAAGACAGTTCCCAAACTGTGTGTTTTTTGTTGGCGTCTTGGAGCAACAACTACAACATTTCTGGACCGCTCCTACTTGTTAGTGTCTTGTAAGCCAGTTGACTTGGTTTACGTTCTGCCGGGTGAAAGGGCAGCACTGGAGCGGGAATTACAAATATGCTGCTGGAGTGCGTGAGTGTGTCGTGTCATGTCAGCCGAACAACCCCTCAGCGTACATAAATTAAATACACTGCCTGTGGGGTAGTTAAAAAAAAACAAAGATAAAATAATATTAACGAGCGGAAGGACAGGCTGAATGTAATGAAAATATAAAATTAAATCGCTGACAAAATCAAATTTAGCTAATTTGCGACATTTGAACCCCCGCATCGGGTGCCAAGAGGAACAGAGATAGAGTGTTAGCAATAATATCACGTATACGACACATCTGCCCATTAAATAATATTTGCATTTCCCGGCATGTCGGCACGTCAGGCCCAGGCGAAACTCACTGGTGTTTGTGTGCCTTTGTGCTTATTTTTGTGTTTTAATTTAGTGCTTTCGAAATAATTAAAATTTATGCAATTCAAAGTTAAAACAAAGTCTGCATGAGCTCGCACAGCAAACATAGAGTGGGCATGGAAATAAAGGGGTTAAAGCAACAGCAGCAACAGCGGCAGTTGAATATTTTGCAAATTTGTTGCTGTCTGAGGCATGTTTACGCACATAGTACATATGTTTGTTTGCCAGTGCGTCGACTGCGCTACGAAATTTATGCGATTCATCCCAAAAGGACTTGGCACTGCATTGAGTGATACATAAGCGGGTGCTAAGGGGCATGGATTCGTTGTGGGTGTTGGTCTAGGAGAACCCGGCATATAGCCAGAGAGAAATAAACAGAAATGTCAACAAAAAACAAAGACTAAGCAAACATGCCCATGCCAGGACTTGGCCCATTGTCTTGGGGCTATGCTGCATTTATCCTTTTTAAAAACAATATTTGCTTGCACTCTCCGATGCGTTTGTCTAATATGTATCTAGCCTTGATTTGCCAAGCGAATGGCTGGCAAAAAGACAACAAGGAAAAAAAAAAGAAGGAAACTCATATACTTCAATTAGCTTTGATTTAATATCTCTAAATCATTCAGTTGAAAGCTATCTTTGCTGCATTAAATCCGAGTTAGCAAGTTTCGTCAAAGAAAATCAGGAGGAATGCCGCAAATGAAAGGAAATTTCTGGATATTTTTGCGGCATTTGCATGGCAACAAAGCCAAGCCAAAATAATTACAAATGCACAAAGGGAATAAAGGAAATCAGATGAAAGACATGTGAGTGCAGGGATGTGGCAACGTAACAAGCAAAGTAAATTGGGATGCCAAATGGACGACAAATTAAAATGTGAAATGGAGCAAGGGACTGGAGCAATGTTCTCGGGGTAGTGGATATTAAAAATACTTGAGAGGAGTGGAGCAAATCCACCATACTACCCCGCCTTTTCCCACTGCCAAATTCGACAGTAGAGAGAACTCAGCTTAGACATGACTGCCCATCTGCTGCAGTTGCAACTGCAGTTGTTCCTGTTTCAGTATCTGTATCTTTGTCTGTTTCTGGTTTTGGTCCTGTGTGCGTAGTCGTTCGACCTGCTGCACAGATTTAGTTACATAAAATTTACTTTGCATACATTCGGGCGGCCAGGCAGTGTTACGGCTCGCAGGATCAGGACATAGTTTCGCCTGTGGCATGGCCAGGACCATGCTCGAGATGGTGGAGTTGGTGGTGCAAGGCTGGCTGGATGTTACGAGCAGGGGCAGCAGCACGTCGCCTGGGTGGATGGATAACATGGAACGGTTAGGAGTTAGGAGACACTCGCAAGGACAACGCTGCGGATGAACTCGGATGTACTCGGTTACTTGTGGGGCGACTACATTGCTTTAAATACTGGGCAAGGTATTTACAACTTCAAGTCGAGGATTAAGACAGTTGGAAAGCGAGTGGACAGTGGAGTTGGAGTACAGTGTTTCGCTACCTACAGAGATAGTTCAGTTTCAAAGGCAGAAATATAAAGATTGAGATAGATATAGAGATAGAGTGAGGTGTAGTACTATATAGGACTATGTCAGGCGGGAGTAGTAGTAGTAGGTAATTGGGTGCCCGGCTAATGCGAAATATCTTCCAAATACTTGAACTAATCACTTTAATCGCTTCAACTCATTCAGAAATCGAAATCGATTCGAATCGAGACCGATTCAATGCAAATGTAACGAAATTAAATACTTTGATCTGCGCTAATTAGAAAAGTGTGTGTACTCGTATGTCATAAGCTACTTTTGTGAATGCTAAATGAGGGGCAATTAGTTTTTCATTTACATGTGCTCGTTTTCATTAGTTTTTAGTTGCCAACCAATTTGCTGTTCAACCGCATCATTAGCGCGAACTCAAGCCAACCTAATTGTTTTACATGTGGTGCGTTGATCTCCTGCGCCACTCGCCACAAGCAAACTACTCACATGCCAAGTACTTAACTAGAAATTATATTTTCGCACAATTATGAAATAATAATCAAAACAATGCGCCAAACAAGAATGACCAACAATCTGTTCGTTAGGTTAAAAATATATTCGTGTCCATGTGCATTCCGCAAAACGCTTTTGACATTTTATTCGTTTCGCAATGTGACTAAACAAGATGTTAAACTAATCTACATAATGGCTACAAATAAACGTGTTTGTGTGCTGTTGGTGTGCATAGATAGATAAGTGTGTATATACAGGCAAGATAACTATTATTTACATAAGGCAATAAATTCAATTGGGCAAATCAATCAACTAAAGCTACGAATACAAATACAAATTAATATCGAGAGCGTACTCGAGTCGCAACTCAAAAGTCCTTGAGCAAACCAATTGGGGATGCAATCGCAGAGCATGGATGCATAGATATATTGACTGATAAATTGATGACTACTTGACTAGGACTACGGATATATGGCTACATCTACTACTACAGCTTGTTGAGTATAGATTTTGGAATAGTACCGTTTAGGCTGGGCTGCGCATACTGGATGAAGCTCTCGGAGATGTAGTGATGGGGTCCGGCCACACCCACAATGGCACCGCCACTTGACCCCACTCCTCCAGGCATCGGCATTCCACCGCCGCCGCACAGGTGGGCATTGGGCGGGGCCACTCGTGCCCTAATATCCGCCGCTCGTCCGCCTCCCTCCTCCAGCTCGTTCAGCTCGTCCTCCTCGATGTACATGCTTGGCACATCGTTTCTCGCAGGCCTAAAAATGTACAGAAGCAAAAAAGAAAAACACAAGCATTGAAAAATACAGGGAATAAAAAGTTTAGTGGCTAATAGTTCCCAAGGTGCGACGAAAGAGCTTAGCAAACTGGACAAACTGAACCAGCTGCCGGCTCTCAGGCGACTCAAATTTCAATATAAACAGCAACATTCAAAACCCCCCGAAATCACCTGGGGAACGACTGTGCCAACTTTTCAGATGGCCGTCGGGTTGGGGGATGGGAGGCTGGCAAAACCAGAAAATAAAATAAATTCATTTGGCTTGTCGGTGCACACGGCGGATGCGCAATGTTCGCGTGAAGCTCCTTTTCAAAGCGGATTTAATGCGTTTTTCGCCGAACAACTCCGCATTTGGCATTTGATAAATATTGGCAAAAATATTACCATTTCTCTCGAGGACCCTCGAATTTTAATCAGCCTGCTCGATGGTCCATTGTAAATTAAATATAAACCGATTGCCGCCAGTGGAGCTAATTACGCCGCACTCCCCAACTGCGTCTCTTATCAGTCAGATTCGCGCACACGTGCGCATCAAATATTTGCACTAATACTTTGCCGCAAAAGGCAAATCATTAAAATTTATGCATAGACGCACATGCGACTGAAAGTTGCGATGGGCGGTCTATATAGAGGGGGTTGATTGGTGGCGACACACAGGTGCACCATGGTTTTATTTATGCGCGGAACCGATGGCACAGCGCGTTTGACAGTTGTGATGACCATTTAATGACCCGCATGCCGTTCGCTTTGATGTGCCTGGGTACTATTTTCGGCAACTATAATTAATATTTCGTTGGATTGCGCTTTGAAGTGGCTGCCCGAATTCATTATTGAGCAATCAGTGTGGCTGTGCGCTAGCTGGAATACAAGAAAAAAGGGTGGAAACCATCGACGTTCGACCTGTACCCTTACCCCATCTAAAGGGCAGAAGCTGCACTGTGTGTTTATCTTTCATTAGCCAGCAGGCCAAAGGGATCGAAAGTGGGCGGGTACATCAGCTAAGCAGCTGCTTAATTATCCACCCACGGGGCGCGACCCTTTCGCAGATACAGCGCTGATTTCCTATCTTAAATGGAAACTCCAACTTGTGCGGCTGCCTCGTTTCCGGACCTCGTTTACGGCCATTCTTTTCCGTTTTCCATTGGACTTTGGCCCTGTGTTAGGCTGACTACCCGAGTTACTCGTCGTCAGGTGCAGGTTTAATTAATTTAATTACAGACTAAGCATAATTTACTGGGCAGGTGCGTGCTCGGCTCTAATCGATTGTCGGCCTCAAACTGTTTAGGCGATCGCCTTAATGAACCCAACATTAACCACCGGGTCCAGATGGGCCGCCTTTCAACCTTTTCGCCCTGGCAGGTGAGTTTAAAGTAAGAGACCCATTGATTGAGCGCCCTATTCTGCGCGGCTGTCATTTAATTACTTTCTGAGTAATAAGCATAAGGGAGAAATGCGCAAGAAAGTATGCTATGCCTTCACTATGCTATTCACTCCCACGCGGCTTTTCTTCATCCTCGGCTGTCAGTCACGTGCCTCACATAAATAATTTCTTAATTATTTCTGCACACACACATGCCGACAGCAAACAATTTCATTATTAGTTTTTCCAGCATCCGAATGGAAAAAAAAGGGCCAACTCCCAGACTTACCGCATGCTCTTGCGCACCTCCTGCGGCTCAGGTGGTCGCGGCCGGTGCCGGCAGACCACGACGATGCCGGCTACGATAATTGACGTCACCACAACGGCGCCTATCACCACGACGGCGGCTAGTATCAGCAGCGTCGACTGCTTCTCCGGACCGCTGCCCGTGCTGGCGCCGGTGCCCAGACCGCTGGAGCTTCCGCTCCCGCCCACGCCACCGCCTCCATGATGCGTTGTTTCTGCGGGCGTTGGGTCCTCGGACAGAATGGATTCATCTGGAAGAAAAGATGGGCGATTCTATTAAAGCACTGAGAGAAAAATGGCAACAAAATGTTGATAATACAGGGTGGTCACAGTCCTCATTTCTTTCAGTGCAAAAACATAGGTCGTAGGTCGAGTCTGAGATAGTTTCAGGGGTCTAGCAATGATTTGTTATTTGCTCGGAATTAGTTTGATGCTCCTGCTGATTTCTGTTTGCCCCGCCTCGCTGCCGTTTATTTATTTATTTGTTTTGCTGTGCCGTGTTCTTTTGCCTAACTGATTGCTTTTGACTGTTTGCTTATTGTGTTTTTCCTTGGCCCCATTGGGAATGAGAAGGGAAATTGGGTTGAAAATTGAAATTAGCCAAATTGTCAGAGCAGATCTCATGCGGGCATGATAAATAGTTAGCTGCTGTAGTTGAGGAATTATGAAAATCAAAGACCACACGACCCCACCTTTTTGGCCACCTATTATTACCAGCGATTAGACCTGATGGCACTTTTGGCAATTATGAGCAACATGTGAGGCATTGTTTATATTTATTAGATTTCCAGCCAGCGGAAATTGCAACATAATGTGCGAGCGGAGCTCGAGGCTCAGAGCCCCAAAAGGCAAACTGATTGTAAGATGATCCCCGGGCAAGATTTATGCCAGACATTCGTTAATGCCAGACCCCTCTCTCCCCCGTACGATTTTCGTTGGCAGGCAAGCATTTCCGCTCCATTTGCGGGCCGTCAAAGCAACGGCCTCGGAATTGAAACATTGCCAACACCATACCAGATCCAGCTCCAGCTCCATGGCCTTTCTCCTGGCTGGTGGCTTTTGAAGTGAGCGTTTGAGTGGAAATTGCCTACACCTGCGGCTCAATTTAATTTTTGTTGCTGCTTCTCTCGTTATTGCCTGGCCTTTTGGACTGGATCGGCATTGGTTGGCTTCTGATGCCATGGCTCACAGCATCTCCGTCATCGTCTTAGCCTGTTTTTTAATCAGTTTGCTCCGTCTCCGGCCTTGGCTTCGCCTTCCTTTACATTGTTTTGCTTATTTATTTGCCTTTGATGCTTTTTTTCGAGCTCAAGTGGCCACTTTTTCCTGATATTTTTCACGTTTTCCTTTCCTCCGCACAAAGTGTAATAAATTCTCTTGATGAGTTCTGCGTAAACTGATTTAAATCAGCGTCAGCTGATTTGCCTTCATTTTATTTATTTTCCCGAAATCCGGTTAGGTGGCAACGGTTTTTAGGCGACGACGGCCTACGGCTATGGAATTTATGGGCCCACATATGCCCACCGAAATAAAAATCTGCGTGGGCTAGGTTGGCTGTTAAAAGTGCGCATAAATTAGAAGGATCCCCAGCCACCGAAAAACCGGAGTCCATAGTCTCGGTTGTGTAATCACAGAGGCCGAATTTACGAGTCTGTCTGTGTGTGTGTGTGTGTGTGTGTGTCTGTGGCAGCGCCATTAACATACATAAGTAACTCCGGGGAAATGTCGAGGTGCCATGGATTCCGGGCAGCTGTTGTTGTTTCATGTAAATAAGTTTTGCCAGCGAATTGACTGCGCCGAAAATCTAGTGAGTGCGCTTAATCGAACATTTGCGTATCAAATGCAATTAGCCCCATTAAATCGGGTAATATGAGTGATTTATGGCTAACTGGGCGAGAGGAGCGCACAAGGAACGGAATGAAAATGGCCAAGGCAAGTGGAAATGGTAATGGAAATGCAGATAAAAATAAAAATCAGCATGAAAATAATGACAACATTGTTGTCGTGCTCGTAGTTGTGTGTGAGCTCTGAAAGAGAGCTGAGAGCTGAGAATGGCGAAAGGAACAATAAAAGAAAAGTGTCTACGGTGGCCGTTAAGCAAAACGAAAATTGAAGCAATTCCGCTTACGCTTGGCTCACAAATACCCAGGCACTCACACACATACATATACTAACACACACTCCTCATTTATACACACACTCACGCACACAGAGACAGGCAGAGTCGCATTATGTCGTTAGGCAGGAGCAAAATGAAGAGGCTGTTGTGGCACGCCCCTGCGTATACGTAATATGCGTGTGCCCCACTCAAAGAATTGATGGAAAATGCTGAAATGCTTTCCGCTCCACTGCATAACTCAGTCAGTGGATTAGAAAAGGGCGTCTCGTCCTCGGGGTGGAACCGAATCCTCTCAGGCCTCTCCTTCAGGTTTTTGCTTTTCCTTTCGCTCCACGGACTGCTTCCCAATGACGCCATGTGCGAACTTTTCGCGGCGGCTGATTGAAGACGATTTCCCCGAACTTGCGTTGATTTGAAAATGCAGTCAAGCGTTGAATTAGACAGTTCCGTCCTCAGCTGTTCAAGGGTTCACAGTTTCAGGTTCAGTTTCGGCTTCGGTCTCGGTCTCAAGTTCCAGTTTCAGGCACTGGGTATTTTATCGGCTCTGGGTAAAAAAGTGACCCACAAACTAGCTACTCGGGTGGCCATAACTTGTGCTCTTTATGTGATTAGCAGGAGAGTCCTGCCTTTTTTTCAGTTTCCGCCTCTCAACTGTCAAGTTTCTGGGTGTGTGTTTGCTTTTTTATTTATTTTTTTTTTTGGGGACAGAACAGGACATGATCGAGGGATTGGGGTACTCACCATATGGTCCCAGTTGGGCGGCCACGCGTACATTCTCAATCACCACCGGCGGCTCGCTTCGTCCTTTGGCGTTGACGGCGTAAACTAAAAATTGATATTCACGTCCCGGCTCTAAATTATTCAAACGAAACTGTGGACTGTTCTCCTGCATGCGGAAGATGGGTGCAGATGTCGCCTGGAATTATATATATATATATATAGATATGAGTATATTTGGCTGATTTGGGATGCGAGCATGACAACAAGCGCATTTATAATTCACTCGCCATACGCTGCAAAGTATGCCATGTATTTTTAACTTTTCAGTCCCAACGCAGACCCAACGCATAAATAATTATTCATGCTTAAAAAATACGAAGGCACAACTGTACTCTGCAGCCAGAGTAGCCGTTGGAGAAACCGTAACAGAAACAGCAACAGAAACAGAAACAGGACAGTGTCTGAAATTTTAAACTGAATATCCGTTTGCCGTAATGGGACACAATCGAGTGAGCTTCGTTGGTTACGCACAAATTCCCACTCAAGTAAGCGTAAGTAATTTATGTTGTCCTTGCGGCACTTTTCCAACCTCACTCTGCACTGCCTCCATCCCCCCTTCGTTTTCCGTGCGAATGTGTGTGTCCTTTATCTAGCATGAAACTTTAAAGCTGCCTGCCAAAGGACCAACGCGTGGGTCAGAGTCCGGAGATGATGTCGGGGCTGCCCAGCCATCATCATCATGATCATGGTCATAGTCGACATCATCATCATCATCATTATCATCATCATCGTTCCATTTTCATTTTCATGACCATCCTCGTGATGAGCTTTGCGCTTGGCTACTTTGCTAATAAACTCACCCGGCAAGCGCTTCATCAAGGCTGTTGAAAGCAGCCAAACGAAATGAAATGAAATTTTCATATGATATTCTCATCTAGGAGTGACAGAGATAATTTAATAACTCAGCATGCACTCTCCCTTGGAGTCTGGACAAAGGGTATTAGGGTGACCTAGGGACAGCACCCATTCCACCATGTAAGGACGACTCACAGCATTAATTATGTTGTCCCTTTTACAGTCGAGTGAGTTGAGCTGAAGAAATGCCCCGCCATGGTCGCCCCAAAATATTTATTAATAATTCAAGCAGAAAAGTCAAAGGACATGCACACTAATTGACCATATGGATTTCAAGTGAATTATTGCCTCTAACAGTCTCCCGGCGCTTTTAAATCTTTTAGATTCTGTTTCTGTTTCCGTTTGTGTAGCTGCTGCTTCTGTTTTTAGCTGCTGGCTGTCCGCCGAACCGTGAGTTAATTTTAATTTAATTGAGCAATTTACTTTTAGCCTGACGGAACTTATCAACTTAGACTAACTGAATTTTACAGCTCTTGATGATGCCGCTGCTGCTGATGCTGCACTCACCTGATCATTCAGAGTGGATATCTCGTTGTCGCCCAGGCCAATAGCCTCGCTGAACTGACCTCGTCCTTGTCCCACCGATCCACCTGGATCACCGGCGTACAGCGGGTCGCCGCCCACCACCTCCAGCATGAAGTATTGCGAAAGGCCGCCGTCACTGCCTGCCACACAAACCACCTCCAGGACAGTGTCGTTGCGCAACTCGCAGGCCTTTGGTGCCTCCGGAGTGTCTATGGAAAAGTTACGGGAAAGAAGAAGAGGGTATCCAGATAGCAGTTAGTCATAGTCATAGACAAGCCGGGGCTTAATGGCCCACTGGCCACCCCCCAGCCGTAATTGCATTTAAAAGCAGCTCCTGTCGCCTTAAAGCGCCACTTTGCCGCAAATGAAGGCGTTGCCCCGTTAAAACAAAAATAAAGAGTGCGGATACGCCCTTAAAATTATTAAGTCAGCTTTGATTTTACCCCAAGGGCGGACTTGCATAAAATGGGGAGGATTCAATTATTCTGGGAAATATTCTCTACTTCCTTTAAGTCATTACTGGGTTTAAGGTCAGAAAAAGAGTTATTAGTTAAGAAAATTTGTATAGCAGAAAACATTTTTAGACGAGCAATCCTTAAGGATAATTAGAAAGTAATCTAATAATAAGGGATTATTTATATATTATTAAGAATTGAATAATTTAATTTAACTTTCCAAGACTGAAGATAAATCTTTTCCTAAGTGCAAGACCACACCCCTACTTTGCATTAATAACAACCGAATTTGGCCAAGACCTGCAGCAACGTCAGCCAATTCAACCTGAGGATTATTTGGCAACATTTTGGCAAAGTACACCGGTACCGGCGCTCCGGCTACCCCGTCCTCCACCATCCACCACACATCTCCTTCCATTCGGCACACACTCGCCAATTATGTAAGTAGATCCTTATGTGTGCATAAGAGATGGACGAGAAGGGGGACGAGAACACCGACACCGGTGGCAATACCGACACCAGTCTTGTTTAAATTGCGGCGAAGATGGAGGTAAGTGCCGGCATCTTGTGGCAACAACTTCCTCGACTCGACTTAAGTTCGGGCTTGGGCTTCTCGACTTCCAGTTCCACTTACTTGCCGGCAGGATGTGCACCAGACAGGGCGTCGTTTGGCGGCCCACCGCATTGCTGGCCCAGCAGGCCAGCGTTATTAACTCGGAGTCCGTCTGCGGCAGATACGTCACCGTGCTGGCCAGTCCGTTCGATTGTATCCTTGAGTTGAGCACCTGTAATGTAAGGGGGAGACGGCCAAAGCCAAGGGATTAGAGCGGCTTCATTGTGCTAACGTAGGCAGGATCAAGTGCAGTTCGAAACGAATCGAATCGAGTCGAAATCAAAGTAAGACCAGAGCATCCAACCAAAAACGATTCCCAGACCAGGATCCTGAGCAGAGTGAACCGGAGCATAAATATTTGAAGGCAAATAAGTTTTTATTGCAAGGCAAACGAATCGGACTGGAGACGGGATAAGTCATCCTGTGGCCATCCGGGTTTTCGTGCAGATTTTCAAATAACTTTTGCGGTAAATGAATTACTTTATTTATGGTGCACAGCTGTCCCAGAACCGTCGAGTCACATATGCAAGTCTTTCGGTTCGTTTGGTCAGCTATTTTTTCTATCTATCTTTACTTTTTCTGCCAGCTCTGCAGTCCTTTGCTTTGCACCTAAACGGTTTGCATTTTAAATTCCCTCGAACGTAGGTAGTAGCAACCCACTAACCGTTCTGCCACCCCTCTCCAACCATTCCGAATTTATACATTTTGATTAAATTTTAATTCAGTCACGTACGGCGCTCGATTCCCAGCTTCGACCATTGTTCGTCTGCTCTGAATTGTCGAACGAAAATCCCAGACAACCCTCGAGTATTTAGCACAAGTTCTGCTAATAGCACCCGACTTCGAACTTGGCTCCTTCCAACCCGCCTGCTCCTGTTCCTGCACTTGATCCTACTGGCTGGCATTCCGAGTAATTGCGACAGTCGGGCCCAAGCTCCGGCTGCAGCACGTTTCCCGGCATAATTACAGACACAATAAGTTCGGTTTGGAATCCGGACAAGGTACCTTTGGCCTAGTCCTGATGCACGAGAAAAAAAACTTCGAACTTGATTTTCAAATATATTTCTTAATCGAAACATTTAAATTTAAGAAAAGTAAACAGCTCCATAATAATTTTTAATGTGGAAGCTCTTGGTAATCGTTTTTAACTTTTTCTTCTTTTTTGTATAATCAAAAATCTTATTTTTCCCTGTAGTATAAAGAAGTAGTAGTAGTCCTTGTAGGCTGACTTACCGGAGACACATTCCTGGTATTGTTGTACGTCCAACTGAAGCGCACGGAGTCCGGTGGATCAGCATCCACCTCGCATTTGACCAGGATAGAGTGAAGACTGACGGCTCCAATGGAGGTTTGTTCGGTGCCCGATTTACAGCGCGGGGAAACTGGAAAAAGATGAGCAAATCGTGAGCTTCATAAATGTACATGGCATCGAGTTGTTGGGCAGCAAAAAGTTTCCATTTTAAATTCGTTGAGCCACCCCCCTGGAGAGCAAACAACCTCCGCCCATTTCTCGGGGGGATAAGGGGCAGATGTAGAGCCTCCCCCCTCGAAATATACACAAAAATATGAGGCAAGATAGGAGGTTGGTGAATCCAAAGGGAAGTCGAGCCAGCTACATAGCCTTGAGCATAGTAATTAACATGTTTCCGTTTCACGAACGAGGA
Source organism: Drosophila eugracilis (assembly GCF_018153835.1). Classification (NCBI taxonomy): domain Eukaryota; kingdom Metazoa; phylum Arthropoda; class Insecta; order Diptera; family Drosophilidae; genus Drosophila; species Drosophila eugracilis. The sequence goes on from NW_024573224.1 coordinate 5,815,780, forward strand.
GGTTTGTGTTCGCCAGGTTTTTTTTCAGTCGTCTTCTTTTTTTTTATTTATTTTATGTGTAGCTTAGCGGGAAAATCTGTGTGCCAGGTATCGGAAGAAAAGCGAGTCAGTCGGCGTTTACTTTCACTTGGCTGTGAAATGAGAGCAGATATGCGGAAGCTCTGCCTTGCCCCCAGGGAAAATGTGTCTGTCTGTTTGAATACTGAAGTCTTGGTGGTGGTGGTATCCAGTATCCCAGTATCCCAGTATCAGAGTATCCCAGATTGTGTGCTGAAAGCCGCCTTTAAAATGTAAGTCACGCCAAGGCAGATAAGCATTCGAAGCTTCATTACTACGTTCTTGGCTTTTATCACAAGTCGGCTGCATTTCAGCGTCGAGTACTTAAGCCATCTGTCTGCGTCTGCAAACTTGTTGCTGTGGCATGAGTGTGTGGTGTGTATAGAGTGTGTGTGTGTGTGTGAGCCCAAATGTGGGCAAAGTTACCTAAAGCCCAAACTCAATGCAAAGACGACTCTCGGGAAACTTTCATAATTTCAAATATAAACTACTTAAACTGTCGTACGGCACTGGGAAACGGGTTGCAGAAATGCATTTCAGATTGTCAAAGTGGCAGCCAAAGAAACGTGGCAGTTTTCCGGTTTTCCGCCGTTGGTAACATGAAAAGACTTCTTTTCTCTTCTCCACTCGTTTTTTCATCTTGTAAGCTGACAACACAATAAATGCTGCCAACAAAGGGGCTACGCAACATCGTTTTCTTGAATCCTTTTCTCAAGATTGTATGCCATGTGTGGGTACACGAACCCACGGCCAAATAGTGTACTTAAGACCCACTCGTGCGGCTCTGAGTCACTCCATCGATTGTGCAGCTTTCCCTCTGATTTATGCAACCAAATCGCTTGTGCGAGTAGTAGTATATGAAATCCACATTAATCACAGCAAAAAATGGCCAAAAGGCATGAGAACTCGACCCGAGGCTGCGGAAAAATCGGACCGTGAGGTTTATGAAAAGTTTTCTGTGGCGCTGGTGAGCTTGGGAAAAATTGCGAGTGCTGAATTTATAGGCGAAAGTTTTGTCTGTGCGTGTGTATAAATCAATGGCGGTTGTTTAGGCCAACTCCAGCTCCAGAGCCAGCGGCAGTGGCAGCACGAATTTCAGAATTTTACAATTGTAAACAAGCGGGCAACAAACGCCGACAGTTACAGATGGAGTTAGCGACGGTCATGCATCATTTCTAAGCAATTTCCCCATCCGCTGTTGCCCCAAAAAGTTGGCAACTTTTATTCCGGCGGCAGCCATTGCTTGTTGATTTTGATTTTATTCTGCAGCTTCCGTTTCCGGTTTCCCATGTTATTTCATCACGTCGTATCCTCACTCCACCACCATCCCCTGACATAGTTTTGTATGTATTTTATTTCAAATTTTCGCAACTTGTACTTACACTGCACTTTTAAAGTGAGGCTCGAACTCCGGGTTTCGCCCTCCGTATTTGTGGCCCCGCAGGCATACGCCCCCGCACTTTCCCTCTCGAGCTGCGTCAAGTGCATTATTTCCGTGCTCTCGCCCGACATTCGCATGCCCTGAAATGTGAAGAAGGGGATATTATTACGGGTTTTGAATTGGTTTCTGGGGGGGTTTCAAGCGGTTGGGAAGCCGATGAGATCCATTCAAACTGTTTAAATCGTTCTAAACTGCGGTTAAGCTTAAGAGCTCAGGCTACAAAAAGTATATACTTTTCCTTTGCTTTTGGTTATGTTTTATGTATAACGTTTTTAATTTTATACCAAAAAATAATACAGAAAGACTTTACACTCCTTTTTATATATTTATGGGATAATATTCTTTTTGACATTTAATTAAATTTGCGGTTGACATTTCCTTCTTTTTGGATGTGCATTTATTTCAGATTTTCATTCTTATATTGGCCTGTTGGCTATAAATTTGATTGTAAAATATTCCCAAACTAATATAATATTCCATTTCATTATTTTTAAAAATTAAAAACGAATAATATGGCGATATTATATATTAAAAGAAATCGTTTCATATATTGAACAGAAAAATTCATTCATACAATTTAAAAATAAAATAAATATAATTCTTAATATTTTAATTTATGATATTATTTCATATTTAACATCTTATTTGTGAGGTCTCTCCCCCATTTGCCTTCAACAATCACATATGCCGAAAAGTATTGTCCGGCTGTTCTTAGATGGCACAATCTGCGGTGGTGCCGGCTGCATTGTCGAGTGACCACATGACCCACAACCCCCATCACTAGCAGCACTAAATGGCAACCACAATGGACCCAATGCTTCCCGCATTGGCTATTCGCCATTTGTCCGACTGGCAGTGGAGCAGTGGGACAGTTGGGCAATTTCTGCGGTTGCCGCCGCCTAATGCGGTATTTTAGTGGGCTGAATAATAAACGGATTTTATTAAATCAAATTAATGTATTTTTCGGCATTTAGCATTTCAGCATTTGACATTTGCCAGTTGGCAGGCGGCACCCAAAATGCTCATTCAATCATATATATCGAATCGCAGGCGATTCCGACAAGTGACTCCATGCGAAAGCGAATGCTCCATTAGCACAGCTTGACTCCGGAATAATTCGATTATGCATTTAGTAGCAAAATCCCGGCTGACATTTGCACATGCGTTTAATTAATTCATAATAATAATAATAATAATAATAATGCAATTTAAATAGCTTAAGTTCCTTCCACCGCCCACTACTACCTACTGCCTATGCTATGTGGCATGTATCATTGACAGCTAATTTGCACCAGGGCCCATCGGTGCTCTCCTCTCTCCCTCTGTGGAAACACACGCGTTATAGATCCGCCGCAAATTGGCCATGCTGCATCATTTGATTATTTGTAAAATTCATTAAAAAGCCATGGATGCCCTGATGGTGGGCGGTAATTGCATTGGACCTTGTGCAATAATGCATTTAACAATGACGTACAGGAAAAGTTGGGAGAACACATTTGTGTATTCGCTCGAAAGCAGCTTTAATTTGATTCCTCTGTGGGATTCCATTAATTTACCGAGCACGAGAACGAGCAACACACTTCACCGCCGGCTAAAAAGTTTAAGTTGACCCAGTGGAAAAAGTTGGTGACGTTGGAAAATGGCAAGGAAAAGCGGAAAACATTCTGATAATAAAAATCTATACGGCAAACTGACGGCCAACAACTCGAAGAAGTGACAAAGTTGGCTCTTTAGAACTTTTTTGCGCACATTTGGCCAGTCGTTTTTCATAATTCTTTGGCTCATTCTCCCTCGGCCTATTAATGCCATAACCAGAAAAAGGCCAACTGAAAATCAAAAATCAAAGTGCCCTAAATAAAGAGAAGTTTTTAGAAAACCACCCTCCTACCACTCTACCATCCCTCTGCCAAATGATTTTGGCAATTTGTTAACTGCCCGGCCAAAAGGGAGAAAAATGTGAAGAGAAAATATGAGCTCGGGTTTATGGTTTTTGCTAGTTATGAAAAATGATGATGTGACCATGTGGACAAAACTGTCAAAGGATGTCAGAATCATGCGGTTTAATAATAAAAACCCAAGACAAAGTCACAGCCAGCTAGTCAACAATGGTTTGACCGGCAAAAATGTAGCACAAAAATGGTGAAATGTGAGGGGCGGCAATCTCAATCTCTTTCGGTTTATTTGTCGCATGATTAATAGTTAAATAATTTGCAACACGAATGGACTTCAATGGACATCATGAGCCAATTATAAGACGTTTGAAAAATGAGCAAGGCATTTGTTAGACCACTTTCTAGAACTTCTTGACCAGCGTCGTTATCCCTCGCCCAGCAGGAATGCCATGGAATTTTCCAGCTTTAAGCTATCCTGACAAAATGAAATTAAACCGCAAAAGTGTCTGCTTATATAGAGCCGCAGGAATGTCGACGCCTTGGGGCCACCAACAATTGATAATAAAAATTTTCGAAAAGTGTATGATACACGTCAGCTGCCCTTGGTCGTTAGAGTTGGGAGGCTGGAGGACTGGGACTTGTGAAAATGGATGATGATGATAAGAATAGGGTGGGAAAATCAGTGGGTTTACTTACATTCTTGAACCAGGAGTAGCTGGTAACCGGCGGTCTGGCATCCGCCCGGCATTTGAAAGTGACATTCTGTCCCTCGGCCCTGGTCACCAGTCGGCTGGGATCCTCATTGGCCAAGTGCACCGATACTGTGGGTGGATCTGTAAGAGGCAAGCGAATAAGTAAGTGCGGCATCCGACTTAATGAGCGCAGCGAATTGCTGTATAAAAGTCAAAATAATAAACGGCAATGGCCCAGGAGGTGAACTAACTGAACAGCGGCATTGCGTAATGTACTTAGCCCCAGCTGCTGCTGCTGCTGCTGTACATCTGTATATCCTTTTGGGGCTGTGGAAGACGAGGCCTCGTCCCCGCCGCACGGCCTCTTGACCACACGCCAAATGGGACTATTAGTTACGGTTGTAAAAATCTAATACGCGTCTGAGACTGTCGGCGCCACTTGGCCCAGGCCAGTCATTTGTCCACCATCTGAAGTTTGAGCATGGGGAAGGTACTGAACTATAGTGGTTCATTCTAAGGCTCTCAAATGTCAATGGCGTGGGCTGTTTGGTCGGCAGAAAAAAATATCCTGACGTTTATGGTGAATTATTAAAAAGCAGCAGAAAATGAAAAGCAGGCGAATCAAGTCAACTGCCGGCCTGATTTGAGTGCAGGTAATTCAGCTTCCTATATTTTGATACACTTCAAGAAAATAGATGTAGTCATAAGTAATGCAAACAGATTTTACCTTTCTTTCCAGCATTAATACTAATTTCATACACTAGACGAGTTTTAATACTAAACTCAGCTTAAACTTTCATAAGCTAAAGAAGCTCTTTTGACTCAAACTACATAAGAAGAATATTGAAAATCCACAGAGTTTTTCTTGTTTCTCGAAGTGCATCCTCCTTTATACAAAGAAACTTCAGCGAGAGCGGTGGAGGGAGTAATGTAAAGCGGAAGCCGGAAGCGGATGTTGCAAATATTATGGAGGCCAGCAAAAAAAAGGAGCAATAGAAACATAACGGTGCAAATTTAATCAAGGCAAGTCGAAGAACACGACATTGAAGTCAACTTGACTGCATTTTATAAGCGGCTTAGCGAGAGAGGTGGCCAACAGGTTGATGTGGCCTCCGGCCAACTTGCTCGGCTCCGGATCCTTTGGCTCCTTTGGCCTTAATAAAATTACGCTGGCTCTGGCCGTAATATGCGTCTAATTGGACTTTGCTCGGTCCAGCCAATACACACACACACACACACACACACACATACAGAAATAGGCCAGGACCTGGGCAGCTTGTGCTAAGAATACACAAAAGCCTGTATTGGACATGGCCCAGGATTCAGACCCAGACCGAGACCCAAATACCCAACAGCCTTTATTCCAGAGGCCGCATCTCTGCTAATAACAAGTTCCGAGTTCACCTGTCGCAATAGGAGGAATATATACTGTGCTTGTGTGTGTACTTACATGCCACTCGGATGATGCGCTTGTCCTCGATGGCGCCACCGGAGAACCAGGGATTCGTGGCGCGACACGTCAGCTCGGCATTATCGTTCTCAGATGTTACCTTCAATGTCAGGATGCTGGTGGTGATATTGCCGTCCTGCGTGGAATAATTGGAAATGAAACGAAAAGCATGTTAGCTAAGGCTTACTGATGGTAAAATAAGGAAATCTTCCAGGAACCAAAATTCTTTTTAATACCAAGAATATAAGCCTGAGGCCACAGAAACTTCTACCAAAGATATTTAATATTTCAGTTCATTTTTTTATAAAGTACAATTTGAAATTCTGCGAACCTGGGGGAACATCAATTTCTAGGGAAAGCGTTAAATTATTTATGATACAAAATCCCAGTTTGTTATATAATTTAAAAACTCTGATAAAACTTATTAACATGATACACTCTTTGGCTAAGAAATATGAGATATCTTTCGGTGAAATTTAAACTCTTTTAGTGCTGTCATATGCCCTAGTTTGATGGGCAACTTTCGTTAGCTCAGGGTATATGCTGTGGCCACTCGAGTAGCATTTTCCAGGACGGTCTTTGGAAATAATGACTCGAATTTCGAGCTAAGCCGATGTCCTTGTGCAGCAGAACCCAGTGAGCCCTCGAAACAGAGATGGCAGTGCGGTGCAGAGGAGCTCATGGCAAACTGGGTATTAAGTTACAACATCAACCAGCTCCAGGACCAAAGTCGAGCCACGTTTTGGCAACAATCGAAGCCAGGTCAGGAAAACTAACAAGCGCTGGACTTCCACTCCCTCTCTCTCTCTCTTTCTCTCTCTCCTTCTCTGTCTCGTGTGTGGAAATCTGTCCCAGGGATCGAAGTCGAGTCGGTTATGCACGAGTTGACTAATGCCTGGCGACGTTTGGCAGCAACTATCCATTTACATGGCATAATTAGAAAGCGAAAAAGGCAGCCTGTTCCGCCACGAAGAGGAACTAATGGATGCCGAAAAGTGAGACACCAGAAACCAGTGGGCAGCAGAAGGATCTGATAAATGCGGGCTGCAGTTAAAAAAATTGCTACCATTTGCTAACAAATAGTTTGTGGAGTCGGCCCTCCATGAATTCCAATAAAAATTCCCACATTAGCCGAATCAATGGACGGGGCTCCATAGAGTGCAAATTTGTGCAGCTTGGCCAAAACTTTTCGCCAATGCAGTTCATCAAAGAAGCGGAGGCTGACGGAGAGTCAACTTGTGTTCGTACCCTGCTCCCTGCTCCTTTTTGTCTCTCTGCGGCTGTTGGAAAAGTTTGCCCTTCTCGCATTTAGGGTCACCCAGTGGTCGCCTCGGTTGCCTTTGTTGTTGGACCCGAATCTGGAGCTATTAAGCGCCGCACAGCGTTATATATGTGTAGAAGTGCCTGCTGCACTGCGGCCAGCTATCAAATGTCAAACGCTCGAAGCAAATTTTCCGGCACAAAGTTGCGTTGTCCTGGGAACGGCAACAAGAATGAAAACTTTCTCCTCACCCAATATCCCTTAGACACCCTCCCCACCTCTCTCCCTTTTCAAAATAGTCAGACAATTTCGGGCAATTTGGCAAGGATATACACTCACCTCCTTGTCGCTGTGCACGGTGACCTCGGCATTCCGGATGGGCTCGCCATCCAGCAGCCAGGTGATCTTGGCCGCAGGATATGAGCCCCAGGAGTCGCAGCGAATAGGCACGGGATGTCCGGCGGTCAGCAAGTCGTTGGGCGTTGCGATTTTCACGCGGACAGGTTTTACTGGAATTAAAAAAGGTAATTAGATGGGTTAATCGTTACTATCTTGTTTAAGGGCTAACTACAGGATTTTCTCAAGACTTAAAACTTTAAAGAAAATCTTTAAATATTTTTGACTTCATTTTATTTCTCGGGTAAAAGGTAAAATGACTTTTTGGTCAACAAGACCACTAATAAACGAATGTTTTCATGACTTTAAGTGAAATGCAAAACTTTCGCTTGCCAGTTGCTTGCGGACCAGTAAATGTAATGAAATGCAAATATTTATTGGGGGAGAAGACTCACAGTAAACCTGCACGGTGACATCCTTGCGGACCGGTTCCACCAGTCTCGTTCCCTGTGCCCGGCACTCAATGCGAATTCCGTAAAAGTCCCGCGTGGTGGTTCCAATCAGCAGCTGATTAACCATCACGGGGGTGCCCTCCTCCACGGATGTGTGGCTGGTGCCGATTAGCTCGGTGTCATCGCGCCACCAGGTGACTTTGGGCGGGGGACGTCCTGCAAAAGAGGGAGATGGAAGAACGCTCAATGGGTTTGTGATACCAGCAGTTGCTCGCTTTCAGCCCGATGCGGGCCTCTCAGCCATAGTGCTGCAGGATATGAAGGATCCTTCCAACCGGTTGCAATTGACACTCGTGAGTGCCATGGTAAACAATGCGTCAGACTGAGGTGGCAGTGGCTCTGACAAGCACAGTTAAACGAACGACAGTTAAGTGGGTCAAACCACCGCATAAAGTGCGTTCAAGTGCACAGGGAAAAAGTTTGAAATAAATGAGGAATATTTTGGTTTTATGGCTAAACAAAAAAGCAAATTATTATATGCCGAACTAATGTGTTTTTAAATTGAAATTGAAATGAATACCAGATAGACATACTGTTCTTGTTGAAAGACGTTCAAACTTGTTTCTTTTTATGCAGCAAATATATATTTTCCTGAAAACAGCAGCCTGCAATATGAATCTGATAACTCACCTCCCCTCACTTGACAGCAGAGGAAGAGCTCATAGCCCTCTCGGAACGGTCCTGCCATCTGGGCTATCTCCTTGCCCTGGGCATCGAAGATGCGCGGCTCCTCGGGAGGCACTGAAATGGATACAAGATAATGTCCCACTTTAGTAGTCATCGATTCCAGGGTGCAACATCTAATATCGCCACTTACCAACTAAGGTCAGGTTGTGCCTGAAGTTGCGTGTCGGGGAGTTGAAGAAGTCGACGCGACACCGATAGACGCCGCCATCCTCCGGCTTCACATCGTTGATCTGCAGGCGGGAATCCTTTGGATTATCGCCGATGCTGAAGAACAGACGTTGCCCCAGATCGCTAGCTATGGCCGCATGTGGCGCCAATTTCACGTTTCCGCCCCGCGAGTCCAGGCTACAGAAAATAAGCAAAAAAGAATTCAAGGAGAATGTAAGTGAGGGGGCGTGGTACAATGTAGCGATTATTAGATGTCATAAATAAACATATGCGAAGAGCATAAGTTACCATGGCTCCCCGCGCATAATTTAGGTTCATAAAAAATGACGCTCAATTTGCACACCATGAGCCAGGAGTTTAGTGCGGAGTGTTCCATTCATTTGTCTGTGTGCAGGACTTGAACTCCTGTATTTTGCCTTCGGGTACCTCGCGACTTTGGCAGCTTTGCGCAAATTGCAGTAATTTGTTGCTGTTTTCGTAAATTACTCAGTTTATTTTACAGGGACCAGTGCTATTGCTACCAGCTCCTGCTGCAGTGCAGCCGCTTATGATTATCGAGTGCCGGCCACTTCACGTGCACGGCTGCTACGGCTACTATGGCTGACACAGATCCAGCCCCTTTTGCCATCCATAAACCCCTTCTAATGAGTGCTCCCTAGAGTTTTTGCCGGCTGCGGCACGCAAAGTCGGAAGGCATTTGCCACTTGGCATGCAGGGCACACGCTGGCTGCCACAATTTATATTGAAAATTTATCAGCGCAAATTTATAAAAATCCCTGAGTGTGAGAGGGGCCGAAGGTCCATATGCGTGTGTGCGTGAAAATTTGCTACACTTTAGCAACGACAGCGGTAATCGGATGTGCTTTACATTTATTATAACAAAGTGGATTATGACGGGCGCATCCTTGCCCCAAAACATCCACACACACATGTACACATGTGCCAGCTGCCGGAAATAAGCCAAAAGCGTTCGCCGAGGAAAAAATAACACGTTAGGTGTAAGAAAAGGGATGTTGACGATTATTTCACGCTCCTGATGGATGGATGGATGGATGGATGGCTGTCTGGCAGGCTCTCAGAGTGGATGATTACGCACCAGTGACCCCCGGGATGTGTAAGGAAGTAGTTTTGCTCACCTGTACAGAGGAATGCCCGTGGTGTCCTTGAACCATAGCAGCAGCTTCACCGAATCCTGTGACGTGGGTGGCGTCAAGTCGCAGGGCAGCTCCACGGTTTTGCCCAAGGCGGCCCAAACCAATCGAGCGGGTACTGTGGAAAGAAAAGAAAAAGGATTGTTTATAAATGCTTAGAAAATACAAATCTAAAATATATAAATATTTAAGCAATAAATGACAAATTCAATAACGTTTTGTTGTAAAATCTTTCAATTTAACCCTTTATAAAGCGATAAAACTCCAAAGTCCTTTCATAATAAAAATGTCATATTATTCGTCTCAATTTGTCCTTCTGGTCTTGAAAATATCTTGATTTCAAAAGGATTTTCCCCCGTTTTGTCCACTTATTTTCTTTTATTAGCCCGGCAAGCGAACTGTCGCCAGATAGCAAAGTTGATCCAGGAGCAATACCTTTCCTTGCGATATATATTTATTTATTATTTGCACTTCCTGCATGATTCGGCTGATTGTTTGTTATTTTAACACAAAGCTTCCGCTTGCCATTCGCGGCAGCCCCGCCACGAAAGGTGGCCAAACGCCTCAGTGCCCACACCTACTCAATGGCCACGCCCATTGCCTTGTACCGCTGCTGTCACATTTCTCCAACTCCGCTTCCGTTTCCCGGTTGTCGTCACCCCAGCGTCGTTTGCCGTTGTCGAGCTTGATGTTTCTTTTTTGGTCCTTGTCGGTTTCACCCACCCAAAACTTTTATTTTTCCTTTTTTTCTGATTCGACAAAAAATGATTTCTTGTGAATTTGTGTGTTGGGCCCATGTTTTGTGTTATTTTATTTGACAGGGCAACCTGTAAAATTTCCACATTGTTTCCGCCTGAGCGGCTTCTTTTATTTTTGCTCCACCTGAACAATAATGCGGCTGTCGTTTCGTTTTGGAGGCCTCGTTATCTGGTTCCTTAAAGCCAAGAACTCTATGGTTATGTGTTTAAATTGCCCTCGAGTCGAGCTCTGTTTATTTGCAGTTTAAATTCCCAACTCGATCGGCTCAGCTTTTATGGCTTAATTTTAAGCGACGCCAAAAACTTTGGCACAGGTTTCATTTTGCGAAATATACTCGAAAACATTTTATTTGTTGTTTTTTGCTGGTGTTTTCGTTGCTCTTTGATGTTTTTAGCGCTACTGGATGGGATTAGAGGGAAAAAACGGCAAAAGAAAAAAAATGTACGAGTATGCAGTATGAGCAGCAAAAATATTTGCAAATTATTGAAATCCCAGAGAGCTGCTCTCTAAGCTGTGTTCTTTTGGCCGCAAAGCCAAAGAGTTGGCCATTTGTTATGCGTTGCATACTTGCCGGCGCGCACTCGCTGACAACTTGAGCAAAATGGCAAACAAAATGGCTGCTGTTCATGCCGCTTCTTGCTGCAATTTGTCAACGCTTTGGCTTGCGGCAGGCTGTGCAAATATGTGCCACCGAACATGAGAAGACGACACCTAGCCGTAAATCCTTATGAATGGCCCCGGATCCGGATCCCTATCCGGATATGCGAGGCCAAATGGCAGTGTCTAAATCTAAATCATGGTTGGGCACACGCATGTGGTTGCACAATTCCCTCAAGCGGCAGGAATATCCGCTTTGCAGTTGATTCTCCAACTCCACTTTCCTCTTTCCAACCAATTAAGCAAAGCGCAGGGAGCACTTTTGATGTGCCCCTCCGAGTGGAGATTCAGATCTATTTTTAATTGCCTCTGGCATTTGCCCAGTTGTTAGCGGCTCGTTCCTAATGATTTATGCCACACATTTAATTCTTCTATTGGCAGGCGGACGACGAATTCGTCGTCGTCTTTGATGTGCCTTCAAAAAACGTTCCAAGTTCCAAGGCAAACCAAACCGAAACGCAGCGATTATACCTGCGGCCCTCCCTCGTTTTTGATGTTTTGTTTTGACACATCGCATTATTTCTGGCTATTTTTAGGCATTTGTAATTTACTTAACCCAGAGATGGAATGGATGAACGAGGGCGCAACAAGAGCATCCATTCAATTGGAATTTTTACTGCATGAGGGAGTTCCTGGGTAGCTCATCATCATTTGTGCATCGGTGCATTTGACAGGCTCTCAGCAGCGTGGATCAATTAATTTCCATCGAATGCGTTGAGTGTTTATGGCTGTTTTATAATTCTAATTAAGACAATGGGGCCCCGACAATGTCTGTCTGTGTTTTCGAATGCATTTTCGAATGAAGTGAAAATATAGGAAATTGATTTAAGCTCTTTGGGGTTGTTTTTACTCAGTTCTGTTTTTATTTGATTTTATTTTACGATTTTACGATTTCCCTCGGGCCGTAAAGCTTTAAGTTTACTGGGGAAAATTGCGCATACGCAGCGTGTTACTTTGCATGCATAAACCAAGAGCAGCCAGCAGCAGCAGCTTTTCGTGCCCCATTTGGCTAGGAACCGTCGGCTTTCCTCCTGCCACAAGGCCACAGCCCCAAGACAACGTTGCATTAATTATGCAGTGGTTGGAGGCCTTTGCGGCTCTTTAAGGCGAAGAGCCTCTTCGTTTAAGGGATATATCTACGTACCGCTACAGCAGCCAGCGGATATATATTTAATTGATTTTTTTCCTTCGGCTTTTATTTAAAACGACTGTTGGCTGCAATCCAATAGTTTAATGAACTTTGGGCAAAATAAACCCAAAGTGTTGCAAAAACAATAATAGAAAATCAACAAAGCGTTTTTGCTAAATAAACTTAGACTCACAGGCTGCCCCATTAAGTGTGCCGTGTCATTGTAAACAGCATTCGAACTAAAAAAAACAGCAATAGTTTTGTAATACAAAGAAGACGAAAAAAAAATAGCATTTGGCAATCTTTCAATGTGTGCGCATCCTTCTTTTTTTTTGTGTTGGCCAAATGGTACTATTCAATTGATATTTAAAGCGTTAGCGAGTGGAATTCGGATCGGGCCATTGGGGTTGACATATAGCACATAACACATAACACATTATACATTACACATACGCACTGTATGCGCAGTGCGGTTTTGTTCTGCGGTTGCGGCTTTGTCTTCTTGGTGGATGTTGGATGTGGATGGTGGTGGCCTGCATATGCGTGGTTGGGGTTTGATTGAAACGTTTGCCAAACGCACATAAAAGTCAATTACGCAAAATATAAGTTAGTTAATTAACTGAAATCAGAGCGAGCTCAGCATAAATATGTATCCCCGATTCTTAGCCCTTTTTTTGTGTGTGTGTGTGTGTGTGTGTGTGTGCGTATTTGAGCTGCTTTCATGGAGCTGGGGCTGCTAATGAAAAGTTTATTTAGAACGGTGGCAAGTCGGAACTAAACCAAATTACAGGCAATTGCCAAGATAAATATTTGAGTTTCACTATTCAGAGCGGCAGCAGCAGATGCTACACTGCGCCACTTTTGCCATATGCCTTTCTATTTTCTATAGGGCGATGGAACGAAAGGGAACGGAATGGAACGGAACTCTTCGATGCTGCTGCTGCTGGGTCTTAAATATTTTATTCAGACTCCGGCCGGACTCTGCTGTTTCATTTGCCCACCTCCTGCACCCCTTGGACTGGCGACCTTACTTACTGCTTTTTATTCCACGGCTGCCTTTGCCGCGTTGGGCCAAATTGTTTACATTTAAATTGTACATTATGGCAAACACACTCACACACACACATACCCAGACACACACTCGCCACAAAATGTAGCAAGTTGAGAGCGAAAGTGGTTGCCATTGCGGACGAATCTGCTCCCTGCCCTGACCTCTCTCTCCATTTTTTCCTGACCCGGCAGCTGTCGGGTCACGCCTCCCGCCACGCCCCTTTGTAGTGTAGTCAAAGTCGTCAGTGACCCTAATGTACTTTCTCACACTTTTTAGCATGCATTACGGGCTGCCTAACATGGTTGCCTCCATTCAGCATGTGTGTGTGTAAATAACTTTTAAAGTGCTTTACTCACACACACACACTGGCACACACTCTCTTTGGTAGAAATGTGAGTATGAATATTTACTTATAATTAGAAATGCCAGAATGTTTTGTTTTCCTTAGTTCAGCCTTTGACTTTGCCCCTGCGTATTTTTCTTTTTTCCCTCTGTTTTTCCCTCTCTGTCTTTGTCTATGTGTGTGTGCACTTCCTGTTGCCACCATCTTTGGGGGCAAATAAACCCCAAAAAACTCTCAACCTGAGTACATGACTCTTGTGTTCTGCGGCGCTCTTTGTTTGCCTTACTTCGTTTTTAGCCAGAACACTGGTAATGTAGAAATTAAGAAGTTGCCCTGCTCAGAGGACAGCAACGAGAAGAGAAAAATATAAATGTACAAAAATTATTTAAAGACCGAAATGTTTTGGGCAAGTGTCGCGAATTCATGGCGCCAAAGAAGTCGAGCAACAAATGTTCGCGCCAGGCGATTCAATTAGGCGAAATATTTCTTGGCGGCCCCCTGAAATGAAATGTTCCCCAACATTCCTTTGCAGGCTTATTAATAACAAGTGTGTGCACTGACAGAAATTAAGGTAAAAAGGTGAGAATTTAGATGTATAAATATGAATCATAAATAAAAACTTAAAATATTAATGTTTTGAAAGAAATTGGGAAGAATAAGGCTAACTAAGACCTAACAGAAATTACAATAACAGTTCAAGGCCCCCCAACCCATAGCTAAACATTCTTAAATATCAATAATTTCCTTCGAATATTCTGAACTTATTAATTTTCCAGTGGACTGTTGATGTTGCTTATCAAAAACCGGCGATACGCCCTTAATATGTCCGAGAATTTTCTCGCAGTTCAGCTGCGGATTTTTCACAAATCTGGCAAGTCGTTGTCGATGTCGTTGTGGGTCAGCACAGCCACTGGTCCGCCTGTGCCTGGTACTCTGGCCGGCCTGGCAGTGAAAGTTTTCAAATTAAATTTTGCGACGCCATTTTCAATTAGAAAACTTCTCGGCCAAAGTCTCTCGCAGAAGCGCGACTCACTCGCCCACACTAACCACCACCACCAACGTTTTCCCCGATTTCCCATCCATTTTTCCCATTCGTCTGCTTGTGCCACATCATCGGTTCAAGTTGGCTTTAGGTTTCTGTTAGGTTCTTCTTTTTTTCCCCAGATTTTTCAGACCCCCAGAACGAAGGTCGTTCTCAGCGTTGCCTTTGCTTTCAATTAAAATGCGTTCGCTGTCATTTTGGACGCCGTATTGCACTGGCTACGTGATTTAATAATAAAATACGAAAAATATTCCAGTCAGCGCTTTGTTGTCCTTGTTGTCGGCCATTACGTGGCTGATTTTTTCTTTTCATTTTTTTGTGCCTTTTTCTTCGTTGTCCTGGCTCCTGGCTTGTTATTTTTCTTTTCTTTTTTATTTTTTGTACTCACAACTGTTGCTCGACTTTCTCGGGGCTTCGGGGACTTAACTCGAGAGTCTGCAGGCGGAGCATTTAAACAACACATTAAATTTAAGGGAGCAAATGGGAGCGTCGAGTGTGGTCACATTGCAGCACTCGATTCTTGGCAGGGCTTTCTCGTACTCTCTAAACTGGAATCCTATTATGCTCTATTGGGCAAAATGCATGGACCTGCATTATTAATGGCCAAATTAGTTGCGGCTTTGGTTAATGTTGTTGTTGCTGTTGTTGTAAGCTGATTTCCTTGATTTATGGCCCACGCTGCTGCCAGGCTGTTTGTGTTTAATTATTTATTTGCTTAAACAGTTTTTTAATTGCAATTGATTGAATGCCACTTGCAGCATATTAAAATTTCAGAGCACAGCAATTACAGAAAATAGCAAAATGTAAACAGAGCGTAGCGGTGAATTGCAATTTTATTTTTGTGTTAATTGGATTGCAGGTTCGGAGGAGTGACCTCCGCAAGGTTCGACAGGTCGCTCTAATGGCGCGTAAATTACTTGATTCCAATTACACGGCGTTCCAACATAAACACAAAAGCCTACGGGTGTGAAGAATGTGGGCTACGCCCTCCGAATTGCAGCAGCCACATACAGCAGCTGCTACACATGTCCATGAATTATACAAATTTATGCGCTTTTAATTTCGGACCACCAAATGTAAAAATAACACGCCCTACGCCAGGACGAAAGTCAAATACACTTTCTGATGTCCCCAACAGAAGGATTGAATGCTTCTGCTGCCTGAAAGCCTTCACTAGTCAGCTTAATTTCTGTTCCCTTCCTCACCCGAGGAGCTGTGAATTGTGTTGGTTTTAATAAAAAGCGTCTAGAGAGCACCGCAAATTCAACCGCAACAACCAGTCGAAAAAGCAGTGAGTGAGTAGGGAAAACGAAACTGAAACTGGAAAAACAGTGAAAATGAGCAAATAAATTAAAATGCCAGCAATGGCACACAAAGCAGCCGCACGGCATTTAAAAAGTAAAATATGGCAACGACTTGCTGCAGGATATTTTTCGCCGACACAGCAACAACGAAGCATTGCTGCTGTGCTGGTTCTGCTGCTGTTGCAGCAGCAACATGCAACACATGCTGCGCAACACGACCCATTGCTGTTCCCGTTGCCGCTGCCGTTGGTGTAGTTGCAGCTGGAGGTTTTGAAGAGGAGCCCAGGCCCAGTTACAGGACACGACAGGACACAGCTCGCTTGGCTGCAAACAGGAGAAGCAGCAGCAGCAGCAGCAGCAGCAGCAACAGCAACCTCAAAACTGGGCCAAATATGCTGGGTGGCTGTTGTGGCTCTGACAGGGCCATGGCACATTATTTACACGCGTGTTTATTATTTTCAATTAAAATGCACAAGGCAAATTTCGTAGGTAAACATGCGACAGCGACTGGGTGCCTTTTGTGACTCATGTCACAGGCAGCAGCAGCAACACAAAAGCGAAAGTAACTCACAGATACTGGCCACAAATAGTTCGAACGAGCCAAGGGGCAATTTATTTATAGCCTGTTCTTTTTCAAGTTGTCGTAAAATTGCGTAAAAATCATTTTTGAATTTGTGCCAGTTTTTCGAAACAGCACGACGTACAGCAGAACTCGGCCCTCTGGCATCAGAAAACTATAAGGTCAGGGAAGTAGTTGCAAGGCAGGTAAAAGGGGCTGGATGCAAAATTACGTTGTTATTACTCATAAATAGTTAAAAATAAAAGATAAACTATAGATTAATATCTGTATTTCTTTATAAAGAAAGCCCCCTTAAGCTACGTCTCTGTGGTAGGTAACACACATTTAGAACTTAGGCCTAAACACACATTTACACTTTACTATAAACGATATATACGATTGCTTTCTTGCCGCTTCAAAAATTTCCCCTGACACGAGCAGGCCTAAAATATTTTTATGTGTTTTTAATGCAATTTAATTTCGTTGCCCACGCACCAAAAAAAAAATGTATATATATTTATACATAAATATATATTCTTTTGGGGATGCCCGGGGCCCAGGGACATATTTGGATTTGGAACGAAACAGAGAAATGCGTAAATGTTTGCCGTAGAGAGCCCAGTAATTCCGTTTTAAATAAATCAAATTTTCAAAAAAGAACATTGAATGAAAAGAGTGTGTTTTTTCCAGGACTGAAAAATGGAAAGGAAGATGGGAAAAAGCGTGGCTGATTGGGCGCCACTTCGGGCCAACGCACGGCAGTCAGTCGAGTAATGCCTCCAGTCAGCAGTTTGCTACCGGAGTGAAAATCAATTTAATTATAGCTGACAATTAAATTTACGCCGAATTAACAGCGACACTTTAGTGTTTTTTTTTTTTTTTTTTTGCATGTTTTTCATCCCAAAGGCAGAGGCAGTCAACAGGCGAGATTCTGTAGTCGGTAGTCTGTAGTCTCTCTCTTGGCTTTATTTTCCACTCTCCAGTTGGACAAATGTCGCGCTGATTTCTTGTCAAACAATTTTTTAATCAGTGTCGCTTCACTAGAGCTGTCCTCGCCCTCTTTTCCCATGGCTATTGGTTGCGACTTTTCATTTTATTCGGCGGGTGATTCTCCTGCAGATGTTGGCGCCGCGCATCCTGCATGTCGTCTGCAGCCGCTTTAGCCTCCTGCCAAAAAGTCAGTTCTCGTCCTCGCAGATTTTGGCATTTAAATATTTTTTTCTCCCATTTTTTTTTTGTAGGCTGCCAGCTGGCCCTGATAATTGCCTGCACATTTTGGGGAACTTTAATTCTGACACTGGCATGCCGAACAGCTGACTCATTGGAGCTGAAGCGGGGCGTCTGCCGCTTAATTTGACAAATTCGCATGACGCCAAAGCTGGAGGGCTAATTAGGCGCCTTGGCTTTGTTTTCGGCCAGTTCTCAGTTCCCAGCTTTCAGTTCTCAGTTCTCAGAACTGGGAACTCAAAATGCGAGCTCGTAACTTTTAACGACAATCCAGAAAACAAGACAAGAGAAGTGCCGCCTGCAAGTTTGTTTGCCTTGCGTAAACAAATAATTAAAATAATGTGACGGGACAAGTGCAGCTGCCTTCTGGTGGGTATCTGCATATCTTTGTATCTGCAACTGCCACAGCCACTGCAACTGCATCTGCGTTTGCCATCAAGCGCAACTTTCGAACGCCCCCCACATGACAAGTGCAGATGCAGATGCCAAGTCATGGGAACTAGCGGACGCGTTGACTTGCACTTTGGCCCAATTTTTGGCCTACACACTCCCTGGCACTTAAAGAAAAGAAGATCTATATGGCAGGCATTTGCCATTAATAATCCACGAACTAATGGTTCTAAATTACAGAAAATCTATCTAATAAGTTTATAACCCAAATCATTCGAATGTAATAGTTCTCGGCACATATTTCATTTCAGAAAGCATATTAAGATTAAAAATGTATTTTTATCTTCATGAAAACAGAATGGAAAATGTCTTAACTGAAAGTCTAACTTTTTCCTAAGTGCAACAATGTGGTGTGCATATGCTGGAAAAGCTTTTAATTGTTTGCTTTTGTTTACCAATGAGCCAGCTGTCGCGACCTCCTTCGAAGCTCGGCACTTGCTGCTGCTGATTGCTCTTTTTTGTTGTTGAGCTAATTGATTTATTTACTGTGTGTGCCTGTTTTGAAATAATTTCATGCTAATTTGCTTGTTAATCGTCCGCCGCCCTCCTGATTCGCCCCTCTCCCTCTCTTTGTATGTGTGTGTTTAGCGCCATTTTGCCTGTGACTCAAAGGCGGCGCTCCAATGAAGTGTGAAGTGTTAGCAGCCTTTTGCTTTTGCTTTTGCTTGTGCCCCTCTGCTACCGAATGTTGTTGTTTGCCTTAATGCTGCTGCTGCTGATGCTATTGCTGTGCATTGATTGCTAATGAGCAGGGGCATTAGATGATTTAGTGCCACTCAACCCTCGATCCCCGGCACTCCGACACCCCGGACTCCACATTCCCGATTCCTGGCAGCGTTTTGTGAAAGCAAAACAAACACACATTAGAGAGAGAGCACCACTTTCTCCGGCTTTCCCCTATCGCTTCGTTTGCTGCGTGCATTTGACACTTGCGCCTTTCAATTTCTAGAGCCATAAACCAAATCGGCAACGAGTTCAATTCCAAGCTCAAGTGGCCATAGACCTTAATACATTTCGCCCGCTGTTCAAGGGACATAAACCCCTATCGGCTATATATCAAATATATGGTGCAGAGCAAGAAAATAGTCCTTGCAAAATGATTACCACATTAGCATTTCGATTTGTCCATGAAATTTCCACTACAAAAATTTATATCTTATCAGTTTGATCGAATATCTAATAAATATGAAATATTCATTTGGTCATAATTTTTTATTTCAGAGCTGTTTTACACTTCATAAATATTTGGTGTACGTTTTTCTTTGGAATGAAGACAGCAATGTGTTTTCTATTTTAAGTTTCACGATGGAAACTCTGAAAAGGAATCTAAATAAAATATTGCAGTTTTCTAGAAGTTTTAAGTTTGATTAAACATTTGTGTTTCCACGAAAGATAGCCATCTGCCAAGATGAAAGTAAGTCTTTAAGTTCCTTTTTAAGAATTTTATATTTAATATACTGTCGAAATATTTTTAATATCATGCTAGCATGTCTTAATACAGAGTGCAATGGCTGACCATTTTGGTTGTCGTTTTTTCTCCATGTGAGCTCCCTATTTTATGGCCACGCCCAAGGAGCCGGCTTGGAAGCCTTTGCTATCACTGCTGGTGCTATTTTGTATCTTCTTCGGCAGACTGCCATAACTCAGACGTGGCGCACTCAATTTGCTTACTTGGCAACAGTGTGTGGCAGGATCACGGGGGCATGGCATGGAGCAGGACATGGAAGGGGCACAGGGGGAACACCTCAGTGGCAGACGCGACTCCCTGGCCTTTGGCTGCTCGCCCAACTATTGCTCGCTCTTTTGGCCATTTTGTAGCTATTTTATTTTGTATTTATTTGGCGCTTCTTTTGCCATTTTATGCCGTGACATTTCAGCGCTGGCTTCGCCGGCGACAAAATCCGTTTTATTTATATGCAAAATATGTAAATTTACGACCAGCACGACCCCTGGTGCTTTTCCCCTTTTCCACTCTTCCACAGAGTGCAGAGGAAGGGGAAGGAAGGGGAGGAAGAAAAAAAGGAGCAGCAACAAACAAGTTGCGTACTTGTATTTTATGCACAGCATTGCATACTTATGGGCCACAACAAGATTGAATGTGTGCTGGTGATGGTGAGTATGTGTGTGTGTGTGTGTGGATATATGCATGTATGTCTGTGTTTAGATTTACAAGTCCGATTTCGATGGAGTTTATTTTATGTGCCATCGCCTTGCCCTTGGTGCGAACTAAGGCCCTTAAATTTAGGTGGGAATCTGCTTATTTATGCATTTGGTTGTGTGAAATAAAATAAGTTCCCATCGCCTGACAATAATTTAGATAATTTTTGTTTTAATTAAACGCACAGCTGACAAACTGTTCAGATTTATGGGTCGCTGGCCATAAATAAAAGCCCGACCGACCGTCCGAGCGACCGCAACTGGCCAAACTGGGAATGAAAATGCCAAGCTTAAAATGCAGCAAATGTAATTCGTTCTAATTTATTTACTCCGGCCAATGCAATTTATGGCAGTTGCTGTTGTTGCTGTTTTGTACATTTGTATTGCTATATTGCTGTATTTTTGCCCATTTTCAATTTGCAACAATTTATGGCAGAGTTTTATGCAAATCCAGCGACTAATCACCGCGGCACACGACTTGCCGAGAGCCAAACTGACGCTAAATTAAAATTTAATAAAAATGCAAATTACCCAAATTGCAGTCAGCCGGCCACGCCCCTTCCGTCAACGTTACCGCCCATTTGACTAATTTTCAATTAACCGTCAGGCGGAAAATGTCCAAGTCAAAGGGTTGAACAAAACGAATGGAGAGGCCGCCAAGTGGAAAATGTTGCCAAACTGAGAGACAAATGAAGGGGGCGTGGTTCTCAGGGTCGTTGCTGTAAAGTATTCACAAACGAGTTGATTACGTGTCTCACATAGATTTGCCCCTTTTCACGATTTCATGATTTCACAATCGAAATGGAATTTCCAGTGAAAATTAGCCAGGAAAAATCACCAAGCAGTACAAAACAAAAAGCCAAAGGGCGAGCGAACGAACACAAACGTTGGCTTGGCATGTTCAAGTGATAAATTCAATTTTCCACTTGAACGCCAGAACGATCCCCTTCCCGCAATGTGTGACTAATGGCGTTTACTGGTAGCCAGCCCGGTCATCGTCATCCTCGTCGTAGGAGTCGTCGGCGGCAATCAAACAGAAATCATAAAGGCGTGTTGTCCAAACATAAACATAGAGCGCCCCCCATTTAGAGTTTGGATACCATTGAACAAAGGCCAGGCCATGCCCATTCCGGCCCTTTGACCCATCCCCTTGCTCCACCATTCGACTCCCCTCGAGAAACGCGTGCCCGGCGGCGATAAAAATTACAAATTCTCACACCACCTCCACAAGGACCTTCGGCTAGAGGTGTGCACTCGAGCGTTGACTTCGAAGGATGCATTGTCAGGACAGGCCGGACGCGAGGACGAGGGCTGTCCTGGCTTTTGCGTGATTCACCAGACATAATACAATATTAATCGGCTGGGGATTAGGTGGACTTACCCAGACAAGGGACTAGACGTGATTACAAATCCAGGTGGACGTGAAATCACTTTAACTTTAAGTTATCAGCAATCACAAGATTATAATCTTTATTGCAGCGTTAAAAATTCTATTAATTTATAAGCCTGCCAGCATGTCATGCCTTGGAATTGCAGTAATCAATTACAGTTGAAGTAAATATCAGATTCAATTACATCAACTACTATTAAACTAACGTCCAGTAATTAAAGTTTTCATAACAAAAACCAACACTCAAACGTTATGGATAAACGTTTAAAGTAAGAGGCGTATATTTCGGTAATTGCCAGATTAAGAAAACTGCCGAAAAAAAGAAAAATATTTAATTGTTATTATTATTTTTATGGCACATTTCCACACTTTTTTCCAGCGAGAGGCACATTTAAAAGTAACTAAAGCCACCGAATTTCCACCCGAACATGAACCACCCGTTGGGCGAATTGGGCAGACAAGCTGGGGAGTGGACAAATAAAAGCGTTCATAAAATTGAATTTTTTATGACTAACGAAAAGAAACCCATGCCCCCGAAGGGTTAATTTCGATGTGAAGTGGAGCGGAAAGCTGAAAGGACAAAGTGCAAAGGGCCAAACGATGTTGTCGATGCCGAACGTTAACTGATTTGCACCTTTTGACTTTCGGCTGACTAACAAACAAGGTCGATGGTGGTAGAGGTGGTGGTGTTGCGCTGATTAACGGAAGCATTACTCATGGCCCGGTAAAACTCGGGATGGGGAAAAACTGGGGATATCTGAGGAGGGGCGAAGAAGATGAGTTCGACGGGCACTCAATCAAGTGCAAAATGCAAATGCGTTGAGCAGCTAAAAATACCAGCAACAAAAGGGAAGTTGCGGCCCATAAAAGCTGGCCAACAGCAGCTGCAAGTGCCAGATCTTACGTTCCCGCCCTGACTTTTTAGATCCCCTCCAGCGATTTCATTCCCCAACCCTCTCTCCATTCAACCCCAAACCATTCATCCTTAGTGTTGCATTTATTGCGCTTGTTAAAGGCATCTAAAAAGGGAAGCGCGAGCGAGAGAAACAAGTTAAAAAGTCATAAAATGATATTTATTTCATTCCGCTGCCGCGTAATGCGGCACTGCCAGCCATCAGCAGCCTCGCGGGTGGCATCATCACAAGACCCAAACACGATGATGAAGCATCTTCCACACGGGAAAAAATATATATACCTAACTTGATAGATCTTAATATTAGATCAAACAGAGGGAGTATAGGAAAAGATTTATATAAATTCTTTTAAGTCATAGATGAGATATGTAGTGTTCCTTGAGAAAAGAATTTTCAATCTTCATTGAACTGCAAACAATCTGTGACTTTAATGCCTTAACAATATCATATTTTTCACCTACAAATATAAAAACATAAAATCATTGGGAAATGGACTAGTGCACATAGCACAAATGAAAACCAAAATCTAATATTTATAGCCTGTTAGGAATAGATATTTTGACAATTATTTATCAATTTAAAAGTGATTTATGTAACCATTACCTTTATGTTTTCTGAGCTACCTTGATCTAGTTTATTTTTATGTCTTAACCAAGAATCATTTAAAACGCTTTATTTCCTGTGTAGTTGGGGCATAAAGCTGAGCAGCTAGAGCGGCACCAGCTGACACCGAAGCTGGCCAAGAAGAAGTTCCGTAGATTTGCTTTTTATTTGAAATTTATATGCGAACTCGCCCGTCTCCCCGGGAAAACTGGGTGGAAAACGCACAAAAAAGGATCTATAAGAATGGAGATGGAAATGGTGGATGGGGTATGGGGGTAACTGCCTTTTCACACAACTATTTGCCGCTTTTATGGAGTTGAAGCTTTGACTTCTTGGCTGCTCGCTGAGCCACTGGAAATGGAAATGCGCCAACGTTGTGGCTTTTTAATGTTTTCTTGTTAAAGTTTATTGAAAAACTTTGGCCAGTCACGTTTGAGTAGTCAGCGGGCGCAGTAACTTATAACACTGAATACAAACACATTCTCATCTGGGCGAACATACATATCTCCTCTATATATATATATAGTGTATGTACTATATATTTGGATGGTGCGTGGGGAAAAACGTTTTCAGCGATTCGTTTTCCCGGCCAGAAATGAAACATCTGCAGGAGTGCACGCCCCGATGCCCATGAAAATGGGCCAAAAGTGATTTCTTCTGTTTAATAAAGAAAACGGAAACTTGTGCATATTACTTTATCTATTCTATTTCTTTGTGGGCGTTTGAGGTCGGTGGGGGCGTGGTCGTGTTTGCTCATAATTGAAATTTCGCGCTAAACAGGAAGTGGCCATTCCCAGCGCTTTTGTTGCCAGTTGTTGCGGCCAGTTCAAGTTGTTAGAGTTGTGTTGAATCAACTCGTTCTGAAAGCTTTTCGGGGAGGGAGAACTGAGTGGCACATGGCCGAGTTGCGGGGAAAATGCAGTTCATAAACAACAGCAGGAGATGCGATGCGAAAATGCAATAATATTTATGAGAAACACTCTGTGTCCGGAGAAGAGGCGGGGATTGGAGATGTTGGGGGAAATGGACGAGTGCAAAAGAAAATTAAGACCGGAGAAAATGTGAAATGTGTGCGAATAACATACAGAGGCGAGTGGAGCGGGCTAACAGAATCTACCCCGGGAATTGTCATTGTCTTCAGATCCAGATACTACACATGTCCCAAACCCCCAACTTGGACCACCACTACTAGCCTTTGTTGGAGCAAACAATGGGACAAGGAGTTTACCACTCAATGGTAGTTTTAAGACCAAGTTTTTCTCAATATAATGTCAACATATCGATCGAACCGACTGCACTTTTGTGATTCGAATTTTCTTACTTTCCAGCTTTTTAATGAATCCCTTTTTTAGTTATTTGACAGGGAGTGGGAAACTGTCTGGCTTAAATCTTTAACCAAACAATAGGAATTATTGTTGAACGAAATGAAAGATAGAAAAGGTATTTTCGTAAAGATAAACTTTTCTAAAAAAACAACCTTTTCAATAAAATCTCATTCACTTTTAGTTGCTAGTTTTTAGCGTGAAAGTAATAAAATAACCATTTAGGAAAACCAGTTCATGTTAGCTGCATAATTGATGAATTTTTTACAAATTCCTGGGAGTGGGTGGATGGTATGGTTTGCCGAGGTGAATAATATTCAAAATACCTGGATTCTTCGCCCTTCAGGTATTTCGGAGTGATGTGCAAGTCTTTTGCTATCTTTGGGTGTATCGCTATAGTGTTTTACCTGGCTGGACATTCTTTCTCCCCGGCATTCCATCTATCGTGGTGCGCTTTTCCTTTCCGGCACTCCCAGCATTTCCCGCTGCATCCATTTATTTTCCACTCTCGTGACTGTGCCGTCTGTCAAGCCAGTTGCTGCACCACCTCCGCCCTTGTATTTTGCCCCCAGTTTTTCCACCATTTTCATCCCACACCCCATCCATTTCCACCGCACACACGTACTGCAGTGTGACATGTGCTTCCTCTGTTGTATTTTCGAGCTGCCTCTTCTTATTTTTTTTTCTGTGTTCCACTGTTATTTTCCACATGTGAAATTGAACTTTGCATCTTGCTGCGACGCGTCGCAACTTCAGAGATACAAAATGCAACGAAATTTTCATTTGCCAGCACCGATGCTGCACTTGACTTGTGGCGCTTCTGCCGCTCGTGCAGCACCTCTGTATCCTCATCCTCCATCCATATGCAGCACCCCCATCACCCCCATCCACAACCATTGCACCACTCCACATGGTGGGGCACATCCATTCTGACCGCCTGGCAGCGCTTATGATGCTGTTTTGACACTGCGAACGCGCGCGTGTTTATAAATAAAATATGTATGGAAATATATATTTGTGAAAATTTTTCCACGCTTCTGGCTGCTTCGAGATGGTGGATGGATGTCTGCTTGCTGCACATGTGCTGCGTCGTGCACCCTTCGACTGCTGTTTTTCCTTTGAAGTTCATAAAAATTAACAAAAAATCAATTTACAACACAAACGATGCGCTGATGAGGCGAGTGAAGAATAAGAATGCGGCACGGAGTGCCCTTGTACATGTTTTCATTGCAATCGAATGTGCGCTTAGTGACGCCGCTTGTGATCTAAACCCCCACGCCCACTGCCCTTGGGGTGGTTTTTCCTCTTACAACTCCCATACATATGAATATTTTGTTTTGCGAGCGTGTTGATTGCCCATCAAAGCAAAGCCAAGGCCAGCGAAAAAGCAGCAGGAGCACAGCAAGAGATTTGCATAGAGCACTCACCACCAGCACCCGGCAAATAAATCCCCCTTAATGCCAAAACATTTCTACTTTTTTCTACACTACAAAAATTTAACACGATCTTACGAGTATGTTGAGATGATTAAGTGCTTAGGTGTTGATTGTTTTTGAAAATTTAATTTGTTGGAAAAATATAATCGCTCCTATAACCCATTATTAGGATGAAAAGGTATTTAAAAAACGGAAATAATCTTACAGGAGTTCTTCCACATCCAAACCAATCATATTGCTTTATAAAACAGGATTAATATTAATCAGTATTTCAAGTTCCTTAAGCATATTTATCCTAAAATCCAGTTGGAATGTCACAATTTAAAACCAATTTAAGCCAAAGGAGAACCAATTCTTGATCTATTTTTTCCCCGTGCATTTGTTGCTGTAGCGTCAGCAGGAACATAAAAATAGCGACGATTATGATGAAAATATTCATGCGACAAACGGAAGCCATATCTCCTGGCTGGTTCCCCCTAAAACACGCGATGTGCTGGGACTTGTTTATGTGCCAACGATACGCAGCACATTTGGATTCCACTTAGGGCGTCACCACTGTTCGTTGGCCGTGTGGGAGTGTGTGTTTGCTTTGTGTGTTTTTGGCCAATGTGCAGCCAGAGGCGAAGAAAAGCCTCAGATACATGCCGAAATTCCTTTAGCCGGATCAATAGCACACGAGCCAGAGCACTTGAGAGCTCCGGGAAAAGCGTCTTTGCCATGCAAATGGCAAATGCCATGTTGAAACCGGAGTCAACCGAGGATTGCCGCTAATAAAGCGGCAAACGTAATTAAATTTAATGCCCGGGATGATCAGACAAAAGCCAAACGGCCATGACGCCCAAGTCAGAAAACGTCTAAATCCGAGTATCGAAATTCAATTTACTACAAAATCCCATGCATCGATGGTCTCGGCTCGACGACAAACGGCAGCGAAATAGAAAATGCTGGAAAATGTGTCTCGATTCTGCCCAAATCCTGTCATAAATTTCAGCCGCCTTTGGCACGGCCCAGCCAAGCCAAGCCAAGCCAAGGAAACTCAACCTAACTCATCCTTTGGATTCTAGAAGGCAACAAAGGAAGCCGACACGCCGACGACCCCAAAAAAGGAAAATATGCTGATGTCGATGCCGAATTATGATTTGTTTTTGTCGACTGCCCGGCGGGAAGAAAGGGGCGATATCAGACTTTTGGGAAATGAGATTTGCCCCCAAGGTTACCGCCGACCGAACTACTCACAACAACAACCAGTTGAGGAGCTCGTAAAAAGCACCAGGCACCACCAGTTCCACTTCCATCATTTCTATCGGTCTCTCGAACAGAAAAGCAGACCCAACACATCCTCGACCTCGCAAATTATAAAGTTGTTTGGCCAAAAGTGCTGACGCTTCTCGCACCATGGCTTGCAAGTTTTGTCTTCGTTTTGAAAAATGTGCCAAAAGCCAGGGAACAAAAAAAAAAAAGAAGAAAAATGGGAGGAAAAAAACTTCTGCACGTTTTATCTAACGCACATTGATAAGGATTTTTGGCAGTCGTCGCATGATTTGCAAGTTTGCACAAAATGCTTCACCAAGATGAACGTTTTGTGCAGACGTGAGCGAAAATGCGATGACCTCTTGGCATAGTTTGGCTCCATATACCCGCCAGGATTTACATTCCGATGATCAAATCAAGTGGCCAGTGGTGGGAACTTATGGGATTGTGAACAGGTGTTGGCCAAGGCAAGAAATGAAATTCTGGTTGAAAGAAAAAACGGACATCTAAAACATCTTGCAACTGGATTTTTACAAAAGTTGAGTTAGCTCTTCAGTTTAAGTTATGCACATATTATGCTGTTTTCTGTTGGAAACAGATTCAAGCTTGTGACTTTAAAAGACCAGAGCATAAGAATTATACTTATAAACCAAAAATATTGTGAATGTAATGCTGTTTATCCTTAAATATCCTGACTTAAATCTGACTCTTGATTTTCGTTATGTCCCTCACTGTTTTCGGTTGTTTTCTTTTCTATTCCTAGCAAATATTCCTGCATTTTAAACAGTTTCTATTGTTTGGGCAAATCCTAATGACGAGCGCAGACCATAACGAGCAAGAGTTCCCTTCAATAATTTGAGGGGAAACCACTAGCTCGTTACTGCTGGGAATAACTGAGTTTGAGTTTCTTTACAGTCTTTACAGTCCGCACCCAGAGCCAAACTCCTCTTGCCAATCGTTAGCTGTTATTGTTATTACACGTAATACAGTTTGCCACTGGCTTGTACTCACTGTTCTTTTGAAAATCCTGCGACTCCTCGTCCGCCGAAACCGATTTTAGCTGCTGCAGGCAAGTCAGCAGGACCATCGTCAAGCCGACAGCCCAAATCGTTTTCCCATTGTCCGGGCATCTCGTCCGTGATTTTCGATGTGTGTTGAAGTTGTTTTTGCTGTTGGAGGATTTCTCCTGCCAATATGTCGTTTGCATGGCTGTTGTTTCGGTTTCCACTGTTGCTGTTGGTACTCCGCCTGTTGGCAATAAAAGCTGCATGGCTGTCATTTTGTTGTGCTTGCGGTGCGTTGTGCCAAACGCGAGAACGTCTCGTCATTTATGTGGCGAACTTCAATTTGACCAAAGTGTCAAAGAAACCCCAAAGAAGTGCAAAAGGAGTACAGAATGTTGCAATTTCGCAGGCCAACTGCAGTTGGCAATTGCGTGACCTGGCGGCGCCAACAGAAAAAAATAGAGAGAAGAACACGCGTCTTTCTTGTTATGGCCGCTCGGCTATTTCCGCTTCCGCCGTTGGCTTTAATGAAGCGCCAATGTACTCTTGGCCCATAAAAAGAGCATTTCCGCCGACATTTACAAATGCATGTCCATGTGACTCAGATCAAGTCCGTAGCATCGCTTAATGTGCTTTTACATGTTTATTTCGCCTTTTATGGACATTCTCGTTTCACTTTTTCTGGCGTAGTGTTTGTGGGGAATCCTGTGAATAGAAAGGCAAACGTCAAAACATGAGTAAGTGCTGATTGTTTTTTGGGGTACACGACGAAAAATTTTAATCTAAAATGAAGTGAAAATGTGTCAATTTATAAGAAATTTTTCGTATATAGCAGAAAAAAGAACTTCTTAGGAAAATTAAAGTTTTTAACCTTTGAGTACACTAAAAAATATTATTTTCACTTTGATACGCTTGTAAATTTGTAACTTCAGTGCACCATTAACTGGCTGGCAGAAATATGAAAAGTGCTAATAAAATTTTTATACATTGGACGCCAGGCAAATTGGGCTCGTAAAGAGCTGGATGAAAAGAGTAAGTCCAGAAGTCGAATCAAGGAGCCCATAAGGCTGACTCACAAAAGGATTCAGAGGGGAAGTACACTCCTCGAAATTGGTTGTTTTATGTGGCCATCGCATCGATGAAGTGTGATTAATGGCGCGTTTCAATGTGAGACGCGTAATTAAGGCAGTAGATTTATGTGCTCGGTCGCAGCTGAGGCATGACCTTCGCCATCCCCCATTACCGCCGTCCACAACTCTCAACTTTCATCTGCTTAACCCCTGGTTGCCGGGCCATAAAATCGAGCCCTTCGCTGAGTGCCGCTTTATCACCTAGCCAAATGTTGCCGCTGCTGCGCCTTTTAATTGCGTGTTTGAGCAGCACGAGTGTCGACAATTAAACAACGCATCGAAATTGATAAGCCAAAATACAACAACTTACAACCACCCGATGATGGCCGAACGTGCATCATGGTTGGTTGATCCCTAAACCAATGTTGTTGTATTAATGGAGTGAAGACGATCCAGGTCGCCGGGACTTCTCACTTTCTCTTTCACTTTCACCTTAACCCAGAAAGCCCCTGCTCGTTTAATTATGCAACATTTTGTATCGGCAAACATGCGACAACTTGGCTCCTTGTTCTAAGAGTGTGTGTGTGTGTGTGTATGTTAGGCTGTTTTTAATGAGCAACTGCAACATATACACACACACTTCTGCGAAATTGATGTGTGCGTTAAGGAGTGTAAATAAATAATATGAATGTATATGTGTTTCTCGCGAAAAAGTTCATAAATTTTTATGATGCCTTTTGATTAAAAGATAATAACTTGAAAAAGTGCCGGAGAGTGTGTTGTTATTCTTTTTGTGTAACACCCCTCGTTACATATGTCATCTTGCACTGAGAAAAATCTGTTGAACTACTGAATATAGCCATTTAAATATTTTAAAGAGATCAGTAACCTATGTTCAACTTAGGATATATCTAGTTACCTTTTTTTCAATATTAACTGTCATTATTATTAGTAAGGCTTTTCCGTGAGTGTACCTATATTTCATGCTTTCTTTATACCCTCTTTTCTTGTTACCTGGCCATAAATTAACCAGGCCGAGGACTGAGGCTATTGACAGTCAAACTTTGCTCATTAGTAAATTTCCGACAAGCAACGCATGTTCCTCCATCAGTCTGCTCCGTGGGCTGTATAATACCATGTGTATATTTAGCCCTATAAAGTCAGCTGCTGCCGTTGCTGCTGCTACGGCTGCTGATGACTTTCAGCCTATGTCATTCGGTTAGCATATTTTATTGCTGATTAATTAACTGGGAGAGGCAAAGACTCCGCTCCGCACTCAGTTGCATTGTGACGTTCGGGTCCTGAACTTTAACGACACCAAGTGGAAGATTTGCTAATTAAAAAAGTTTGCCAATGCGAACACGAAACAGGAAGAGGCAAATGAAAGGGATTTTCCTTTTGGCCAAAGAGGGAAAAGTTCATTTCACTTCTAGTCGTTGTTGCTGCTGCTGCTGCTGCTGTTGCTGCCAAGTATCGTGTAACTATTGCCAACTACTGACGCTTTAAGCCCCAGTTAGTCCAAGTTAGAAGGCATTTACCAACAAAGAATTAGTTGTCCAATTTATAAGGAATTGTGTGTCGAAAATAACACAGTTTGGCCAATAGAGTCTGGGCCGAAAAGCCTCCCGAAATGCCAACTGATCTGATCTGCTGGCTATTTCGGTAACTGCCAGCCGCAGGCAGTGGACATGTCTAGTTGCTTATTTGCCTATTGATTGATTTTCTTGGTCAGGTGCTACAGCCTAACGCCCACCTATCAGGCATCAGCCGTCTCTGCAGATTTTAGCCTTGTCAAATTACCACAGCTACTCCATCATCGTTAGGCCCGCTCCTTTACCCACTCGAATTCATCCCGGCATTTCGAGATTCCTGGATCCCGTCATCAAGGCTCACAAATTTATGGGCAAATGCTCAACTTTGCCATAAATGTTCATCATAATGTGACACAATTTCCTCAAGATTTAACGCCGCATAAAAACCCAAAGAACATTCCCATATGGTAATGGAAGGGCCCAAAGAGGCGGAGACGGGTTTGAGTGTGAGAATGGAAGTGGAGATGGAGATGGAGATGGGAATGGCAATGGCAATCTGGGTGTGAGAATTCCCTTATGCATTGTGCAATCCACATGCTCAATAAAGTCAAAGACGCATAACTCTCGGCGTAAGCGGGCGTTGGCAGATGGCATAAATTTTGAAATAAAATAATGTAAAATAAAATAAAATATAAATTCAACTGCAGTCAGTCAACGCATGCAGGCGACAGATAGACGCAGTGTGAATTTAACTGACAACCTCCTCCTCTTATCGGCCAGCTGGGAGCGGGCTCAGTGAGATGGCTCCTTCCATTCCGGGGAATCTGCCCGCGTGTGATATATCATAAGCATGCGTTTGACAAGCGTAAGTACCGCCGCTGTCACTGTCACAGGACTAACAGGACCAACAGCAGGAGCATCAGGAGTGGTAAGAGCGACAGAAGCGCCACAAGAAGCGCCGCAAGAAGCGCCAACTCCTCGGCGTCGACGCGTGTTATTACACCATGCGGCATACTTTTAGCGCCACTCAAAGAACATTTCACTGGCATTGTGAGTGTGCCAGCAAATGCACTGAGCGGAATTTTATGGGTATAAGTGCTTGATGTGCATGATTTTAAGTAGATTTAACAAAAATGTTAAGTTAGCAGAAAGTAATCATAGTAAAGAAGTTTTTAAGGTATTGGATATACTTTCAGTGAACCTGAAAGTTCCACTGTATATAGTTCGATTATTTCTTAACAGAGGCGACTTATTCTCAATCTCGTCAAGGAAGTCCTGATGCACGGACATCCTTTCTGTCAGTGTCTCTGTTTGTGTGTGTATAAATAAAAGTTGAAATATGACAAAAGGAGCCAAAAGCGAGTAGCGGAAGCCAGGGCAAAGGCTACGGCAACCTGCCCACTATATATGGCCTGGTAATGCGCTTGGCGCTGACTTGTCCGTGACTTGGAGCGTGTGTTTGCCGGGATGTGTGCGTGCGAGGCGTTTAACATGTCGTATGCGCAATTTGTGAAATATGTGAGAACATAGCCTGCCAGCATGAGCAATAAGTTCTCTCTCTGCCCCCACTTTCCAAGATGTTGGCAGCACGAGTGTGTGTGTGTGTGTGTAGTGTGGGTGAGAGGGTGTGTATATGTAAGTAAGCAATTAGTTGCCTTTTCAGCTGAAATAAAAGCAAATCGGGTGAGTGGCAAGCGTAGAGAGGAGGATAAGCAAACAGCAGCTCATTAATATCCTTTATGCGTTTATTACATCAGCAGGCGGCGTCTTATGAAAAAGCATAAATTAATGCACAACATCGTCCGCAAGAGCGGGCAGAAAAAATAGCAATTAGGCCGGCAAAAGGCAGTTGGTCGAATCAATCAGACAATTCAATATAATTGGCCTAATTTATTTGCCCCGCTCCAGTGCGTTTCCTCATCGCTTTCTCTGCGCTTTATTCCCGCCAGATAATTGCCAAGACGAAATGCAACATTCTGTGTAATGAAAATTAAAAATTAATGCCCAAAGGTGGGCGCATGCAAAAATGCTTTAATCAAATCCCAGAGCACGCCTTCGGTCAGGGTAAATATTTAATATGGTTTTTTTTCCTTTTTTTATGCTGCGTGCAAGAGTAGGTCTTTTTTTTTTTTCGACTTGACTCTTGTTTAAATAAATATTTGCCATCGAGGTACTGACCTTTTGGCCTCAATGCGTCCTTTGCATTGATTGAAGTTTTCAGGATTTTTTCTTTTTGTACTTTATACTTTTTATGTTTTCCCCATAGATGTTCGCACTGACTGGATTCCAAGCTCATGTTTGGGCAGTCGGCCAAGGCAAACAAAGGAGCAAGCTCTGTGTACGAAGGAAGGCTCCACATCGTATATTATGTTTTTCTATAAGAATTTATTCATGTATTTATAGTGGGCACTTCAATTTTTCATTCCCTCATTGAAAGATTACAGTCTTTGATTTTACTCGGTCCGGGCTTGCCATTTCTCTTCAACATGGCATTTCAAGTAGATTTATATCAAAAATGAACAGAAAACTGCAGCAAATATTACCTAAAAGCTGTCAAGAATTATTCCCATTCAAGTTCGAGCAAGTTCTATAAAAATAATGTTAAAAACTATCTCTATATTACCATGGCAACTTTATGATTTCACATCTTTTGATAGTGTTCAGAATGTCTTCTGCAAGGAAAAAAGCTAAAAATCCGGTAAAGTTGTCATAGAAACACACAAGCTATTAAAATTAAATCTTAAGGACCAGAACACCTGAAGTTTGATTAAAGCCACAGAAAACGGGTAGTCAAGCTAGTAGTAACTGACAAAAGGCTCAAAAATACGGACAATGGGATGAAGAATTCACTTTATCTCTGTATTCGGCTGCCTTGGGCAATGTTCCTGTGAAATCCGGAAATCACAAAGGGAAATTACATAAAAAACTACTCCATTTGACTAATTTAGTGCACGCATATGGCCCCCAGGGAAGGGGTGTGAAAGTTTCTGGGCAAGAGAATTGAATTGGACACAAAGTTGGCGGCCCTCCTTCCTGGCCCTCTGAGCGGCTGTCAGTCACAGGAAGCTCCTGTGAAACTCTCGTCGTCGCCAGCCATGTGGATGGATACACGGCTGTGATTCACTCCCCTTACCTGTCCAACGCCCTGACAGCTTTATATAAATAAAACAAATGGGTAAACATGACGGCTGCTTCGGCTGCGGTTGCCACCAAATTTACCTTAAATTTGACAACATGCGCCTGGATCACAGGTGGCGCATCTGCGCCAGACTTTCATTTAGGCCATGGCCCCTGAGTTTGGCTTACAATTTGCCTCACCCCTTCCATTCGCGGCTCATCCGTCAATCAAGGCGGCGATTCCTTATTTATTTATACACTCTCGGCTGGCTTTAATTTGGTGCTTGTTGTTCGCATATTTTCCCCCAGCTTTAGCCAGTATTAATGTCGACGCATTTGTCAGCAAAAACAAAAGTTGGTTTTTTGCAATTTAAATTAACAGCTGTTGCAATTAAATTAAACGTTTTAAATTGCCTAAAATATTTACACGTGTTGGCCCGGGTGAAACCCAAAATTTGAATTTAAATTGAAGTTAGTTTGGCAGTAAGCCGCACAGCATTCCCTTTGAACGCCTTCTAATCCTTCAATTAATAATCTTCAGCTCCTAACTTTTTTGGGCCCAACAAGAAAGAGGGCGGGACGGCTGTAACCCAAAGTTTTTTCCCCGTTTCATTTTTCCTTGGCTGAGCCTGGTCGTCGAACCCTTTTCGTGGTTGGAATTTTTTGTCAGAAACAATTATTTAACGCTCGCTTTTTTGGGCTTTGCATTTTTATATTCCCTTGTTCGCAGAATTAAATATCTAATTTATCAAGTCTTCGTCGCTGGCCCGTGCTCGACTTGGCATTGCCAATAATTAAATTTTCCTCGTTGGAATGTGGTTTGGGGGGAAAGCAAAATATTTGTAATGGAAAGGAGAAGCAGATGTCAACTTTAAGATTTCAGCCTGTCACCTGGCTACAAACAAAAGGCCGTTGGCCTGAGGGGGCGTGACAGGGATCATTTCATTCAAACACATGACGTTTAACCCACCCACAATGAACGACATCCACAAAGAACCCAGATGTCCTTTTGGCCTTGTTTTTGTTAGCTTGTCTCAGCCTTGACTGACTTTGTTTATCTTTCATTATTTATTCTCTTATCGGAACGCAGCGATAAGTTCGCCGGCAAAAGGCACACATCACACATCTCACACCCCCAACCAGCGACCATAACTAATTAATTATGCCTTCTTAAAGCGGCGTTAAACTTTGGCGTATGAGTTAGTTATATAGATAGTTGGAGGGAAACTGGTAAAGCGAGCTGTGCTAATCCACTTAGCCCACTGGGAATCTGTCGGGTGATGAACTGATGGGTTGGTTGGACTTGGGCTGGGGGCATGTACCTGGCTGCTGGCCAACAGAAAGACTTGCAACTTGTTTTCGTATTAATTAGAAAAATAAACAAAGCGCCAAGCGCTGAGAAATCAAATTAAAAGTAAATTGAGAGCAGAAGGGGTGTGCGCCAAGAAATCGAGTTGGGGGCCAGAGACCCTCTTCTCGGAAAAGCCAAAACCAATTATAGACTCTGGCAGGGGTAGGTACTCTTCATTTTTCCTCGGGGAAAAGTACTACTGCTGCCACTGCCACTTTGAGTGTCTATCCAAATGGGTTTGGGGTAAAATATTTACTTGGCTATTTAATTAATAGTCATGAATACGGAATGACACAAATGCATTTGCATTTGCATATGGCATTCTAGATTCTATATATTCGAAGGAGTCGAAAGAGCAGATTTTTAATTAGCCCGCGAGCCAGAAATAAACTGGGCGCGAGGAGGGGCAATGGAATCGCAGATTCTTGACATATTGCCAGCAGCTGAGAGGCGGCAGCAAGCGAAGATGCATGAGTGAAATGGCTGAGGCGTAGCACGTGCCGCATCATGGAAAATAGTTTGCATTTTCCGCCACACCCCCCTTTTGGGGAAAATGGCAGGGGCGGTGGGATCAACCGCGAGGCTAGGTTACACAAACACATACAGCCCACTCTCAGTTATCGGCTACTTAAAATAAACAGTTTAATGTGCAAACTTTTCGGGCTGCCTGGCAAGAACAACAAGCAATCAGGCGGCGATATGGAAAGGACCTCCACGTCCCTTACCACCTCCTTTTCGTCCTGTTCAAAACACTCTTCGTCGGGACAAACAAGCCATCTAGCTATGGCCAAAGTTTTTCGGGGGCAATCATTAAAATTCATTTCCTATCGACAGTCAGCAGAGACACACACATGTATACATGTTATAGATGACGCCATTTAGTTTGAATATCTATGGCAGCAGCCACATCCTTCGCATCCGCATCTGTGTACACATATGAAGCCGTCTCTCTCTCTCTCTCTCGCTGTGTATTCTCTATCTCTCTCTGTCTCTATGGCTTTCTCTGTGTATTTTCACAAGTGCCTCAGAGCGATTTGAATGCGGCAATTCCTTTTGAATTGATCCCAAAAGTGACCTTTGATTTTCGATACGATTTCAGTCATTTTCACATGGCCCCGGCTAAAAGTCTCCAGCGACCTAGAGAGCCAAAGGGAGAATCAGGAACCGAAAGAGACGGGACCACATGCGGCGAAAAGAGACGTGGCATAAGGACAACTCAAGCCAGCGAGGCCATTTTGTTTGTGTAGTTTAAGTGCCCGCATTAGTGGCGAATATAAATTTTGTCCGTAGACCCAAAAACAGCGAATGTTGAATGTTAAATTCAGAATTCTGAATGGGGGGAATCGAGAATGGCGAATGGTGAATGGTGAATGGCGGAACCCAAACCGAAATCAAAACCACAACCGAAGCCAAAATCCCGGCGACATCCTCAGTGACAAAAGCGACGAAACGATGGCAAAAATCAAACTAAAAGTTCCGCCCATGAAAATCATAATTCAAACGTTGAAATCAGCACACAGATTTTCCTCTACGCATATGCGTGAATACAGTGGCGGTCAAGCAAATAGGACTATTCTAACTAAAATATTTGTTAATGTTCGTTCATTAAAGATCTCTCAAAACCAAAATGACATATTAATATATTTTAACTGATGAAGTTTTAACTGAAAGTTGATCATACAGTAATGACTTTTAGGGACATTCAGAACACATTTTCAGTACTGATTTAGAAGTAGAAATTTGCATAGGCTATATAATTTTAACCTCAAGTGTACAGCCATCAACCACTTCAGGCCACCCGCAACTCTCCCTGCGATTGTTTCGTGTGTATACAATGGCAACTATTGAAAATACGAAAAGCCTCTTTCGGCATGTCCTTGTGCTGCTTCTGTGATTTCGATGCTCTGCCTTTGACCCCCGGAAAATTCCCAAATTGTGCCCCGTACATAGGAGCTGGGGAGTTGGGAGCTAGAGGCTCCTCCGCCCTGGCCATCGAATTCCGGCTGAATGGGACGCGTGTGCGTTTTGTTTTATTGCCAGCTCCGAAACGTTGCCAAGCCGTTTTCCACTGGGTTTGCTTAGGGCAAACACTTTCCCCGCTCCTTTGTTGGCCCATTGTGTGCGGGGATAATCGAAGCCATAAATAACAGGCGCGAAAGCTCCGCGTTCTCAGCTCTCTTTTCCCCTTTTTTTTTTTTTGGCATTTTTTCTGGCATTTTTTTTGTGTAGTTGTTGGTTGTTTTTGGGTGAGGATGAGGATGGGGTATACGATAACAAAAGTGCCAAAAGTGACAAACAGCAGGCGACCGTCAACGCTGCCGCCACCCAATGGCCAAAGCCAACTCGTTAGTAAATCCAATTTGTGCGTGAATGTCAACAGTTTCGGTGCAGTCACAGTTAGAGTTACTATTACTACCGGAGAGCACTGCCACGCCCCGCCCCGAGGCACACGGGGAAAATGCCGGAAAATGGCAACTACCAACTGACGGCAAAAATCGCGTGAGCTGACATGTGACCGAGTTTCAGAACGAGCCATTCGATTCAAGAGAGTTTTTTTTAAATCAATTAAAAATTTACATTTCATTCACACAATAAATAATTTGCATAATAACCCAGCGCACACACAAAAACACACACATGCACGTAGAATCTCACGTAGAATCGCATAATTAAACGTTCAATTTATGCAGGAGAACAAAAAAAAAATAACAAAAAATTCCATATGGCTCGCATTTTATAAACAGTTTTCAATTAATTACAGCATTCGCTCAAACAAGGCATTTTAAATTCTGGCCAAAATGGAGCTGCTGCATCAGATGGCGCGTGATGCATTAACAATGATTATTGCATACATTTTGGCGCATTTAAAATTTCATAAATTCATTTTGCCAGCATGCCGGCGTGCTCTTTAAATTAATTTATAACTTTCAGTGCATTAAATCAGATAATCTATATATAAATTTATATTATAGAATGGGAAAATCAGTATCCAGCATCCAGCATCCAGCATCCGACATTCACAATACATCTGAAGGCCTCTGCGGTCGTAGGATTGACACTGCAGCAGTGCTGGCAAACATAAATCGAGACTGTCTGTGATAAATTTAGACCCTCCGGCGACAGAGGCCAAAGTCAGACAAAATGTCTTGTCGAGAGATATTTCTCCAGAATTTACAAATGCAGTTTGGAGTCCAAAGGGATTTCTGCGGCATATTCCCCAAGGTTTCCGGAATTCTACGGTCGCCTTTGAAGCCTCGGTCTATTCTCCTGCAGAATGTCTGGCTTTACAGCGCATTCGCTGGATCGTTCGTTCCTCTAACAAAATATTTACTTATACAAATTCGTCAAACGCTTTCAAGTCCAAAGACAGCAAACACATTAAAATCAATTTCATTTGCACAATAAAAATACTGACCAGCAGACGGAATGTAAACACTTCTGAAAAGCAAAACAATTGCCCAGAAAAACCAGGCAAATCAGTTCAAGGAAATAAAACAATATTTAAATAAATCAAAATTAGCATCAGCCGCAAAAATGCTGCCAGAGAGAGAGAGAACACAAAAGTACCAGAATCTACGAGTTACAGTCGAGACATCTGTGTTGCGTGCCTGTGAATCGGAGCATGTTTTACATAATACAATTTCCATTTGCCGAAAATAAAACACACGACTCTGGCAACGTGCTAAAGAGACTACCGGCAGTCCCAAATCCACAAGATGCGGATACATATGTAGCTGAATCTGTGGGTGGAGCATCTGGAGATTGGGGGGGACACCACCACCTCCGTTCGTCATTTTAAATACCAAATATATATTTTGATTCCATTTTGGTCAAGGCGAGCACTCGGCCCAGGAAGCTTCATCTTCCTCAATCGGCTTGCGGTTGCCTGGCCACAGTCTGTTCTGGCTCAAATTGACATTGAGTTATGGGCCAGTCCCTGGGCCCCTCCTTCAGATTTTACAGAATCTTCGGTTGGACCTGGGCCCCGTTGCCTTTGCCTTTGCCTTTTTAAATGATTTTCAAATTGTAATGCCCAGCTAGACCGCAGTTAGGAAACTGAAAACGAAAACATGCCTGACAGTATAACAAATAAATAAGCAGCCAGGAATGAAATAAAGAGATGATTTATGTTTATTCCAGCTACCTACGCGGCCAAAAAAGACTTTAATAAATACGATAAAAAATGGTCATATTTAATTGCCGGCCAGCAGTTTTGGGGGGTTGGAAAATGTTAATAAATGTCAAGACTGTTTCCACTCAACTGACAAAATGAGCAACGAGCTTGAAGTTGACACTGACTGTCCACCGCAGACAACGTCATCAGCGCGGAGAATAAGATGACCCAGAGAGTGGGTGGCGATGCGGGTGCGGACTTTCCTTTCTTTCATTTTTTTTTTTTCTTGTCCCGCCATAATTTGACATAATTTATGAGTTTTCAATTTATCATCCATCTCGGAAGAAGACGGTATGATGGCATGATGGCGCACCAACTGAAGCTGCACTTGCATCCGCAATTTGCCTCGCATTTCGCCCTGTCAAAGCCAAAAGCCCGTTCCGGAATGTCAAATGTCAATGCTGATTGTGGGATTGTGAGACCCGAAATTGCATGTGAGGCACACATGTTCTGGCTCCCACATCGCATTAGCTTCAGCCTGAGCCCGGCCTGCTGATCTCTGTGGGAAGTGTCTCCCCTTTGTCCCATCTTTCGCTCTCTCCCCCTTTCACCCATAAAATATTGCCACTTGTCATCAATGAAGAGCCGTCTGTCCGACCGTACGTCTGTCGCGCATGTTGTTCTTGTCATTAAAGTCGTAAGCAATGTCACGTAGCTGTCAATTTACAAAAATCGCATTAGCCAGAAGAAGAATCTTCATGCTGGGGGCCAAAATTCGGCAAAAGTACTTACTGGTACACAGAAAGAAAAATATCCGTACTTTAAGCTCTATAAAAAGACATTTAAAGTTGATAATCCATTTGAAAGATGTCTAGTAACTTTAGAAAGCAGACCATCCTTTGGTTTTGAATGCAGTAAACTTATAAAATCATATACCCTTTTCTTTTTTGAAACATTTTAAGCCTCTTAACCACTCAATTTCTCTCTCTGTATCTATGTGCTTATTATGTGCTAGATGGTATGCATTATGTATGTGCATATTTATGACAACTGTCGCTCCACTGACTTGACTGCCGCTCACATCATTGGGAATTTAGGGCCCGGAGATTACTGAGTCGTAAAACCCGACACTGTACTGCGTGTACGGTTAAGTTGGCCGGGCAGATAAGAAGGCTCAGCGAGCACTTGGCGGGCTGCACATAATTAGCGGTGGCCACTTAACTAGCACCAGCTACTTCGCCTTCTTTTTACCTCATTCTACTCCACTACTCGACTAAATGTCAACGTAAATTTGCATTTTAAAGACGCATAAAAGGGACTTAACAGGAGGCGGCCGAAAAAAATTACGGAAAATTCCAAGAACTAAAGGTAACAAAATGCAAAACATGAGCAACAGGAAACGGGGAAACAGGAGCGCGAGACTAGCCGCAGGACTTAAATGCTTTTAAGCCAGAGACGTCGAAAAAGTTGGCAGCCTAATGAAACAGGGAAAAGCGGTTAAGGAATTGCCGGGCCAGGGCACACAGGTGCGACATGTGCATTTGGATGGATTTTCCGACACTCGACGTTAAACGGCTTTTTGAAGAGCCGCGTGCAGCGCAATTGAAAGCAAAATCAATTACAACAAAAGGGCCTGAAAAGCATTTTAACGACAACGTTCAGGGCTCGCGCGAGCGGCTTTCATTCAATCATTTACATAAAATTTTATTTAACAAGCGAATTCCAAAGGCTTTCATTTTTAATGTAGCCCCCACGCCAGCCAGCCAGCCTGCCAGTCAGGCAGCTTTCCCCTTTGGATACCAGATTTCCCAGGTCTCTGTTTCCAGGACTCGAGTCCCCAGCGATTCCTGCCACAATCCGGACGAACATAAGCTCGTGTGAGTGTGCCTATGTGTGTTTGAGTGCGTTTAATGCGTGTATGCATACGCCATGAAACTTCATTATGAGGACTTCAATATTCCGGCAAATAAAATGCCAGTCGAAGGCAAATTGAAAAGCCCAGAATGGCAGAAGGCCAAGCCGAGGAAA
Source organism: Drosophila eugracilis (assembly GCF_018153835.1). Lineage (NCBI taxonomy): Eukaryota > Metazoa > Arthropoda > Insecta > Diptera > Drosophilidae > Drosophila > Drosophila eugracilis. The sequence goes on from NW_024573224.1 coordinate 5,857,237, forward strand.
AATATTAGCATACTTGGTGGCGCAGTCAAAGTTTGTTTGCCGAAACAAATTAACCTTGAATATGCCACATAGAGAGCGGCCCTGTCAAAACGAAGCTGAGCTGGGGAAATTATGCAAATATGCTTGGCACAATAACAACAATGCTTGTCTCCGATAAGGCCGGTATCCTAAGAAGGACTCACTGTCTGTCTCTCTCTCTGACTAACCCACTGACTGGTTGTCGTCCTGTGGAAAAATTTATTAATTTTAAGCAGAAAGCTGGAGACTTTGACGTCAGCTAGCTGATAAGCAGCCGCACGCTTGACAAAATCAATAATGGCAATACTGCTCTTGTTTCAGTTCCTGTGTTCTGTATGCTGTTGTTGTTGCTGTTGCTCCTGTTGGTATTTGCATGATTAATGAAGCCACGTAATTGATTACACGACCACGCCCAGGCCGGGCTCAAAAAAAAAAAAAACAACACAAGAATGGAAGAAACAAAGGCAAAGCCAAAGGCAATGGCAATGGCAAGAGCAACTCGAACTTTCGCATGATTTTGTATCATCGAAGGCACCAGCCAGGCACACACAGCTGATTGATGCGTCTGTGGTTGGGACAAAGGCACCTCCATCACCCGCCTCCTCCACCCACAGTTCACATTCCACCCGACTTCACTATGACTCTGCCTGTTCGCCAAACCCACTTTCATCTCGATCTCCAGCATCATAATGCGACCACGCACGTGCGTGTGGCACATGATTACACGGGAAAAAGTGACTTTAGAATAAGTTTTGGCTTTTGAAATGCTAGTCTGGGCTCAAGTTTAGTTTACATCTTAGTTCAGTTTATATTATACTTTTTCTAAAAAGTTTTTAAAGGCTTAAAAAGTAATATTGCCGACTGTCTTTTGAAGAATCCTAACCTATGCATATGTAAGATATTTTAGTATTTTAGAACACCCAGCTTTGCATTTATGCAAATAATAAGGAAGTCAAAGGACTTTCCATTTTAAGCTTAGTTCTGGTCATATTTTTTGTTTTGTGTACTTTGCCTGATCCGATGCCCTGTTCAAGCCATGTCAGTATGGCATGAGGAGAGCCGGGCCAAAGGCAGAGCCATGGTTGGCTGTCATTGACTGCGGATTGGCGTTGTCAACGATGCAGCGAGCTTGATGACAAAGATGATGATGCAGCCGCTTTCAAAAGCTGCAGCAGACAGTTTTGGGTGGTTTGGGAGGCGGGTGGCTTTTGGGCAGAAGTCGGGCATTTCCATGGATGGTTATTTATGCGTAATTTCTATGCACACACGCAGAGGCTCTTCGGCTCATCGTCCTGGGCGTGGGTATAGAGATGGAGATGGAGATGGAGATGGGCGTCCAGGATGGCGGCCACTTCAGTCCCAAGCTCATCTCCCCGGCCCAAATGGTTAGCTTTGGCTTTGTTGGTCTGACTGGTGCCTTTGCCTGAGTCCTGGTGGTCGGAGCTTTAAGGCCCTGCCGCTCGTACAGGCACAATCATCAATCAAAATCAAAAGCCAAAGTACTTTTGACATTAATTTATTCAAAAGGGATACAAGCACTTTTCAAACTGCACAAACGCACCGCAGAAAAGGGGGAGAGAGAGATGGATTTGGTTGGCAAATCGGAGGTCCTCTCACTTTGCAATTAAAAGTATGACCACTTGGCCATAATAGTTATTTAATTTCGAATCGATTGCATGCAAATTCCTCTTCATATTTGGCGAAAGTAAAAATATTCTAATTAATATTTATGAACGCAACGACGAGGCGCTTTGCATAAATCAAAAGCATTTGAATAATAAATACGAATTATGCATTTAATTAAGATTTGCCACAAAAATCCACATTCAGCTCTTCGATGAGTGGGTGTGAGTGCAGGGGTAAACAACAATTCAACGATTCCATTTCCATTTTTTTTTTTTCCATCATTTTCTTTCTGCACATGTGTGTGTGTGTGTATGTTTGTTCGTTTTGGGGGCTAGCGAGATTTTGATTTCCTCAGCTTGCATCAGTCAAAGCGAAACGGGCGACAGTCGAAAAAACCAAATCGAACCAACGCCGGGCGTTTTCAATCTAAATGCAAATGCTTGCGGTGTGCTTTTTGTTTCATCCTTGAGCCGCGACAACAGCAACAGCAGCAGTAGCAGTAGCAGCAACATCTACAGCACAGCAGCAACACCAGCAACAGCCACAGCCATTCAGGTGAAATCGCAACACAGAAAGCCAATTAAGCGACTCAGACATTAATCGAAGCTCGTTGCAGATATCGCGAGGGGAGAATCTCCTATAAAAAAGCAAGGTAAAGGCAATTCGCTGTGCTTAATGCAGAAATCGCATTTGGTCAACAGCATTCCCCATCCTGGCAATTGTGCTTTTTTTCACTGAGATTGCTCGACATGGAGAATTTTCATGGAATTTAAACAGTTTTATAGAAGCTACTTTGCATATAGCTTTTGTATACTTTAATAATAATATTTATAAGCTAAAATAACTATAAATTTGTATACTATTATTAAAATAAAACATAGTATTAAATGCTCAATTTTTAAAACAGAAAAATGGGTTAAAATATTCAGATTATTTTCATAAATAAATTATATAGAAAATAGGTCAGTAACTAATAAAAGTATCAAAGTCTCTAAATCAAGTTAATCCCAAATTTCTTTCTGTGTCTTCCATTGGTCGATTCAAATGCAACTAGATGGCCATGTTAATACGTATTTCCAATTCAATTGGTAATGTTCATGTTGGCTCCATAGTTTCTATTGCATTAAGGGCCAATACAAATTTACAAGCAACCTACACGAGAATTTCCCACCGGGGAGGGCTTTTCCTCCGCTTAAGTGTGTTTGACATGAGATAAGCTCGTTTTTCCCGGCTCGCTTCATTTGCTTCGTTTACATTTACAGAGAGGCCGAGAGCCGAGCAAATTGATAAATTATTGCAGGGCCGTCCATGGACTGGCAGAAATTGCCGGCAATTAGCTGAGCCAGAAGAAAAGAACAATTAGCATTAGCATGTGATAAGAGGTACACAGCCTTATAACATGTCTATTGCCATCCAGACACTTGAGCAGCGGGGTCAAGGAATCGGCATTCCATCTGCAATTGAGACGTGTAAGGTCAACGAAAGTCTGGAGCCCGGGAATTCTTTAGCCAACGACAGATAACCAATGGATATGCAAATCACGGCTAGCACTTTAGGGACATTAGAATTACAAATATCCAAAGCGCGGGGAATTTTTCACATTTGCTGGCACAAGGGCGACGATTCTTCGGCAAAGCTGCGACGTGACAAAAGGCAAATAAAATTGAAGCCTACGCTGGCAGTAAGGGCAGATTCACAGCACAGCCAGGTCATGGAAATAGATACAAAGTAAATATATGCAAAGTCTGCGGTGGAAAATACATAAATCAGAGCTGGGACCAAATGTGAAATGAAATGCAAACAGTGGCGAAAACCAAGATGCGGAAGCATAATTGAACTTTGAGCGACGAAAGGCGGAGCTTGCCAGCTTCCAGACTCTGCTCCCAGCTTTGCTCATTAAAGCCAAATGCAATTTACGCCGATAATTTGCAATAATTTGCATAGTACGTGCGGCTGCAGACAGCGTCATTTTCCCGCTGCACCTGGAACCATTCCGCCAGTTTTCCACCATCCACCCACGTTGCACTCTACTACGTGCTCTAGCTTTTTAATTGCTCGGCTTAGCCGAGGCGCGTTGGCATTTTGTAAATTTCCGTTAATTGGAAAATGTGCCAGGATTCATTTTCATCTATTTCCCAAATGCCCCAACGCCATGCGTGATCCTGAACAGCTGCAACTGCTGCTGCAATTGCATCGGCTGGTGGGGAATTTCAACCCGTGGCGATGGCTCAAAATGGATTTATTTTATTCCTGGCTTAATGGAATTTCCGAAACGGTTATCGCTTCAAGCGATCCCAGTCGGAGTCTCTTCATTATGCATAAGTCTCTCGCCGAACATTGTCCTAGCTGCCTGATTGTATTTACCCATAATATTTATCCATTTGCCGAGAAGCTCTCGGGGCCAAGAGCAATTGTTCCACCAGCAGCGACTACCTAAAGGATTTATTATGCATAAAATTGCAGCAGAAAGTCAAATAAAATATGTATTGAAAGTTTTATTGTTTGGCAGCCCGGTCGGTCATGCCATTTTCCCCATACCATTTCCCATATTTGCACATAGCACACGCTTTTCATGTGGAACTGCCGATGCTGACGCTCCCGGCATTTTGTTTAAAATTGAATTCTTTTTTATGCATTTACCTAAATTTTGTGTTTTTTTTCTCCTTTGTTTTCATTTTTCCTGCCATACTCCCAAACTTTATGTACGCAATTTTTCCATCGCCCCGTTTGGCTTGGTTTTGTTTCGCTTTGTTCATATTTTCAACTTTGTGCGGGTGTTTTCCTCTTTTTTTTATTCGGGTGCCTTTCATATATATTTCTGCTGGATTTCTATTTGCTTTAATAGACCAAGCTCTGGACAGGACAGCCACATGTACTACCATATATACATATGCAGGGGCATACGTGCCGACACTGGCTCAGGAACAGGATCCTGGAGGAGGGAGCCGGGCTTTGCAAATATCCTGCGGCGGTAGCGTTTATATGAGAGCTTACTGCTTTCTCTTGGGGGGTGTGGGAAAGTAAAGGAGGTGCACAGTGGATTTTGTGATTTGCTTTTTATGTGGGCCATATGCCATATGGGCCAAACCACCTAGGAATGGGGCCACGCACATGGGAGTTTTGTTTTGGCTATAAGGCGCCAAGAGGCGCTTAGCGAAATTCATGCAAAGATTTGACCGGATTGTTGCCAAGGTTGCCTGCCCAAAAAAATATATATGCGGGTATCTGGGTTAGCGAAGAGAAATAAGTAGATTTTGTCAATGGATTCTCTGCTTTTGATTAAAAAGTCAAAGTCTAGGAACGGCAGATGGAATAATACAAATTATTAAACATTAGCTAAGTTACCATGATAAAGATGCTTCTATTATTTAAACATAAATTCAACAAGGGTACTCAAAATTTGTCTAATTTTCTACCTTACTAATGACTCTGTTTGTGTAATTTGCTTTGCTGCCTGAAAACAATAATAATCACAACATAAATCTCAGCTCTCGAGCATCTTTCTCGAAAAGTGACCATCAAAACAGCATCCCACTCGAACATGAAAATTTGAAAGGCAAACAAATCTGTCCCATAAGCAAACCCACGCAGGCTGTTTGGGCATCCAATAGTTGGCAGGGATCTCTGGATGGCCTGGCATTGCGAATGGAGGGAATGGAGCTGTAAGCTCTGGACTTACAGCTACAAATCAGAAGGACTAACTCACCCCGGCTTTTTAGTGTTTTCCTCTCGTTTTGCTAATCCAAAAGGCAGAGGAACTTTCAAGGCCTTCCTCCGACTGGCAACTGGTAACTGGTAACTGGGAACTGGTAAGTTTAATTTATGTTTTTGCTTAGCCAACAGAGGCGGCAGGCAAAACTTTTGCAGCTCGCAGCTATTGTTCTAATGCACTGACCCGTATTCGGGAAGATGTCTGCATAAACAATTTGTATCTGCTGGATGACTCCATGCACTTTCACTCCTCACGATGACAATTGTGATAAATGGTATGCCACGCGACCGATCCGTTCAGAATCAGAGGGGGTGGTCTATACATATATGGCTATATATATATTCAAACTGAACTGTTGCTCACACTTTGGAGCTGCGAAACAACACACACTCACACACACTCAACGATCCCGTACACAAATACAGATACACGATGACCACTACAAACGAAACCGCAGTGCGTTATTGTGTCATTAATTTCTGCTCTTTCTTTGTACGATTGCAATTTTTTCTCGATTGCTGCTTTTTTGGCGCTTAAAGTGCGAAAACTGACTGGAATTAATTGATGATCCGCACGCAACGGTAATGGAGAAGCGGCCGAGAGGTGGCCGAAAACGTTAATGAGGCAGCGTGACGCGTTCACATTTCCATATGATTTACTTGGGTCTATCTGCTCTACGCATTTTCTCAATTCTCAATTTTCCGCAATTCACTTTTCAGTTCTCTTGTTTTTCCCGCACACTTGGATTTATTTTCCGCTTTCGGATGTTTTTGCTTTCCCCGTAATCCGCTTTTGCCCTAAATTTCAATTCCTTTTTCCCGTTTCCCGTTTTTTTTTGTTTTTTGCACTGCAGATTTTTGGGTTGCCTTTTTCCAGTTCTTTTCAAGTGTTTTGATAACCGAAGTGTATTATTATTTTTTGTTTTCCGGCACGTTGTCTTATGGCTTTTGCTTCTTTTTTGGTGGGCGGAAGGGGCGCGGCACACGCAACCTGACGGATGCGCAGCACTCACAGCATTCGAGAGTCACGCACTAATGGTCCACTGCCGCCGCCTTCTTTTGTTCTAATTAGCCACATAAATTGCAAGTTGAATGCGACAAAAAATAAAGCACGCTGTCTAGAGAATCCCAAGAACCGAATTGGATCTCTGCAGAGTTGGTACCGCTAGGAATTGTACAGATATAGATAGGTTCTAGAGAGCTACACCCGCACGACGAACCAAACGCTGTGAGCCACGGATAAGAACTAAACAACAATCGCAACTGCCGCTGCTCGGCTGCTGGTGCTGCTGCTGCATGTTGTTGCTGCTGCTCTTCGCGCTGTGTTGCTGTGGGGTAGCTACACATGCCGCATATCATTCACACTTTTCCACTTCGGCGTACGGACTTCGGTTCCGGCGGTCACGAGTGCTCTCTCTCCTGCTCTCTGTTTTCTCTCTCTCGTGTTGCATGTTGCTCGTGTATGCCTTACCGCACGGCATGGCATTTAGTAGCAACATGCCGCCAAGACGTGACCTTTGGCAACTGGTCGAGTGTTGTTTTGGCTTTCGGGCGCGCTTGCAGCCAATTAATGGGCCACTCGCCATGTGATTTATTGGCACCTCTCATAAATTCCGAGCCCGATTTGAGGGCTTCCTGCGGCCAAAACGGGATAAACAAAAAACACATGCATAATTTCCATAAATCTTTTATGGCTGCGTGTAAAAGTTTTCGGCTAGGCCAATTATGTGCCACGAACTAGGCACTAATTTGACAGCAAAGTGGCCAAAAGGCTTTATCCCTCCTTTGGGGTCAGGCTAGGTCAACTTTTCGCCACTCTCCCAGACCATAACTAACCCCATAATTGAGTCATCCCCCATGAACGGGCTTTTGTTGTCGTCCTGGCGAAGGATTACCAATGGCCTCTGAGCATTTACTATCGCCGGCTGATTACGTTCTCCGAAATGCCTTAATTTTGGTTAGGTCCTTGAACTGCCCTAAGCTGTGGGGGTTATGATGCATTTTCATTAAGCCATTATTGGCAAATCGGTAACGTGTCTGACACAATGAGCTAGCTTAACAGGTTAGCAGGGTGTATCTGGGTAATAGTCAATGATATGCTAATATAATAGATACTGATATAAGAATAAAGGATTCGATATGGCAGTATTATGATAAGGAAATTTCAGAAGAGAGTGTGATATAACAGCTTTAAGGAATTGCTATTTAAAAAAAATAGTTTATGTCCCAATTTATGTTAGTTATTGATCAAAGGAGGGAGTTAACATAAACAAAAATGATTAAGAATATTTATGAATTAATTATTAATAATCAAGTACTTAAATAACTATATTTTTTTACTCAATTAGCTAATATAATAACGACAAATCCAGTTATTATTAACTTTTATTTATTTTACTAAATTGCCCTTAAGCACTTGGCAACATGTTGCTGCAACACATGAATATTCGTCGTCATGGCTAGACACATAATTTTGTTGTCGCTTTCTCGCAGTATGTAGCCTTCGTTAAGTGTTGCAGAACAAAATAGCAGGCAACATTTGTTAATGAAAAACGATAATCTGTTTAAATGTTTTTAAATGTAAAAATCAATATAATTTAATACATATAAAACTTTTAAAAAAACAAAATTATTATATATTATATATATTTTTTTCATACATAATTACTATATAATTTCGGACAAATATTTTTATATTATTGAATTAGTAATCCATTTTGAGATAAGAATTTTATTGTCGTCAAATATGACTCAAAAAAGGTTATCAAATTATATAAGTAACCCAGGCCAAAGTTGGGTATAATGTTTAGTGGTCTAAGTTTAAATTAAATGTATTTAATAAGCTTTACAAAGTTAACAGAATTACAGAAACAATAACCCGAGAAAACCCTTAACTTTCTTCATCAAAACCAAAATACTTAACAAATTTTTTACCAGCTAAAAACTTTTACCTGCTTAAAAGTATTCACTGTTGTTAAATGGGAACAGATTGTCGCATGGTAATGCAGTTGGCAAGCTGTTGCACCTCTAAGCCACCCAGGGCACTTCGATGGCAGCACGGCCTCCACTTTTCCTGGGGCATTAGCCTTTTATGTACCGATGTTGCAGCTGCTCGCCCGCGGCAACCTTCACACCTATGCACATGGCACATTCGTATTGTATGGCCACTTCCACTTGAGCGCTGCAGGAATACAACAAAAAAAAACACAAGAAAATGGAAAAGAAAAATAAGAAAAGCGCAAATAGGATCAAGGATAACAAGGGCATAACAAATGCAATGCTGCCGAGTGGCAGGGGGGGCATTGCAAATGCTTTTAAAGCAATACTTGATGCCAGCTGATTGAGTGGCAAATGGGCTTTTAACCTAAAGCGGGACTTTCCAGTGGGCCACGCTGGCTAATTGGGGCGTGGCCTCATCCTTCTTTGTTCTCCAACGCACTTTCACTTTCCAAGAATCACGGGGAAAAAAGAGTTACATTTTAAGTTTGTAAGTAAAGTCGATGAATATTTAATAAAAATAATATTTAATATATATTGCCTTATAAGAGCTCTAATTATCATTAATTAAGGATAATCTTAATCTTAAACACCACATATTTTGAGCTAAAAATTTATATATGTGCTTTAACATCTTTTCTTTAAATGCAATAATCCTTAAAGCCCAAGAAACGTTAACCTCATTTCCTTATGCATTTCCCTTCCTTACTCTTGATATACTAAAAATGTTCTTTAAATTAAATTTCGGCTAATTAATCATCATTTAAGATATTTCTTTTCGGTGTGGCTATGACATTTGTGCATTTGTCTTGATGTTGCAGTGGAAATTTGTTTGTCGGGTGAAAAAACTTTGCTTATTTCATTTTAATTGCTTCACAGTCGCAGGACTCTACTCAACACACACTCACACACACACACACAAGCAAACAAACACAGAGAGAAAGACAGGGAGAGCGGAAAAACACACACAAGCAACTGCTGTGGTTGTGTGCCAACCTTTTGTGGGTGTGTGTGCTCATTAAAAAGCGAGGCAGCTACGCAGAAAAGCGACATTTGCATAAAATGCCAGTGTGTGCGTGTGTCCCGAAAGCTGGAAAAGCGTGCCACTGACACACAACTGTCACTCACACGCACTCAGACACACACACACACACAAATATATATATATATATACGACACAGACAGACAGAGGGACAGACAAAGCCAAGTCAAAACTTGCAAATTTTAATGCATCACAAGATTTCAACAACTTCCTATTTCTCACAATCCGAAAAATCATCACCAGCAGGCTCGCAGCTTGATGCTTGAAATAAAGAAAATCTCCAACTGTCACGTCACGTGCCTCTGCCTGTTGCCACCCATTTTCCACCCACTCTCTTTCTCTTTCTCTCTTTTGGATGAAATTGAATCTGAATCTGTTGAGGGCTCATTAAAAGTGGCTGCCGTTTTTGGCCCCAGGGCAGCGTGCTGCTGTTGCTGTTGGTGCTGCTTCTGGCTTTTCTGGCCTAATGAAGTTTCCACTTAAAAGGTTGGCCCTTACTCTGAGCCAAGCCCACTCCATTTCCCAGTTGATAGGGGGCACTACTGATACTACTGCTACTACTCTATGATAGCTGCCGTTAAATTGTCGTTTCCTTTTTTACGCACCAAACTGCGTAAATGATTGACAGCTGGACATTGTGGCTGAGTGAATAACTCACAGGCCGACAGGCTGACTGGCCGCTTGATTTATGGGGGCGTGCCCCGGACAGCCGTGCTTTGGTTTTGGCGCTCAATTAAAACGGTACGGAACCCAAGTCAAAAGTCACCAAAGACAAGAGAGCCCTGTAGTCCTAGCTGGCTGCGATGGATTAACACATCTCCCCGGGCAACAGCGACAACCCTCATCGCAAAGGTCTTGCCACGGAGGCGGAGGCTGTCATATAAATCAACCATAATCAACGCGAAATGCGGCTTGACTTGCTATAGATGGACTTCGATATAAGATGTCTGGATAAGCTGCACTTTGGGAAAATGGATTCGTTATATATCAGTTACTTTTCCTATTAAAACATTTATATATCTTAAATAATTCCATAAAATATTGAGTTTCATTTGTACTTTTATAAATGAATATTAACTAAAAAATATTTTCATTATTTTATAAATAAGATTAAATGTTTCGGGAAATATCAATTACATTTTCCAAATAATTTTATAAAAATGTGTATCATTTCATATTTAAATTTAATGTTAAAGAAACATTACAAATTTTCCTGAATTTTCCAATTAATTAAATTTGCATTTCCTTTTAAAACCATTTCGTGGCCTTTGTTATTTTCTGAAATATTAAATAAAATAACAAGTAAAATATTCGGATATAAAATACCAGTAATTTATATCATAATACTCCTTATTTCTCCCTGTGCACGAGCGGGTGAAGGCAACCGCGGGGCGCATAAATCTAAATTACACCGAACCACCAGGGAAATTGTGGCTGAGAACTATGAGGGAAAGTCGGCCCAAGATCCGAATCTCCCCCGGAATGATAGATAGAAAGTGAGAGGAAATTGCTGGCACTCGTTGGCGTTGGCATTGTTTGTTTGCTTGTTAGAAATGTTTTCTAATCGGCCAAGGAGTTTAGGTTCACACCTCCCCGCATGAGGGTTCCTTAATTGCAAGTTATTGATGAGCTCCCCCCTGCTCCTGATCCTGACCCCCTTGCTATTCACTAAACATTCAATTTTCAGGATGAAGACAACAACACCTTTCTGTAGTGTGGGAAAAGAAATCAGTAATATGAACTGTCAGCAAAATGAACCTTATGAAAAGTCATTGACAGGAGCAGCAACAGCAAAACAACAACAACAAGAAGAAGGCAGGGTTATCCTGTGCACAGGTCCTTCAATAGGTGCGTGTGGGCGTAAGAGATGCAGAGAAGAATCCTGGAAGTGTGAGAGTGCGAAGGCAAAAGGGAGACAAGAAGTGAAAAACAGACAGAGAAAGGTAGACAGAATCTCATTTGCGGTCATGTTGGCGTGTCAAAAGCGGACAACAATGACAACCTCAGGAGCAGAAACCAGAGCGGCAACAACAAGGTTGTCAGGCACTTCCAGACCATATGGCAACCATTTGCCTGCACATTATAAAAAAAAAGGAGGAACCAAAGCGGAAATATTCTACGGGATAAGGGGATCAATGAACTCGATATATACCCTTGCTCAAAGAACCGCTGATGACGCATTTTAATTTAGAGATTCCTATCTACCTTGAAATTAGGGGTACACAATAGTTCTGCTGATTGATGAAACTCTTTTATTAGTTGATATCATAAGGTATTAATATCTTTACAAACCCATATAATCTTCAATTATGTAAAAATATATGGTTAAAGAAAGGAAATTATAGTTTTTACCTCTCTTTTGCCATTATTTTACCGATTTTAGCCAGAAGGTTCCATCAATATTTCAAATTTAATCCTTAAAAAATAAGTTAATCAAGTTTTTACCCCTACAGGCATTGGGCATTGCATTGTTGTGACTGGCTGTCAGCATGTTTTTTACTCAACTTCATAATGATTTTATAATTTCCAATGTGTTCATAATTAGCCACACCCATGAGCCCCTCTCTGTAAGGACCCCTCCCTCCGGCGAGTCCTACACTACCTAACATGTCACAAACATGCCATTTTGTTCATTCAAACATTCGAGACTTTTCGGGGCCGACATTGTGATTGGCCTGTGCCAAATCGAGCTCATCGGTAGATGTATCCGTAACTGTTAGCGGGTGGCTTCTGTAGCTGCCATCGAGTGTGTCTGAGTGGCAGACAGCGGCATTGTTCGATTGGTGTTGGTCCTTTTGGTCCTTTGTGCCGCTGTGCCATGCTGTTCGTAATTATAAATGTCAATGCCAATTGGCCGACCTTTTCCCGATAATTTCACACTTTTCAAATGGAAAAGCGACTGTGCTGTGTGTATGTGTGTGAAGCTCATTAGCCACAAAACGCTCGGAATGCAGTTGGCTAATTGAAAACGCGCGCCTAATTACCGATAATTGATCAGCTTAGGAATGGAGTTGGTTGCAGCACAGCTGGCTGATGACCAAATGCCAACTCCAAATGCTGGGCTACTGACCTTTCACCCTGCGTGTCCTTCTCACATCAACTACGCCGCTCCATTAGTGCCGCTCGTCCTGCGAGTCCTACCTCGTCCAGCCCATTCTGCTCGTCCTGGGCCTTTGTCAAACAAAACAACAATGCCCGAGCCAAAGTGCGAGGGGTGACCCTTCCCCATTTCCCCGCATTTTCAAGTGTTTATTCCTGGACACTTCAGGTCTCTCTCTCACTCTTTCTATATACCAAAGTGTACAATGCGAGGTGTGAAGTTTGTTTATGGTCAAGTGGTTTGCTTTCCTTTTTTTTTTTGTTATTCTGTTTGTTTGTTATTTTTTACCCTGCCTCGTGCCGTGGGCGCTGAGCAGCAGGCTCGCCAGTTGTTTGCCGGACACTAATGACCACTCGGATCTTATCTGACACTGCTTGTTGATCTTGGCCAGGTCCGCGCCGTGCTCACTCCATTTCTGCCTCTAACCTCCTGCTTCTGCTGCTGCTCCTACTCCTGTTCCTGTTCCTGCAAACATTTGCATTTTAAAGTGCGCAATTGCTGTCCGCGAATAGTTTTGCATGCGCTGGTCATAAATAAAAGTTTTTGGACACTGGAGGGCGTATGTTGCGGTTTGGCAGGATCGAAAGTTGCAACGAAATTTCGTGGCGGTTGAGCTCACAAAACCAGAAACATTGCATATCGCCTCAGGCTAGAAGCTTAATTAAATATATACAAGAACCAACTATAGAGAAATCTCTTCAGGAGGGAGAACACAGAAAATAAGCTTAGTGTAATGAAGTTCTTTCTGAATTTGAATTTAATTAGTTTAGTTAAAGCATTGCTGATGCTATGACTATCTCAGTAAAGGGTATTATAATCCTAATAATTCTAAAACATTTTACTAGTTCAGACTGAAATTTCCTGCACAACCCACAAAATCCTTTGTCTCCTCGAAATTCAAGCTTAATAAACACAAATCAAAATTTAGCCAATAACTTCTAGAGAGCTTGCGATAATTTAATCTTAACTTTTCACAACAAATTACTAAAATTAATCCGTAATTTACTGCATAGCTCAGCTTGATACATGTGCTTCCGATGCCACAAAAATTTCGGGATTCTGGGAAACTTTATATGTTTGGAGTGCTGCTCGCTCAGCGAAACTGCTGAAAAATAACTGAAACACTGTCAGCGTGTATACAACAAGAAAAACAACTACCCTGATCTGTGAAAAAAGTTATACCCACTCAGTCACAGCCAAAAAAAAAAAGAGGGGAAAAAGGGAAAGCTAGGAAAGCCGGCAAAACGCACTTTATTACGACGAAATGTTTCAAACATTTTGAAGTGAGTGGACTTAATTCGTGTACACAACACAAGAGTCCGTTGGCTGCTAGTATTTTCTATTCCTCTAAAGGGCCAAACTAGTACTACCACTCCCACGCCCCCCTTGAGCTCAGTGCAATGGCACACGGCTGGAAAAAAGTGGGAGTGCATTTCCCAGGCAGGGAATTTCGATTGCCAACATTTTTGCGTACCTTTCCCAGCTGCCTGGCGTTTTTGTATGTGCGTAGGTACACTGCGGGAAAATATAGATACAGTTTAAAATCAAAGGAAATCTGTGACTTTAACCATCATTAAAGGTGAAAAGGAAAAGTATCTCTTTGAACAAGTTTTTTTAAAGATTTTAAGTTAAAAATCTTGAAATTTAAATATATTTCCGTTATGAGAAACTAAGACAACGTTAACTAAGGTTAGTATACATACTTATCATTCCTTACCTAAGCAGAAACTAACATAGAACCAATAGTTTCTTTAAGTGTAACTGCATCGAATCGAATGCTTGTGTATGGAAAAGCATGTCTCTGTGTTTGCGCTTCGCAATCTTCAATAAAATTGTTTCGGCTTTCATTTTTGGCTACGCTTTTCATTTGTTTAAAACGCAAACTATTGTGAAAGGCAACAAAGACACAAGAACCGAGGGAGACAGGGCCAGGCATCACCTATCCCCCTCTATGGCCACGCACACGCTTTTATGCCCCTTGGGTTTTACCCCCAATACCCCCTACCCCCAGCCCAACCCCCTTCCTTGGTTGGGCACAACATTGTTGCTCTTTTTAACGCTTTTGCAATTGCGCATTGTATTTGTTGGAATTTTCCTCCTTTTTTCCCCCAGTATTTTTCTCGATTTTGTTTTTTTTTTCGTTTTTGCTGTGAATGGACCGCCGGTAAAAGGGGGTATTGTTAAGGGAGGAGCGGGTTTCCAGTTGCGGGTTTTCAGGGCGGCCACTTTATTTTCATAGCCGCCTCTTTCACAGCCGCATAAAATGCAACAACAGCAAATTGGAATGTGTAACCGCAACTCGTAGTTAATTTTATTTATTCCCAGCTCGCCGGTTCCTTTTTTTCGTTTTTTGTTTAAGCCCACTACCCCCCATTCCCCATTCCCCAAAAAGTCGGCCTTTTTTAATTGTCCTTCAACGTTTTAAAGCCGGCAACAACGGCAACAATTTCTGGCCAGGATGTGATATGTTTGGCTGTGTGTGTGTGTCTGTGAGAGTGTTTGCGCAGCACGATTCGTGGTATCTGTCCATTCGTCAATATGATTTAGGGACGGGCAAACAACTCGGCAATAACATAAATTAGGCAAATGCTGCAGATAAATTAGCAGAACCCAAAACAATTTTACGGACTCCTGTCACAAAGTGCAGCCAACGAGAACCGTAGGATCTGGACATTTGTTATTGTCCTTACCGAATACCGAATACCAAATGCCAAATAACTCATAAATGCAGTAAGCCCGGGGGCGTTTTTTGGGTGTTCGGCAGCTGGCCCTGCGTGCAGTAGGGTCATAAAACGGGACAAACAAAACGCAACCCCTCGGGGCCAGTTACAAATGTCCAGGCACAGATACCCAGATACCCATATACACAGATATATAGATACAGATACAACTAGGGAGTCAACTGAACTGGGCTGGACTGGGCTGGGATCAATATTAATTGCAATATTTGCCGATGGCGATAATGCAATGTTTGCCGGTTCGATTTCAAGGACATGCATTATGCGTATGCGCCCAACTAATCGTTTTGCCTGTTGTTCAGTATAATCACTGCCACATTAATTACAAAATGTCCCATCTGCCTGCTCCTGCTCCTGCTGCTGATGCTGATGCTGCTCCTCCTCTGAAATATGGAAATGGAGGGCAGGTGTATATGTCTGTTCCACCAGCGGGAGTTCCATCCGTGGGCCAGGAGCACCCTGGGAATGGCGGGTAACTGCTGTTATTTAAAATCATTTCACTGCAGGACGACTTCCGTGGATGGCAACGAACTGGGACGTGTTGGGCCATCCTTTCCGCCTCTGGAACGGAAGCGATGCAAACGTTGCCAAGGAATATTTATTGACAGCAGCGGGGGGCAGAAATATGAGCGACTTTAAGCCTTCATTTTTAAGCCATCACAAAGCAGAAAAATCTGAATATCTGTGGGGATATCAAGAGAAAGGGTTAATGGATTTTTGAAATGAATATTTTGTTAAGAGTGGCACTTAAACATAAAAAATTTGTTTAAATAATATTACTACAAAATGAAAATCAACCTGCTAAATATGTTTTTTAAATTTCGTAAAAAGAAAAGCTTATGCAGATCAAGTTAAATAATAAAAATATCTATTTTATTTTTCCATTCAAAAAAGAAAAACGCAAAACAATTCCTATCCCATCTGAGTGAAAACAGAATTTTTAAAGGCCAGCAGCAACTTGCCCTGGAAGGACATGGCATGCATAGCTGGGCACTCACAAATTTGCGCATAAAACCATTTCAAGAATTTATAATTAACAGATTCCCATGCACTCGTTGCCGACTTTGGACTTCGACTGCGGCTCTCCCAAGAGGAGTTTCCATTATTCTGTCATCCTGCCGAGCACTCTGAGGGCTTCATGTGGCCATGACAACAGAGCTGAGTGGCAGAGAGAGTGCTGTGGAGGCACAGCGTCTCGGTGACAAAAGAGAAGTGCAATCAATTTAAGCGGATTGCGGAATTGGGCTTTCTTAAAGGGCCATCTTTAAGCTGCCAAGGATCGAAGGTCCCTGGGGCCATGGAGGTCAGATCGGACACCTGTTGATGTCCACCAGCACATCGAGATACATTCACTGTGACTTCTGGCTGACTCAATCGGGCATGGCCATGTCGCATCCCCTCTAGCTACCGGAACACTCTGCACTTCGGGGGGTTGAGGGATTGGATATTACCCAGGGTAGCGGGTCACGAGCCAAAAGGACCTCCTGATGGCCGCTATTCAATTTTTAATCGATCTGTGCAAATAGTCCCTCCGTTCGATTGTCCCTGGCCGCGTTCGTGTGGACAGCTGGCTTGGGTCGCCAATGTGTGACGGTCGCAGAGCAGCTGCAGCAGCGCTTTATGCCCGAATTACGCTCGATTTATGTTTATCTCTGAATTTACGAACCTGCATGTTGCCATTGCCCCTTGGTCCAATACCCCTGAAAATGTTGCGAGTCCACAGCACTATGGCTCAATCTGGCATATACAAATTTGCAGCTTTAAGATCTTAATGTTATGTAAAAGCAATTTTGGGATAGTGCCGTGAATATATCCATAATAAAATTCTTTTTAGTTCTTTTAATAAAAAAAATTTTTAATTTAATGTTCTGAAACATTTTAAAGAGCTTTTAAGAAACTAGAAGGTACTTTGGATGATCTCATCCTTAAGAAATTATTTCTTGATTGAATTTTGTGGCTCTGATTTCCCACTGCAACTAAAATATTATGTTCTCTCTTCTTTGAGCTATTATTAGGTTAACATTTATAAAAACTTTGCATTTTGTAAACTCTTTAACAGGCCACCCAATGCTAATTACCTACCCCAACTAGATGTTAAAGTTAAATTAACAACTTACATTCAGACAATGAAATAAGCCTTCTGCTCTGCAGGGTATTTGACTGTGTCTGAAATCAGAATTTCTGCGGGAAATCTCTTCATTCAATGTACACACTCATACAGACGCACACCATACACCATACCACACCCATGTTGTTTGGTGCCATTTGTGGGCATTGATTTGGCTTGGCGGTTTGGTTTGGTTTCGTTTCATTCGATTCGATTCGATTCGATTCCATTCGATCCGTTGTTGCTTGTTGGTTTTGGTTTCTGCTCCGCTCGGCGCGAGGCTCTATTTCCTTATTTTTTCACATTTTTATTGCGTTCGCCGGCTGGCCGTTCATTTTGAGTAAAGTCCAGTTTATTGCGAAATGAAATGCGGCAATCCCGGCCACCGATTTTTACCTCCTCTCCCCTTCCCCTCGCAAAATAAAGTCTGCTTCATTGGTGGCTCTTTCAGTTGAGAGTGGAGAATCGGCCACTGATTTTCAGGTGAATTTTTCATTCAACCCCGATGTTTGCTAATTGCTGTTTTGTATTTTTTATTCACGTCAATTGTTTTGTTTTGATTGAGTTATTTTCGGCCAGCTAATTGCGACGATTTAGTCTGCCTTTGCCATCAAATCCCCAGTTGAGCCGGTAATGGAATTGAATTAGTAACAGGAGGCTGCCATGGAGCCTAACGCAAAGTTTTTGCCCTGAAATCAATACGTGTGAAAACAAAGGCGATGGGGAAAATGGTGAAACAATGGGCAATATAAGAGGGATTACACACAAGAAAAGCGCATTCGAGGCAACTTGTACGTGATTCCGTGCGGAAGTTAAAAATGTTTGCTTGTCGACTTTATGTTTGTATGCCTGTGTATGTATGCCGACTAACTTTTCTCACACATAGAACCGGAAATGGGAAAATCCAAGGGAGAACATTTTCTACTGCCGCCACGACATCGTTTAAATGCAATTAATTAATTGCATTCTAGTTTGTGCATTCAAAGTCAACTTTCATATTGTGCAGAGTTTTCAATTGTTTCTAATGCGCCGCCCTCACGCACATCGCACAAGGGTTTTCTTAAACATTATACCGCCTAATTTCATGCGATTTTTATGTGCCCCTTACATGGCATCCGAGCATTTCTGAATAAAGTATCAAACTGATGACTCCGCAGATGCGGGTCGCATCGCATTCGCATAATTAAGCCGTAAAAGTAATTGACGCTTAAGTGGCGAACTTTTGAGCATAATTCACTGACCGCCTGGATCTGGACATGGACCCAGTATATATATAGACTTGGACCCACATTTGGCACATCATTTTCCTCAATCATAACAATAAAATCAAATATCGGCGACTAAACCAAGTCGGGGGAATACCAAAACAACAAAAGCCAAGCCCCGGACAGGGGTAAAAAAAGAAAGTTGGGAATGCATTTTATGGACTTTTTATGACTTAAAACTTATGTGGCGGACGAGACGAGACGTTTGGAGCCCGAGAACGAGACGAATAAAAATCTCAAAAAATAGACAGAGCCAATGAAAAGCTTAACAAATGCCATATAAATATGTATCCTTCGAATCGGTATCTGTGTATCTCCGGATCTATGCTACACTTTCTGGTTTTATGGGGTCAAGCCAAGGGGATGACGATGGGTTTTGGGTGTGGGCCGGGTCACCTTGTTATTGTTGTTGTGTCCCAGTTGTTTGAGTTTTGCCAAAACTAATAAAATTAAATTGAATTGCTTAAAAATTGCCAAAAATGAGACAAAATGTCAAAGGGGCGCCACAGGCAAACGGTTATGAAGCGCCCCAAAATCGACGGTGTGGACGTGGAAAAGCTTTTCCCTTTCCCTTTTTTCCCCACCATTTCGGCTGGGAAAACACCCAGCTTATAAGGGAAAACAGCACTCAGGCTCCGTGACCACGTTCGCGCATTAAAGTGTTTTTGGCCAGAAATTGAATATTGAGTGGTGGCTCTAATGGCGACAAAAAGGACAGGAATATCTGTGTGGGCTTTGAATGCCTTGTTTTTCTTTTTGGAATATAATATGTATACTATAATTATTAAGGAAAACTTTTAAGAGCTCTCATCTTTCTTGGCATGATCTCAGTTAGCCTTTTTCTAATTAAAATTGACTTTAAATTTCCCAGAACTTAACTCTTCAATGTTCAGGGAACTCAGTTTCCATGGCATGGACGAAACTTGAGCCCCCGAAATCAGAACTCTCTTGCAAGACAATTTTAAATTGAAATTGATATTGAGAATTTCGGGCTGTCGGCTGTCGGCTGTCTGGCTGAAGATGCTTTCCTCAGCTTTCCTTAGCTTTCCATGGTAGGTTGACAAATTGAATTGCGCAGATTGGGGACGATGAGGATGACTGCGACGACGACGACGAGCGTCTGAAGGTCCTTGCCCCGGCCGCAATATTAATGCAATTAAAAGCGAATCGAAGTCGTCGTTAGCATCCGCATCAACGTTGATATCCGTGTCATCAAATTTATCGACGGTAAACGCATCAGCATGTTGGTAATGAATTTAAGGAGAAAATGCAATCAAGCGCATGGAAACGATTACGTTTCGTTTCGTTTCCCTGCGAGTTTGTCGGCCAACGCGGCGTATGCGCAATGTTTGATTGACACCACAGCTCTACATTTATGCCAAATTCAGAAATCTGTGCAAATTTTAATAATTAGTTGACTGCCGTCCAGTGGATTATCGCTTGACACGAACACCCTGACACACTCATATACGTATGGGATAGCTGGAATATTCAATTTCTGACCACAATGTCACGCTCCCGCAAAAAATAGATATGTCAGAGAGGGAAGCGAATAAAAACAGTTTCGGGGATGGGTTGCAAATTCAATTTTAATTCTGTTGATGAAAAATAATATTTACATGATTGCCGGCCGGGGCAGCAGGCCACCGAAAAATAAATAAAATGCAAATTTAAAAAAATCAAATTTAGCAATTTATTGAAATTTTAGTTGTTCCCGAAAGGCAAATAAACGCAATTGAAATTGTTTTGTGTATATTTTTTGTGTTTTGTGTTTTTTTTTTCTCTTGTTTCTGTTACGCAGGACAATCAATCAGCTTGTCAATGCGGACATTGGTCAGCGGAGCGCATCATTTATTTACTAATATGTCAGCTGTGAAATATTTTCATTAAAATTCTAAATCAAATAACCGCAAAAGTGGGCAGCCCACTTGAGCGTGACAAAGCGCTTACTCGGAGCTCTTTAAACCGATTTAAACTCGCCGCCTGCAATCCGAGTCGCCGTCGCGAGCCTTGCACCAAATTAGCATAGCCTAATTGAACACAAATGGCGTCCAATTTCAATAAGGCGCAATCCGAGAGCGCAGGACTGGTCGCCTTGCCACTGGTCTAGTGAAATCGAAACCCGCAGCGAATGGAACAGCCAGTGGTGGTCTGTCTGAAGATTACAGAATAGCTGGTTAAATGGAGCTTGGAAAATGGTCTGAAAGTTATATACATGCGGAAATAAGCAATGAATTTAGTTTTATCTGAGAAATAAGGTTTGACTTTAAAAGCTTTTTCCCAAGTGGAGGGAATTTAATTTTCATATTACACTGAGCCATTTTTTATCGCTGTTTAAAGCTTGAATGTTTTTTATTGTAAAAACATACAAAACATTATCTCTTTTAATAAA
The DNA here is from genome assembly GCF_018153835.1 of Drosophila eugracilis. NCBI lineage: Eukaryota > Metazoa > Arthropoda > Insecta > Diptera > Drosophilidae > Drosophila > Drosophila eugracilis. The sequence goes on from NW_024573224.1 coordinate 5,878,233, forward strand.
CTGCTATCCAGTTTTTTTCAGCTTTAAAAAAGCTAATAGCCCAGCACTAAAGGAAACGGCGTCCGTTTGCAATTTATGGCACCGCAATCGTTCCCGAACCAGAGGCTGTTGGCTAGCTGGATCGAAAAGCATTGGCCAGCCCAAAGTCAGCTGAAATGAGTCTCTTTGGAGCTCTTTATTATGATGAATGCTGCGGAGTGGAGTGTTGGTGGACACTGAACACAGGACACTGGACGACATGTGATATAGATGCGGGGATGTCATCTGGCATAATTGCCAGCGCCAAGTCAGTATGAAAAGTATGCAGATTGCATGTGGCAGTAATTAAAGGAGAACAGCTAGCCACGGAAGTAAGAAGAAATTGGAATTGGTGATGGATTTGGATGGTCATAGGGTAATGGAGAAAGCTTTAAGGATGAGCCTGCGGACAGTTGGCATAAGTACGCCAAAATCAAGAAGAATTCACAATGTTGCTGAAGTAAAAACTGCAATACGAAACAGTTCAAGACTGTATATTTTTTTCTTTGTGCAATACTGGGGAAAATTTTTGATTGCAAATTTGTGTTTTCTTTCCTTTCGAGAAGCGCACTTCCCTTGCAGCTTACCTTTTTCCTTTTCCTCCGTGTGCGGTGGGGTGAAAGGCAGCTATAGATATACATATACATATATACCACTCCTTGGGCTGCCAGCACGCATTACCATTGATTAACACTCATTCAATCTTTTGCCGTGCGCTCCGAAACTTTCTTGCACAGATTGAAATACAAAGTTTTTTGCCGAGCTTTAGTTGCCACTCTGCATTCGTCGTCCCTCTTTCGTTTTCCACTTATTTGGTTTTCTCGTTTTCCTTACGTTCTTTTTTTTTTTACAGTTTTTTGGTTTTTTGTGGCACATATTTCTTTACTTTACTTTGCACTTCACTGGCATTGAAAGTCTTCAACATGAAAAATAGATTTGCCCCGTAGCTAAACATAGAAAAAATGGTTCAATCGAAAAGAAACTTGCGAAACGCTGGGAATTTTCATAAATCAGCAATAATTCCTGAAATATTGAGAGTGTCTCTGGCATGGCGATAAGCCATTTAAAAGGCTGACTGACCAGTTAAGTGGACCGTTAAAGCAGTTTCCGGAAGTAAGTTCGAACTCTTGGCTATTTTTATATGCCTTCCTTCCAACTTCCAAATACTAAAAACTTTACGCATTTGACAGCGGCAGAAGAAGGCTTGTGGGCGTGGCAGCTAATTAAAGTCAAATGTATGCCACTGCGCAGACGTCTAAAGTTGTTTTGTATTGCTTTGTTTTATTCGAGTTCAGCTGCCAGTCAGAGGCTCAACTTTCGAGTTCAGCTCCGTGGAGTAAAATTTTTAATGGGCCAAGCGTTTTAATTACTTTGCCAGCAGAAGAGTGTGTGTGTGTGTGTGTGGGTGTATGGGTGGATTTTGGGTGGCTTTGGATCTGGGGCTGGATTTTTTGGGGTGGCTTTGGTGCAGCGGTGCACTGCGCGCTTAAGCTAGTGGAACATAATTACTCGTCTGCAGCGCAACTCCCGGAAGTCAGTGGCAGCCACAGTCGCCGCAGCGCCGGAAAGTATGCTGCAGGAGCAGCAGCAGTGGGCGCGAAATCTGCCATAAAATATTTATATAGCCTGCAATACCGCGTATATATGTCGGGCATCCACATTTATATATATACATATACCTATATATATATATATATATATGTATTTGTGCCACTGCAAACAACAAAAGTTGGTTGCGCAAAATCAACGCGCTCGTTGCGAGTTTAAAGTTTTTCGAGTTTGTTTGAATTTTGTTGCTAATTAATTGCGAAAGTCAGTGAGATTTTCATACCCTCTAAAGGAGGTCGGAGTATATGGGTTTTGCCTCTTTTTTAAAAACAATATTAGATATTATTTTTTAATTTAATAAGAATTTTAGTCACCCGAGCTTACCATTGCTGTATTATCTATTTCCCTATTTACTTACAGGGTATCAGCCGAGTGTCTGCTGCATTTCCTTATCCGTTTTTATTTATTTTAGTTCCACACAGTTTTTACTTTTATATTCCGTTGGTACTTTATGTTTTATTTCGTAAACAGGCCCCCCAATTTTTTATGATTTAACTTAGCTGCTTCCCTTTTTTGATTAACTGAAAAAGTGGAACACGGCGGCTTGGGCGTGGCTGTGCCGCCCCTCTGTTTGCACCGTGGGAATTGCCTCACCCCCACTACACCGACATGTATATTTATCTTATTCCTACAAGCATTTCGATGGAAAAGTGGGATATTTTATATGCTGTTTACCCATTAATTACTTAGTGGTGGTTGACTCATTAAAATAAGATTTAAATTGTACAAGCAGAGGAAAGTGATTGTTCAATATATTCCTTGATTTATAATTTAATTGAATGAAAACCCAAAACGATTAGCCAATAAAACAAGGTATTTGTCAAAACTTTTGCTGGCTGGGAATACATGTCACCAGACTGAGTTATAGTTCAAAGTTGAATGCCTGATAGCAGGTGATGGCGGTCTATTTACACGAAGCTTGCCATTTTGAAGTATTAACCCAGTCAGCAGGACGCTTAAAAGTAGGCAAGGCTTTTTGTGCACGCCACTCACGCACACAGCCAAAAAAAAACGATGTGGAGGAAAAAAGAAAGTGGGTGAAAGCGATTGGTTTGTTTGGTTGGATGGGGGCTACAACATTAAACTGCCCACAACATGCACTGGGCAAATGTTGTTTGCGGCACTCGTTTGCTGCCGTTTGTCGGTCGCCGCTCATAAAAGTCAAACTATTTTTCAATTTCAAATTTCACTGCTGCAGCTACAAATCTTCTTCACAGAGCCTAGAATTGTTGTTGTTGTTGTTGCTGTTTTCAGGGACTGACCCACTGGCCATAAATATGCTGCGTGCCACCAGCAATGGCAGCGCCAGCAACAACAATGACACTGGCCAAGGGGCTTTTTGGCACCCCGAAACCCAAAAAGCTCGCAGTAGATCAAACCAACTAGAGGCAAAAAGGAAAAACTAGAGGAAAAGAGTGCAAGCAGCCGGCCAAAATGGACAAAAATAAGACTCCGGCAATCCTTTTGTGGTGTGTCGCAGGCATGCAGGGCAGGGCAAGCAAGCTGGCCAACTGCTCACTGCACACGCATTGTATTGTTGGGCAAAAGATGGAGCCGAAACCAGAAACCAAAGGAACTTCCCACATCACAGGCACTGAAAAAATAACACCAAATTGCGGTCATAAAATGGGGTAAATTATCATATAAGCAAGGCTGAAAATATTATATAAAACAGCATGCATGCAGTTTGCTTGAAAGGAGATGAATAGCCTTTAACTGCTAGAAAGTATTACTGATTACGTTATAACAGTAATCATTGCCCCAAGGCTTACCAATTCTCCACTTTCTTCCTGTGCATTTAAGCTATTCTATTTGCACAACCGTCTCCGCCTGAAGTTTTTGTATTTGACGCAAAAATATTCATGGCAAACAACCGAAAAGCAAGAGCAACCGCAGCTATCCGACTATTGGCCATTTGCTAGTCACACCCGCACCCAAACACGGCCAAACAAACATACATTACTTTTGGCACACATTTCGCACTTCGGAGCTGTGTTTGTTTTCTAAATTTTGATCACGTCGGTTGGCCCTGACCTCTCACCTCTCAAACCTAGCCACCAGCCACCTCCTCTGGGTGCAGCTACTTTTGGCCTTTGTCCGCCCGCTTATTGTTAACAACTTTTCGGCGTTTTATGTCTACATCCGATGCCCATTGTGGTCCTCTTCTGTTCCTGACCACTCGACCATGTTGGACAGTGTCGGACTAGCAGAACAGAACAGTGTGGGCAAAAAACCAGGCCAAAAGCACACGGACAGCTTGAAAAATTAAAGCGCCGCAAAACGAATTAAATCACTCATAAAAAAAGAGGGAAACGCGAAATCGCTAAATGCAAAATTTGCATTTACAGTCTGAACGCTGCACTGTTGAAATATGGCCGGCGCTTTTATACGGCCGCAATTGGGGCGGTGTGGGGCCCATGAGGGCGGGGCTGGTGGACAGGTGTCCCCGTGCTTACACACGAGGGGAGCATAAATATTTACAGCATTTTTAAAATGATTCGTGGGCGAGTCCTTTGCCATCTGTTGCCGTTCCCAGGGCTGCAGCATGTAAAACTGCAATTAAGTTGTACATGTCGCCCCACCGACAAAAAACTGGCCCAAAAACGTCCACAAAAATTCCCATATAATAATCGGGCCGGGCCAGGAACTGACAAATAAACTGCAAGTCATACTCGTAAGAGCAGTCAAATAATACACCCTCACACATATGTTACATTTTCCTCTTTTGGCCAAAAAAAAAAATAAAGGATGGAATGAAAGTACCAATTCCCTGGCAAAAATGACAGAATGATAGACAAAGTGAAGATGTTCTTTGCATGGCAGAGCTCAAATTGAAACGGCCTGCAGATAACCGAGTCAATTAAAAAGCAATTCGAGAACGCAGTTAGCTAGTCCAGTGGGATTTTTTTCGGGAGGGGGTGGCCAATCCCCCGGAAACCCCCACAGTGATGATAAAAGACTGGCCAAATGGAAAATTCATGACAGAAAGCAGAAATAATTACTCCATGAATCGAGGGAATCAAGTGAAACCCAAATGGTTTACAGTTTCGACTTACGAAAGTTGTCAATGTCACGACAACTTACTGCTAATCATTGTAATGCCTCCGGCTCAGTGAGAAGGACAAGGACAAGGGCGAGGATAAGGATGAGGAGAAGCCTTCATCTGTAAAAGGATGCTTGGGAAATGAATAGAATGAGTCCTGGCTTCCCGGCCGCATGATGCGGCTGACTTGGCCAACTGTAAACGAGCAATAAATGCGGGCTCAAGTGTCATAAGTAGCTGACTGTATCTTTGTGCTTGTATCTTAGCTCGAGCGGCGAATCGTGAAATATTAAATGCGCCCCGTTTCGGTGGCATTGTTGAAATTAAATGGATACCGTGGGGGGGCGGGTAATGTGATTACCGAAGATGCCGCTTTGGCTCCTCTGACTCAGCCTATTGTCGTCGTCTGTCAGTTGGCTGCACTTCAACTTCAACCTTTCGGCTCCACTTAGGCACGCCCGATTGAGCAGCAAAAGATGTGACTTTGGATTTGATGTTTTATAATATTTCCTATATATTTATCTCACTCTGTATTCTCTTTTTGCTGCTGTCATCGTGCGAGCTATGAAATATTTAGCCAATGAAGGGGAAAATCAAACAAGAGATTGAGCTTCGCAGCCAATTATGTGCCATGTCACGGGTATTTGTGTGTGCTGTCGGTGGGTTCCTACAAAATCAGCGCTCAGACTAATTAAACGAGAGCCCCAGCATCTCACCGATACAGCTTAGTTTCAACGACTATCGCTCTTGGCTGGCAAGTAAAACTGGGAAACTACAACGGCAACTCATTGGGTCATTTTGCAATTAAGCTGCAGTCGCATGTTGCCGGCGAGAGCCATAAAGCCTGCATCCCATGTATCCGTATCCGTATCTATAGCTGCGGCGAATCCGAATCCGTACCCGATTCCAAGTCCGCCCCCTTCGTCTGATGATGATGAATGAGTTAAGCGGCCGTTGCCATGTAGCTGCACGTCTAATGAGATACTTTTTCTGCCGCTGCCACTGAAGATGAGGATGAGTTCTAGGATGAGAACGGAGAATGGATCCGTGTGGCGGGAGAGGATGAGCATGTGGCTGGATGTGGCTGTAACTGTGGATGTATCTTCATCTGCAAGTACACCATTAGTAGCGAAGGGTCAGGCGACGCCTAGCTCAACTGCAAATCATGACTCGCCCTCACACTGAGGGAAAACAAACTTTGTAAAAGCAATAATGGAATTATTTAATATACGAGTAATTAGCTGGGTTCACTTTACAAATCGGTTTGTCTTTTTTATGCGGTAATTTATTGATTTTGTTATTTTAGATTCAAAGAAATTGTTTGTTTTAAAATGAATTGTTAAACTGAAAATCATTTTAAAACTGTAAGGTAAATGCCATTCCTCAGACCGATTTGACTCATGTTAGTCCTATCCATAGAGTACTTAATGCTTCCTAAAAGTTAAATAAACTAGAAATTAGCGGTCAAAAATATTAAATAAAGGTAACGAATTCCATGATTTTCTAACTAATTTCCCAAGTGCAAAAAATCTCCGTCATCGTCGCTGTCCGTCAGCTCTTCCAACTATGTAATCTATGGCATGTCAGTGTCTGTATCTGTATCTCTAGCTGTATCTGTATCTTCAGCCATCTCGGTTATCTACACTCGGACTCAGGAAAACGCACAAACGTACCTTATATATGTAGGAGTACGAGTATGTATGTATGAATTGGCCGATGCGTGCCCAGGCACTAATTGCGTCTAATTGAATTGCAATTGACCGTGAGTTGGCGTATTTTTCATTCGTTTTTGCCGACACCGCCAGCGTCGATCCGAGCTGGAGATATATCCCCTGTTTCATGGAGAATCGGGCTTTAGAGGGGCAGCAAAATGGGTGGGAAAAGGAAGCTTGACGGTGGTGGAGGCGACAACATTGTTTGATGAAGATTTACGCAGCTGCTTTGATTTGTGTCAACAACGCCCGCCAACAACGGCAACGACGTCGCATTCCTACCCATACACTTGCTCATTCATGGCCCCATCTCAATCATTTGGTCATGGCGCCAATGATTTGGCTCAGCAACAACAAGAAGAGCAGTTGAGGCTTTAACTAGGGAGACAATTGATTTATAATGACTGGGAATTTATTTAGCCAGCTATGTGGGGAGTTTATGCCTGAATGATCCAGTTGACCAGGCTCCATGATTTATTCAATTAAATTAAAAGTTGAAATAATAAAAAAAATGTACTTTGCATTGGCAGTGATAATTGTGGCACATTTCTTGAATGATTTGAACATTTTTTCCTCTATTAGTTAACATATTTACTGCCAGCTTGTATTTCGTATTAAATCAATTAGCCATTGTCATGCATTTATAATTAAATTTAATTTGGTATTTTTTCCTTTTTCGTTTAATGAACGACTTTCCATTCTTTGGATTTTGACATGCGCATGTAATCATATTAACCATTTCACTGCGAATTAAATTTTTGCATAGCAAAATTGTGACATTCGTGTGCGGAAAGTAGTTGGCAAGCGAATTACCGCCGCGCCACAGCCAAACGCCCGCTTTCATTGGCAAATTAACAACTTATACGCCAAAAGTTTTACCAGCAAAGTTCCCCAAAAGCCGAAAGTTCCCAAGCACCTGTCCCCACCGGCTGGCTGACAAAGTTGTCCGCCCGCCCAACCGCCCGACCGACTGACTGACTTCAGGATCTTCAGCTTTTCCCAGGGAAAAATGCGAAAAATCGAAGATGTGGAAAGAAATACTTGAGCGGTTTTCAATTTTATGTCATGTTGTTGCTGCCGCTCCTGCTGCTGCTGTTGTTGTTGTTGTTTCGTTTGGGTCCTGACTGTCGCTGTGTTTCACAATTTATGTTTACAACTTGCCTGCTAAAATAAAATTGTATTTTTATGACGGCTTCGAGCGGGGATGGGCCACAAAGCACAAAGAGCTGCGACAACTTTCCCATGCAATAAAATAAAATATTGTTGCAACGCAGCAATGCGGCCCCCGAAAAAGTGTCACTGATATGTCAAACTAACAAAACATAAAACGGGCATAAACAAAAACTGAACCGAAAACCTAAAACCTAAAACCAAATCCAGGACATCGGCTGAATGCCGGCTGCCCAAGGGCTTACAGCTTTGAAGGACCAAAAAATGTGACCAGGACTGGGCCGTGTGGCAAATATTTAAAGTTATCTGTGAAAACTTGGCAAGTTCTCTATGCCAGCGCGTTGTGCTTCTTTTCACTTGTTTGTCTTTGCTTAATCTTTTGATAGAAATTTGTATACAAAACTTGTCCAATGCCCCTCCTCGCACACCTCACCAGCCAGCCATTTGGTTTTGGCTAAACAAAGTTTGCTACATTATTTTCACAAGCGCACGAACTTGGCACAAGGTGTTTTTCTTGTCATTGAACTTAAAGGTGAGTCAGTCGACTGGCCAAACTTTCCACCAGATCAGCTAGCCAACGAAATGATGATGAGCATGAAAATGATGATGATGATGATGCATCCTGTGTACTCGTACCATCTTATTCCCGTTTTCGCCATAAGCTATAGTTGGCGTTCTTTGTCACAATTTCTGCTTAGCTTGAGCTTCTCTTATAATTTACAATCGTGTCCCGTGAACTTTGCGCTTGATTTACACTTGGCTGACGTCGGCGTTTGCTTTGTGTGGGTCTGTCTTCATATATATACGACTATATCTGTAAATGTGGCTGTAGTTGTATCTCTGTAACGGTGGCAACCAACCCGCAGTCCACCCACTCGGCAGGAGTCGCCCTTTGTGTCCTGTTGTTATTTACAACGTGCTTGGGCGGACACCATCGCACCGCACAGTTAATTTGACGTGGCCAATGGCTTTTATGGGACGTGCAACGTGGCGAATGCGCAACAATTGACTGGCTGACTGACTGACTGACTGACCGAGCTAATTAGACCCGCAACATTTGACATTTTGCCATATAACTCAACTCCTCAAAAGGTGCCGGCACAATTAATAGCCTCTCAATGTTGCAATTTTCTGCAATTCTAGTCAAAAGGCCAAATGTCTTAATTAAGCAAAACTTAAATTAAACTTAAACTTACCCAAATTGCCAAATTACAATACCAACGTCTAATTTGATTAGTAATACCTTAATTACTTGAGTTAGAAATACCAGTAATCCGATACCAATTATCACAGCCTGGTTATCTAACCATTTTCATCACCACAATTAAACAAGCAAACAACTTGACTTTAAACTTAAAGCGTACACCCATTGAGGTTGCAAATATCACTTCATAAATCAAATTACTGTGGGAAAAGTTTTAAAAGCATCACAAAAGTCGAATTTGCTTTTCACACACTCACTCTCCCTTTCACTGGCTTTTTATCGTTTTCAGCCCTTTGACTTTGGAACACTTTGGCTTGACGATTTTCCAGCCATTGCAAGTTCTTCATTTGGCATGTAAATGCAAAATTAATTTGCACAATTAATCAGCCACGCCATCTCTAGCTACCCATATATAGTATATACACCCAAAATGTAACCCCAGTGACTGTCAGAGGAGCATTTGCCAGGGTTGGCTTTTGCAAAAGTGCAGCGAACATTTTCATTGCAATTAAATTTAGCACAAAAAGTTGAGAAAAAAGAAGAAAACGACAAAAAAAAAAAAAAAAAGATGTCATGTTACTGTCAGTGGCAAAGAGTGAAGTGCTCGCCAAAATGTTGCCATTTGCATTGCCACTTAAACACACATAAAGGCGGTAGCAGGAGTATGGTGGTGGGGGTGTGGCACTCACACAAGGACACATACACACATGTAAAACGGAGGACCAACTGACGGTCGCCGGCACGCAAATCGAGTCAAGTTGAATAGGCGGAAGTAGAGCAAGAAATGCGATTGCCAAATTGAGTTGAAGGTTTCGCTTGACTGTGTTTTGTTTGGCCAACTCCATGAGCTCGACTGCCTCGTCGTCCCTTTGCCATCGCCATCTCCATTGCCACTGCCACAGCCAAAATCAGCAGTGGCAGTGGTAGTGGCAGTGGCAACACCAAAGCCAACAGCACGCAGAATAAATATTTTAGCTTTTCTGACTTTTAAACTAGATAATAAAGTTTATCATTTATTTTAAATAGTATTTGAAGTTCAATTCTGAGGAAATATGGGATGGGTGGACACTCTTTTATTATTTAGTATTTTTGTTTCATAACCCTAGGGCTTAGAAATTATATCTACATTTTTTGTTGTACAACATCAACATTAAAGATTAAAAGTAAAAACAGTTTGCAAATATTATTTCTTCTCATTTTTCCCCAAATAAAACATAATTTAAATTTGTACTTCCAACATAATATTTGCAATATCCGTTTTCAAATTAAGAAACTTTCGATTGATCCCAAAATTTATTTTGTGTGCAGCGCCTAGGTTTCCGTTGACGGTGCTGCAGCTCCCAGTTCCCAGGCACTTGGCACTTTGCTGCAATTTTGTAGTTTTGATAAAATTTCGCAAGCATATTAAAAAGTTTTGCCCAACTTCGTTTTTACTTTTGCACATGCCATACGGCCGAAGGGATGGGTCAGAGACGGTGGTGCCGTGCCGGAGGGGGCGTGTCTCCGCACATGCCACTGACAGGCCAAAAGAGGAAGCTGTGCCTTATGGCTCTGCCAGCCACGGCATGTTTGCTGCCAAAAAATACAAAAAAAAGAAAAACAGTAAAAAAAGAAAATAAATAAATAGAGTACAAAAACTTAAAAAAAAATATCGAAAAGGGAAAAGGAATGTAAAAAGCAAGCAGTGCACTTTGCTTTGCTATTTAATTTTGCCGCTCAAAGGCTTGACAAGCTCCTGAGCGAAATAGAAGGAATGCTGAGAGGGCGGTGGCGAGACTCTGCGAAAGGGAGACATTTTTCGGCAAACTTTCGCAACTTGTTTATGCGAAATAACCAATTAAATTTGCAACGAGGGCCGCACATCGCATCGCATCGTTCATGCAGCCCAACAACAACCAGCTAAATAATAACAAACTCACACTAAAGGACACGCCTTGTGGTAATTAATAAAATGCAAACATATACTCGGACATAATAAATTAAAATACGCAGAGAGTTCATAAATTCGTCCGCTTGAAAAAATATTTGATTTAATTTTTAACTCGCTTATATAACCGCCTGAATTCCTGCAACGACATCTATCTATGGCCGAATTTTTAACATAATTTGGTTGTATTTTGGTTGCGTTGTTGCCAGCACACAGACACACCACATACAGCAATTAAATCCAATTGAGTGCTGCTACATTTTTGTTCAACAATTTGTATGGCCCACTCAGTGAGTGTTTGTGTTTCTGCAACAAAAGCGCATTTAATTCGGCATAACACAATGCATAAATCTGCCTTTATTGAAAAACCAAAGCCAGCCAACAACCCACCAAACTCTCACCAAAAATGAAGTTGCCACTGCAGCTGCTGTTGGCTTTTGCAGGATTTAAAACTTTAAAGTCAGGCCTGGGCTTTGTTGCCAAAAAATCATCATCGAATTGTGTTGACCTACTTAAGAGGCCGAGTGTCAAGTAAGCTTCTGCCTGCCTCTCCTGACTTTAACGAGACTTTGGCCCTGGCTGATTGTTATGTAAAGGCTTCCTGTCTCGTCGTTAGATTGTTAAGAGCTTGTTAGAATAATGGCTAAATCGATGCACATGAGCAAGAGCACACAAGATATCGGTTGAATGTCGGTCTGCACGGATTTGTGAGTAAGAAAGAGTGATTGTCAAAACTGTTTACTTTAACATTATTTATTTATTTCGTTTTTGTGGCTGACTTGGCTTGCTAATCACTACGGGCAAAGCTTTGCAAAGGTCAGATAGGGCTTAAGAAAAGAGCTTGTAGTCTAGGTAAAGTGTTTTGAAAGCACAGAAATAAGAAACTGAGAGTTCGGAGATTTAATAATTTCCATTTACGGAGTTTTTTACTAATCTAGAATCTTAAATTAGGGCTATTGGTGGTCATAAAATAAAAAATAATAAATATTCGAATCCCCAAAAGGAGGCAACGGGTTTTAATAACTATTGGTTAGCCTGAAATCCACTCTTTTTGCCTTTAGAAGTTTTAGAAATCTCCTATTTATTCATATGTTCTGTTTTTGCAATAAATAACTAATTTGGTGTGATTGCTCACCGAATTACAAGAAAGAGGCAGCCGTCGAGTGCAATGCGGTTGCATGACAAAGGAGCACCTATTAAAAAGCTGAATTTTAGTCCGACTCGTAAATTATATTCGCATTGTGTTTGCCTTTCAATAGCCAGTTGCCAGCACGCACACACACAGACACACCAAGCACATACACACACTGACGGCGAAAATCGCATTGTCAGGCGCTCGTTAGGCGAATGCATGTGCATGTATATGTATGTGTTTTTGGGAGTAAGAAAAAATGGAGGTTTGCCTCTGGCCGTGTATTGGTTTTGTCGCTGTGGTTATGCGCGCTATTTCACAGGATACACCAACTCACCAACACACACACACAAATACCACGCACACTGAGGCACACACAATAAAAATGATTGCATTGGCATGCGATGACAGGATGAGCGGGGGCTATATGGAACCATGGAGCAGCCTGGCTGCATTTGATGGATGAGTTCGAAGCCATGAACCAGATGTGACAATTCAAATGCCAAAATTCAGCACACATACAGTTACAGAAACACACACACACACATAGGGTTGCCCAGGGGCGTAGTAACTCAAAGGGAGTTGTCAGAACATCGCATATTTTGCGATCCAACGATCCCCCTACGAGCACGCACCTGCTCGCACAGACCCTAATATTTCGTGTTAAAAAATGCAACGAACAATATGCGAACCGGGCCAAAACTCACGAGTTTTTATTGAAATTGAATTGTTGATAAGTTTTGTCAACACAAAACGCAGCTGAATTTAAATGGGGTTAGCTCTTCACACGCTCGCAAACATTTTTGGGGGAATTCCGAGGAGAGCGGGCTGACGTAATTGATTTGCTTGATATTGCTTTTGAAGTACTGGGCTAAGCAATTATCAATTTTTTGCTGACATTTCCAAGTGGTTACCAGAACTACCTATGCACAGGGAGAAAAAAGAAGATGTCTTGTTATGGTGTGGTAGATGTTTATATTACTTGCAGTAGCAAAACTACCTTGTCATATCGAATCAATTCATAAGTCTTTTAGACACCTTCAGAAGAGTTTTATAGGCGTTAATAGTTTGTATGACATGTTTTCCTTAAAAATTAATTAAACTTGAATTATCGAGACTTAGTTTTTCAACAAAACAATCGATTACATCCCTAACTACCAACATTTTTCTCTCTGCTCCAGCCATGTCAATATTTATCTGGGTTAATTCCTAATTCATTGACTGGACACTCCAGGCACAAATGCAACGTGGAGAGCCCTTGACTTGGTCAAGCCTTGGGTGAAATTCCCGAATCGAAAGCCGGTCGAGTTCAACAGCCTCATGCCGCAAACATTTGGCATTTTATTCGTATCCTGACGATGATGAGGATGCTGCTGCTGCTACTGCTGCTCCAAGTGCCGGTCAGTGTGGCAACAAATGTTGCCAAATGCTGTGCCACAATTCGTTTAATTTGCGGCCAGCTAGCCGAAAAGGAACCCGACCCACTTACCTACACTTGCCGCTGGCCACAATAACCCACTTTTATATCCATTCGGTTGGCCAACATGTTGCTGACCCAAAACCGATGAATAGTACGAGTAGTTGGCTAAGAGAGCGCCTGCGCTTTTGGTCATGGCCCAAAGAGTAGGGGCTTGGGTTTTCCTACTCTCTGCGAATCGAAGCATCGTGCTCTGCCCAATTACTCAATAGCATTTCTCAATCACTTCAAACACGCGACTACTGTTGGCCATAAAACGCCTAACTCTTGTTCGCTGTTAAATGAGCCCATTGCCAGACGCAAAACAGGCCTTTAATTGCCAGACGAATCTGTTAGCCGGCCATTCAGTCATCCGGTCAGCTATTTGTTGACTGGCTTACAACTGTCAAGAGAACAACTCGGATTGCCCTGACAAATGGTTGGGCTTTAAGCCTTTTGGTCTAACTAGCATTTAAGGCGAAATGAGCATGAAAAGAACATCCCGAAGCACCTGAAATGTCTGCTCGAATTAGTCAAGCGACAAAAGTGGCTGACAAACAGAAAAATACCAGCCGACAGGATTTATATGAGGCAATTAATTCTCGCGGCTTCGCAGATTGACAAAGGCCTTAAAGACTTAAATTGGCCAGATTCGCGAAGGCACTGGCACTGCAGCAATTTGCAGCTCATTTAAATTGCAGGCGCGTAAATCAAGGCAGCAACGTGCAGCATTTGGCGCCCAAGGCAGCGCGTCCAGGCGCCAGCTCACAAATCAAGCGGCAAATTGAAATTGCTTGACAAGGCCGCAGAGTTATGGCATCCATAAAAAGAGTCCTAACAGAGCCAGATAGTAAGGCGGGAAAGACAACCAGATGATGATGATGATGAGGCGACGACAACAATTCTGTTCATTTAATGTGAAAAATTCGAGGACGAAAAAATATATGTACAGTGAAGGCTTTTCAGTTTTTCGGTGTACTTGTTTATATCAAAATACAAAAGCCTAGTTTAAGAACAACCCAACCAAGGATTTTAAGATCTAAAAAACATTACAAAATAAAATAATAAATCACACTCTCACTTTGTTAAATGTAAGTCACTCCACATTTTTTAAAAAATTTTGTTTCTGCAAAAATGTGGAAAGTTCAGGCACTTGTGGTGCAAATCTTGCTGATGGGCTCCATACTGAGCACGTACTTTCAACCGACACTTTTGCCCAACCTCGAGCCTCAAAAGACGATGAAGGAGTTGGGGCTTGAACCGCCGGCGGATCGACTGGTAGTATTTCTGACCGATGGCTTGCGAGCGGCCACCTTTCTAGCGAACAACGGCAACGATGTACCGGATCTTAGGGATATATATCTGAAGCAGGGAAGAATTGGAATATCACGAGCCTGTGCACCGACAATGACCAGACCTGGACACATTGCAATATTTGGCGGCTTCAATGAGGATCCAACAGCTGCTTTGGTCAACTTCCGATATTATCCTAGCAACTTTGATACCGTCTTTAATCGCAGCAGGCATGCCATTGGCTGGGCCCACAGATATGTCGCCGGTTACTTTAAAGATCTTCCACATGGCGGTGCCCCGATGAGATTTGACTCTTTCATGGAATCAGAATTGCCAGAAAAACTCACATGTGACAAATGGACATTCGAAAAGGTACAAAAGTTCTTCAAGAATGGGGAAAATGTTCGGGAATGGCGCAACTATAAACCTGCTGTGATTTTAGTCTATTTAGCTGATATGGACATTGCTGCACATCGGCTTATGCCATTATCTAAAAAGTTTCATGAGAAACTTCAGTATACACAGCATGGAATCCGAATGACCTATGAACTCTTTGAAAGAATCTTTAATGACAGTCGAACGGCTTATCTGATGACATCCGATCATGGAATGAGTGACCACGGTGAGTCTTAATATACAAATTATAAAGTCCACTGCTTATTTAAATATATTTTACTAATCCAAAACAAACATTTTAAGGAATGCATGGGAGTGGAACCGATCATCAAACAGAGACGCCACTGTTTATGTGGGGAGCTGGTGTGAGTCGAGAACAAAGGGATTCGGAAGTGAACTTTCCTAGCAAGCCCAACATATCCGTGGTAGAGCAGACTCAACTGGCGTCTCTAATGTCAGCACTAATAGGGCTTCCACCTCCGATGAACAATATGGCCATTATGCCGCTCGGCTATCTTAACGTGAGCGAGGAATACGAAGTTAAAGCCTTAGAACTAAACGTTTTGCAGCTGGCAGCCCAAGCTAAAATTCTTTTAAAGCGATATGAAAGCGCCCTATTCTACGAATGGCTGCCCAAATTTGAGAAGTTGAATTTGAAGCAGATTGATCAGTTTTCAGGAAATTTCAATTCATTAGTAGAAGGAGGGAATTTTAAAAAGGCGATGAAGATTACTGAAGGGTACGGAAAGTTGTTGCAGAATTGCTTAGCATACTACCACGAATATTACCAACTTCCGCTGATGGTAGCCACCACCGGATCCTACTTAGTTTGGTTCTACTGTCTTCTACTTCAGTTGACTCGTTTGTCCAAGAAGGCAAAGGAGCAGACAAAGGGATATATGACCTTCTCAACGCTGGTATTAACCATGATCGGAATCTTACTATTTACATTGTTGGAACTGCAAAATGTACCGAAAATAACAGCCTGCTATTTAGTTCTGCCAGTGGGTATGCTAATTATGGCACAGGCCGAACGTCCTGCGAAGGGATGTTGGACTTTAACACCCATTTTGAACTTCGGTTTCTCTTTGCTACCTGCTGGTCTACTGATATTACTGTTCATTGTTTATCAACGTACAAGCGTGCTGTATGCGATTTTCGTGCTACTCAAAAACCGGAGAGCCTTTCTAAGGCCATCTATTAAGTTGTTCGTTTGGCTAGGCCTAGCTTTAGCTTTGATTGGCCAGCTTTTCGTATTGGAAAGTTTTAAAAACGGAATCCATGTTATTCCCTTGAAAAACTCTCATGTGCTGTACATAGGCATGGCGATGGCCATTGTTCGGCCATTGATCTTGGGTCATCGACACGATCCCCGGGTTTGGGCCATCAACTTCATAACTCTATTGGTCGGAGCCTGTGGAGTTTACCTGTATACTGAAAAGGAAACTATGTCGCCTTATGTTTACGCCACAACTTGGTCGTTTTTGGTTTACGCCTTTCTGTCTGTTCCGTATTTCTCGAAGTCTACTACGGAGGCCAAAAGGAGGTTGGAACTTATCACCATCAACATGATCACTCTTATCACTCTACTCTCAAACTCCTGGGGATCATTGAATAGCCAACTGTTGATAACCGAATTTGTTTTTGGTCATGAAGTCTATGAGAAGTCTAGGCGAAGCAAAGAAGATGAAGATCTTGTAAAGGAACACGATCCTTTTCTTAATGTGAAGGAATTCTATCGATATGGATTTATGATCCTTCTCTATTTCTATGTGTCCTTTTGGCTGGCTGGTCATTGGCTAACATCGTTTCTCTTCAAGTCCACAGCCGCAAGACTATTTTATCCCCATTTTTCCCTGTATTTGGCTGGCAGCTTGATCCTTCTGAAGATTGCCCTTCCCTCTCTCATCGTCATCTGCTCTCTCTATGGAATGGTACCATTTTTCCGAAAGAATACCAGGGCGATTTTAATCTGCGTTCTAATAATCAGCAACATTATGGGCCTCTATAAGTATTATTTTATAATACATCGAGGATCCTGGTATTTTATTCGCAAGTCTCTGGACCAGATCCTGCTGACCCATGTCGTCATCTTCATGCTGATGGGTTGCATCGGCTTGGCTAAGATTTTCCTGGCCGATACAACGATGGAAAAGCCAAAACGTAAGAATGTCAAGTCTTCCCGGCGAGCCTCGGCTCCCGAAGAAACTGAGGCTTAAAATACTTTTGGAAAGTTCCAGCTAAATTCTATTGATGGAAAATTTAATGTTAATGTGTACTTTGCGGCTTAAAATATAACCAAATTTACTTTTCAACCCCGGAATAGCTTTCGGTTTATTAATAGTCATGGTTTTTCCGTAATGTGAGTAACTCGATCTATTGTTAATGTCACCTCCAACTGCTAATAATTGAAATGTATTCAATTCATTTCGTTAAGTATTTAAGCCTTTGACACAGCATTAGTCGCGCCCTCAACCGACCGGATGTTTGATATTTGTCATAATAATTAGCTGGCATTTGCCTTTTGGCCTGGACTCTGGCACTCCCACTTACCCTTTCCCACTTTCTGGGATGGTTGCGTGGAAACGACTGATTAAATGAGCTATCTGTGTAGCGTTTTCCACTGTCGTTTGATTAAATTTTCCTTTTTTTGCAGCCTATCCCCAAACCACATCCGCTGGGCTTATGTTTGCGATGTCGTCGCCCGTTGAGCCTTTGTCGCCAGCTATTTTATTTGCCTTGGCCAGCTCTGACAGCTTGTTGAGTTTATCCTGTCAATACACTCATGGCCAAAAAGGGAAATGTGGCCGGGTTGGGTTTTCACTGGCCAAAACAGGATTGATCGGCGGACTGATTGATTAATTGACACTTTGCACATTAATTAGCCTTAGAAGCTAGCCCTTTCTTTCGGGATATGGCTTTCAGACATGGGTTTCGTCCTTGGCCTTTGGGCAGATGTTTATTTAGTCACCTCTAAAACAAAAACCGAAAATATAAGAACTTCTCTGATTAGAAATTATGACAACTTACCCAGGAGTTTTTCTTCTGCAAGTTTGCCTTGCATATGCTGGCCAAATTTATCGCTGATTAATAAACTCATTAGAACTTTCCTTTTTTCCTAGTCGCACTGGCACATGGAAGTGAACGAACTTTCGCCGGATTTAATTGGAAAAGTTCAGATGCGCCTTCTCGCCGATGTAAGTCAGTCGTTAGTTGGTCAATATTTATCTCGGCTTAGCACATCGCCTGTACATCGCCGTCTAAATACAGTGTCAGACCTCGACGGGTCTGTCATTGTTGGGCATCTTTATTTTCCATGGAAACCCCCGAAGCGACAGCGAGGCAAAAGCAAGAATAAAAGGATATACACCTATATATATACCTATGTACGAGTATATATCACGGCAAGACAAAGAATTATGCCATCTTGTCGGTTATTAATGAGCCGCAGCCGTAGCCCCCGGAGGGAAAGCTCTGAGTCCCGATTCCCTTTGCATCGACTAAAGTTTCAATTTGGCGGCCGCCTAATGAGAATGCATTTGAAAGGTAAAATGATTAATGTCAGCGCCAGCTTGGGGCTTATCTTTTTATGGGTTAACCACCGTCGGCGCCGCCCACTCGGATTTAATTAAAATAAAAATACTAAAGTTCCTTTTCGTGCCAGCAGCAGCTGTCATGGCCAAAATGTTTTTGGCCAAACTCATTTGGCAATTATTAGATTTGGCAGTTAATTAAAATATTTATAAAAGCCAAATAACTTTATGCGCGAAATTGAATTGATTTGGTAAATATTTACCAGTTAGAAATGTGTTTTTTACCGCGATTTTTCCACGTAAGAAGGGTGAGCTAAATTAATGCAAATAAATGTAACAGACAGATAATTTTATACTGTTGCAGTTTACTCTCTGGTCAATATTAATTATCGCTTAGATCCTCTGGTAGTTTAGTAACTTATAAATTATATAACGGCTGCCAGATATTATACAGTAGAGCTTATTCCATTTTCTAACAATTTGAATGTTTTTTTTGGGTTGTTATTATGCCGCGAAATGGAAAATTCACCAGCTGATGCTGTGGCTGTTTATTTTGCTGTTCACTGATATTGTCGGGGTGCAAATTAGTTAAAACCCAATGGCAATTTAATTTGCTATTAAAATTTTCGGCTATCAAACCAATGATTCATATGCACAAAATGTTTCAAATATGCTTAAAAGTTATATGCAAATTTAATGAATTTGAATGCACTGTGTGTCTGTTTTTTTTTTTTTTTTTTTATTTGATATTTACCTCTGCTTTAAATGCAAAAACCAAA
The DNA here is from genome assembly GCF_018153835.1 of Drosophila eugracilis. NCBI lineage: Eukaryota > Metazoa > Arthropoda > Insecta > Diptera > Drosophilidae > Drosophila > Drosophila eugracilis. The sequence goes on from NW_024573224.1 coordinate 5,897,504, forward strand.
ATAAAATCTATAACCAACTATGCCAGGCAATTAATTATGCGAATACTTTTGCAGCCCGGACATCACGGCATTTATTTTTGCCATTTGCAGCCGAGTGCATTAGTTATGCCCAGGTATTTAATGAAGTTGAAATAGTTTTGGAAATATTTCCGATTCCGATGCAGAGAGCGTTGTCCTTTTATTGCAGCTGCATTATTCAAGTGGATTAGCCGTGAATGCTTTTTAGAAATTTTCGACCGCATTGTTGCCAGCTACCACGAGGGATGACAACTTGGTTGCAATCATGAGAAATGAATTTATAAATCCACGGAATTTTATGCAAAGAAAATGGGACAAAAAAATGTCGCATATATAAAATATGTCTACATATAAAATAAACAAATTAAGTTCACATCACTTTTTGTGTAAATTTCTCACATATTTATCCAAATGTCGGTTTTAATAATAAATACTTTTTATGTTTTTTTAACTTTATGGTCACATTTTCGTCTCTGTGTATTTATGGCTGGACATTGTAAAAGCTGACCCAGACTGTTGGCCTCTTTTTGTAGTGATATCTCTTCACCATCGTAAGTGATTCAGGAGCCAAGCGAAATCTGCCATCTTTAATATATTACTATCGCACTTTTCATCACGTTCTGACCTGCAAGCAAACAGACTCACATAACCACCCACACAATAAAACCCCGAAAAAGTTGTTTGCCATTCGAAGTCGTAATTGAGTACGCCGTGCGCATGTATAAATAACAAAGCAAAGTGTCCTGTGGCCTCCTTGGAAAAAAAAGTTTCCTTCTCAGGAGCCATTTTACGGAGTCGTATCTCCTTTGTTTTCTATTAAACAATTGACAAAGTGCCATGTCCTCGGCGCTGGCGCTGGCGCTGGCGCTGGCTGATGCGACTACACATATAAATTATAATTTAATAAGAAAGCAAACGAAAAATTCAATGGCGCCATAAACCATAAAAAGACGCTGCAAAGTGCTACGATGTTTGTGTGCGCGGATGTGTGTCGAAAAACAATAAGCAAACAAAGGCCAGGACGAGACGAGAGTCAACATTGAAATCATCTTCGACGGCGGAAATCGAGCACAAAGGATCGGGAGCACGAGGACGAAGGCTCGATTAAGTAGCATAAAGTGATGATAAATGCGACATTGAGCAACAATAAATTGTTGCCTTTTTGTCTCTGCTCTGGCGGTTGTTTTACTGCCAGGACTCCAGCGATGCCTAGGACTCCCTGGCTTTCCAGGATTTCACACTGCTTGCCATTGACGTGTTTGACTTATTGATGCTGCGTGCCGGGATTAGCTATGCGGCCCACACTGCGTATGAGCAACGCAAATATACCGAAAATCATAAAGCATCGCTGACTAGCATTTGTACGCGTGATAGGTTGTGTGTGAGTGTGTGTATCTATTTGTGCGTGTTTATATTTTCGATGCTCATTCAATTGTTTATTGGTAATTTGAAATTCATTGGACGACAGCATCAGCCGCCAATCCTCTCGAGTTTATGGTCCTGCAGACAGCGCATTAAAGCTTAAAATCAATCGAACTGATTTCTTGGTGGCGGATGCAATGCCATCGATTTGTGCGGCGGCTAATTATGCACTGCGAAAAATGGATGGTAACACAAGGTTTCCAGGCAGTTTACTACTCATCAATATGAATCAATTGCCTTACATTTTGTGATTTATTTGCTTTAAATTTCTTCATCTGTAGGTCAGTCAGTCAGCGGAATTCCATAAAGAGTTCGCCGGTCACATTTGAACTGCATTTGAGGCACACTTTAAGCTTCATTGCAACCAGCATTCCATGCCTCATGGCCAAATGTAAGGGCCAAAGTTTTCCACTTAAAAAACGCGAAGTTGCCTCAATGCTGGAATTGTTTTTCCACAGTATATTTTTTGCTCTTTTTTTTCGTTACACACACCCACAAGCTTTCTGCTCCTCATCTCCTTTAGAGTCTTGGCTGTTTTGCTGCAGTTGGCCGCAAGTCGTGCCACTTGCCACAGGAAAGCCAAACCGAGCTGCTTGCTGCACACCAAGCCCGAGCTGAGTTCGAGATTACTTTGGTTTACATTGTGCTACGTTTGCGGCTTAAATATTGTATTAAGTTTGCTGGCTGGTGATTGGAATGCAACTGCACATAAATAGAAAAGAATGAGAGCGGCGGGCATTCCCATGGCAAAGTTCACCTCATGCAGCTGGCCGCATTTCATTGCAATTTTGCATTATTTGCAACTGGGCTTGGGTTGGCCAACCAGCCGCCGCCGCCGTCAGTCCATTGCCATTGCTCGCTCCATTCAAAAGCCAAGTTAGCAGCCACTTGAGCTTGCTTGCTGCTATTAGTCGGACCAATAAGAGAAGGAACAGAAGCAGGAGCAGTAGCATCAGCAGCCGGATTGCAGACCAAACGGCCCAGGCAATTGCTTAATTGCAACTTAAGCTCAATTTTCCTGTTGCCCCCATCCAACTTCTCGGGTAAATTTCTCTGCTGTATCAGTCTGGGCCTTGTCTGTTTGTTGTTGGCACATAAAATCTTGGCCAGCTCACAATCGTTGCATGTAATGACTGGCATTTGCGGTAGCTCCCGATATGAGACGAGGTGAAAGGATACTGCTTAGGACGAGGCAAGAGCACTCCAAACTGTATGGGCATAGATAAACAGGCCCACTCGAAAAGCCCCCGGGGCTAAGCCCTTGAGCTCTGGCCACTTAAAACGTAAAGTTGCCCAGGTAGAAGGTATTAGAATCGCAAATCCGAGGGACCTAGTGCTATCCTTAAATGTAGTTTAAGTGTGGTCTGCTACTTGCGGCTTTTGCCAGCCGCAAATGATCCTTTTAATGCCGCAAATCGAGTGCCAAACATCAGTGCGCCATGAGTTTTCCATTTTCCTTTTTGTAAACACACATATATTTTCGTTACCATCCTATCCACAACCCAAAATTCAAATCGAGGCGATGAGTACAGACGAGAAAGATAGCAGTTCTCTCGAGAAACCGCCAAGTAGCACAGAAGTAAAAGACAAAGTAGAGTTATGGAAAATGTAAGTAATCCAAAGTTTAGATGGGTTAATAAACTTTCAGGATTTTGTATGTAATTATAACACATTCATATTTGGTTTTCCCTAACTGTTAGTAACAAAGAAACCAAAGAACTAATTATAAAAAACTATTCCGGTAATGGAAATAGTACCTGGGAAACCCTGCCTGAATGCAGCTTGGCGGAAATGGGTTTTGCGGAATGTAGTAAAGATATAAAGTTCCGATTTGAATTTGGCAAAGAGAATATAATCAGAAAAATAACCAATATATTGCAAAACAAAATTGGCACCGATATGGTCGTACATGTGGGCGATCAAGACTTCCCTTGTCATTGGCCTGTTTTGTATTATTACTCGGAATACTTTAAGAAATTTGAGAAAGTGAATGATATTTTCTTAAGCTCGGATAAGGTCACTCCGAAGGGTTTCCAACTGGTCTACGAATGGATGACCGATATAAATGCTGAAATCCCATGGAAAAACTTCGTAGATCTCTATATGGCTGTCGATTTCCTTAAAATTTCAGAACTTCACGAACTAATATGTTGTCGTCTGGACAATCCCAAGTTGCTCTCTGGATTCGAAGCCTTCAAATTTTTCTTGCAGACTTTGCCTTTGAATTCTGCCTTGCTGCAGGATCTTATGTTAACTCGCATTAATAAATATTTTCTGTTGGCCGTCGCAACGGAGGAATATCTCAACCTAGAACCAAAGCACGTCTTCAATATGCTCAACCAGATGAATATGTGTGTCAATTCTGAGATGGAGATGTTTATGAGTGGTGTGAGATGGTTGCTTTATGACTGGCCAAATCGAAAACAGTATGCGGTGACAATAATGCAGGCCATTCGCTTTAATTTGATGCCAGCTTGGTATACCACATCTCTGAAATCAAAACACCAAAATGCGAATTTCCAGGAACTATTGGACATTTCGGAAGTCCAAACTATGATCAATCTGGGCATGTCATTCTCGGTAACCCATAACTTCTTAGATCCCATATCGCCGCTAAGGGAGCCACTCCAGATGCAAAAGCCACACGACCGCCAGTGGGTCTTCAATCCAAAGGTTTCACATCATCACAGATGCGAATGCCCCAAGTGGCGTTTCCTGAGTATAGATGTTTTCAACCAGTATTTGCAGGACATTATCAATGCAGCCATTCAATATGTTCCCTCCCTGGAGAATGTGAAGCCAGGACAGCTGATGCCCTGCTGCCAGGAAGCGTTGGAAAAGAAATCATTAAATACATAAGCCAGTGGAGAGTCTCGACCCGCCCCCTCAGTGTGTGTGCATGTGTATTTGGATGGCTCAAAAACACACCCTTGGGTGCCATATAATTGCCACAAATAATTTCATTAGCCGGGTCGCAACGTTTGGGCTTTGGTTTCGCATTCGCATTAAGCGTTTCCAATTAGTTGAATGGCTGGTATTTTGCTCAATTAATTGTCAACGTTTATGAACTAAGCACTTAGCTGTGTGGACATCTGAAGGTGTGTGTGTATTTGTTTTCCCCCCCCCCCACACACACACACACACACACAACACTCATTCGAATGCGAATGCCAATTCGAGCAAACAAACTACAATCACACATGCAAATGTCATTGCCCCGGGCTGTCAGATCCGCAAGCCGCAAAGAAAGAAAAACAATTTTTGTTTAAACAACACCAAAGCCAGGGCAAATGCTGTAAAACCTGGCGGAAAAACAAACCAATCGACGGGCATAATCAAAATATTTTCACAAAAAATAACACAATTAACATGCAGAAATCAGGAAACAAAATAAAATCGATTTCGCGTATTTTTTCACCACTCATTCTATTTGGTCTTATTTGAGGCTTTTCCGGATTTCACAGCAAATGTTTGAATAACTTTTTGTTTACCTTTGTTCAGCCATTATCCTGCCTTCATAAATTTTTAGCTGCTGCATTAAAACAATAATACAAATGCAATTGATTTGCCCCGCGAACCCCAATACAAACAAAAGGCCAAATAAAAATTACAAAATTCATTGTTTTTTTCAACCCCTTTTGCGTAATTTAATTGTCTGCAGTTGAGGCGCCATGCGATAAATCAATTACTACAGATTAAGCTTCAGATTATTAAGGACTTTTTCTGGCTCTGCCACTCCTTTATTTTCCATTTTTTGGGTACATCCTAAGGGGCAGCTGTGGCTGATGTAATGCGTTGATGCAAATGAAGATAGATGCATCTGTGGCAGTTGCAGCGGCCCCAATAATTGACGCTGAATATGATGAATGAGTGCCAATTACAAGTGAGCGAAAAAGAATCAAAAGACGATTAATGAGTCCGAGAAAGAAGCAATTCGAATGCCAAGTCGTTGGATGAAAAATAAATATTCAGTGTCATTTCAATTTCTGCAATTTATTAAGATATTCGTAGAGGCCTTGAGTCGTTTCAATATGTTTTAGTTTAGTTATTCAAGGGAAATAGTAGGTTCTCCTCTTTAAGGTCATGGCTGAACTCCCAGCAATGTGTTTCAATTTTAGTCTTTTGTCTCTATGAACAAGTTTTATCCAAGCCGACATAAACTACCTATAACCTTACATGTCCCATTGTTCGACTGAATAAACTACGACAAAAAATCCCTTTTGATCTTTCATTGCTCTTTATTGGCTGTTGCATAAAACTGATAATCCTATTGTGGTTTTGCTTGTTCCCTTTAATTGCCCTTACACTACGCTTTCACACACACACACACACTCGCAAAGAAGCGGCTTTAGTTTTCATGTTTTGCGGCGGCTGCGTTTTTGAAGTTCCATTACTCAAACTCTAAGCGCTTCAAGGATGAATCGATTCGAATGGGGCAAAACTGACAGCGGAAGGGTGGCAAACCGTTTGGTGGCAAACTTTATGGTGGGCCCATTGTTTCCATTGTGTTAAACTTACCGAAAAGTTGGCCAATTCAGCCTCCAGCTGGCCGTCACATTTTGAGTATTTTAAACTTAAGCTTAAAGGCCGCCACACTTAAAGCCTGATTAGCTAATTGCTTTTGGCTAATTTGATTTGCAGGAATTTCAATTAAAGTCGACCTCGATAAGATCGCAATGAATGTGGCGGTAATAAGTAGAGGGCAAGTATTTACCAGCACATGGGGCGTATGAGTGATGCACAGAAAATAGTATTGCAGGAAGTAAATAAAATAAAATAAGTATTATTATTTTATGAATATTTAAAAAATAAGATTACACTCTTTAATTATGATGACTTTCCTTTGACTTTATGACTTTCCTTTCCAATTTTTAATGTTTACCTTGAAACCAATATGCAAATTGAAAAGGAAAACATCGTGTGATAGCAATTAAAATATGACGAAGTTAATTGGTTTTAGAAATTTTAATTAATTCCATCAAGATGCGCCATCGGCTGTATTGCAGATAAGAGCTTAACAATTTTTGGGTAATTTTTTTCAAAACGCATTTCCCCAAACCCGACCACAACTACAAGTATGCATAATTTGCTGATTGCAATTAAAAGCAATTATGCTCGGTGTCCTGGCAACCACAAACTCATTAGCTTGTTGCACCAAAACCGCAATGCAGCATATCCCACAACACCAGGAGCCGTAGAGAGGCAGCAGCAGCAGCAGCAGAAGCAGCGACAGCAACACAACGACGACGAAAATTACTTACACATATCTCTACGGGTCAGGGGGTCACCTCGGTCAGTGAGTGTGTGTGGGGTCACCATTTTGAAGGGCCACTCACTTGACCCGCCCTTTGGCCGAATTTTCAAAACGATACGGCCAAAGGGATTGCCGAAACCAAATCGAATCGAATCGCTAGCAAAATTGCACAGCTTGACGCCATCTTTTTGCACAACCAAATCCTTGCCAATTTTTTCTCGTTTTTCTTCCTCTTCTTTTTTATTTTTGAAGCCGAACTCAGTTTTTGACGTGCGTGTGTGAAGTGCTTTCAAACAAAATGGTCACAGCAAAGTGCCCACAGCTCTGGTGGACAGAGGACCGGGTTTGTTTAGAAGGTTTTATGCATATGTCCGACATGTGGAAAATTCCATTAGGAAGTTTTCTTTGTTTGCATACATTTGCATGCTCCTCCGCCGCCGCCGTCGCCTCCTCCTCTGGCCCATTGCTTTCCCTCTCTTTTTGCTGGCCTTCCATCAGAAATAATTTATTTGCGGCCAGGAGCAGGCCAAGATTTTTATTATTATTATTTTGTAATGGTTTTCGAGTGTTTGCAGTAGCTCTACAGAGCACAACACAGCATAACAGAGCGTAGCACAGTAGGGCGAAGAAATGGAAATGATTTGCATAAAATCGATTAAACATTTTCAGCAAATAAAATGCATATTGAAATGAAATGAATAGAAAGCAAGCCATAAGCACCAGCGCAGCAACAATATGGTCGGTCAGTTTTTCCCAAGCCAAGGGCCATGGGTTCTTACGAGATTTCGAAAAAGTCCTCCTTTATCCTGGTTTTTGTTTGTTAAGTGGGGGTAAGCAGGATAAGCAGAGGACCACTCACTCTCTCTGTGTGTATCCAAAAGATTTATCAAATATTGCCCAATCGTTTCACCTTACGTCGTATATTTTATGGCAAAAGTATTGCAGCATCCACGTTCCCCGTGCCCCGTTTCCCACTCAAAAGCAATAATGGCAAAATGAAACAAAATGCATTTAACCTAAATTGCTTTGCTAAGAACTTGATAATAATCGGGCCACATAATAAACTCGACTCGGCAACTCAATGGCCTAATTTATATGCCACTCGTCGCTGCACGGAGCTCAAATATTTTTCAATCATTAAAATATGGAATATCCATACACAGACATTAATTATGCTCAGACAGCAATTACACTTGAGACCAGGAAATTGACAAGCCAGCCCGTAAGCCCATGGACATGCTCATTTAGGCAAACAATCAAGGATACCAAAATGCCAAAACGACTTGGCTTAAATATGATAAGTTCAATAGGCCAAGTTAAAGAGGAATTTTAACCAACATTTACGGCAAAACGAGCCAAAGAGATGTTCAATCCAGTTGGGCAAACAAATATCAAAGTTATTTGTACTTAATTTCTTAAGCAAGCAAAGTTAATTAATTACTAGACGACTTAAAGAGCAACAGAGTTGTTGTGAATGACCTTTGTTTCGGAATTACAATAATTTAAGAACTTGCGCTCCAACTCACTGGAAAACTCACTTAGCAATCTAGTGGATCAGGCAACCCACTCTCACTTCCAATTTTACACTGCAGCACACTCTGGCATTAATGGCAACTTAAGCTGCCCTAAGATGCAACAATAGCGGGCACATCAAATATAAATGATGCCCCCGAAAACAGCTGGCCACTCCTCCTCCTTCGACTACCAAAATATATATACAGTACACCCGCCCACAAGGCCACAGTTCGTCAGCCGAAATGCAAATGCAAATGGAAGCGAAAATTAACGTGCATTTCACTAGCTTTTCCTGCCGTCGCTCCCTTGCAGCAAAAGTAGAAAAAAAACAATTTCGGATACAATTTAAGAAGGATTTTGTTTTTGGCTCTTGCTCTTATTATTGTTATTTCCGCTCTGCATGGCTAATGAAGCAAAGCGGCCAAAACGGCAAAGAGCTGGCTAACCCTGAACTACAAACAGCCACAAAACGGGGGCAGCTGCAATTTTTCGACAACTTTCGACTGCGGTCGCCTGCTCAAGATACAAAACTGCAATTCAATTGCCCGCCAGGCAGCCAAGCAGCAGTCCAGGCACTTTAAGGCCAGTTGCAATGAAAAGAGCAGAGAAAAAATGTTCTAAAAAATACGAGCAAAAAGAAAATTGCTTGCAATAAATTTCGAATTAAATAGAAATTTGCACAGTCAACTACTGCGGGTTGAGTTGCCGTTGCGAAAAAGATACCGAAACCGGAGGGCCAGGCAGCTAGCTGGCAAAAAAATGCAAATCTCAACTAATTCTTATAAATTATTTAATAAGAAAAAGTCAAATGATTCATTTTTAAGCTGCACCCTTCATCACCAAAGCTCAGCTGGAGCACAAAATGCTGGGAGGTGGCCGAAACGGCAGCTGGGGAAAGCTATAAAAAGTGCAGCAAAAGAGAAAAGTCAGGACCGGAAAATGGCAAAGACTGCAGAAACAAGAATGGAAAGCTAGCTGCGAATACCCTTGCACACTAAACTGTGAGCTGAAATACCGATTTTCTTTAAGCTCATCCAGGATTCATTTGTAATTTTCAAGTGCCAGAGTTTTTATAGCTTTCTCTTTATTTCTACTTTAGGTTTAAGGGTTAAAGGAATCTTGTAATTAAGTTTTGGTTAATATTAGTAGACTATACCCTTTTGAAAGTAAGTAAAATATTTTAAAGATTTTTTGTTAACAAAAAATAAAAAAAAATTAAATTTAAATTGAAAATATTCATCTAGTAAAAGGTAATCAGAGTACTTATGATAACGTTAAGGTTCATAATGCATATTTGGACCAAGATTACTGGACACTCTGTAAACTTTCTTTAAAAGTTGTTAGGCAGTGCTCTTTCCCAGGGTATCTACTCTTCGACTACATAACCCAAACTATGTGTACCCTGCTTTTGCAGCAAAACGGTGATGATTTACCGTCAAACTGCAAGTGAAGTGATGTTGTCAAGGAGCGGTTCGCTCGCCTGAATTGGCAGCATGTGTCGCCGACAGTCGAGGCGTAAATAAGTTTGCATGCATCGACTAGGAACACAACAAAAAAGTGCTAGGAATAGAGAACTCGAAAAAAAAAATCCTTTGTTCGATGGCAATAGTCAATATTAATGTGTCACACACACTTTCCAGGCCAAGCAGCACAGTTCGTGCGTGAGTGTGAAAAAGCGAACGAAATGTTGTCCATCGATTAATATTCACGATCTCACTGGGCACTCAGTCGAGCGAGAACCACGCCCTCTATTGGAATAGGGGGAAAGTGGAAAAAGTGAAAAGTGAAAAGTGAAAAGCGCGCCAGCAAAGTCAAGTTATACGCTGAATTTGTTGCATACAATGGGGCGCAGCGTTTTGCCTTGCCTTTGCTTACAGAAATGCGGTAACAAAGAGCCCAGAAGAAGTAAAAAACTCGCAGCTCGAAGCAAAGAAGAAATGCTGCTGCTGCTGCTGCATGGCAAATGTTGAATGTTGTGCACATGGCAGTTTATTCATGATTTCACATATTTTCAAAACCCCTCACCACCTCCCACCATTGTTGGCAAAAAATATTGCCTCTCTGTGTGTGTAAGCTTTCTGAGGATGAGAAAGTCTCTGGGACACAAACGCACACACACACATTTACATGCTGAAGCCATAGCTTTATACCCGATTTTGTTTTTCTGCAACGCGGGGTTCTTCTCCCTTGGACTTTTCACTGCACTAAGACAAACTTTTTTCAGCTGCCTCTTTGTAAACTTGCATTTTTATGGTTTTAACATGTTTACTTAAATTCTTGTGTATTTGTCTTGTTGGCGTGACTGTGACAAATGTTCAAAGCGAGCACCAGCTAAAAAAACTGCAATACTTTTATTTTATTTTATTATGCAAAATAATAAATTCGGTTTTATTATGTTTAAGGTTTGGAATGTGTTACTAGTTAATAGCCACACGGAATTACGATGCGGTAGGTCTGTCACAAATTTCAGACAAAGTTGCAGACTTTGCATATATGCAGTTCCTGATAAAGATAATCCATATGGGGATGCCTACGGCGACAAGCAAACTGATAAGCCTATTATAATTATAGCCATAATTACCCACTTATCACTGAAATCATAGCTAAAGATATGGTTGTTTCGGAAAAGATTTGATTCTTCTAACCAAATGTATAAAAGTTGTAAAGAGAGTTTATTAACTGATTAAAGGTCAGGATGAATATACCTCTATCATTATCTAATGTTAATGAGCTTTAGATAACATATCACTTCTCGCTTAAAAGTAGCTCGCCTACAATGTATCCAGTTAGTATAAAGATAACATTTCACTTTTCGTTTAAAAGTAGCTCGCCTACAATGTATCCAATTAGTGTATAGCTAGCTGCGTCAATATGATGTTGACAACTTTTCTCTTTCAATTGGTGGTCGCCTTAATGGCGATCGTTACCTACATTAAACATCGAAGACAAACATACTTCAAACGTCGTGGGATTCCACATGATAAGCCTCACTTTACCTTAGGAAACATGAATGGATATAAGAAAACGAGGACCGTTCACGAAATCTACGAAAGTTACTACAAAAAATATCGGGACAGCAAGGCTCCTTTTGTGGGATTTTACCTCTTCCAGAAGCCAGCTGCTTTTGTCATAGACCTGGAGCTGGCTAAACTTATTCTGATCAAGAACTTTTCGAACTTCTCTGATAAAGGACTGTTCTATAACGAGAAAGATGATCCCATGTCGGCACATCTCTTCAATCTGGACGGACCACAGTGGAGATTGCTGAGAAATAAACTATCCTCGACTTTTACATCCGGCAAAATGAAGTTCATGTATCCAACGGTAGTATCTGTAGCCGAGGAATTTATGGCTGTAATGCACGAGAAGGTATTGGAAAACTCTGTCGTGGATGTACGGGATCTGGTGGCCAGGTTCACAGTGGACGTCATCGGAACCTGCGCCTTTGGCCTCGAGTGCAATAGTCTGCGAGATGAGAAGGCTGAGTTTTTGCACTTCGGCAGGCGCGCTTTATTGGAACTGCGATATGGTCATCTGGTAAGCGGCCTCATGCGCAGCTATCCAAACTTGGCCAGGTTCTTAGGTTTAAGTCGATACCCCGATCAAATTCAGAACTTCTATCATAGAATAGTTACTGAGACTGTTACCACACGGGAAAGAGAGAACATTAAACGGAATGATTTTTTGGACATGCTTATTAATTTAAAAAATCAAAAGGAAATAACTCTTGAGAATGGCGAGGTGGTCAAGGGGCTAACCATGAATGAAATCATTGCCCAATCTTTTGTGTTCTTCATTGCTGGCTTTGACACCTCATCCTCCACAATGGGATTCGCTCTTTATGAACTAGCAAAGAATCCTCATATCCAAGATAAAGTCAGAGCTGAGTTGGAGGAGGTTTTAGAGAAACATGATCAGAAGTTTACCTATGAGTGCACCCAGGATCTTAAGTACCTCAACCAAGTTATAAGTGGTTAGTAAAATTCTGTTAACTCAACTCATCCCAACTAATTTACAAAATTTTTTCAGAAACCTTACGGCTTTACACCATTATTCCCAATGTGGATCGAGTGGCCGCCAAGCGTTTTGTGGTTCCTGGTAATCCGAAGTTTGTCATCGAGGCTGGACAGTCGGTCATCATACCATCAACGGCCATACACCACGATCCCAGTATTTATCCTGAACCCTACGAGTTCCGTCCTGAGCGATTCTCCCCTGAGGAATCTGCAAAGCGTTCATCAGTTGCCTGGCTGCCTTTTGGCGAGGGTCCTCGAAACTGTATTGGACTGAGATTTGGTCAGATGCAGGCCCGCATCGGGCTAGCTCTGCTCATCAAGAACTTTAAGTTTTCCACCTGCCCTGAGACCGCTGATCCTCTCAGCTTTGATCCAAATTCCTCTATTCTACTAGGACTAAAATGTGGAATTCATCTCAAACTGGAAGCACTATAAATGAAATGTGTGCCATGTACGTTCTTAAAATCTCATATCTTACCTTAAACCTTATAAAGTTCTGATATATAAAACTTTCTTAAAGAAAAATGAATAACAATTAATTGCCTTTCTTGATAACATCTGCTCTATTACTTTTTATTTTCCTTTTCCCATTTCCATTTTAGCAAATATCTATAGATTCCACTATTCATGAGAGTTGGCTGTAATGAAGCGACCCGTTGGCATTGCATATGCTGATAACATTTTGATCCTTATTGCTGGGCTCAGCATTTACCAATTACCGTAGGCAGGGACGGGACTCCTAGCCACTCCACTCCACGCCTATAACTGGGTTTTAGCTCAGGCCCGCATGTATTAATTCTAATTAAATTTGTTATTCAAAACGAAACTCGGGCACGTCCTTGCTAGCCATTTTGCAAGTGTTAACCTTTTTCCCGGCCATCCGCTGCCCAGGACTACGTTAAGCCTTCGAAAATGGACCAGCCGTCGGATTGGCGACGATTTGCACACCGAAAAGAGAAGGCGGAAGAATGGAAGGTTGTAAGGAAGGGGCATCAACCTTGACATTTTTGCTGCCAGTTTCTGTTTTCATTACACTAATGAAGTCATGCGCCACGGTGCGGTATGTAGGCATACACATTTGCTATAAGGTATATGGAAGAGTAGGGGCTTGCGACCAGTTTTCGGGGTCCAGATCCTGCCAAACGACTGTCAGACACATAAAAAAGGTGTACTCGTGTGAGTCGGTTGGCATTTCTGTGTGCCTAGGCCCGTATTTAGCAATGGCAGCTGCGCCTCATTACCCCATTTTATTGTGCCTAGCGTGAGTGATGCCGTGGTAGTCTTAACACTGTCAAAGCCCTACACTCTGGCACATAATTAATGCAAAATGCAAACGTATATTCATGGCTGGTCGCAGCACTCGCATAACGCATACGCCGTGTGGCAATAAAGGGCTTTAAAGCTTTAAGAGTCTTGTTCAGCGGTGGCACAAGTCACGTTGCCAGTCTGTCGACAGATGTAATTTAAGGCTATTTTACAATGGTTTTTAAAGTGAGATTTTTTGAAGAATCAAAGTATTGTTTGATTTTTCCTATTAAATATTATCGAGGATCAAAATTCACTTACAAGAAATATATGTAAAGTCGTAATAATTTTAGTCCTTTTATTCCACCCCTTTTCTCACAAAATACCTCAAAATGTACATCATCCATGCCTGGGAGTCCACCAAAAGTGCCAAAAAAGGTTTCCAGTTTTCTTTGCAATTTTACCCTTACACTTTATCTGGTTTCCAAAGCCTATTAAAAAATTAAAGCTTTAAGCATTTGAACTTCAGAAACTGCACAAGTCAAGTTAGCTAGCAACGCTAAATTGTAAGACGACAGAAATATTTCAACAGGAATTTACGGCGCGAGCACACTAAATGCTCATTTAGTTTGCACTTTTATTTAGAAACTTCTTTTGCACGTTTGCCAAATTGTCTGCGGTGGCCAAAGCCGCCAACAAAAAGCCAAATACCAAAAACAACAACAGAGTTTCTCTATGTGTGTGTGTCTGAGTGTGTGTGTGTGTGTGTGGCAAAGTGCAATAATAATGAAGGTAGGAGGCGTAAATTTCGCTTTGGCTGCAGGGCGAGAAAAATGGTCTGACTGCAACGAACTGGGCACCCCATGGTGGCAGGATCCTGTGGCGGAGCCACCTTAGCAACCACCCGCCCTTCACACCTGTACAGGTGAGCCATGTTGTCAGCGGAAGGTAGCTACAAATTCTCGTTGCAAAAGCTTTTAGTGAATTTATGGCAAGGAAATTCCTTTCGCTTCTGCTCGAAAAAGCAGCCTGCACTGCACTGGTCGGTCGTTTGTTTATGTCTTGGTCCTCAGATCCAGACTCACAGCTCCAAACTCCTTTAAAACTGGAAAGCTGCCGGCTCCACAACACTTGGCATGTGTACAAACGGCTTTATAAACTTTGGATTCTGGGCATAATGCACTCCCACTCCCATTCCCATGCCCACTTTTCCTTTTGGCCAACACAGATTCGCACTCGTAGGGCCTCACCACGAGTGCCTAATGAGCCCCAACAAAGGCGTGCTCCGCAATTTTCGCAATTGAAAGCCAAAACTTTGACATGGCAAGGCCAACACAACGCAACACAACTGGCAGCCAGGCAGCACGCACAATTAATTTGCAAGGAGCTCACGCACTTCCCCACTCACTTGAAAACAATTTGCCATATGCATTTCCACAAATTTGCGAGACTTCTTTGCCATGCCGCTGCTTTCACTTATTTTCCTCTTTCGTTCCTTTTTTTTTCTGGCATCTGTACTCGTATCAATTACCTGGCCATGTTTTGCAAATTGCCAACAACCTTGAAGTGTTGAGCCTCGCCCCGGCGCCTGGCATTCCTCCCTTCGCTCAGCCACTGAGCAAGCTGCCTGCATCCTGTTTCATTTCTCCTTGGCCAAAAGTTGATTCAAGTTTATTCAAAAACAAATTTAACTTTTAAGTCATCAGCGAGAAGCGGCGAAAAGTGGGAGATAGAGACCCCAGGCAGCTGCCATATGCTGCAGTCCTAGGTGAGTCCTACACGTGGAAAAAATTGGTGGACATTCGAACTGCGAAAAGACAATCTTTTAATACAAGGAATTATGACGTTTGTTGAAAAAGTTTTATTTTAAAGTCATATATGGAAGTTTTCAATATAATGAATAGCTTATGACTCTTTTTTAATTTTCAGTATTTACAGGAATTATATCTTCAGCGAATTATTTCTTTCAGTGCTTAAATTTGAACTCCTCTCAGGGATGTAGCGCGCAGATTATTCTGATAGTTTTTCTTTCAGTCCTATCAAGAGCGGTAGCATCTTCTTTATTATTTTCCTTTCGTGGAATATTTTATTGTGGAAATTACGTTAGCCTGCATACATATGCAGGATGCTTGTGTTGGGTGGGGGAGGGGAAATGGAAAGGATCTGCATCTTTATTCTGTCTGCCATTGTTTAACTGGAGGTCTTCGCTTTCGCTCTTCTGCAGGCCCGTCAGCGAACCGAATTCCCAGCAGTATTTGCATTCAACTTAATTGCGTTTTAAGTAGATTTGTGGTGAAATGTGTTTGTACGGATGCGATTGTCAGACTGCATTATATATATAATATATATATGGATACAGCATGACCGACTACGGAAAGGGTATGGATACTATAGCTTGCAGCTTTTCTTACAGACATTTCCCTCGTGGAAGAGCTTAAAGTTAAATACAGGCAGACTCTCACATGCGATTACGTACAATATCGAAATACAAAGGTGGCTGGATAATTAAGTTGGGGAAATATTTAATGAAATCATTTCACTGATTGCAAAAGAGAAGATATATAATTTCAGCTGAAGAGTTACAGAAAACATTAAAGGGCTTAAAGTCGATGGTGTAATTATTTTCAGCGGATCTATAATAAGCACAGAAATAATTAGGTTCGGTTTCGATTTCAAATCCATATCAACGTCGAACGACAGGAATTCCCCGTCAGCATTTCTGCATTATTCGCATTGAATCCCTAAACCGACATTATTTTAACGCGCAAAAATCTCTGCGGCAGCTGTCTGAGCTGGGCTCGTATTCTTTATTTTATTTTACCTTTCACCCAGGTACACGTGTCAAACTAATTTCACATTTTGTTGCCTTTTATTCGTTGGCGCATTTGTGTCACCTGCCGAGCCATGGAGCTGTAGAGCTGTGAAGCTGCCTAGCTGCACCACGCCCACTCCATGCCATTGCCGCCCCCACAATGCTGTTGGCGCATTGAAATTCATAAAATATTTGCACAGCGAAATAGGCTACGAAGGCTGAGGCTTCGGGCGGAGTATTATGTGTCAAGCACGTTTGAATTCAAATTCAAATATTTGCCAGAGTCGACAAACAAATAAGCGCAAATATGGTAAACAGCAATAAGCAGCTATGCCAAAAGCTGAGCGAACTGAACAGAAACCCGTGTATTCCACGGATTTGAGTCCTTGTGAGGACTCTTACTCCCACCCCAACTCCTTCTTTTACCTTTCCATGAAAAATTCTTTAGCACCCGAATATAATGCTGTCACCTTGGCAGTCATCTGAGCTGTTTGTTGTCTCAAAGTGTCTCAGTCTTAATTTCATACACATTGGTAAATATTCAATGGACAGCCAGAAAGCTCTTCATGTGTAAAACCGACAGGAGCAAAAACAAAAAAGACAATCGGCTTAAAAGCTCGTCTTTTCCTTGGCCTCAAAACGAGGAGGACAATTGATAAAAACACTGAGCTGGCAATTCCTAAGTCGACTAATCCCGTCTGCGTAAATTGTCCCCACCTTGTAATGCCAAATCAAGCAAAGTCTAAAAGCTGAGTAATTATGGATACATAAATTAAAAATTGTTTGACATAAATGAAGTTGCTATTTTGGTCGAGCACGTAAACTTTATAAATTTAAATTTAAAGCAAAAGAAACTAAAAGCAATTTACAGAACTGAAATATAATATTTGTGCCAATATTGCACATTAAATTTAAATAAGAATTTATATGCTCTTAAACGACCTCAAACCTCTTTAAGAAAAGCGGAATAAATAGGACAGAGAATGGGGCAATGGAGCGACGACTTGTCAATGAATCGATTATGATTTGTGGCTAAAGTATAGCACACTTATATGGGCTGCCTACACAACTTTCTGCTGGGAATATATTTCAGCGCGAGTTTGCACATTCGCAGTGCCAAAGAATGCGCCGAGGGACAATAAA
Organism: Drosophila eugracilis; assembly: GCF_018153835.1. Taxonomy (NCBI): domain Eukaryota; kingdom Metazoa; phylum Arthropoda; class Insecta; order Diptera; family Drosophilidae; genus Drosophila; species Drosophila eugracilis. The sequence goes on from NW_024573224.1 coordinate 5,914,929, forward strand.
TCTTCGATTGTTTGCCCCAAAGAGACCAAAGGATGTGTCTTTGCTTGTGTGTGAGTGTATCTGGATGTGAGCCTGCGGCAGGACATCCATTTTGGCCATTTCGGCATTTTGCGTTCTGCTCGCCACATTTGCTGGCCTAATTGCGCCGTCTGCCAGCCAGCCAGTGAAATAAAAAGCGCAAAAGCGAAAGGCAAACAGGCAAACAGAGGACTGTCGTCACGCTTCAAAACCCCACAAAGTCCTTACTACTTTTGATAATTGTCCCAGTGACCTTTTCTGAGGCAAATATGCGATCAAATAACAAGTGAGTTTCCAGTTGATATCAATGAACTCCGCTACTCGCCCCCGCCCGTTTAACCTTGCCAATTATAGTGAAAAATAGAGCCAAACATTCCAAAAGTCTGCGATGGTGGAAAGAAAAAATAAAAAGAAAATAAGCGAATTCGGCAATAAATAGCTATAGCCATGGTGAAAATATATTTTTAGTTGTCTCGGTCAGTGCGAGGTCCTGTCCGATTTGGAGCTCCAAGTCCGAAGACTGCAGGCGACTTCGACTCGCTGCCAAGACAAGATAAATGATGTTTCCAAACTAACACACACGTACAGCTGAGGATGAAATAATAATGCTAAGATGTATAGCATGTTGACTAAAATATTGCAGCATACTTTTAGACAGCTTTATAATTATTGTTGATTCCTTAGTTACTAAACCTTATGTGTTAAATACTTTATTTTTGTTTGGAAAATTCTACATCTTACCAGTTTGACCACCACTGTATATGTTGTTATCACTTAGCTGGCCATGTTAGCTGCCATCTTGCTGACTTTTTGCAATTGTCTGGTCGGGGATTGTCAGGACTTTTGACTTCTTCTTTCTTTTTTTCCCTCGGTCCCCTCTCTATCATTTTTTTTTCATTCCCATCTCTCATAATGATTCCGTTGTGAGAAATGCAATTATTTTTGATTGTAGTTTAAGGTGCCATGTTTGCATTGCTCGCCAAATGCCGCACATTTATCACACTTCCTGGCCCCTTCTGAACGGAGGGGGACATTTTTGCAAGTCAAGAGAGAGAAGGCGACATGGAATTTATTGAGCCAGTCTGGGGCAATATATCAGACGCAGCATTTGTCAGGCAGTGCCAATAGCTCTAAACTGAATTGAACTTTGTTCTTATTGATTTTCAACACAGCAACATCGTTCTATTCCTCTTTTTCAGGTTCTGTGTGATGCGTGTAGTAATTTTGGCAATTTTAATGCCATTAAAAGCAGCCTAGCCCCCAAAAAGTTGCAAATGATGTGCGAAGAATGGAAATGTTGCGAGTATTGTTCGTATTTATGCAATTTGTGGCAGCTGCTCGAACAACCGCAGCTACAAGACTCATGTAGAGAACTCACACCATTCGGAATCTGGTACCACCACACAAACAGCCGCAACAACAATTACAACAGCAACAAGACTCCTATGGAATTTTCAATTAAATTGCAAAATCAATTTTCAGCAAATTAGCATATTTATATTTGCATATTTTTAATGGGCTGACGAAAAGGGAGCACAGGTCACAACAGGTGCGAAAAGGGAAATTGTGCCAAATTAAAATCAGATAACATGGAATGACTTACATCAGAGGAGCACACATGAGCCACGAGGAGTTGGGGATTCAGTCGTCGTCACCGGCATCTGTGCCAGAGGCGCGTGTCTGATGTTCAGAAATCAGCATTAGAATTGCGTATACAAAACCAGAGTTATCCTAGCCTTAAGCGACTTCAAACCGCTCACCAAACACCCACTTCCGGGAAACTCAAAGTCAGCACTCCTTGGGGCCACGTGCAGGGCACTTAGTAATGCCACTGCCTACGGAATATCATAACCATATAGACGACTCATCCCGTGGCAAGTATTTCGATAATTACATTTGGCAACTGCTGCCTCTTCTGCTGGGCGAATTATTCCGATTGGGTAGGTCGAGGAGTATACAAAGTGGGAATTAATATAAATTATATAAAATAGGAAAGAGGTTTTCTTATTTTTTGCTTCAACTCTTAAAAATGTGTAAAATAAAAAAAAGATAAATCTTAGACAAAAATAGAAGTTTGGCAGTTTTTAAGGAATGTTATTCATCTTTCTTTTTAAATAATATTTGATGTTAGAAGATTAAAGTAGACTAGCAGATGACATTTAGGCCAGACCTCTTTCTTATAATTTCTTTTATCACCTTAAAACTTTTCCATCGTCCCCGGCTTAGTATTCGCTTATACATTTTAATTTATTTATACACGTTTTTACCCCCAAACAGCGAAATGGTTTCCCCCCAACTCATGCACATGTGTGGCCACAATTTTGGTATACAAATTACAAAATTATACAAATCAACGCCGCACAATTGCTTCAATTGAACCCAGACCAGAGGCCTTAACATCAAGGGCCAAGATGGTGTTTCTCATATCTGTACGACTGCTATATGTACAAGTATATAGGTACACCCCGAAAGATCCTGACGGTGACGGTGATGGTGTTGGTGTGGCTGGCAGAGATTAGAGTCACTCCAGACGAACAATCAAAGACAAAGCGCCCTCGACACCTGTGCTGAATTATGAAGCCCACTTGCAGACAGCGAATTGCGGCTGGATCAATCGCAGTGTAGAGGTAGAGGTTTGGGGGTGCTTTTTGGGTGGTAAGGGTGAGGCAATTAAGTCATTACTTCATACACAAACACACATACACCTACTGATACTCCCGTCAAAGGCGTTCGTTCTGCAGGTGTTTTACAAGTGTGCAAACAAAGTGCCACGGTGGTTGCATAAAAACCAGTAAAGCGGATGTAAGTGTCTGCCTTCTCTGAACTGGCTTCGTATGAGTGTTTTCGTTTGTATATGTATACTATGTATGTATGTACATTTCCCCGTTTGTTTGCCAGTCTTCGCTGTGGTTGCAATAAAGGCATGCAAATTTATGTGCCCCACCCCAACCACCGATGCCTGCCTGCCACGCCTCCTTGCCATATTTTTGATAAGCAATTTTCATCGCTCCCAAGAGCTATGATTGTGTGTGTGTATGTTTGTGCATGAGTGGTGGTGAAATGAAATTAACAAATCATTTCACTTATGGGCACTGGGGCATCTGCTTCCACTTAGCTCCGGCATCTCTTTGATGCTAATTTGAATGGGAAATGTGTCATTTCGGGTGATTACAAAAGGATCTTATCAGCAGGCGCAGGCACCCTCAGTTGGGGACGAGAAATTAAAACGTTTTTCACAACTTAAATCTCGATTTTTTAAACGCATTGCAGACATCTCTACTAAAAATTTACAAAATAAATTGTTGGTAAATACTAAAAAAAATGACTGTTTTACCAAAACGTTAAACCCTTATACTTGCTTTTCTGTGTTATTCTTCTGTTTCGATGCTGCGAGTGCCGACTTAATGGCTAAGAAAGCTGGAAACCCATTTTTAACAGAAATTTGCAGTACTATGTTCGGGTTTTTAGCTCTTGCTCGGTCAAAACAAGACGCACAGCCAAAAGGACAACTGTTTTGAGCTCCTAACGACCAAAACTAACCACCCCTATCACTCGTTTTTCGATTTTGAGAAAATCAATTTTCGGCTAAATTTCGCATTTTTTATAAGGGGTACCATCATCAAAATTTTCGAAAAATGGCCGAAAATGAAGTTTTCCCGATTCGAGTGCAAATCGATTGGGAATCATAGCAATCAAATTACAAGCCCTACGAGGTATTACATTGATCATTTGGGCCATTTTTGGCTGTGCTATGGCTAAATAACTGATTTTTTTGAGCGCAAAGTAAAGAAAACGTCTTTTGACAGCAGAGATCTCGATTTTGTTGCCGTTTCTTAGCTCTTACTTTGTCAAAACAAGACGCACGTCTAAAACATTGATTGTTTTACGCAGCTAACAACCAAAACCTTAAACCCTTATACTTGCTTTTCTGTGTTATTCTTCTGTTTCGGTGCTGCGAGTGCCGACTTAATGGCTAAGAAAGCTGGAAATCCGTTTTTAACAGAAATTGGCAATACTATGTTCGGGTTTTTAGCTCTTGCTCGGTCAAAACAAGACGCACAGCCAAAAGGACAACTGTTTTGAGCTCCTAACGACCAAAACTAACCACCCCTATCACTCGTTTTTCGATTTTGAGAAAATCAATTTTCGGCTAAATTTCGCATTTTTTATATCATCAAAATTTTCGAAAAATGGCCGAAAATGAAGTTTTCCCGATTCGAGTGCAAATCGATTGGGAATCATAGCAATCAAATTACAAGCCCTACGAGGTATTACATTCATCATTTGGGCCATTTTTGGCTTAGCTAAGGGAACAATACTGTCGGATTGAGGGGAAAAAAGTGTAAACCGAATTTCAAAATTTACGATTCATACAAATTTTGAAACAAAATCAAAAATTTTGACATTTTAAACTAATAATGCAGTTTGACTAGGAAATCGAAAACAAACTCATCGAGGTATGGCATTCTATATGTTGACCATTATTAGCTTAGTTATGGCCATAAAAATGCCAATTTTGTGGACCAAATCAAGGATAAACAAATTTTGCATTTTCGATACAACAATTTTGCATTTTGAGATAGGAAAAACATAATCTCTTTTAGCAAAATATAATATCCTTAAATGAAAATACTAAAAGGAAACACTTCATAAACTAACAAACCGAATTTAAAAATTCCACTGATGATTATTTGCATTTACAACGTCTATCCGATTACGGCACTTAGCCAATTAAAAACAGAGTGCTTCGTGGAAGGAACTGCAGTCATGGGTCAACTTCCCGGAGAACTACACCGTGCCTCATTGCTGCACATTCAACGACTGATGAAGTGCATGGGAATTCTGCCCTATAGTCAGAGCCTTTCCGCGAAAGTATTTAGCAGTGTAATCCTTTTGATTGCAATTGCCATTTGTACTTACCAGCGTTTAAATTTTGACTACGATTTGGGATACGATTTTCAAAACGATCATTTTTCGGTCACCATTGATCTGACCAACTTTGCAGCCCTAATTGCAAGTCATGTAATCATTGTATTGGAATTAGTGTGGGGACATGGCAGCAAGGATGTGGAAAGGAAACTCCAGGCAATACATATTCAGATAAATATGTACTTGGGTGTACCGATTAATACAAATAGAGTTCGACGATATTGCAATGGTATTTATGCATCCTTAGTCATAAGATGGATTATATTTTTCCTCGTGACTATCTACAATAACCGGGCACTCACATTCTATGCCATGTATTCGGAATTTATATTGCTGGCTCGATTCTCCGAGTTTTCTTTGTACTGTGTTGTGGTTTTGTTCCTTTACCAGGAACTTATCGTTGGAGCTTCAAAGGTTCTGGAAGAATTGCAAAGAACTCGATTTGAGCTGTTTTCCATTCGTCGCTTGTCGCTGGAAAAGCTGGTTAAATTGCAAAGAATCCATGGCTCATTGTGGCAATCTATCCGGTGCTTGGAGCGCTATTTCCAGCTAAGCCTTATCACTATGCTCATGAAATTATTCCTGGATACTTCGGCATTGCCGTACTGGCTATATCTTAACATAATTCAGAGCCCTGAATTACCCGTAAAATGTTGTTAGTATTTTTTAATCATTATTTAGTTAGTTCAACCTCATAACCTAACTATGTTCAATATTTGGTAGATGTTGCTACTGATGAGTGCATCAAAATCTTAGAAATTATAGTGCCCTGCTACATCTGCACAAGATGTGATGCACTGCAGCGTAAGTTCAGGTCGATGTTCTACACAATCACTACAGATCGGCGAAGTAGTCAACTAAATACGGCTCTAAGAAGACTTAACCTACAGTTAAGTCAGGAGAGATGTCAATTCAGTGCAGGAGGATTAGTGTCTATAAACACGGAAATGTTAGGCAAGGTGAGCTATAACTCAAATTCCCACACAAAAATATAAATAAACTTAAAATGTATCCTAGTTTATCTTCGGAGTATTCAGCTATATTATTATCTGCATACAATTTAGCATCAACCTGAGGTCCAGCAGCTTCAACAAACTGGTAGAAAGTTCCACACCCAGTGCCCCCATTTAAATGACCTTTTGGTATCGATTATTGTTGGTCAGTCTAGTCGCGTGCTTATTAAATTAAAGTCAATTAACCTAATTAGCAAATTTGATGTCTGCCCGTGCATAATCAAAAAAGGACAACGAGGCAATCAAAGCAGCAGCTGGTGGAAAGACTTCGTCTCACATAATTATTCATGCTTAAAAATTCTATTATAAACTTTGCCCGGCGGCCACTGACCGTTCGTGTGGGAGGAAGGACCCAGGGAGATCCTGGACATACTTGTGCTCATGTTTCGGGCTTGTTGGCCACGCATGGCCAATCTGTCAGGGGTCCATACGTGGCCAAGTGTGTTTATAACGTACACTTGTAGACATATTTATAAAGAAATAAGCTAAATTTAATAAATTTATAAGTAAATATATCCCAATTTTTATTTCAAATAAAACTTAAAACGAAGCAAACAAACTGTTGGTATTCTAAAACATTTGGTAGATCCTTAAAAAGCCTTTGGTTTTTTTCTTTAAACTTAACATATTTCAAGATTTATTTAAAAATTCCTATAAGCACATACTTTTGATACATTTCTAACACATTTCCAGTGTTGTTTAGATTTTTCAGGAAATAAACTGTTTAGAGTGTAAGGGGGCGAGCCTGCTTGAAGTTAGCCACTCAGGCAATTGTTGCCACGCTCAGATTCATGACCAAGTGGGCATACATAATACTCCTACTTTCTTCAAATATCCGCACGAGTAGGCCCAGAGTCTGAACCTAAGGCAGACATTTCCAACGGTTTATGATAAATCGAATTGAATTTAATAGATGTGGGAGGATGTGGAGTCGAAACATGGTCATGCGGTAAATCTTACACTTGTAGGGCACTTCATTAATCAAGATGAATTTTTCATTTGTTGGTTCTCAAAAATTTTTCAAAAGTAAAATCCTGGGTAGCACTTCTGAAAAATGAAGGATCCAATAAACTGCAACTGTTCCCTGTCATATGCGACATGACAATGCTCTTCTCCATTGATTACGGATCCTAACGAGCTCCCTGACACTTGACACATTGGATATCAAGCAAAATTTCCGAACCGGCTTTGAAATTTTCTTTCATTGACACTGCGTTTATCAGCCAGGTGAACACTGGGAAAAATATGAGTCAGATGACTTACTTGACCTTTCATATACCTCTTACTGATCTTCAACATAATATGTTTTAACTAAGATAAAGGCGTGGTATTTATACAGCCATATTAACTAAGAAAAAAAGGCAATATTAATCCTCTTTTTTCTCTGTAACTTCCTACCACTGTCAGTGTGAAACAGAGTGTAAAGTCATTTAGGATTTTCGTTTCACCTATCGACGAAAGCTTAAAGAAGCCGACTGCAGCTGCAATGGCTTAGAGCCACCTGAAAACGTTTTTGTTCGCCAACTTGGGTATTTTTCCTTTTCGAAGTCAGCTTATGTGTCGACACTAATTAATGCTCAAGAATTTCCCCTTAAACCCTCGTCGATTCGAAGGGAATTCGAATGGCAAATGTTCGTGTGCTGTGGCCGCAACACTTTGCCAGACTCAATGGCAAATAATAAAAGGCAACTCATAATCGTCTCATAAAAATCAGATGTGCTCACGCACATTAATGCATATAGACGCCAATGGCAGTATCCCAGTGCCATGAGTTCTTTGACATAGACAATGGCGGCAATGGTAGTGGTATTCCTTCGTTTATGCGGGGTACACATTCAAGATCAAGATGCATATCAGAAATATAGAAAGATCTTTAACTCAGACAAAGAAAACATTATGTTTAGAATTCCAAATTTTACTATAAGTTAAGTTAAAAACGATAATGGTTTTTAAGTAACTAATGTTAAAGTATAAAATAAAGCTTTTTGTTTTCATTTTTGGCAAAAATTCTTCCCATAAACGTTGTAGGTATTTGCTTCTTGGCAGTGACAGACATGAGAGTGGAACACAACCGAAACACACACTTTCGCACACTTGCCGGGGGACTTTTATAGCGACACGTAGTGAGGCACGTTTTGAAGTGCAGGAAGCTCTATCATAGACAGAAACGAGCATCTCTGTGTGCGTGCCGTGTGTGTGTGTGTGTGTGTGCAGTTATTACTTTTATGAAGCATGTGATTACATTTTATTTTTAATGCTTTTAGTAAAATGAGGTTAGTACACACTTGGTTAGCGACAAATTACATTCTTTTTTCCTTTTATTTTTTTCTGTTCTGCTGCCATCCTGCCTTTGCAGGACTCGAATTTTCGGTTGGTTTTTGGCCTCGATTTTGTAATCTTCGGTAGTGACAATATTTGCATTCGCTAATTGTTGTTATCATTGGAGGGGGGTGAAGGGAGGGTTGTGCTTAAACCATCAACCATTGGCTGCATTAAGCATGTGCACAATTAACTTCCGCTTCCGGTTATGATTGAACCCAGCCATATTTGAGCTGGCCACGGACATACAGGACACACACAGGACATTCACGACCGATAAGCCATGCAATAAACACACGCACACACACACACACACACACGGGCAGTAATGTACAGTGGCTGCAGTTAACTGTTTGCATATTAACGACAAATAACCCACAATCTCGCAACCTTGCAGCAGTATTATGCATCGATGGGCGAGCACGCTGAGTGAGCGATAAGCACTAGATAATATTCAGGTCCTGTCATTGCATAGGATCCGATCCCTTAATGGTTCGCCTACAGAGCTTTAATTTAAAGCAGCAATAACATTTTACAAAGGCCCCTGGCTTTGTTTAACCACTGGACATGGTCTCTGTTTGAGGTTAAAGGGCAAGCAGAATTATGCAAGATCTTCTGCGGCTCTTGACTGTCACAACAACTGCTGAACACTTGCCAAGGCCGGGTTATGCTTCAAACGACTAATTAACTATATAGACCAACTTTTATTACTAGTCATTTGACTATCCTAATCAGTCAAATTTCAAATTAGCTCAGAAGCTTGAAAAGAATATATCGATTTAATAGAAAACATACATCTAATTATGGAAAATTGATCACGCTTTAATGTTCACTTCTTTCGCCAATTTTATATTATTACATTAAGTATAAAAAAATGTCGTTTGAAATGCATTCGACATGAACAGAGATAGACGTGCTATGCATCCATAAAAGTCATTAAAATGCATCAAAAAAAAAGGGAGCCAATGATAATGATATGATAGCATCGATGGACAAAAAACCTAATTAAAATTCAACAGATGGTCAAGTGGATATTAGTTCGGCCTGCGGGCGACCTTTCACACTCCCCTTTTCCCCAGTATTTTTCCCAATGCAAACTCACACAGAAAAACCATTACGCAAACTTTTCATAATCAGTTGATTCGTTGAATGAGCTGTAATTAAAACAATAATCTAGCCAATGCCCCAGGCGAAACTGAGTGAAACCAGGTCAACCAGCGAATTGGCTGAAGTGATTTGGCATATTTATGGGTATTATGTTTATATATATAGTCGTATACGTTCGTACATTGGAGGGTGCTCCGTAGGCAGCTGCTTTTTACTTTTGAGCTTTGCTGCCTGTGCTGGCTCTCAAAAAGTCTTCGAGGCCCGGATCCGGCTCAGTTTCCTGCCTCCTGCATTGGCCTACTGCCAACCGAAATGGGTGGAAATAATAAACAAATCGAGCAGGGCAAAATGTTGACCAATATTTCAGTTAGGTTCTTTAGTTCTTTGCCGTTGACTGGATTGCTTTGCCTGCTTTGGATTTGGATCCGGTCCTCGGACCCTTTCCATCCGGATTGCCATAAATTATGAGCCGGAATGGATAGGGGATGGGTGGGCTCAGGCCAGCACCTGATTTGTTTATTTGTGGCACACACATTTTTCACATTTTCCGTCTGTTGACATCGCACATTCCGAATGCCCAAATGCCGATGGCGCCACGTGAACAGTTTTTAAGCCCAAGCCGAACGAAGCTGACAAAATGCTGTGGCAAATCTAAATCCAAAAGCCGATCCATTGACATGTGATAGTATTTACACGACACAAACAGACATGCAAAACATTTAATTGCTGTGCAAATGTTTGCTGAAAAGTGCTTAAAAACGTCTCAGCACGAGACACACATCACGTACTTAATTATTTGCTAGCCAAACAAAGGCGCAGAGGGGATTCCCCCTATTTGCAATGACATTGCATTCCAAGTTGCATTTGTAGCTACAAATGTGTTCATTTTATCGACCACCCGACTAGACAGACATCAAAAATACTCCGGGGATTGAGTGACTGAAGAGCTTTATGGAAAGGACCTTGATGTCATTGTCTAGTCCCGTCCATTCCTTCCTTCATTTATTCATTCATTGGCCAACCCTTCAATGTATTCACAATGGCATTGTGTGTTTTTGATGTCAACCGCCCACCTGCAGCAACTTGTCACCATGCAACTGCATTTGGTTGGCAAATCGTTAACTGATCTCTGTGCCGGAGTGCCGTAAATTGCAGAGCCTGCCAGCAACTTTTCAACTGCCACGCCCACAAAGTCTGTGGGTGCACAAGTTATGTCGCCGGGGCAATGTGAAATTTTCACACCATTCTTATTCTTTTAGCAGTTCGCGAGTTTGGCTGGCCAAGAACCATTAGCATTAGCACCACTAAATAGAAAATTTGGCCGGAGTCCAGACTGCAGAAGCCTGGCTATACACCCGCTGCCAAAACTGTTTTAAATGCACTTAAGAGCCCGGTTCTTTTTCAGGCACTCACATTCAATGGGTTTTCCATTAAATTTCAATATTTCGATTGGCCAAACGCAAAGAAATATTAATTTATTTTCGCAAACAATTTGTTTATATACGAGTGTATGTATATTGATATTTTTTTCTACTCAATTTTCAATCAAATCGAATTTTTGCATACGGAGATGCAGAGATAAAGCCCGAGCATATCTCATGTTTGCTGTTGAACACTCTCATGTAATTGAAACTAGATTTCTGAAACTTGAAGTTGTGGCTGGAAATTGTCTTTGCCTTGGCCTGGCATTCATCTAAATAAATTACTTCAAATTCTTTGATACTAATTAAAAAAAGCTTTTGAAAAGATTAAGGATTTGTGCAGTGCCAGCTGTGTAAATGAAAGCACTCAAAGCCAAAAGCCAAGTGCGGAATAATTTGCCAAACATTGAATGGCTTGTCTCAAGATAAGAGTAAAGGATATCGGCATCTGGAAAAGGGATGGATTTTCTATCCTATTGGATTTCGAAGGGTCTATGCCTTCAAGGACATGGCCAACCGCTCAATCAAGCACAGCTAGCTAAAATCGCTCCATCTTCCGACCGGCGGGCCGCTTAACCCCAACCGAATTGGATCATTTGCAGGCTATCTAAACACGCCAATGTTGCCTCGGCTACTTCTGCTGCTGCTGCTGCTGCTGCTTTTGTGGCGCAACAAAATACGGCACAATAACACTTTGACACAACATTGTCATAACTCTTTATAAGGGACAGCAATCGAGAGGGAGGTTGCCTGTTTCTCGGCTGTCGGTTGGGCAATATAAACAATGGTTGAGCTCTGGCCCTAAACGATTGCTCGTGGCTGCCATACAAGTTGTATTTTTCAATATTGTTTTTCCATGTGATTGAAGCACAAACATTATTAGCATACTCCTTGGCTACTTGTTCGCCTCTCGTTCCGCTCCTTCGTCCATCCAAACCATCCAGCCAACCAGCATATATATCTGGGTATATAGTTCCGTCTACATTATGCAAACATACATCAATAACCTAGTACGTTGTAATGCACTTGTCTCGGCAGGCGCACACCCCTTAAGTTCCAAGGCCCCGCCATGTTCCTCTTCTCATTTCCCATGGACAGCTGCGGCAATATGTTGGCATTGCCGTTGTGTCTTCGAGTCGGCGGATGGGATGGCTAGATGGCAAGATGGCTATGCGGATGTAATGGTGCCATGGCTGAGCAAAGTATGGCTGAAGGCATTATTGGAACAAATCTTTTTGTCTTCGCCTGCCTCTCAGAATGCCTTTCTATTGAATACACAGTCTGCAGTATTCCCGTTTTCAACTTCTCTAAAAATGTTTTCAAACCACTCGTATAGCAGTTCCAAGAATGTTTAGCTTCGTTATCATAAATAAGCTTGAACTTGGCATAAGATATAACCATAAACATAAACTCAAGCCCAAGTCCGGTTGATATATATATTAAAAGTACAAACATCAAGAGAAACTGAAATCAAGAGCATCTGTTATTATGCCTCAATCTGTTAAAGCACACACTGAAATAAGTAGAGCATCAAATTGCCGCCTAATGGTAATTTGATGAAACTAATTTGATAACAAATTCAATTTGAAAGTGCCAAAACTGTAGACGTTGGCCAAATGCATTTGGGGCCCAAAAGAGGTGGGCATCGAGGGCGTTGCTCGGCTGAGGTTTTAACGCCAATGCAGATTGTGACACATTAGCACAGACAAACACCTAGACAACAAGCGACGCACACAAGCGACAGAAACAACAGCGGTGAGGGCAGTAAACAGCATACATCCTGTGGCAGGACTCATGTAATTTGCAAAAGTTCAAAGCTTAACAAACTGTTACGGCGAAAATGCAAATGGCAAATGTACTAGATTTCCAGACCTCCCACTTTACCGTGTCCTTCTGCTGCTGCTGTGTGTAGCTGTAGATGTGTGTGTGTGTGTGTCTATGTTTCGAGTCAAACAAAACGTAATTTAATCGCCCTACAACAACAAACACACTCATTCAATCATTGGGCGCCACAAATGGCGCATTCCGTACGGTGCGTATACGTAATGTGGGAGTTGCCGAGTTGGTGAGCATGCCCCAATACGCATACGCAACGTGCAACCATTTCGGCAATTAGTGTGGCAGTTCATATATAATTAAGCTAGCTGCAGAGGAAACCCGGAAAGGAAACAGAAGTTGTAACAGTAACAGAAACAGAGAAACAGCAATAGCACCAGAAGCAGAGGCAGCAGCCGAAGAGTTAGCATAAGCAGCACCGGAAACGGAAGTTGACTTAAACAATGTTGTGTTTTTTTTTCGCATTTCAACAGTATATATACAGGCACAAACGCATGCATAATGCCGCGCAAAAGCCAGTTCAGCTGCAGTCTCTGCCCGCATCTCTGCCGTCTGAATGCCCTTACACAGGGCAAAAAAGGTCAATGAATATTTTATTTTGAAGAAACTCTATCTATGAAAATCACACGAAAATAACCAGATAAGCAGAGTATATATATATGACAATATATATGATAGCAAAAACTTAATAAATATTTTAAAAAATGTTGGAACTTTTCTTGAAAGGTACAACATTTTTCTTTCCTAGTAAATTTTAATTCACGTTTGTATCCGATTGCGCAAACATTTTGCCAATATCCCAGTGTAGACAAACAGGCGTCGCCCGGGGAGGCTGGTGACCCAGCAGGGGATCCTGGACAGCATCTTGCGCAGTGCCCAATTGATTTTCACGGTGGGGCGGGCCCCGAGGTCGAGCTCAGGCTCAGTCGGGCCTGTCTTGGTTGTCAACCGAGCTACTTTGGCCCATCCACGCTTGGCTTGGCACAAGTCAAAGCTAGTTGGAAGTCAATGCGCTTGAGTGCATTGTGGCCCGGCTTTATCTTCTCTTTTCGGGTCTGCTCTGGTTTTGTTTTAGTCTTACTATATCTTCTCGCTGCGATGTTTTGTACTTTTCTTCTCTGCTCTGTGTTTTGTGTGTGCACTCTTGATTTCCTTAAGCTGCTGCAATTAAAGGGTGCATCCTTGCCAGCAGCAAGTAGCAAGCAGCCTGCAGCCAGCTATTATTTCAGGCGAGTGCGCCACTTACAAGCTAGCCGAAAACTTTTTAATATGCTTGCGAAATTTTGTCAAAATTGCAAGTTAAATAAGTAAGTACAAGGCACGCGGAGATGACAACGCTCAGACGACTAAAGCAAACACAACGGCAAACTGACAAAGGACTCGGGACTCGAGAATCAGGTCTTGAGAATGCCAAGGAGAAACCATCAACTTAATTTCCCGCTCAAGTCAATCCAACTTTTGTGCAATTTGCGTGAGAAAATGGGAAAAGAAAACCGAAACTGGGAACTGAGAACTCAGAACTGAGAAACTCAACCGAGCTGAGTGGAAGCCACAAAGTTTGATTGCAATTGAGACAAATACTCGTGATGTTGGCTGTGTGTGAGCATCGGCAAAAAAGAAAAAAATCTGCACACTACTACGCCTGCCGAATAATAAATGTCCTGGCACCTTTGGGAAAAAACTTTTGAGCCTTTGATGGCATGTGATGCATTTTATGGATTTCCGATGCGCAGCCACCTACCCACACACATGGCCCTTTTCTCAAAAGGGTATTTCATGCAGCTCTGCATTTAATTGAATTGCCAGCAATAAGCAATGGCACTTTTGCCAACTTCTCCTTCTTCTTTGTCGCCGAAGGACAGCCGGAAACTTTGCGAGAAGAGCCCCAAGCAGAATTCATATAATATACGTTCCTTCTTTGCATTTCAGCTTGTATATCAAAGTGTCAAAGAAGCGGGTCACACGGAATTGTCAATAAATGTGCACCTTGCAACTTGCTATTATTGCATAGAAGCTCAAAGGCACCGCCAAAACCACGAGTGAAAAGAATTTCAGACCTTAATCAAATACGCATGCTCATTAAACTTTTTCAATTTAAAGCCTTTGGGTGTCAAGTTTTGTGGTCTCGTGCGTCAACTCATTAAAGTTGCATGGCAACAAAGTTGCCAAGTCACCACCTCCCGGAAACTCCCAAAGGACTGCTGGAGCTACTGGTGCTGCTGCTGCTGCTGCTGCTCCACTCCAAAAACTCAAGCTCAAATGGCATGTCATAAATTTCAGCCACAAAATGTATCTCAGCATGCGAGGAGCAACAGTGCCCGGTATACAATATGCAAATGAAATTATCGAGCCCATCCTGGAGGCAAAAGCAACGCATTAGGAGCTCAGAACCTTCTCGGTCGGAGTGTCGGTCGGAATAGAGTGCATATTCCGGGTCCTGTGGCCCAGCCTCTGAACCAAAAAATACGGACCAGCACTTGGGCCATATGCAAATATTGGGTCTAAGAGTGAGAGAGTCAGCTTCTGGAGGAGAATTAAAAACTGAGATGTCGGTCGAGTCAAATGGAAGTGGGTAATGCCAATGAAATCACTTTCGGTTCGGCAATTGAGAGGATTGGCTTCAGCTCGTAATGAAAATTGCTAGTTTGCCATCTATCCACATATGCAGAAAAAAGGTTCTTAAATTAAGAACACGAACTCGTTATGCTGTACAATGTGGCAAACAGCAATCATTTCCGAGAATTGGCAGAATCTGTGAAGGGAATATTACGGTAAATCATAATAAAGTTATCAGAAAACCTTGCTTAACCACTTAAAATCCCAATTGCAAGCCAAGGATCACCAGGTGATGTCACCCTAATCGCATTTAATTAGAAAACGCAAATTATGCCACCGAAAACTGGCACTAGAACCCGCCAAGTTGGCATTTGGCATGCGGCCGGGTCTTAGCCACAAACTCAGCATTCAGCATCCAGAATCAGCCTGACACGTTGCCGCACTTGCCCGGCTTTTAATGAAATCGCAGAGCATATGCTACGACGAGTGGATGCGGTGGTTGGGCGGTTTAGGTGGTTCAGGTGGCTTGGGTGGTTTCGAGGGGTCGGTGTCAGTCCCACACACTCACCTGAAGTTTTATTTCAACGGGGGTCAGGTGGGTCACGCCGCCAGTCAAAGCTGACACGCACACGCACATATTTAGGCCAGGTCGAGTGGGAGTGGAATGGGATGATCAGGAAACGGATGTGGGTGGGGGTGGAGGCAGGATGCCCTCATTGCGCCCCACTGTGATAAGAAAGTGTCAACACAAACGTGACAAAGCTACAAATGTTTAATTTTTATGGCTGTGGTCGGGCATTTGCCTTGGTTTGTGGGCGGTTCACGCTGCGCGTGCCTCGCCGCTTAACTCAACTTATTTACAGTTGGCAAAGGGTTCGAGAGATTCTGGCCACATTTGGTCAAGCTCTCCGTTTTTGTGCCGAAAATCACGTTTTTACCGTAAACATGTTGCAAAGTTCGCGGCTGTTTTATCTTCTGGCATAGTTTTTCCCGCTTTTCCCGTTTCCCCGTTTTCCCGCTTCCAGCCAGTGGGCCATTGGGTCGAGAACGTGTCACATGGCATAGAGAAAAATGGTTCTGGCTGCAACAGTAAAATATTTAAATTTAGTTAGGGCTTAAGCTCTCGGCATTTGTTTGTTTGCCAGCTGAAAGAAAAACTTGCTCAAGCCAAATTAATTTAGTATAAAATACTTCTTAAGAAATATTTAGAAAAGCTATGGCAAATAAGAAATCGCCAGAGAAAACATTTTGTTTTGACTGGGTTTTTGTTTTTTTTTTTCTCCCCAAAGAAGAAACTTAATTTCTATGCAAGTTTTTCGACTCACAGGCGGCTTTGTTTGGTTGGCTAAAATTTTAATGCATGCCAAGACCACATGAGAGTGTACTGGAAAACACACACACACATACAGGCACACACACACATAGACACATTCGGAGGCATAATGAATGTGCAGCAACATTTTTGATGGCGCCCGCTGACAACAATAAATTACTTTTGGCTTTAAACGAAAACCATTAGCATAAAACTTGGCAACAGCAACAACAGCGGCCACAACAGCAACCAGCCAACAACATCCTTTTAACGCGGATACTAGGATACTAGGCGTATGCGCAATATTTGTCTGGCTCTAATTTTAGACAACAATTTGCCAGCACTTACATGATTAAATTGCAGCCTCGAACGCTGATGATTATGGGGTGGCGGCTGGTTACCAGTAATGGTGATGTGATGGCTATGGAACAAAAATGTGAGGGAAAACTTTTCAAATATGCGAGTCTTTTAATTAACTTGCCGGCACTTGTGAAGCTCTGTGTTGTAATATATTGTACGAATATTCTTCCCTCTTTCGACCCTTTTTTTTTCTTCATCTTTTTTTCCCTGCCCCAGCATGCTTTTATTAAGCGTTTCATAATTTGATGCAGTAAACATGCTAATTGCGCCGCCTTGCTTCCTTTTTTCCTCTGCTCTCGGCACTCGACTTCACTTCACTTCCACTTCCACTCCACACAACTCAACTCGACTTGCCTCAACTCAACTCGTTTCGCTATGCCGCCCTTTTTGCCAAGACTTTGCAGGCCAAGAAAGCTGCCAAAAAAGTGTGTATAAAATAATAGGAAAACATGGCAAAGGACAGCCGAGTGGAAGCCGTGTCGAAAGCAAGCCAGTGAGAATTAGTTGCCCCAAAGTGTTTTCCGTTTTTAATATTTCCTCCGACTTGGGGAAAAAGTTGCGAACAGAGCATCCCGGCCACTTTGGACACTCTTTGGCCCACGGCTTGTCGCTTTTCAGCCGCTTGGCCACTGAGCTCACTGCTCTCACTGGCTCACTTGCTCAATTTCCGCTTTTAATTAAATGAACATTAGGCCAAAAAGGCTGAGCTGCCTTCGAAGAGCCCACCGAAAAACCCAACCACCTGATGGCATTTGCCATTCGCTGCATTTTACATTGCAAGCGGTAGCCAAATTGCGCGTAAATTGCATGCAGTTAGTTTTAAAATTTAAAATTAATTTTTAGCTCGCTTTTGCCTGAGCTGGTCTGAGCTGGCCTTGTGTGTGCTTTGTGTACTTTAATAGCTGTTAATATTTATGAACTAAAAGTTCAAACAACAAACAGTCGAATAGAGCCAACTGTTGTCGATATTTAACGATGCATTCGGCGGGCGAAATTGTGTGTTTGCCAGAAATCGCTCTATACATTGGATGCCAGCCAGACCTAAACAAACAGAAGGCGTGAATTGGCTCATAATTATTCAATAAGAGTTTATTTAAAACAGGCCATTATGGTCTTATTGATGAAAATTAATTTAAGGCCAATTTTGGTTTGAAATCCACATTAGGGAATCTGAATTTTTCCAAGCTAATTAGGTTTTTGGTTTAAGTCCTTAATGTAACTGATTTTTTATAGCTATCAATATTTATTAATATTATTTATTAAACTTTATTATTTCGCACTACTTTTATTTATATTTGCATACCTATGGGCTTTAAACTTATAAAATACACGTTTCTTAATATATTTTTAGGAGCCATATTAAACTTAAAATTTATACAAAACTACTCGTTATAATCTGTCAAACGACCTGCACTGGTCGGTATTTTTCTTCCCTGGCGTAGAAGTAAATGCAAATCAAGATAAAGCAGTCCAAGCCAATTAACAACTTTAGTAAGTTCAACTGCATTAATTGCATTCTGAGTACTTCCATATCTAAGGAACAGCTAAACCATTAGGGGATGTTATATAATACTCAAGAAATAACTCACCATCTTGCTCCTTTTGTGCCTGCAACAATTGAAGCTCGAGTTCGGGCAATAGAAGATCGGATGGCCTGTCGAAAGTAAAGTCGAAACTGACAAGATGATCAGATACATCAAGGGGACTACTTCCAGCGGGAGCTGCCTGCACAAAATCCACCCATTGGATAGTTAGGAAAAGGATCCAGAACGAGATACTTAGCCACGACATTGTCGATCAACGACTGATGAGTGAGGAACACTTTATGGATTGCCCCGAGTCGAGGCTCCCCAACATTTGCGTAAATAATGAAATAATGAACACAAGCTGCGTGAGATGTTTTGACTGGTAGTTATATTTGCGTTCCCGTTGTTTAAATACCCCCACACAGAACAGCCGAGAAGCAAACAATGACGAGCAATATCCGATGCGAAGGTTAAGCGACAGAATTTCTCCTCATGAGGCAGAAGTACTGTTGGTCGTGCTAGTTTCCTCTGTGGTTCTTCATTCTGTTCCTGAATCCGTAGTAGTTGTTGTTGAATCTTCAGTGGTCGAAGTTGTAGCTTCCGTTGTCGAAGTTGTAGCTGCCGTTGTTGTTGAAGTTGTTCCTTCGGTTGTTGAAGTTGTACCTTCGGTTGTTGAAGTTGTACTTTCGGTTGTTGAAGTTGTACCTTCGGTTGTCGAAGTTGAACCTTCGGTTGTCGAAGTTGTTCCTTCGGTTGTCGAAGTTGTACTTTCGGTTGTCGAAGTTGTTCCTTCGGTTGTCGAAGTTGTACTTTCAGTTGTTGAGGTTGTACCTTCGGTTGTCGAAGTTGAACCTTCGGTTGTAGAACTTGTTCCTTCGGTTGTCGAAGTTGTACTTTCCGTTGTCGAAGTTGTACTTTCCGTTGTCGAAGTTGTACTTTCCGTTGTCGAAGCTGTACTTTCCGGTTCCAAAGTTAGAAGATCTATTTCGGAAGATGATGTCGTAGACTCGTGGCTGTCATCCCTTAAACCGAAAATATCCTGCAAAAAAGATTATTAACTCGTTAAAATGTTTTTATGCTGAGAGATATTAAAATCAATAAAAGTGTCTGCAAAGTAACAATCGTAGTAACAATATTTGTTTTTCGACAACAGCACAATATATCAACCTAAATTCTAATTTCAATGTTTAATCTTTTCACCAAAAGCTCGAAAAAGTTCAGCTAAGAAATAAAAAAGGAACATTTGTTCAAATACAAATAGGTTTTTTTTTAAATATATCAAGTAAACAAACTACTTTAAGATTTATAAATATATCTTGCGCGTGCAAGTCTAAAAACTTGGCATTTTTCCATTCGTTGGGCTTAGTTATAATTATTAGAAAATTAATATTTATTCAAAATTTCGGCTTAAATATGAAATTTTGTTTATACAATCTCTCATAACTTAAAATACCTTTTTGAATAGCTGCCATAAGCCGTGTAAAGACTCGTTAATATCCTCCAGACCATCGGTAAATTTCGCCTTCGGTGGCGGCTTTGCTTCAGCTGTTTTATTATGGCTGCTGTTTTCCGAGCCTCCAAGTCCGAAGAGATGCAGTATGGCGCCCAGGTGACCATTTGCACTGGCCAGGCAGCCGAGAAGGCAGAACCAGATTAGCAGATTCATGACGGGCAGGGAACTGAATGGTTTTTCTCTATCCTACAGCAACTAGCAAATGCGATGAAATGTCTAATACAACGCAAATACATTTCGTTTTTGACGCTTGTTTCGAGCTGATTATTCTCAATAACCCTGAATCTAATTAAATAAACGGCTGTTTAAATAACTGGCAAATACCTACCTGACATTATTTGATGCAGGTGTCAGCGACTCATGAATGAACCGTGACGTGACATAAGTGTTCTTAGAAAATTGTTTAAATTATAACATGAACGTGATCAAACATAGCTGCAGAGTTACCTAACTCAACAAGAAAAAACAAATCAGTTGGTAAATAACAAAAAATCTAAAATGATTTTAAAGGGAAAATTGAAAATAAGTTTAATGTTTTTTAGAGCAAAACTATTATATCATTTTTATGAGCCACTAACCTTTAATGTATTTGATTTCCTAATCAGGAATTTTCTCTAAAAATTAATTATTTAATTTAGTTATAATTTCAATAGGTAGTCAATGTCATCTTATAGTTTGACTTACAATTTTGTATGACAGTAAACTTGTCATAACTTTCAGCCAATTTTAAGTAACGAGCAAAACACACTGACTGCATCTTTGTCAAATCCAACAATTTCCTTCAGCTGCACCTCCTTGAGGCTGGTCTTTGATCACCGCTGAATCTGATTTTCCAACATTCTGTCATAAAAGCAATTCACCCTCCACTTGGTAGGGTGCGACTCAAGCGCATCGAGTTGTAAGCGGTAGAAAAGCATTTCAAATGCATTCACGAGCAGGAGCGTTTTAAATTACTCACAACGTGGAGAGGACTTTGGGTGGTAATCAGAGGTCTGATGATTCATTCACTTGGTGGAGGAAGACATGGAAGTGGGATTGGTTATGGGAATGGGTAACCTCTTGATGACGTTGTGTGCCAGTGAGTTTCAATTAATATGCAGCAATTGCTTGTACACGCCTGGGTTATCTACTGCCACCTAATCGTTTATTTATGTGCACTTCCTTTGCCATCTAATTAACTGAGTGCTGCACGTGGATTACCTGTCATTTCCACCCGTTGTTTATCACCTGTTTCAATTGATCAAATTTGCTTGAGGAAATCAAGCGTCCGCACAAAAGCAGCACAAGTTACAGGGACCTAATAAAAACGAGGATATGGCAGCAGAAACAAGCAGTCTCATGACTTGCTCCCGCAGCCTGATCTATGGCACTGCAAGTGTCACATAAATTACAAGCGGAAGCATCAAAATGCTGTCAAATGAAGAATGGGGAGGAGAAGTGGGAAAAAGCCGGAGAGTGAAGTTGATTCGAGTCGCGTCGAAAAGGATTTTCATTGCCGCATTCTGGGAGCGAGTTCCACTTGCAGTGCACCGTAAAAAATATTTCACTTTCACATAAAAGAGTTTCTCGAAGAAGTGACCATGCCGTTTTATGAGTTTTATTTGGGCACAGTGTGACCTTTTCAAGTAAAAATATTCCTTTAAGATTAGATTTCCAATCCTAGTATCGATAGTAGGAAATTTCCAATAGCTGCTGATCCATTTTCGGGGGGCACATTCTCCCTGTGCAGCTGCTTGAGTCGACTTTGCTTGGCTTGTTCGGTAGCTTGGCGTTTAGTTTTTCGCATTGGCACTTTGTCTTCATCAGAGGCGACGAGCAGTGGCCGCAACAAGCTCATCATAGCCATCGACGGCCGCATCATCGTCTCTTCATCGTCATTCTCATCGCTGTCGTCGGCGTGCTCCTACATAGCTATAAACATCAATTTAGCAACGAAAATTGGTTTTCAGATAGCTTCCACACACACACACACACACACATGCACACGTACACTTCTTCAGCTGGAGAAAAATTGTTTTTCGCTTTAAGTGACAAGCAGTGAGAACGAACTGACGACAACTTTGTCGATGTCTTCGTTCCCGTCTTGGCGTAGAATTCCCTTTTATTTATTTGTTGTTTTTTTGGGCTAGTGAATTTCGTCATGTCGAAGCACCCGTGTGGAAAATAATAAGCCAAAAGAAGAGACAACCGCACTGAAAAATAATACCAGCATTGCCCCAGTTTCATACATCTTAGCAATTATATGGCTGTCATTTCGTGGCCTTAAACTGGCATATTTTAAAAAGCTGGCTTTGATTTCGAATGAATATATATATATATATATTTATATACATGTCGATTTCATGTGAATATTGCAGCATTTCGTGCGACATTGAAACGATTTGACCACGCCCATGCTGAGCCATAAATTTATCATTGCATAACCACAGGCGCATGAATAAGACATTCGAATTGTGGTAAATGGAATGTGGAGAGTCCGATGGGAAGCCAGCATATATTGATAATGATTAGATTGATTGAAATTTTAATGGCTGAGTGATGGTCTAAGCTGAGCTGGCCAGACAATTGACTAAGAGTGGCAAGCAATCCTCGGCCACTCTATCGTAAAATGCCAGCAGAACCTGTCATAAACCACAAGCACACAGACACACTCCAAAAAGACTACTTCCATGGCGTCAAAAGCGAAAATTATTTAAATTTATGCCTGGATCGAAAAGGAAAACGAAGTAAAAAAGCGAAGACGGCGACCGAAATGTGTGCCAAATGAAATTCGTTGAAATTTTATGCAAACCTCAACAAATTGTCATTAAAAAGCGGCAACACACACATACAAACATACATACATACGAACAGGACTTGGCCATAAACAGAGCCGCCATTTGACCGTCCATATTTATGATGTGAACGACAAGACAAAATGGACTTCCGCCCAACAAAGAGAGGAGTGTATATGGGGGCCATGGAGTTTCGGCTCTTTGCATTTTAATAGACTGACCCAAACGCTTTTGAAACCACATGCAGAACGCGAAAATACAAGCGCTTGCACATGTGTATATTAGCCAGGGATGTGTGTGCAAGTGTACATGTGTGTGTATGTGCGAGGGGCATTTGCAATGCAAATTGGCGAAAGTTTAAAAAATTTATGCGGCTTTAATGGCACCTGGCGACTGCAGACCGGACCTCGGATCCAAAAACCATACCATCACCACACCACAACACACCAACCAAGACTATTCCAGGAAATTATATACTAAATAGCAGAATAATTTTTTGGCATTTGTGCTGCTCATTTTTTCTTTTCGCTTCCACTGGCGTTTTTGTCGACTACATTAAATGCAAATTTATGCCTATTTGCTGCAAGAAAGTGTAACGGAACCTTTCTGTTGCTAGCTGCTTGTTAAACTCGCATAAATTTCGCTGACGGCTTCCCATTTTGCCTGACACTAAAAGGATATAGCACCAGAGATGGTGGTAGAGCCTTTTTACCGAAGTAAGGTAAAATACATGTGACGAAAATGTTTTTAACCAACAAATTAAAATACTTTGCTATGCTCCCTAATCACTTAAAAGAAATAAGAAATTATTATGATCTAAAAAGTAGAGAAAATCTAGGTATAACTACCAACTGTCATCTCTTATTAAAGGCCCTATTTTTCCACCCAAATATTGAGCGTTTCATCAAAGCAATGGGCGTGCCGTAAAGGGTGGTAAAAATAAGAAGGTTTCGCAAAAGCTAAACTATGGCAAACTATCGCCACTTGCATTGTGCATTCGAGCAATGCTCGCAACTTATTGTTGTTATCGCTCTTTGCACTTCTTTTGACTTCTTTTGGCTGCCACTTGGCAGGCGAAACTCTTTGGAACTTGGCTAAGTAAAATTTATGTGCATTTCTTGTGCGCTTCTGTCCCTCCAGTGTGAAATGTGCCAAGAAATGTTTGGTTTTGGTCTTTGGCTTTTTTACTCCCATAGGCGCAGCAGCATTGGAAAAACGTTAGCTTACAATAATTAGCCATTAACAATTGCCCGGGCCAATTGGACCAACAAAGACATTTGAACCAGCTGCCTGCTGTTGCCAATTTTTTATTTGTTCAGGCCACAAAGTTTTACGCTTTATTGTGCCGACTTATCCCATCTTGGGTTTGCCCTGGCAAATTGCAGTCTTGCTGCAACTTTTTGCCTGACGCGCTCAATAAAACGATTTATGCTGCTTGCCCCTTTCGGGTCCTGAAAACTTTGTGAACTTTTGCCAACATTTGTTTTGTCTATTGCCTTGTATCTTGTGGCATTTCTGGCAGCCTCGAACCACTCTCAGCCACTCAACCAGTGAGCCAGTCAGCCAGTCAGCCACTTGACTTGGCCTAAACTCTTCAACTTATTAGTGCAGTTTATTCACCGACTCAAGAAGCTGCGTGCGGTTTGTCTTGGGGTGCACATAAATCTCGGCGAGGCAACTTTCGGACACGGCCAGCAAATAAACACTCGAGGTCATAAATCAGGGGGGCGCGCGCTCGGTTAGCTCAGCTGCAACATGGCCAACATGGCGAACATGACGTGCAACATGCACCGCACAAAAAAGTGCATTCGGAGGGGCGGTTAACCAAAAAAGGGGGAGATCGAAGCTCCTTGGGCGTGGCTAATGCAAATCATCCAGCGGCGACAACAGCTGCAAATTCTCGCCAAATTGGCCTGGCTGTAACTGGTTGGCTAACTTGGCATTCATGGCCCTGTGATTCTGTACGCCCCTGCATAATTTATCATTTATTTGGGCTCATTATCCCAGCACAGATATGAATAATTATAGGATAGCTAAAATAAAAATGAAAAATAGAAGTGCATTGCTAATTGAAGCAAATTTCATATCGCTTTAAGCCCCATGTCAACACATTTGAGGCTTTGGTGAATTGGACAACGACCTGGATTATATTTTGCGGGTTTATCTCCCGGTGCTGCATGTTCAACAATCGTTGTTCGATTTGTGGCACCTGCTACATTTCGGCCACTGTCAAACTGCAACTCATGTCATGTGTGACAAAAATCGAACATTGATGCCATTGACAGGCGCAATTTTGGCCAGCAATTGTAATTGGTTTAGGTCCTGGCTGGCAGTTGTAGTTCCAGCAAGTTCGAACCATTCGTTAATTAACATGTTCGTGGCTTTGCTGGATGTACCAGTCTATGTCCTAAAGCGAGCTTATGTCGATTGGGCTGGACCTGTGCGAACTATTTGTAAATTTTAAAATATTTACGTATTCTATAATTAATCCATATTTATCATAATATTGTAACTAAACTGAATAAGTTTTTACACATTTTGCCTACTAAATACACAAAATTTCATATCCTTGCTGAAATTATTTAACTGGAATTTATTACTCTACTAAAGCTATCAAGAGCTTTTGATGCTTTTTTAAATATTTTTTAATTGCATCCAAAATAAAATCCTGGTCCACCTTCTATGCAAAACTCCGACCGTTAAGCGAATCATTTTGCACGCGCAATGAACTCATCGCCAGCGTGGACTTAATCAAATTTCGGAGCGCAAAAATAGCTTGAGAGCAGCATTTCCCGTTTCGAGCATTTCCGGCACGTTTTTTCGGGCGGACAGAATCTTAGCATACTTTGGAGCGCGCTTTATTGGGCTGTCGGTGTGGAGTGGAGAAGGCTGTGGGTGGCTTTTCCTAGTAAATGGAGGCTAGGGCCCACGTTGACACACTTATTTACCAGCTGGCCACGGGAGCAGTTCCATGGTCATCTCTCAGTCGGGGAGCTATCCCTTCTGCCCCCCATTTAATCTGCTCTTTGTGCGCCGGGCTTGTTGCACGCTTCACGCTCGCAATGGCACGCGGCGCATAAATCAATGGCAACGATCTTTACGTGCTGCCTCAAAGTTTCTCGTTCAACATCCGGCACATCTAGAACACTGAAAGAACATTTTGGGAATATTTTAAACCTAATTTTGTTTGTCTTAAAGGCTGCAAAGAACATTAGAATAACTTTTTCTATTTTAAAATCTTAAGATATTTACAAATAATGCGTAACATTCTTTTACTACAAAGAAAATAATTCTTTATGTTCGTGAAATATAATTTTTTGAGTGTACCGAAACCCCCTACTCTTCAGTTTTTTCCCACCAACACTCACGCGCCGTGCAATCTTTATTGCACATTGCGGCTTCCGGCTGGCGGATGCGGATGTGGATGTGAATGTGTGTTTGTGTGAGTGCGCGCTTGTTTGTGTTTGTGCCTCATTTTAGTTGAGAATGCGGCATTAAAATGCATTTGGCTTTCAATTTACTCGCACTCGCGTAATATTTTCATTAAGTGTTTTCATTTTAGTCATTTCGCCCACGTCCTCACGCGCTGCTCACCCGCACACTTAAGTACTCTAAATTGTTAATGAAATGTTAAATGGCTCAGAGTGGCCGAAGGAAAACACAATTCGACGCCTGCTGATTGACCGTAATGAGCCAGTTACGTAACAATATAGCCATTAATAAGTAATTAATAATGACCCCTGTGGGGCATAAGGGCGAGACCAGGTGTTTGCCACATGTGGCATTAATTGCCCAAAGGCAAGGTCGATGGAAAGCGGAATCGAGGGGGTCAATTAACTAAGGAGAAACAATCACAGCTCTTGGACTAATTAGAGTTATGTCTGGCTTACGTTTTCCGGTCGCCCAGTAAATTTTAGCCAAAATCTGACAGCCAAAATCGAAACCAGCCCAAATGCCATGCAAACAAATTCATTAATTTTAACAGCACCAGTAGTAACAAAACAAACAAATCGATGAGTTGACACAAAAACAAATGTGTTTTAAGTGCATGGATGTGAATTGGTAAGACCCAGCTGAACAAAAAAAAAAACAGAAGAAAAAACCAACTAACAGCAACTGAAGTGGAACGCACAGATAGACAGCTGTTGATAACGCCCAGAGACCGTACCAAAAACCAAACCAAACCGAACAGAATTCGCAGACACAAACATGTGTAGGATTGCCAAATCCTCTGACTCCACATCTCAAACCCCGGCTACGAAAATATCCCATTTCCATCCTGCATCCTCCACTCAGCTCCTCCTGGCAGCAAATGCGCTTGTCCCATGCTGATCCCTTTAGCTGTTGAATTGCAAATTGTTTGTATCTGGCGTCAACAATTTGTTTTTTGTCTCCGCTCGTAAGAGCCTTATGTCGGAGTAATGGCAACTATATGATATAGTTTGCCAAGCCAGATTATTAATGTAACAGAGCTGAGAGCCGGTAATGGAAAGCTCTTCCCCTCTAGATTATCAACTTGGCAATGATCAACTACAAGGCAAGAGCTGAGTAGCACAATAAGAAAAAGCCAACAAATAAAGTTTCACGATAATAGAAAAAAGCGATTTAACATCTTAAAGAAATTTGTTCTTATTTTATTTCCTAGAAACAAACATTTTGGAATTTTAATATTGCTTTATGAGAATATGAGAATAATGAAAGATCTTAAATTATAGATATACTCATAAATATTCCTTAAAAACTTGATTAATCTTTATAAATCAAACTTAATTCGCAATAAATGTTGAAACCCAATATTTACCGGAAGTAAGAGTATCCCGTAATCGTTCTGATCAAGATCTCTCATCTATTCGGCATTTTTTGCAATCTTTTTTTGCGCTCGCTGACAAAATGTCCACCCATCTGTCACGGCAACCGGCAACAACTTTTAGCCAGCGGGCAGGCATCAGCAACAAGCATTCGAAAACTTAATTTTTTTGCATACCCTACATGCAGCAATTTGTATGATTTCCAGCTGCAGTTTTTTGGATGCGTTGTTTGTAGGTTGTCAAATGCGTTTTTCCCACTTGTTTTACAATTTTTGCAAGAAACAAATTTGAATTCGCAGCAAATGGCAAATGAGCAAGTGCATTGTCAGGGAGAATTATTAAATTGCTGCTGAGCGAGAAAGAGGCTGGGAAATTGGGTAGAGTGGGGATGAGAGAAAAAGAGCAAGTGCCGCTTAATGGTCTGGCCATGTCGTTTAATTTTTCTTTTATTTTTGTATTTTCCATTCCTGGCCCTTTAGTCGCATTCTACTGCATTGTGCGCTAAATACTTTGACGTCTTTTTATATTATGCTCTCTTTTTATGCATTAAATTTGTGTTTTTTTTTTTTTGCACGTTGTTTGTTTCGCCCGCAAGCATTCGAGCCATTTGCATTTACATATGCGCATTGCTTGCTGCAGATTGTATTTAATTAAAATTTGTTGTAATTCTAGAAATGGCCGGGAAATGCGGCCATAAAGCAGCCCTATGACAGCAGCAAGGACGGACCTTATTTAAGTGCTTGCATATGTAGATATACCATTCGATTTTTCCTGTATGAGTATGAGTATGACTATGGCACATGGTAAATAATGAATGCCCAAAAATGCAGTAATTTATCGGCATGTTTATCTGCTACTCATTACTAGGCAGCAGTAGCTTCAACGGCCGAACACCACCAGAAGCAGCAAAATCTGCATAAATATCAAATGTGGCGCATGAGTGTGTGTCATTTTCCAAAAAGGGCTTCCAGGGCCAAAAACCCATTGCAAATGGCGATAAGCAAAATTCAGTTTTGTTAATGGCTTGGCCAATTCAATTTGCTGTAGTGCCGGGGACGTTCATCAATTTCGTTTGGCAAATGCAAATAGCTAAATGATAGGCAAATATTTATTGTGTCCCGCATAATGAGTGAGAAATCTTGTTTTGGCAACCAAGTCAGGTACTGCCGAGTGCCCGGAGCAGGAAGCCAGATCTAATGGGACCAAAAAGCAAGCCAAAAATTTTGCCACAAGGGATGACTTCACTACCCCGTGCATTTTGCATGCAAAACAGCATCGTCATAAGCATTAAAACTAATGCGCCGAAAAGTAGACTATTAAAAATGTAAAGTCAACTTTATTAGCTCAAAGGAAAATTGTGCCATTTATATGGCTGCGCCTGTGTGTGTATGTGTCTGCCTGTGTGTTTGAAATTTGAGGCAAAACTTCCAGAGATGTTGTTTACTTTACTTTATTAAAGGGGGTGATGTGAAAATCAAACTTAAGGCAAATCAAAACACAAAAATAAAATACCTAAAAAAATTTGTTAGAACCTAAAATACACGGAACCTAAGAAGCAACTCATACTCGTATATGCTTAATTCAGAAGTTGGACTGGTTTTACTCTCACTTCACTTTACTAAAGAATATATTTAAAATTTCCATTAGTTAAAGATTTCTCTCTGTGCATAAACACTTTAAAGGGTCAGACAGTTTTGTTTGCTTCTTGCGTGAGCCTCAGGTTTGCTTAAGCCTTAAAAAAATGATTTCTTATCTTTGGTAAATTGAATATCTCCAGATATATATCCCCATTCACCAGAGCCGCTGGCAACGGCCTCTCAATTGCCAACGAAGTTATACAAACACACCGTCCAATGTATGTATGTGTGTGTGTGTGAATCTTTACTTGCTCGCAAACTAACACATTAGGCGGCGTTTCCTTTGCCAAAGTTGGTTGACTTCGTTTTTGGGACTGCGACAGCACCAGAAGCAACAACAACAACAACTTCATCAACAACAAACAAATAAACTGACAGACACTCGTTTCCGTTTTCAAACAAAACAGACGCCATATTTAAAATTCCAAACGGGCACCCCGGCAACAACGACAACAACTACAATACAAGCGATATAAGCAGGCAAACAAATGAAATAACACAAAATTGCCGTTTGCTAAAACTTTTGCTTTGCTTTTTCCAAGTTATTTTTTCTTCCCATTCTGCATTTTGTTGCTGCTGGAAAATGGCTACTGCTGCTGTTGCTCCTGCCAAAACAAAGAATTCAATTTAGTGGGTCGTGCGTTGATGTGGACAGGTTCATTGAACGCGGATTTCGAATCCCTCGAATGCGCATAAATTTGACGCTTTCCCTGACTTGAACTAATTGTGAAATTATGCCAAAGAGAGAGCGAGATGGCAGAACTCCATGGAATTTCCAGCGAAAATCGAGTATCCGCTGAAAGATGACAGCGTTCCGGATTGTTTGGCATTTATCATCATAGCATTTCGCAGCCGAAAAACTTGCTGACCGGTGGCCGTGACTTCCGTGCACCAGAAATGAAATGAAAGATTTATTCCAGATTCGCATGACGAGATAGTGTGTTGTGGCAACAGCCATGGCACAAAAGACACGTAGGCCAATAAAAATGCCATCCTCGTTTTGTTGGGCTCCACAACTGAAGTTGTATATTATGTTGAAATGATTTGTGTGGCCAAATTGCTGTTCAGACGTTGCACTAATTTCATGGGGAATGCATGAGGAAAACAATCAGTTAAAGATTAGAAGTTGATGTAAATACAAAAGGGCTATCTTAATTCTAGGATGATGAAATATAGAACAAATTTTGTGAAACCTCTGTATGAGGTCCTTTTTTAACTTTTCATAGAATCAAAAACATCAACTGACTATTCAGTAGGACTGGTCTCGTATAAAGCGTAATTTCTCATGGGTTTTTACACCTAGAAGAGGTCTAGCAACGAACCCTTCCATCTGAGCATTAGAAAAATCTATAAAATCGCTGGGCCCGACAGTACCGCCCACCCATACATGCCAATAAAATATTTTATCAAACGTACGTGCTGCTATTAGTCCCCCACTTCCCCCGTCACATGTACGCATATCAAATGACGGCGTTGATGTGTTGAAAGCCCAGACGGGAGTTCAGATCGGGTGAACGGATGTGCGGGCGGTCAACCCTTTTTTACGGCTGGTCAGTGGAGCACTCCGGCACTCCGGCACTCCGGCGCTCCGGCATTCCGGCTCCGGTTGTACAGCCGGTTCTGGTCTCTGATTATGCGTCGTTCGGCCATAAATTTATATTGAAAGACGTGCGCTGTTAATCAAATTAAAGTGTTTGATTAAATTTTAAATAAAACTCCCAATCACCCTTGCTGCTGCAGCAGTAAAAACGGAAAAAATGAATATATAAAAAGAAAGATGTGAATGGAAATTAATTTAAGAACACGTGGCGTATGCGCAATAATCAATTTATGAATTATGCGCAAGATTATTAATTAAATTTCTGTTGTTATGCGGTGGCCGGTAAAGCACTAAAAGGACACTCCCATTTAAGCCGGTGCTAAAGAGAATTTGGAAAACGTGTCGCAAAGTACGTAGATATTCGAAGACTCTTTTGGCTCAAGTGGCGGAGCAGTTTAAAGCGCTTAACGGGCCAACTGAAGTTAAATAACAATTTCACTGCTCATTAACCCTAATTTGTATGTAAATTTTTCGGGTGCCCCGGTTGGCCCTTTTTTCCCGGCCCACGGGGATGCACTGTGGCGTGTTCTTTAAAGGCGAAAGGCGAACTCCGCGCCATTTTGTATGTTTTAAGTAACGCACATGACACGGAACCTAGGGAGT
This sequence comes from Drosophila eugracilis, assembly GCF_018153835.1. NCBI lineage: Eukaryota > Metazoa > Arthropoda > Insecta > Diptera > Drosophilidae > Drosophila > Drosophila eugracilis. Next base: position 5,946,261 of record NW_024573224.1, read on the forward strand.
TACTCGTTCCATTGCTGAGGAAATGGTCGACGGGGGAGGCAGCGGCCATTATGGAGCATTCGCTGCCGTTCAGTTTTCTTCAAGTTGCAAATAGTGCGGGGCATGCAAAGTGCAGGAAGCGAGAATGAGTTGGTTTGGACCAGGCCAAAACGAGCAAAAGCGATGGCCAGAGATAGCCGAGAAAATGAAGCGAAAAAAAAGTGAGGGGGAAAAGCGTGGAAGATTGTTTGTCTGCTGCCCTCATTCTCGCTTTCTCGCCATGCATCCCGGCCCCATCTTCCATTAATTCATCCGCCATGGCGGCCAAACAATAGGCCCGGCATTCCACGGTGGCCACATTCGGTGCCTGGTGCCCAAAAAAAAGTTTCATTTTACTCCTTTTCGAATTTGGTACATTTTCATCTTACTTTACTTACTCACAGGCCAAAAAAAAAACTTGTTAGTGAAGGTAAGAACAAGATCCACTTGCAATTAAAAAGGAGATGCTTTCCTTCTGCTATCTCATCTAGGTAAATGTGTTCCAAAAAAGTAATTTTTTTAAACCTTAAGTACTTTAAATAAATATAATATAAAGAAATAGTGGCCATTTGTATATTAAACATGAATAATAAAAAACAATAAATATTTTTGAGTACCTTTCAATGCTTAAATTGCATAATAAATTATTTATTATTGTTATTAAACTCAATATATCTTCGGTAAACTGTTCGAGCCCATTGGAAGCTGCAAGCTATTTAATAAAATAAAATATATATATTTTTGATTAAAAACCGCGCTCTCTCTCTCTCTTTGAAATTGGAACACATTTTGGTAACCCTATTTTTTACTTCCTTTGATGCGTTTTTTTCGGTAAGATTTTTCGTCCAGCAATTTTGCATCCAAGTGGCAACTGGGCAGTTTTTTCCTTGTTCCAAATGGACTTTTGGCAGTCATTATCGGGATGTTATTGTTGCTCCGCCAGCCAGCCAGCCAGCCAGCAACAATTGCGAGGGAACGTCGACCGGGCGGAGTGCATTAAAACAGAAGTGAGTGCATGTGCGGACACTCCACTCGCCACTCGCCTCCCAAGGACATTCGCTTCGCCACTGGACTCTCCGACTGGACAACTGGAAAACTGGTCAACTGGCAAACTGGCAAACGGCAAACAAGAAATGACAGCAATGCAGCCTTGTGCCATGCAAATTCAATAAATTACGGGACCATTAATTATATTTTAAATTGCAATGTCCACACTGGCACACTCGTGGGAAAGTTTTGCTTTTGTTTCGCGCCCCTTTGCGTCGACAGTGAAAAAGTTCCACTCATTCACCGGGCAAATTGTCGCAGTTTATCTCCTCCGCACGCATCGAAAACAAAATGCATACTGCCATGCTGCCACTCCCCCTTAGGCAGCTGCCGCCCATTTGTGTTGCCAATGAATGCGCCGCAACAAATAAAGCACTTTTGGCCATTCCCTGGCATAAAAGATAAATAAATGCGGAAAAGAAAAGAAAAGCAGCGACATAAAAACAAAAAACAGGGGAAAACAATGAAACTCCAGATGCAACTTCAACTTCTGATGGGTCAGTACTACAGTACTACCACTACAGTACTCCCTCCCTGGCCCACTGCTTGGACCATTATTATCGCCTCGCGTAAACAATTCTCGAGTCGGGCCTGTTGACACTGGCAGCATGTCATTAAGGGCGACGTCAGTAGCCAACCGCTGACGTGTTAACTGCAGAGCGTCCAACTTTTAATTGGTTTTAAGTCACAAGTTAATTTCCATAAAGCAAAGGGAAAGCGTCGGAAAAAATCCAGCAAAAAGAACACCGAGGAAAATAATCAAAAAAGGTAAATGAGAATCAATTTTTAATCTTATAAGCGGTTTATAGGAATTAAAGACGGAAAGCATACATTTTAATTATATAAATCTAATGGTTATAAGATAGATATTGTATTTTTCTTGAAATGATAATAATTTCCTTCCTGTGTCTTATTTTTTGGGCTTTCCTCGTTTGCCGCGTTTGGGTTTTTTCTTAAACGGTCCCAGACCGCGTCGGACCATGGTACCGCGCCACCAGGCCTGCAGTCTTACAGCGCACTCAATGCGATGAATCTGGAGATTAAGAAGCCGCTGCTCTTCCTCCTTTTGGGCCCGATACTCCTGGACATAGGTCATCCGTTCTTCGTAGATCTCGCGGTTCCGCTGAAGCAGCTTTTGCTGTTCTAGGATGCGTAGTTCCCAGGCTTCCGCTTCACGATCAACCCGACGGATTTCGCTTATGTACCGCTCCTGCCATTGCTTAATCTTTGCCTTCAACTCCAGGATTTCCCGTTGTCGAAAAGAACGGAGTTCAGCACTGACTCGCTCCTCACGTGCCAACTTCTGTTTGATGTCCAAAATATCTCGTAAGTAAGCCCGTTCTGCATTTTCACCCCAAATGGTTCCTTGGGCCAGACGACCCTCCTCCCATCGTTGTACTAAGCTGTACTCAAGGTCATTGACCCTGGAAACACAGCGGAGCTTATATTTCGTGTCGGCAATGCGTTCCTCCAGGTCCTGTAACTTTTCCATGGTAACATGCTTTTCGGTTTCGAGGTCTTCTTTAAGTTTTTTCAGTTCGTCCTTGGACTCCTGTAGCTGCTGAGCAGCCTGGGACTCTTCGCTTTTATTGCCACCCAAGGCAGATATGGCTTTCCTTAGATTTTCCAGACCTATATCCCCCTGTGTAGTCAATTCTCCTTCTTTAGATTCTTGAGGCAAGAAATCTTTGCCCTCGACTAACTCCGTTTCCTCCCCTTCACCCACATCCGGCTTAATATCCAACAAATGTTCATCGTCAAATGACCTCAGGTCTTCATTAATTTGCAAATTCATGATTGTTATATTCTGACAAGTCCTATCCAGATCTTTATCATCTTCTAAAGAAGCTTTCTCATCTTCCGAAACCAAATCCTTAACATCTGTCAAACTTTTCTCCTTCAAATCCGGATCATTTATGGCCACTTCGAAAATCGCTCGCAAGGCATCCATATCCCTCTCAAATTTCAAGGCATTCAGGACATCTTCATCCAACAGATCGGCATCATTCTCCGGTTCACCCAGCAGGGACTCCAGACGGGGAAGGACCTTGCCCGTTATGAGAATACGTTCAGGTTTTTCCTTTTCACCCATCGACGAACTGCGACGTCTCCGCAGAGAAGCGGGCAACGAAATCGGTTTCTTGGCATTTAAGCGCTGGGAACGCTGCTGCAGGATCAGCTGATTCAGAGTGTTTTTATAAACGGTCAGTAGAAGGATGCGCCGAAGCTCAAGCAATTGCTCCTCAGTGGGTCCTCCTTCGGACATGGCAACTAATAACGAAATGAGTGCTGGCCAAAGCACAATAATAAAAGCCAATCCCTGTAGTTCACCCCGGCAACTGTTGCCTAGGATGTGGGAGTTTATAAATGTTTGGCTTTTGGCATGAACTCGGATTTTCACTCATCCCAACCCGGCTTTAGCTTCCCCTCCAGCACTCGTTGTGACTCATGTATGCCTCCTTGGAAAAATGCTGGGGTTCAGGACCTGGCTTGCATATTTCATTGCTGTCATCGTCCTCGTGGCTTACGTGCGAAAATGCCCAACTGACTGCGTCAGACCCCTTATTGCACAGAACAGAAATCGTTGAATTTATTTGCCATCCTTTTGCTCCTTCGAGTCCTCCTCTTTCATTTTTCCCTTTCGCTGCGTATCTGTATCTGTAGCTGTAGTAGTATCTGTGTATCCTTGGGGTTCATTCACTCCTTGGGCATGCAAGTATGCGTCTTCGCCCCGGGCTCTTGGCTTATATGTTTAACCCAATAAATGCCGCGCTGATTGCAAGTTAAATTATTGGCGCGCAGGACTCCAGACCCGCATTACAATTAAATTATCGCATTAACCGCAAAACCTGCACGCCGCTTGCTCTTCGACTCCATTCCCGGCCATTTACCCAGCATGCCCGCAGCGTCAGGGTTTAAAAATAAAATAAGTACATGGACCTGTTTGGCCTTATAATGGATATGGTTACGAATCTTCGATTATCCTGTGAAGTTAAAGAATAAAAATGTTAGTTAAAGGTTAAAGGTTCTTTAATATAACATTAACAAATGAAATCTTATCTAGGAACTTGTTTGCATCATTCTGAAACATCTCAACTAGAGATACATTTCTGCTTTAATATTGTAAGCTTTCAGAGCTGAACGTATGCTGAGTTGTAACATTTTTTAATAATAGATCAAAAACTTCATTAGTCTCATACAACCCCTTAAACAGTAGGTACTCTGAATGGCCAAATAGCCCCGATCTTTTGCGAGGGTAATAGAGCGCTTTAAAGGAAAACCGCCGAAAGTGGTCAATGCACCGGGCGGCAAAGTCTGGCGACCAGGCCCTAGTGAAAAATGGCAGGGCGGACATTAATTTAATGCCCGCCAATGTCTCGCACATACACACGCGCACAGAGATAGAGAAAGAGACAGCAAGAGTGGAGCATGAAAGAGACGGGGAGTCTGGAGAATGGGACTGGGAAAAAACGCACACATGGGGAGCAGCAATTCGCACTTGGCGGGCTCTTCTGCTTTCAGTTGCCATTATTTTTAATAGACTCGAAAAGAAAAAGTTTTCAGTTTTCTACTTCATTGACTGCAAATCGGCAGAAGAAGCTCCCGGGTCGCGCATTGCCGCCATTCCCCGTCCGTTAAGGATGCCAGCCAAAATTAAGTGCCCCAAAAAAGTACGCTGTGCAACGCCTGATAAGCACTCACATACACTTTGCCCAACTGCAGCGTAAAGTCAAACACATAAATCGCCCACGCTCGCCACAAGCAAGTCTTTTCAGCATGAAGAAAAAGAATTTCAATTTCCATTTAGGTTTCCTCCCCCTTTTTTTGCAATGCAAATGTTCGATTATGACAAACTTTCCATTGATATCCTTGCGCGCACTCAGCCAATTTCCAATCGAAGATATTACTTGGGTGCCAGGACACGCCACGTTGCCCCGCTATTAATATCCTCAAGGTCCTGTCGCAAATTGTTCTGGCTAAATAATAAATATGTAAATATTAGTCCAAAAGACAGGTGCTCAACCTTGCCAGACATCCGGGTCTGTCGCAATTGTCTAAGCTGTCTTGTTAGAGGTTTTTTCCAAGAACTGGCAATACGAAGAAAGAATTCAAGGGTATACGTATAAAAAGAAAAGAGACTTACCTAAAGAATTATCTTTTCATTTAAGAATATTTATAGTGAAAGATGATTTGCTTTTTGTTTTACTTCAAGAGCTTTCTGACAAATGATAAATTGATAAAAATATCTTTAAACTTTGTAGGACCTAAACGACTTCCAACAATTCTTTTTTAACTCTTATAAAAGAAGAGTATCCCACAAGCGATATATCCACCAACACAAGTTTATTGCGATATTTTTACCTTTTCAAATATGCACTTTCAGTATTTTTAGCCAACGCTTAAAGAATGCCGCGACTTTCAGTTACCTGAATTGGTAGCGACAAGGAGAAATTGTCCGTGGTCCTCGTCGCTTGGCAACAAGTTCATTTTAACCCTTGGTAAAGGTCAAGGAAGGCGTTTGAAGGGGCAAATGCCTGTTAAATATCACATTTAATTTAATCTTTTTCATTTTATGTAGTCTCTGAGCACTTAGCTCAAAAAAGTTTTGTTGAAGGAATATACATCCCCCTTTGAAACAGAGCCCCTGATTCGTTTTACACTCTTGCTCTTGCTGTGGCCCGCTGACCCATCAGCATTCTGTTTCCTGAAACGAGGAACCGCGGAGATAACCTGCCGCACATATGACAGGATACCCCTCTCCCGGCCGTTTGTTATCCCCTACATGTAAATAACCAAAAATTTTATATTGCGGCCCGCAACCACGACACCGTGACAACGCCGGCATATACTACATATATACATACATGTGCCACACATGGAGAAGCCAAGCATCAGGACGAGCGAAGCCAATGCCAGGAGCAAGTCAAGCAGGACACGGAGTTGCTGTGGCTTCGGTGGCTCTGGCAGGAGCTAGGAGCACGGGAGTGGTCACTGCTGACGCTGGGAACGCTGATGATGGCAGCCAGGACATGCAGGACATACAGGACACCGTGGTGAGCGTGTGAATATGTCAGCGTGTGCGAGAGGTCCTGTGTTGTTGTCTGCGGCCGGGGGAGTGATAGACGCCACTACCATTAATTCACATTCAGGTGCCACACGGTTGGACGAGCACAAGGGGTAGGGTCTACACTGAGAGAAATCGTTGTAAAACAAGTTAAATAATGAATATTCAAGTTATGTGTTTAATGTATCAATATAAAATAGATACTAGGCACGAAAGTAGTTTGGTTTCCCCACCGAATGCAGCACTTCTTATACATATTTTTCCCCAGTGTAAGCCCTATTGCGAGTGTGCGACAACAACATGTGTTTACACTCATCAGAACAGGAATGGAAGAAGCTGGGCCCACTCGTGCAGGCGAATCCCGTGCAATGCATTATAAATGGCCCACCCGGGTCCGGTGACCCCAGACGACTCTCCACGTTTCTTTTTTTTTTATTTTTGGGACTCAGTCAAGCCAAGAACAGTAAGCTGGACGAAGTTCAAAAAGAAGTGACCTACTTGCCGGGCGTGTAATTAGTATACCACACAGGCCGGACCAAAAACAACAAGGACACTGGAATGTAAAATTCATGGGGCGAAAAATCGAAAGTTAGTTGCCTCTGCCGAGCTGCTCAATGCGTGGCACGTTGGGAAAGCCGACAGCCGACAAGGGAAATCGATAAGGGCCAAGTGTCCCTGGCCAATGCCAAGCAACCACCAAAATAAATACGCAAAGGAACCACCAAGAAACCGGGCAGCCATGACAACGCGACTCAACAAAACAAATGCCAATCACCCATACGAACACGTATTTAATGCGGCTATTCAAATAAACGTGCCTCAAAAATAGAACACACTGTCGCATTAATATCCCCGTGCCAAGCAAACTGTGTCAATAGCGGGTAGAATCATAGTGCATATGGCCAGTTGAGTCAGAGCAGCCAAGTGGTAAAGTTCGTTGTGGTTCCGGCCAGAGAACGGAAGGATAGCCCTCTTTTAAGCCATGTTTCCCCAAGCCGAGCTCGAGAATTACAAGCTGCAGGTGGAGCTGCTGCAGGAGAAACTCCAGCGCAGGTGAGAAGATCGAGAAATAAAATTAAAACTTTTCTCAAACTACAACAAAATTTAGAGTCCTTAAAACCCTTTTTAAACAAATAAATTGGCATTTATTATGTTTAAGTGCTATCATATTTAAGCCGTAAATAAGCCAAATACTTTAATTGTTAAAACTTTTTAACTAATCCTATCATTTAATTAATCAAATATTTTGGGTTTAATAAATATAGTCAATGTCGTCATAAATTAGGAATTAATTGCAACGATAAAAGGACATTAAAAATTAAATAACCAAAACCATTAATTTCATATCTTAATTAAGAACCACCTTTATTAAAAGTTGGTGTTACATAATTGTAATTAAAGTCACAAGGTTATGTAGGCCATCTAATATTAAACAAGAGAGCCTTGCTAGACAAGTTTTTAATTAACTTATAACGTAAATTTGTTCCCGTGCAAGTTTGAGTTGGTAATGCAATAAGTTAAAGTTTGTTTCGAATTCAACAAGTTTAAAAAAAGAACATATGATAGCTCAATCAGGTAAAACAACATAACAAAATACTCTTAGAAAAATAAAACTTACCCACAAATGATTCCCTTTGACTTCACAACTAACTAAGCATTTGAGTCCCAAGTACTTTACTTTGATACCCTGTTTATGGATAATTTAAAATGTCCTGCAGCTAGCATTGAATCGCACAAAGACCAAGTCCATTGATTTGTGTTTGTCAGCTTTTCCTAAGCCTTTCGTGTGCATATGTACAGCAGCTTACGAATCATATTCATGCCCTTTGACCCGACTTACTACATCTCTCTCCTTGATTTCCTTTCTCGCAGCGAGGATAATCGCCAGCAGCTGGAGCACAAGTTGGATAAAGTCCTGCAGAAGCGCAGCGAGCTGTAAGTAGCTTTTGTCATTCTCCCTCATTTGCCGTTAAAAGGTGAATGGATTTCTGTACTTCAGCGACAAGTCGGTGCGCCACAAGAGCCGCCAAAAGTACCAGGAGTTCCTCGAGGAGCAAGCCAAACGCAACGAGCGCAACAAGAAGCTGGTTCACATGCTGGAGCGCATCGATGAGCAAACGGCAGCCATGTCGCAGAGGAGCGAGCGGCTTAAAATGATGAAGGTGAGTCCTAAAGGAAATTTAAAGTTAACCACACTTGGAACTTCAAGAAATCTTTCTCAAGCTGAATAAAGCTGAAAAATAAGATATATCTATGAAATCCTGTATAACCTGATAGTTTTCTCTGTCTTTACTGTTTTCCCAGTGAAACTACAAGAATTTTTTTAAGTGTATCAGTCGAATCCTTAACCTATATCCTTCTTTCCCCTTTTGAACAGCTGCAATACCAAATGTACTTTGCGAAATTGGTCCAGAATCAAACATATCGATGCATCCAGCAGACGACGACGACAGCGGCGACGGCCCCCACCGGCGGCGGAGTGATTCCGGTGCTGGTGCAACCGCAGCCGCAGGTGACGACCAATCCGCAGTCAACGCCACAGAACTGGACCTTTGCCATGGCCACGCCCACGCAGGCGGGCATGCTGCTGACGCCTCAGTTTGCCACAGCAGGTCCTGCAGGTCCGCCCGTAAATCCCACACCCATTCCAACCGGCCATCCTGTTTACTATCCGGAACTCTTTGGCGGAACTGCTGCTCCCCTTAGCACCTCGAACCTGTTCGATTTGCGCGCCACCCTGCGCGCCTTTGATAATGAGAATGCCGATTTACCGGAGCGCATGCAGCCCCACTTGACAGGTGATTATCAGGCGGAGCTGGGTAGTAGAAACTATCCTCCTGCAGCAGCTGCAGGTCCTGCAACACCCACATCGACTTTATCCAGCCAGGAGAAGGCTGCGCGGCAACTGAGCAGCACTTCCTCAACTCTGGCCACATCCTCGTTGACGTTTGATAAATTGCCAAAGACGTCGTCGCCTTCGCTGACGTTAACTGAACTGCCGACTGCAGGAGGAGAAGCGGGACGAGCAGCAGGAACAACTTCTGGCCAGGATGTGGGCGGGCAACCGCAAGGGGAAGTTGGCGACCTGGATGCCTGGACAAATTCACGCGTGACTAAAGTCGAGTATGAAAAATCACCAACTGTCGTTGGGCATAATGAGCCGGGCCAGCGACATCAGCAACATCAGCCAGAACATAAGCAGATACGCCAGCAGCAGCAATATCAAGAGGTACAGCAGCAACATCGAGAGGTACAGCAGCCACATCAGCCATCGCACGACTTTGAAGCATACTTCGGTGAGCTGAAAATCGATGAGTCGTCAGGATGGCAGGATGGCAAACTCAAACTCATACACACACCCAATCCCCACGAAGACAAACGCCCTTTAAACGTGCGTTCCAGCGAGGCTGGATCAGCGGTTAGTGGCAAAGTTGGCATCAGCAACGATTTGCTGGACGAAGTCAAAGCCAGCCGGGCGGCACTCGAAAGAGCAGCGGCTGCGGTTGATGAGCAGCTGGCAAGGGGTAATCAATTGTCGCCGCCAAGCAGCCAGGACCCCAAAACCGGTGTGTCGATTGAGAATATTGAAAATGCCATTTACGGCGAACGTTTGACAGGAGCTGGGGCAGGACCTGGAGCAGGAGCAGGAGTGACTGCGACAGCAGGTGAGGCAATGGCGGCGGCAGCGGTCACACCCACGCAGGGATTTTTCGAAAATTTGGTAACCAACACATCGCCAGAGGAACTTCAGGAAGTGGAACAGCAACATCAACATCAAAAGCAGCAGCAGCAGCAACAGCAGGTGGAGCCAGAGGTGTCCGGTTACGGGCAATACGATGCCAGCAGCTATGGCGATGCCAGTGAGCCCATCTATGCCAGCATCGATTCCGCCAACCTGCAGCCAAACGCAAAAGTGGAGCCGCTTTACAGCGAAATCGGAAATCCCACAGACTATCAGCCGTATGCAACAACAACTACGGATGCGGGAGCAGTTGTTGCAGATGTACCTGCTGCTGCCGCTGCTGCTGGTGCTGCTGTCCCACCCGAAGTTGCAGCAACTACAGGAGATGCCAATGGTGAGGTCCTGCCGCAGGAGTACTCCAATATTGATTACGGCAACTACGAGGCTGGGCAATATGGGACCGGCTATGATCCCAACGCCTATCCGGGCTATATATACGATGAGGCAACTGGCCAGTATATAGCCGATCCCAATGCCGCTCAATATGCGCCAGATGGTAGCTATGCAGGTCAGGAGTACGATGCCAGTGCGGTGCAAAATTATGACTACAGTGCCTACGAACAGCAACCGGATCAGCAGCAGCAGCAACAGGAGGAGCCACTGCCAGGACAAGAGCAACTGATGCAGCAGCAGCAGGAAGCGTATCCAGTAAGCGAACGGGAGGCAGAAGGGGTACAGGAAGTGGAAGAAAGTCCGGCTGTAGTAACCAGTGCTCCGCCGGAACAGCCAGCCACCAATAAACCCCTCAAACCCACATCGATACTTTCGACGACAGACAAACAAGCGGCGCCTAATGATGCGCAGCAGCAGCAGCTGAAGAAGAAGAAGCGCGTTAATTTCGTTGACAGCAGCGAAACGGATGATAGCTCAAGCGCGAAACCGACCCCGGCCGCAAATCAAGGACCTTCTCCTGTAGCCGTCACCTCTCCAGCCACACCCCCAATGGGAGCCGGCAGCGAGAGTGACTTCGATTTTTCAACCGGCAGCGAGGCGAAGAATTAGAACAAATGCTGAAAACATTTCGAGCTCTAATTTGTTGCCATTTGGGTTAACCAACCACCCAATAAACCCCCCCAATTCAATGTGAACGACCGCTTCGATTTATTGCCAATGCATTCGGTGGGAAAAAAATTCAGGAAAAATCCAGGAAACACAGAGGAAAATGGAAAATGAAAGGAGAAGCGACAAATAGTTGGAAAGTTCTTTTCTGGGGCAAAATGGCTAACCTCAAACCACAAAAAAAGTTGTTGCTTACTTCGGCGACGACAAACTAATAATACTCGTCTAATTCAATATTCTTAGTTGCAAGTCAAATAAAGCCAATAAACTAATAAATGTTGTTAAATTGCTTTAAAAACATTATAGGAAATAAATTATGGTAATAAAATTATATTATTAGAATCATTATAAACAAAAATATATAATTTATTGCTTTAGATTTATCATTTGACCATAATAGTTAAAAATCTGTGGAGGATCTAAAATATAGGAGCATAAAACGTTTCGAGTTTAAAGCACTTTTTATTTTAACTCGACTTTAAAAAGGAAAGGCCTGATAAATTGATAGCTTAAAAGGTTTTTAACGTAATTTCGCTGATTATGACTATTAAATGAATTTATTTGAATATTTTTCTTTAAGCCTAGTGTATTAAACTGTGCTTCCATTAACTTTTTGTCATGCTTATTTACCATCCGCATTCAGCCTTGACACAATTCAGCTGTTAACTGTGCGTATACGCAATATTTCGTATTAATACTTGGCGCTGACACACATACGCCACCGCGAATGGCCTGGGAAATATTTCATTAACGACATCGGTAATAAGATCAGCAGCTGTTGCTGCCAGTCCGCAATTTATCAAAAGTGCAATTGTCTTTGCCGTGGGTCTCGAAATTACCTTTCGGCCCGCTATATTTGCTGGCTGGCCAACACTCGCTGGGATCGCTGCCAATGACACTAATTATGTGCGGCCAGGCGGTTAAAGCCACGTCCAGCAAATATGCTGATTCGCGATATGAGGAGGATATGAGAATACGCTCAACTACTCATCCGCTGGCGGAGGCTGCTTGCTTGGCCAACAATTGCCAACTTAATTGAAATCATGCCAGCAAAAGTACAATGCAGGCTCTATATATATATTGCATAAGCAATACATATAATCCTGTATATATACATGGAATTTTCCGTTGGAAATTTTAACTTCATTCCCAGTTAAGTCTGCAAAAGCGTTTATATTTTCATTTTCGACTAGCGGCTCCAACTGTTGCTGACATTTTTCCATCAACTTGAGTGGCGAAGGACATTTTTCTTTCGTTGTACAAATTTCAACCGTCATTGATGAGATCATCGCACTCATTGGCATGCATTTTTTATGCCATTATTCATGACGGTACGCGTTTTCCGCTCGGAAGTGTTTTTAATTCCATTTTTTAAATAATTTTATAAAGTTTTTTAATTACACTTCAAGTCATCATTATTTATTTTCTTTATTTCTCCTCTGGCTTAATTTGAATTAATTTCTGCATTGAATGGACAACAGTAAAAATGTAATTAATACATATAATTGGCCTGTCGCAATGTCAACGGTGAGGCACATCAAACAGTTAAATCAAATGTCAATCAATTTTTGTGGTTGAGTCATTAAATATTTATAAAACCATTGGGAGTACGCCGCACTATACCACACGCAACTGTCCCTTCGCATATTTCCGTATTTAAAGCCAATTATTGCTGGGAAATTACTGCAGTGTCGGGTAAATAGACAAACATGCCCCTTCCTTTGCCATCGAACCCATTTTTGTTTCACTTTTTAATGAGTTGAACATTTGAAGCCGAACGAGCGAGAAAGTGTATACCGAAATGAAATGAAGGAAGAAAATCGAGCGGGTAAATGGGGCAAGGCTGGAGTGAAGTGGAACTTTTTCAACAGAAATTCGCAATTAAATGTAACACACAAAACCTCAAAGGCAAATGGCAATATAAAATGTAATGGGCCACATTTAAATGCCCTCAGCCAGGGGAGAAAATTCAGACAAATTTCCAAACGCTGTGTCACTTCAAATGAAATATTTGCATTGACCCAAACTTTTGCCATTGATAGAAAAGGTTTTAAATTCATGCTAATGACGACGCAGAAAAAACCCCAATTTCTTATTAAGCAGCTAATTGTGAGCTCAATTTACAGCAAATTGAAAAATCCCCAATAAAGGTCCGTTTGAAATTAAAGCCGGGCTGCTTGAAGTGCGAAGGCAAATATGTTGAAATTACATTGCAAAGATTTGTGGAGAAGTGGGGAAGCGTTATTCACGCCCCACTACATAAAGCTTATAAAGCGTTTTGTCAAAGAAAACATTATATAAATACCATATGCACGATGTGTGTCCTTGTCAGCGCAATTCAAAAATAAATTGCAAAGCAAATCAAATCGACACGTCGCAGGTAAGAAGGATAAAGGATTATAGCTGCTTCGCCCACAGTCTGCATAATTGAGTGGCGCTTATTTATGCACCCCCGGCAACCGTATAGCGCAAACAACGGGGAACCCCGGCGTCCCCCAATCAATGCATCCCCAGTATCCAGGATCCCCAGGACAGCCCCCCTCGAAATCATTCCATTTTCAATGTGGTGTTGTTCTGCAAAGAAGGAAGAAAAAATATAATCAGTGCTGAAATTCAATTTCGAAATAAAACGCAAACGCAAATCGAGAAGCAAAATTTCCAATGCCATCGAACATATGCTGGGTTAGGGTTCTGGTGGTGCGATGGCTTCGAAAGATGGTTGCGGTGGTTGTGCATCGTGTGTGTGTGTGTGTGTGTGTGCGCACTCAGTGAAGCAGAAACAAACAAGGTGGAACACCAAGAGCCACCATACGTGGCGTATGATTGACGGTTATGCAAATGACATTTTCGGGGTAAAGGCAAGACTTTGCCTGATAATATTTATAGAGCAGTTATGGTATGAATAAAGAAGTTTGCTCTGTGGGGAACATAAATGATGGATTGAACCTGTCGGAAATTAATTTCGAGTTGTAATAACTTCTGGTGCAGATGAAAGTTTTCAAAAATACAATATCTAAAGTCGTGTTCAGCATTTTAGTTTATTGCTTGATGTATATAATCTTTGGAAAACATGTAAAACGTATTTTAAAGCCCAATTACATTCATCTAACAAAACTGCAAAATACATTAATGTTTAGAAAACTTTGTGAAACTTAAAACTCCAATGTTTTTCAGACATCAAATTTAGGGTACGGCGATATGATATTCTTTTGTCTGCCTGTCCGCTAACAAGCCTTTATTTTGGTTGGGTTGGGTTCATTGTCACAACACAAACATTGGCCAATGGATATACTATAGTTTTCAGTCCCAGATCCAGCTCATCGGGCGTTGCACTGACATTAACGCTAATTGAAAACATGAAAGGCGATACACCAGCCAAAGTCCCTGTGTGCCCGCCAACCGTGATGATTAGTGCACGTGCAATGCTTTCAGCCCGACTGTCTGTCGAATACCGGTCGATGTGTAGTCTCCCATGCCACCTGTCACCTGCCCCATGCCACCAGACACCTCTCGCTTCTCACTTCTCACCTGACTCCGCCGGCGTTTTCCTGTTCAATTTCGTGCTATTTTCATGGTGAAAAGATAACAAAAGTTTTTGCCTCACTTTGCCGCGCTGGCAACATAAGAGTTTTCCCCACGTTTTTCCGCCAACTTATTATTGTTTAAATATTTACACTGGAAATGGCGGCAGCGGTAGCGTTGTCGTCGGCGGCAGGGGTGCGATTTCTGGCGTCTTGCTCCGTGTCGTTTTCGTTGTCCTTGTAGGTGCAGCCATATGCGCGTCAAGTTCTTCCAGAGCTCTTCTTTTGGGGGGCACAAAGTTTTCGAGGCACTTCTGCTTTGGGCCCAAACTGGAGCCGTGGCATTGTCACACAGTTGTCTTCTGGGTGGTGCGACTTTTGGCACAGAGACCTTGCCGGCGGTATACATATGGGCACTGAAAGAAACAACATTTTCCTGGAATATAGATTACTTATATTTCAGAAGCTATTAGGACAGTAAAGCTTATTCAAGGGACAGTAAAGCTTACAATATGAAAACTCATAGACATTCCTATTTTTTTTTCAGTGTGCGAGCATAAATTTCCCCGAAGGCTTTGAATCCTTTCAGCAGGCAGCAATGACAGACGGTGCCTTCGATTCAAGTTCCCTCTTTATATGGATGGTTACCCCAAAGTTGGGACTTACTTTGGCGATTAGTCGATTCCCGTTTTTGGGGCAAGCGGAATTCGTTGATGATGATGTGCTGCATGCCTGTACTGATATGTAAGTATATATCCCATGTCGGATGCTAATGCCAGCGCTCACACTGGCAATCGTACTTATTCAGATGATGGGGGAATGTTTTCGCATAAACATCACGTCGGTCACGTTTCACGTTTGTCCGTTACAGCTACATTTATAGCTATAGCTACAGTCGGAGCTCCACTTGGCGATGCTCTTTTCAGCTTTTTTCTATATTGTTCGACTGCAAATGTATGGCCAACAGTCAGCCAGACACGTATGACAGTTTTACTACGATGGCAAACAATGCTAATAATCATCATAATGCTTTTGAAGTGGCGCAAATATTTGCCAAGCCCATAAACATAAATCAGCAGGGTGGTGGTTGGTTCCTTCATAGTCCATGTGGGCCTGGTTTAAAATGTTGGCTGGCTGGCAGGCAGGCAGACCATAACATATATACCAGGACATTGAATTTACGTTCTGTCAGATGGAGAAGTAGAAGGAGGCAGAAGGATGAGATGCCTCCATGTACAATTTGCAATCAGGCAAAACTAATTTGCCCAATAAGCCTCGGGCGAAGAGGTCAAAAATGTATTTCGGATCGAAACCGACAGTTGCAGTAGTCGTCGATTCGTCGATTCGTGCTCCAAATTGCACAGATAATGGAGCAAAATCAACTTGAGCTGATATTGACAATTCAGTGCCACAAACACAGAACTTTCTCAGCTGCTTCGGCCAATTGAGAGATTCCCAAATGACAGTGGAATTGATTTTCATCGATATGGCCGCAACCATGTGCTTCAGCATTTCATATTCATATGCGAACGTGCTCCTGGCACTCGATTGTGATTGTGAGATTGTGAAATTGTGAGAGTGTCCCTGGCAATGGCAGCCAACCGCAATGTAATTGATGTGGATTGCGGGTGCCTTATACTCCGGCGGCCCAGTCCGCACTTCTTCATGTTGTTATTCATTAAAATCCCAGCCGAGTGCTTTTGTCTCTCACGAGATGGTCTCGAGTGTGTGGGTGGAATCGGAATCCCCTTTTTGGGGGCTAATCTGCATTGTCTGGCTGGCAACATCGAAGATACTTGGATACGGGGATACTCGGAAACACGGCTACACATGTCGCATTGTGCTGTTTCTTTCAAGCGCAACTTTAAGTTCTCCTAGAGAGGACCATGTTTCAAGTTCGTGAGACTCGTGAGTTGGTTGGAGGTATGATATAATACACTTGGAAAAATATAGCAATTAAATGAAAAGTGCATCAGAAAAATGTAGACTAAAAGTTAGCGAAGAAGTTTCATTGAAGAAATCATATTATTATGTTGGCAGAACTAGTTGGAAATCATAAACGTAAAGGCAAGTCAATCATTCATCGCCAATAGCAGAAGTAACACCTAAGGTTATAAACGATTTTCCTAAGTTTCAGTTTTATCTATATCCCTAGTGCAAGGATCTCACATCACAATAGTATTCATATCCCATATCCCTCCCATCTAGAGGCTCTGGTGGAATTTTCACTTTTATTGTTTAAGCTTTCAGCACAGATTGTGCGCGTATTATTGAAATCCCTTTTGTGCGCCCCAGGCAGGCGACACACGCCATCCCAAGACCCAGCTCCAAACTCTCTACTATGCTCCATTCCAACAAACATTCCACTGCCAAGTCTCCATTGTTTCGCACGGCTTGGTGGCTTAGGTGATGGCATTACCCAACTCCAGGCAACGGTGTTCGGAGCTCCGTCTCCTGATTTGTACAAAACAAAAGCCTTGCTGCGAATGGCAAAGTTATTTGAAAGCATTGATTACATATTGATAGCAAAAGACAGACTTTCAGTGCCAAGTCAAGGAAAACCGCCAACCACAAGCGCTAGAAACGTTGAAAGGAGAGCTCCGTATCTTAGTACGAGCAGCAAACACGCTGCTATTCAGCCAGGTTCTTTATCCCCAACAATTGATACTTCCTTAAATTTGTTTCGCATCCTGGCAAGCGATTTTCCGTTAGATAACGAAATACTTATGGCCCAAACCGAAGCTTATCACATGCTTCAGGTGGTATTAGGTTGTGGGTAAATATTAATTAGAGAGTTTCAATCGCTTAAATCGTTGAGAAATGTTTAGTTTTTCAACTAAAATTTTAAGTTATAATAGCATTACTGTTAATTGGTCGGAATTTAATCTGCAGTTGGCAAAACATCAAACTTTGTTACAGACGGTGTATCAAAGTTTTGTATTTTTTAGACACCCTCTGATATTTAGTATGCATTTTTGCTAAAATTCTCGATATAACAAGTATTTACATAAAACTAACAGAACTCGGGGGTGTTAAGAAAAATATTTTTCGTTGCAAGTTTTATTTGGCTTCGCCAGCGCTTTTTCGGATGGAATTCTGAATACGGGTAGAGGTTTTCGCAGTATATATTCTCTGAAATTATTAAATTGAAAGGGTACTCATGCAACATGACTAAAATAAATAATACTTTTTGATGAAATTCAAAAGTAAATGCTTAAAACCATCTAAAAGAAGAAACTTCAACTTGCACAGTTATATAAACAATATCAGGCATTATCAACTTATTTTAACTGTTTTTTAATATTAAAATTTACTTTGTATTTAATTCTTTTGTGATTTGAATGAAATATTAAATTTTTTATAATTAAGCTTATTTTCTTCTGTTTGTGTGAAAATTTGAAGCTACTTATCTATCAGGATATGAGATAAAAATGCATTAAGCCTGTCTCCATGACGACGGCACGTGATCCGATTTATGGATTGAAAATAGGGGAAGAGTCCTTGTAAGTCATGAAAAGGTAACGGGTGAAGTAGATGCTGAGTGGAAAGGTGGGCAGGGGGGGCAGTGCAATTTAATGCGCCATGGCCACGGATATCCGTTTAATGGCCATGAATACATAAATAATAAATAATAAAATTGTATTTGTTTATTGCTCGCAGACACTCGCATGCAGCCAACGTGCAACTTACACATTGCCTTTATGCGGATTTATTTACCTTTGCGAATAAAATATATCAATATGTGTATATATAAAAAAAAAAACACATTTCTTTTTTATGTTAAAGTTAAATGCAATTTAAACAATACACAATATATTTATAATAAGAATGATAAAATGCAGGGGAAAAAAGCGATTTATATACGGACTATCTGCGCGCCAATGCCAGAGATTGGCTATTAAGGCCATGTAAATCTGCGGGTCTGTGTGAGTATGGACGAGCACTTCCGTTTTCCTGTGGCTTGTTAAAAATTATTTAATTTTATTGTATTTCAATTGTTTGCTGCGGCAGGGAGGAAACAATAATCCAAAGACATTGTTACTTCGCTGTCCTGCATAATAAATGAGGAGTCTCCATCGCCACTTTTCCAGGATCTATGGCACATCCCACTTCGTCACCTCATCATCCTCCCCAACCAGCGACAATGCTAATGCATGCAATTTGTGCTGCTCTCGAAGTTGAGTGTCATGGAACCAATGGCAATTTGGATTTTTTTTTGATAAATTCTTTTATGTTAAGGATTTATATCATTTTACTATGTTAAATATATTTTTAATTCGTTATATATTTAATTTCATAGAAAGTAATGTTTTACGAAACATTTTTTAAGCTCTTGATTAACACAAGCAACATTTTCCAGCAAATCAAAAATGGAAAAGTAAGATTCACATTACAATAATAATAATAAATATATTTATTATATATTTTACATATGACTAATTCTTTATTTAGCTGTACTCCTTCAGAATATCTAAGCGACAACACTGGTGTAAAGTGGACCAGGATCAGAGTATGTTGCTATGGCAAATTAAAAATGCCATTGGCACGGAGTCCAGCATGCAAATGCATGTCCATGTCATAGAGTTACACAAAGTGCTTAATCAAGCTTAAAAGAAAAGGACTCGAAAAAGAAACATACATGGCCAAAGTAACAAAAAATAAAAAAAAAGGGAAAAAAGAAAGCAAGGGGAAGCCTAACCGAGCTATGGCCAAAGAAGGATCAGGATGCGGAGAAGGTGCAGCGCACTCATTGACTGTGCAAAGTGAAGTGAAGTAGTTTAAAATTAAAAAGGACACTTAATCCCGTCAATGTCTTGCCATCGCGCCGGCAACCCTCATCCGTATCCGAATCTTCGTGTGTGCATGTGTATCCCAGGATCCCAGGGAAATTCCAGCACGGGATTAGCTGGCGGTTGGGGATTGAACAAGGGGGTGTTTTCGTTTGATTTGGCTTGTGCTGGATGGGAGCATCAGCTTGCGAGTGGATGAGGATGTGAATAGTGGCAATGGTGATGGTGACGTTGGATGTTTGCCCACTTTGGCTCACAAGAAGTGCAATTATGTGCACAAAATGGAAAATGAAGCAAGAAAATGGAGCAATTGAAAGCGACAGATGGAGGAGAGATGGAAATGTGTGGATGCACATGCAATCGTCGAAAGACAATGCTGATTGCTGGCCAAAGACAAAAACAATTTAACCCACATTTGCATGGAACGGTATATGGAAATTACCAGCGTTATGACGTGGAAATTGGCCAGGCACCAAGATAGAAATCTTCCAGGGGAACACCAAACGGAACCCCCAACAACAAGCAACCCCTCATGGATCATAGCCCACATCTTATCTTGCTAATTAGTGAAATGTGCTTGCCTTGGCATATTGAATAATTAGGTAAGTGAACAGGCAAAGGTACACATTCAATTAGAACCTATTGGAATACCAGTTATATTAGAAAATATTGGAAACTATAACAATTTCTACATACATTTTTGATACATCAGATAAAATTTAATTGAGTTTTAGCTAAGGAAAGTAGATTATAAGCTATACAAACTTAGAATAGCAAAAATATCCTAAATGTTAAATGATATTCAAAATATTTTTAAATGAGAACTCAAACTCTATTCAAAACTAATATACCTCTAATGGCTAGACGTCTAGGTATTCTAAAGCCATAGTTTTTATTATGTTATCCTTAAGTGAAGCTCTTCAGTTGGTTTTTATACATCATACAACATGGTGGCCAAAACAAGCCGTCTGCTGTCCACAGCCTTTCCATATCTCCAGATCTTTTCAGTGTTCGGCCTTACACCGCCGCCTCAAAGTTTTGGTAAAACCTCTCACAGACGACTCAGATGGTATTTGATGGCTGGATATGCCTGCTATGCCTGTTTGATCCTTTTGGTGGTCTTCGCTGTAACCTACTTCAACATCAAAGCCATAAATGAGGAAGTCTTGGATTACCATTTAGCTGACTTCACCAGAGTGATGGGTACCATTCAGAAGAGTCTGTACTCTATCATGGCCATTGCCAACCAACTTAATATGTTGATTAATTATCGTCGCCTCAGTGGAATCTACGAGGATATTGCAAGTCTGGAAATTGATATAGATGAGGCATCTCAGTGTTTCGGTGGTCAAAGGCAGCGCTACAGTTTCCGCTCCCGTTTGGCTTATTTCGTTGGCTTATGGATGATCTTGTTGATTGGCTCAATGCCCCGTCTTACCCATTATGCAATGGGTCCCTATGTCAGCCAACCAAATAAGTTTCTCACCGAGTTCGTCTTGCTAATGCAACAACTCAAGGCTCTGGAGTACTGCGTATTTGTTCTCCTGATTCATGAACTGGTGCTACGATTGCGCCATACTCTTCTTCAGCTGCAGGAGGAATTAGCGGACTGTCATCAACAGAACATGCTCCAAGCTCTGTGTGTGGCTTTGAAACGAAATCAGCTGCTTATGGGACGCGTATGGAGACTGGAGGGTGAACTGGCGAGCTACTTCACCCTGACCATGATGCTCTTGTTCATCTACAATGGACTTACTATACTTCATTTGGTCAACTGGGCCTACATAAATACATTCCTCGATAATGATTGCTGTCGATATGGTTTGATATTATTCATAATTGAAAGTTAATGCATATATAACGTTAATTATAATTTCTAGATCGATTTTTTACTTCCACTTTACTGTTAATAAACCTTCTGGTGGCCTGCCTTCTAAGTCAGCGGTGCATCAATGCAGTAAGTTTACTTGAAAATATATTTCCATTTCCCTTGATTGATATTAAATTATATATATTCAGTACAACTGCTTTCCAAGAATCCTACATCAGATCACAAGCACGTCTGCAGTATCTAACTTTCCCATGTTAACCAGAGGCTTGCGGGAGTATTCCTTGCAGATGCAGCACTTGAAACTGCTCTTCACCTGCGGCGGATTCTTCTGACATTAACTTAAAATACTTTGGAGGGGTAAAATATAATGATATATAGAGTTTCTTATTTAATAGTTTATGTTTATAGATGCTTATCACCATCCTGGGCTACATCATTATTCTCATACAGTTTAAAATCCAGGCAATTGCTGAGAATAAATACAAGAATGGCGGCTAATAAAATCAAAATTAACCATTTTAAACACATTTTAAATAAATAAAATAGCTAACCGATTTTAATATACTTCAAAAAGACTTCAAAAGTAGAGTATGGTATAAGAGACTTCATTTGTATTTGACAAGTTTTAAAACTGGGAAAACCTGATGATTATCTTATGTAAGCAATTAATGGAAAGTGTTTACGAGCCAATTTATTCTCTTAGTAATTCCAGGTGCTTTGAACAGTGTCTCTCAACACCTGAGTAGAAATGGAAGCCAACCGCAGTCGTCTGCTGACCACAGGTCGTCCTTACCTTCAGGTTTTTTCGGTATTCGGACTTACACCTCCTCCAATTTTATTTGACAAAACCCTCGACAAGCGTCAACAGCGTTACTTTAAGGCAGCATATATCTGCTTTGCTTTTACAATACTTCTGGTGGTCATCTATGAGTGCTATGTTAACATTATGGCCCTGCAGCTGCATCTTTATCAATTTCACGTTGAAGACTTCAGTAATGTTATGGGAAGAACGGCAAAGATTATTGTGGTGGCCATGATTATATGCAACCAACTAAATATGGTAGTGAACTTTCGACGCCTTGGTGAAATCTATGAGGATATTGCTGATTTAGAGGCGGAAATAGAAGATATTTCCAGGTGTTTCAATGGAAAGCGACACTGGTGTACTTTCCGACTCCGTTTGGCCGTCTCCATTGGTTTATGGATAGCGTTTCTTGTGAAATTGGCTCCACCTTTAATATTGATCGGCCTGGGACCCTTTCTTCACTGGGCAAATAAGTTTCTCACGGAGGTTATACTTTTAATGTTACAACTTAAAGGACCAGAGTATTGTCTTTTCGTGTTATTGGTCTATGAGCTGATTCTTCGAGTGCGCCATATCCTAGAGGAGATTCAGGTTGAATTGGAGATCTGCCACTCCAGCGAAAGAATTCAAGAGTTATGTGTAACTCTAAAGCGGAACCAGTTGCTGCTTGGGCAAATCTGGAGGTTGGTGGGTGAGATTGGCATATATTTCACCTTGTCTATGACGCTGCTGTTCCTCTACAACGGACTGACAATCCTGCACATTATCAACTGGATGTTAATAAAATATGCTAATCCCAACGATTGTTGTCAATACAGTTAGCTCCTCTTAAAAGTAATTAAGAGCTTTTATTAATTTATTCTTTTTCTAGTGAGAGTTGGTGCCAGTCTTTTATTAGCGATCAACCTTCTGTTGGTCAGCTATTATTGCGAAAGCTGTCTAAAAGCTGTGAGTATGTCTGTTAAACTTTGTATCTTAAATTTTACTACCCTTTTTATTTCAGTACTTAAGCATTACATACATTCTTCACCAAATAGCTAAATTACCTGTAGTTGAGCAACTTCCAATGCTACAAAGGGGTCTGAGGGAATACTCTTTGCAAATGCAACACCTGAAGCTACTTTTCACTTGCGGCGGATTATTCGACATAAATCTAAAAAACTTTGGCGGGGTTTGAAATGCTATATAAACCAAAATATTAATTTAAAATCTAATGTATTTGTTTCTCGTTCCAGATGGTGGTCACTATATTCGGCTATATAATTATTTTAATACAGTTTAAAATTCAGGGTTTTGCCCAATTAAAATATACCGATAATATAAGCCATATTGTAGAATAATTTGTTGTGTTCTTTGACACATTTCTCTTGATAGATCACTTTATTTCTGATTGCTAAGCCTTAAATTATATCTACTTATTATACAAATTCCTCGAAAATACCGAAAGTTAATGATTTCTAAAAGTAAAATGAATAAAAACCGAAAAGCGCATTTTTATTTATAAACCAATAAAGAATGTTTGTAATGAAAAAACTAATTTATACTGGAAGTCTACTTAATATCGTATCAAAACATCTTAGCTTTAATCTCGTAATTAAACTAATTAAGGAAAAATTGTTTCCAACATGGTTAACACGCACCCCAACAACTTCTGCCAGTATATTTTAGCCTTCCGCTGGTCATGGAACCCAATAGAAGTCGTATGCTGACCACAGCTCGTCCCTATCTTCAGGTTCTTTCCATATTTGGACTCACACCTCCTCCTGTGTTTTTTACAAGGACATTGCACAGGCGGCGCAGAGGATACTTAATACTAGGATATGGCTGCTTCCTGTTTCAAATGCTCCTGATGGTCATTTATGAGTGCTACGCTAACATCGTGGTACTACACCAGGAAGTTAACCTGTTCCAAGCGGAGGACTTCAGTAAAGTTTTGGGGAGGACGCAGAAACTTCTTGTGGTGGTCATGGCCACGTGCAACCAACTAAACATTTTGCTAAATGTCCGCCGTCTGGGATGTATCTACAAGGATATTGCGAATCTGGAGCTAGATATAGATAAAGCTTCTATCGGTTTAAGTGGCCGAAGACACTGGTGGAGCCTGCGCCTCCGATTGTCGTGTGCTGTGGGACTATGGATGGTGATGATTATAGGCCTTATGCCTCGGTTTACCATTGGACGGATAAGTTCGTTTCATTGGGCAAATCAAGTAATGACGGAGATCGTTTTGATAATGTTGCAACTGAAAGGACCAGAATATTGTCTTTTTGTGATTTTAATCTATGAGCTGATTCGTCGGGCACGCCATATCCTCGAGCAGATTAAGGTTGATCTGGAGGATTGCAACTGTGGGGAGAAGATTCAGGAGCTGTGTGCGGCCTTGAAGAGGAATCAGCTTCTAGTGGGACAAATCTGGAGGTTGGTGGGTGAGATTGGTATTTACTTCACCCTCTCTATGACGTTGCTGTTCCTGTACAACGGGCTGACCATTCTGAACATTGTCAACTGGTCTATTACAAAGTATTTCAGCCCAGACGATTACTATCAATACAGTAATACATCTCTAAAAAAAAGCCTGAACAATTTCATTTTATTAATACTCCTTTCAGGGCGACTTGGATCCAGCCTTTTATTATCTTTCAATCTTCTATTGGCCTGTTTTTACAGTGAGTGCTGCATAAGAGCTGTAAGTATCACTAATTTAAAATTATGTCCATTGTTTTACGATTTTAAATATATTTCAGTATCGTAGCATCACAATAATCCTTCACCAAATAGCTGCATTACCCACAGCTGAGGAATTTCCAATGCTAAAAATGGGTCTAAGGGAATACTCCTTGCAAATGCAGCATCTGCAGCTAAATTTCACCTGCGCTGGGTTCTTCGACATCAATCTCAAGAATTTTGGAGGGGTAAAATTGGTCATACAAATGAAAACTTCTTACTCAACAACTCTTTTTTAGATGGTAGTAACTTTATGCGGTTATATTATTATTTTGATACAATTTAAAATACCGGGTTTTGCGCAACAAAAATTTAGACAAAATATTAGCGAAATTTCAGATTAATCTGTCTATTATTAAGACCCATTACATTACTTTTTTTAAAGTGTAATGAAATTAAGTCACAATAGCAAAACGTTCTTAACTGCAAAAACCATTCTGATCATCTTATCGAACTAATTATGGGTTAAGTGTTTTTAAACTGGTTTAAGGCCAACTTTACGACAGTATCTCGCCGGACATGGAAGCCAATAGAAGTCGTCTGCTGACCACAGCTCGTCCTTATCTTCAGGTTCTTTCCATTTTCGGTCTCACACCACCGCCCCTATTTTTTACCAGAACTTTGCACAAGCGTCGAAGAGGTTACTTGGTGGCAGGCTATGGCTGCTTCTTATTGGCAATACTTCTGATGGTCATCTATGAGTGCCATGCTAACATTGTGGCCCTGCAAAGTGAAATTAATCTGTTCCACGCGGAGGATTTTAGTAACGTGATGGGAAGGACCCAAAAGATTATCATGGTAGCATTGGCTACTAGCAACCAACTAAACATGCTGCTAAACTTTCGCCGCCTTAGACGAATATATGAGGAAATTGCGGATCTCGAGAAAGATATAGAAAATGCTTCGAAGGGCCTAAGTGCACGACGTCAGTGGTGGAGTTTTCGGTTTCGATTGGCTCTTTCAGTGGGCTTGTGGATGGTACTCATTGTGGGCCTTACGCCTCGCTTTACCATTGTGGGACTGGGACCTTTCCTCCACTGGACAAATAAATTACTCACTGAGATCATCCTAATAACGCTTCAACTTAAAAATACAGAGTATTGTGTGTTCGTTTTTCTTACTTACGAACTGATTCTTCGGCTGCGTCATATTCTCCAACAGATCTGTGTAGAACTAGAGGAATGCAACTGCAGAGACAGGATTCAGGAGCTGTGTGTGGCCTTGAAGAGGAATCAACTGCTGGTTGGAAGGATCTGGAATTTGGTGGGTGAGATTGGTATGTATTTCACCGTGCCCTTGACGCTGCTGTTCATCTACAATGGGCTTACCATTCCACACATTATAAACTGGGCTCTTATTAAATCTATAAATCCGAAAGATTGCTGTCAATATCGTAAGTATAATTAGCTTAGTAAGTTCTAATTAGGTTAACTATCATTTTCCCTTAAATAGAGCGCATCGGAATAACTTCTTTACTCTCAATCAATATTTTTCTGGTATGCTTTTACAATGAATGGTGCATCAGAGCTGTAAGTGCAACCTTATATTAATACTGTATAGTTTTTGATTAAAAATATATATTCAGTACAATAGCATCCCACGAATTCTCCTCAAAATATACAGCTTTTCTTCAACCGAAGACTATCCAATGCTCAAAATGGGTCTGAGGGAATACTCTTTGCAAATGCAACACCTGAAGCTCCGTTTCACCTGTGGCGGATTGTTCGACATCAATCTTAAGTACTTTGGAGGGGTATGAATTGTAATGTTAATAGAATGTCTATACCAACTATCCTCCTTTTAGATGGTTGTTACCCTGTTTGGCTACATAATTATACTCGTTCAATTCAAAATTCAATTTTTTGCTCACTCAAAAGACATTAAAAATATAAACACCAGCGAATTAAAAATATATAACCTGTAGGATAATACAAAGTAAATTTAAAAAATTATAATATTTAATAAACTTAGCAAAAGCTTAGATAATGAGCTAATGTTGATAATCTTTATCAACAAAAGCAAAATACATGTAGTGTAAATGTAAAGTAAAAATACACAATGCATATTTTACAAGCCTTACATACATTACTCTACTCTACATACAGTGGTGGTCTGAATATTATGTTACTCTCGACCCAAGCAGTAAAAACAACCTCTGTTCAATACCTTGTATATATTTACGTATTTTATTTTTTTTTTAAGACAGCAACCACTCTGTTGTCAGATCGGTATTAGGCTGCCCCTGAGGGACTGCCATTTGAGTGGGCGGATCCATCAGGTTTCACTATATCTAGGTTATTATTGTTTCTCTTATTGCCATCGATCCATCGATCGACCAATTTCACCATTCAAACTCAACTAGCATATTGCTATAAGTAAACTTAGTCTATGCTTTATACATTGAACATTTCATGTTGTTTCATTTTCGGGAATTGTACTCATAATTAGTTTAGTATAATTGCGACGCGTCGTCTTAGGGCTAGAACTTAGTGGCTAGTGTAACTAATACCTACTGCTAAACATCTGCCCACCTAGACCCATCAGTGTTCGTATTGTACAAGTAGCTTAGACCTAAGAAATTGTAGTCTACAGATTTGTCAGTTGGATTACTCGATCGTGAAATGTTCGGTTACGCTCATTTGCTTGGATTCTGTTCTATAACTTCAGTTGGTAATCACAGACTAAATAACTGGAATAACTTTTTGGAAGTTGTACACCTATGCGTATATTTAACTAGTAAACATAAATAATTAACTAATTAAAACTGGCCGCAAACACCAACAAACCATCTAAACAAACCTCCAACTCGATAGAATACATATTTGCACTTCGATTGCGGTACAAATAAGAGATTGCAACATCGCCACTGGCAGTTACATTTACAGTGATTTCAATATAAAGCTCCGATTCAATTAATAACAATGGGTATAAAAAATGTCGCATATATGCTCGGGTGTTAGAAAGGACACTGGTGGTCTTACATAGCTATAGGGCTTACAGCTAATTAATCTACACAGTAGTTTCGGCTAGCTAATCAAAACAGGTCCATGTTGTCGTTCATATAGCTTAACAGGTAGTACAAGTAAATAAAAAGACACACTGTAGGCAGGAGATAATTCAGCAGTAGGTTAACTATTATCCCGTCCCGTGCTTGCCGTTCTCGAACAGGCCTTTCTTGAAAAAAGACGACAGCTGGACGAGGGAGGCGCGTGTTAGGCCGGGTCCCCCGGGTCCCTCGTAGATTGGGCACTGCGGAATCTTCGAGCACACGACGAATAGGCGTCGCAAATATAGTTCCAGCAGACGACGCCGATGCTTTGCCACCGGCTCGCTGTTCGAAGCGAAGAGCTCCCGTCGCGGGAAGGGAAGTGCAGATATCTAGTTGGTAATTAAATAAATTTATTTAATGAAAAATCCAGGTATTCACCAAATATCATACCTTGGCCCCGTAACAGTGCTTCATGCACAGATGCAGTTCCCTGAAGCGACTGTATCGCCGCAGAATGTTCAATTTTCCATCGGGTAGAGCGATGCGAACCTCGTATTCGTAGTGCGTTTGCTTGCCGGCGCCCCGCATCACAAAACTCGGAATGGTAATGAAATGTTCGCCCTCAGCTAAAGGTAAATTAAATATTACTAAATATTTAAAATTCCCATAAACAGCACTACAAAATACTTACGAAACTCGCGCATGGATGGGCATGACCTTGTCATGCTGGGGGAGTAGATCTGCGAGGTGGACTCCTCCATGCTAGTGGGACTCATGACACTTGACCGCATAATGGAACTGGCCAGCTCATATTGTCGCTCCATGCCGGATCGCTCGTCGGCACAACACTGAGCATGTGCTTCCAAATCCTGCACCGATTGCAGCATTTCCTGCTCCATTTGGATATAGCGTCGCTGCAGATCTTGCAGGTCAGCAATGTGTTCATCCAACTGGACCTTGTTCAAGTCCGTTTCTAGATTCTTCATGATCAGTGCTTTCTGGGCGGCAATCTTACGGCGAAGCGAGTGTAGTGGACAGTAGGGTCGTGCCATATCTGAGTGGCGTCCCAACTCGCACGAGGAACATGAACCGGTATCCTCGTCGCTAGTTCGCATTCCTTGCTTATAGTTGTTAAGATGGCCATTCTGGAGAGCCTGATTACGACTGTCTAGGCAGACACCGCTGTCGCTCATAATGGCCTGCGAACTTGGTGTGGCACTGGGCGCTGAGCCAGAACCTCCTATACCCACACTGGTACTTCCACTTCCACTGCTGGGACCGGCGGTACAGGTGCGTGAGGTTTCCTCACTGCTGCCCGAAAGGTCATCCTTGCGCGTGTCCTCTGCCTCGTCCTCTGCATCGCAGGAGCAATTACTGAGCGGCGACTGCTGGCCCTCAGTAATCGTTGGCGATGAGACGAGCGACAAGTTGGACTGGGCGGTGTGGAAGGTATCACAGGTTTCGTAGGTGTCTGACTTGGACACATCATCAGCCTCATTTGTGCTGGTCGAGGTGGACATGGACTTGTTGCCCAACTGAAGCTTCATGCTCTGCTTCCTGGTACGCATCGCCTGAGCCTCAGCCTCGCTTTCTGCGCGTTCCAGACGCAAGCGCTCTAGCTGCGCCTGGATTTCCAGCATGGTTTCATCGACCTTGGCAATTTTTGTAGTGCTGGCATTGAGTATTCTTTCTTTTTCGGCTATTTGCTCGTCCAACTTTCGGATTTCTTCGTTCTGAAATGGTTTAATTATTAATAAATATTTTTATTGATACTTGTTTATACATACATTTCTTCGCACTGTATCCTTTATAAACTGTGCTGCAAACATATCCAAGGAATCCGATACCTGCAATAGCAGTTCATCGTTCAGGGGAGTGCCCTCTTCAATCTTCATCCCCATCTGTGAACACAGAATACATTTGTTAATCGTTTTATTTTATGTGTGCTAACTATCATCTAATCTAAAATCTAGGGCAAAGAATTTCTAAACAAACGAACAAACCTCGTCCAGTTTGCCACAATCTTGCAGTTCCTGCAATTCTTTCGCTACATACTCAGAGAAATCTCGTTTCTTAGAGTCGAGCTGCGTCTGAAACGCTGAAATTTGTCTACACACAATGTCGATCTAAAACGAAAATGGAACGAACAGAAAATCGTAAGGAACATAAAGCCAAAACAAGAAAAACAATAAAGAAAAACAGGCAATGTAACAAGCACAATGATCACTCCATTCATTTTAAAAACAATTATTCGTTACATGCATATAGACGTGTTAGATCGGAGGAACACACCTGAACCTTCTCGTTGTTCTTCTCCCACAGCAGCATGTCCTTGCGGGCGATTAGCTCCTGCTCCCGGCAATTCAACACTTGCAAGCCATCCATTTCCTCCTGTTCCAGGCGGATGAGTTCTTCGGTTAGCTTACGGACTTTGGTCTTGTATTGGTCGTGCATTTGAACTCGTTCCTTTTTAAGAGTAAATTCATGTAAGTATTACTTTATTATACATTTAATAACTTTAATCACTTACCACATTTAGCTGTTTCAAAGCATTTTCAATGGTGTCAAGAATCTTTCGATTCTCATCTTGTATTTCGGGATCATCTCGCGACATAGGACGCTGGGGATAATACTGTCTCTCTGGTCGTTTATACGGCGATGCCCCATCCTCATCCGAGTATATACTGCAGGTTAGCAAGTTCTCCTTGGACGAGGTAATCAAAGACAGCCGAGACATGTCTAGTTGCGATCGACTTAAATCCTTCCTGAGCTTGGCTGCCTCGGCGGGGTTGTTAAAGCGGAAAATGTTGGTTCGGCCCAACAATATTATATCGCCCTGCGAGATCTGCTTAGGTTCGTCAATAAGGTGGGCGTTCACCCAGCACTGAGCCAAAGGCCAGGGATGCAGAGTGACTACTCCGCCCTTTAAAACAATGCTGCAGTGCTGCGCTCGAATGCCATCGCCGGCCAACTCGATGTCCTGCGCCACATCCGCATCCTCACTGCCAATTCTGGTCTCACCCTCCTTCAGGCTGTAAAGGGTCACTCCTGTGGTAACATCGTTATGGATGCCTATTAAATGCGGCATCTCTGAGTCAAGAACCACGCCCACGCCTGATTTGCGCAGACCCAAACTCTTTTGCTCCTGCAAAATGGACTGGGCCACCTTCCATTTCTCCGTCCATTCCTCGGTGAGTACTTTCTCTTGAGCCTCCTTTTTTTGAAGATCGGCCAGTACCTTGAGCGACGGTTGAAGGGAGTGCTGGAGGAAGAGGAATACAAATTGTAATATTGATCTAGAAATATTATATGTTAACAACAACTCACTATATCTCCCGACAGCATGGACTTGAGTTTGTTGATCTCCTCTCTAAGCTCGCGGATCAGCTTGACATTGGTATCCTCATTGACGGTTGGCTTATTAATGATGTTCTTTGCCCGATTAGCGTACCGCAGAGTGCTGAGAGTTTCACTGTAGTTGCAATCTGCCGGCGAAAGAGCTGCAATCATGATAGTCTTGCTGTTGCCGCCCAAACTGTCCTTGAGCAGCCACGTGAGGATTGAGTCGCGGTACGGAATGTAGAGCACACGCTTACTGGCCCCATTTGGGGTGGTTGCCAATGCAGAGCTGCTGCTATTGTGGCCGCCACCCGTCTGCTCCGCCAAAGCCGAGATCACGCTACCCAGAGTCACAAGCGATTTGTTGATGTGGGCACCCTCCTTCAGACGCTGACCCGTTGCCCCCGTTGCATTGGCACGCTCACTGAAAGAAACAACAAAAAGGGGATGAGTCACGATGATGCACTCAAAATAGTTCAAAGAAAATAAAATTTGTATTTTTGCAAGAGGACACTTTTATAGCAGTAAATCATTCACCTCGTTTTGTGATTTGATTTCCCACTAATTAAGAGTTATATATACTTTTTCCTAGTGTGATTTTACTTTCTAGAGCAGTGCTTCATGCTCCGCTTACGTCTACGCTTACGCACCTGCCTGCCAAATCGACCAAATGGATCTTCGAGACTGTCTCGCTTGGCATGTCATTCATGAAGACCGCCTGCACAAATGTGATCGTGAAGATGGCGTGACTTCGACTGCTCGTATCGTTCATGTTGGTGCTGGCCGTGGTGCGTTGTGCATTCCCCCGAGCAATGCATTCCTGTCAATCATTACAGATATTAGTACAAAACTCTGATATGTCCGGAATGTCAAAAGCTTCTTACCTGAATCTCATCGAAATCCGAGACGGCGTGTTGCGACAGGTTCTCCACATAAGGACCTAAGCTACGATGCTCCCGCACTCTTAGCCCATGACCAGTGCTCTGTGCCGCGAGCAGATCCTTGACCCTCTCATTGTAAATCTCTAGATAGCTGGCATGTGTCCTGTAACCGGTGCCCGACTCCTGACCCACTCGCATGCGAGCAAAGAGCTCCTCGCATATGCGTGGTATCAGGCCAGGATTGTTCGGTGTTCCCATCATCGTGAAAGTCTTTCCAGATCCCGTCTGTCCGTAGGCAAAAACACATGCATTGTAGCCTGAAAATAATTGGGATATCACAGCAAATTGTTATTAATTACACATTTGTTAAAGAGTTCTTTGTGAAAAACCTGTGGATTATTAAGTAGTTTTCTGTGAAAGGTTTAAGAACAAAAGCTAAGTGAATGTTGGGCGGCTACCACTCAAGCGCATCATGCTACCCAAAGTTAATTGCCAGTCACGAAGGGTATGCTGCAACTGCTGAACCTCCCAGAAGTGAGGCAAGCACTTCGTGACTGGGTAATGAGAATGCACCGTCACCGGTGACACACCATAACATTTAGAGTGGAAATAAAAATTAAGCAAGCTTGCCACCATACATGGGCTAACACGAGTATATATTTAGTTTGGCTAAAATAGAGACTTAATTGGCTATATGCCGAAACAGCTGTGATATTATAGGTTTTTAATTTTGCTCAATTAAAAGCTCATCTAATGTAATAAGACACCTCTTGATGAGAATGTTATTTAACCAATTAAAATCAAATAAACTGCTCTTCCCTGAGTAAACGTCTTTTGTAAATATTGACATTTCCCATTAATTGATATTATAGCTGGCACTTAAACGGTTATCAGTATGAAGTGGCATTTACTGTCTCCGATTCGAATTGTTTGCAAACTTAGGGAGAAATATGATAAGCGTCAGTTTTGCCAGTCAGAAAAGAAACAGGCGACAAATGTGTTTACTAAAAATGATGACTCAAAGATGAACTATCTAAAAACTTTGACTAGCGCCAACTAATTGCGACATCATCGCTGGCGCCTAGCCAACAGCAATTAAAACCAGCGGATCAAGTGCCTCCAGTTCGAGTTACACAAACTGGGGATTGGATCGGAGGATGGGCGGCTTAAGTGTTTTCAGCAGCTCGTTGGACAATCTCGATGCGATGGCCGACAGGTGTGAGATAAGATTTGCTTTAACATTCAACAACGTCATCGGAGACCGCACAGGTGGTGCAACAACAATTACCGTCAATGCTCAAAGCTTACGGGGATTTGTACGACATTTAGTAAGCTACAGAGAAAGAAATCTGAGTACTGAGACTATATATTATTTAATACTTTACTTTTGATCCCTGGATGCAAATATAATATATTTATCATCATCTTATCTAGTATTGCAGCTAGGTATCTATATTTTTCCTGTAGTTAAATTTGTGTTAAATTCTTTTTCAAATATTTTTATGTTCTGTGTAATTGCACATTCAACATTTTTCAAAGAGTTTTAACTCAAATAACCAGCCAGCCACTTGGACGCCAGTGCGCCCATTGTTTATGGCTCGTTTGGCTGTGTCTCGGTGTATCTGCATAGCGAATGCATGTTAGCCGTTTGTCATTCACAGTCGTACATTCGCATTCCCGCATTCCCGCTGCCACTTTACCAATCTTGGCTTGTCGTAATTTGATATTGAAAGCGTGCCAAAACAACGCGAGGCCCAAACAGCTGTTCCATTTCGCTTGGCATCTTGAGTTGTGGGCGAAAGTTTTGTTTGACTTACTTTCTTGCTTGGCTTTTGCAATCAAATCAAGTCTACTTTAAAGCGAGACGAAGCATTACATACTCTACAATAATTAAGTAATAATTAAGGACTTGAAAGTTGTATACAGCAAAGCTAAAGACTGACAAGGAAAAACCGAATGTACCTAATGTTATATTTTCTAACCTAATCATTAATTATAGGCCTACTAAGTGCGCAATAACTATTTTTATTACCTTTTTATTGTTCAGAACAACAATACAAAAACTAATAGATAATCATAAAGCTTCTAATGAAAATATATATATCATCCTGGCATTTCTGGAAACCTCTGGATGGGCAGTCATCCATCCGGTAGCAGGAAATTCACATGATTATGGCTAACTGCACCTACTTGCATACAAACTTAAATACATTTATAATTAGTCGCCAACAGAGCGTTTCAACCTGCAGCAAGTTGTGTGGGGTTTTTAGTATACATTCGTGCTGTTTTTTTATTTTTAGAGCCGCAATGTTGTTTACAAAGCAGAAAATTTGGGAAACGAGAGGGAAAACCCAATATCAAAGCCAATAAGCAGACGCACAAGGAAAATGTAAACAAAACCGTGAGTGCAAGAAAACAGAATGAAAGAAGCATGCTCTCAGTGTGGGGCTAATGGAAAATGTACACAGAAAAAAATTGCCAAATTTAATTTTAGGAAATAATAAATAATAATATATATAGCTTTTGATAGTTTTTAAGTTCTTTGCAGTTTAGTAATATCATTCAACTTATAGAATATAGATTTATATATTTGTAAAGACAAAATATAAACTAAGACAGTCATCTTAGATTTCTTTTTGTGCAGGTCTCATGTGGGTGATGGCTACAAAGTGAAAGCCGAGACCAACACTCGCTCAATTAGCTGGGGGTTAAATGCGTCACAATTGTGTAATCGAATGGTGTGACCCCTTGGACCTTGGCTTACCTTCGTAGGCACAATCGACGACGTCGTTGCCAAGATCGCTGTACACCTGCTCTTGGGTGGCAAAGTGTGGATCCTCCGCATCAAATGACCAGTAGGAATAGTCGAAGGTGAAGTCATGATGATTGTCCCGGCCGGCATCGCGAATCGACTGTAGACGGGGCTTTAGAAGACGCGTCTTCTTGTTCTCCATTTCCATAATAAGTTGGGCGTCCATGTCGATCTCACTGCAATAGGAAATGCAAATGACATTTTTATTTATTACTTGTCCGTGGAAGTTGTCAGAGCAAATAATGGGTCTCTCTCTATCTCTGGCTAACAGACGCGACGAAGAAGCCTATTGTTAAAGTTTTATATAATAAATGCTTTTTGCTTTTTTCTCCAAAAACACCTCTGTGGCCCGCCCTTTGGGGCCCTTCGTGTCGGAATATAAATAGACCGCACAGCTTGCTCATAAATATTCCTATTAACGATTTTTGCATGACCCGAACAAATGGCGAAAAGTCAGGAGGCGTTTCACGGGGAAAATGAATGGAAATAGAAGCGAAATAGACTGCCCCATGCAATCCAATTGACATGTTTGCCCTGTGATCAGACGACGATGAGCTAGCTACAAATTATAAAAGAAAATCCGGTTTGGAGGGAATAATAAACTTGATTGCAACATCAAAAGGAAAAGCGGCGCAAATAAAAAAGATGGAAACATAGAACATTCGTTTAAAGATGGAGCCGACCGAACCGGTTGACTGGAGTTCATCGGGGCACCCACACGCGGAAATAGACTCCAACTGGAATGAAAAAACACACACGAAGTCGCATCCAAACAAATAGCAGACCCCTGATAGCACCCAATTCAGGGAAAACCGTGGATTTAGTATTTTACTGCATCCATATAGACTCTATTATACGGGTCATAACTTCTAGGCTGAGATATACAGAGAAAAATCACATGATTGTTATTAGAACTACAATTACAAGCTGTTTCTAATTATGGAAGTTCATTTTGGGTCCAACTAAATTAGACTCTCTACCATTTAGTGATTTCCATCATTTTTGTATCAAATAACATTCAAATTTCGTTTATAGGCAAGTAACATTCAATAAATTTTCTCACACTGTAACTAATTTTATTGCAAAACTAAAATGTGTTTTTAATGATTATCTTTGCTGTGTTTATACTTGTTCATTAAATAAATTTATTTAAAAGCCTTATACGGGAATTACCCAGAGAAACAAACATTTATTAAAATTTCACAAAACTTTCATTAAATGTGGTATTTTATTTTGCTAGATTTTAGACTGGGATAAAATTTAGACTTTGGTTTAAAAGATATATTTATTTCATGACTCTCTGCAGTGCCTTGTCCCATTTCGAGCGACAATTTTAGGTCATTCCCCTCGCCACCATGGGCTGGCATGATTACGCCGCTCCACTTTGCCATGCTGCACTCAAGTCGGCTCAGTGCTCATTGCGTTTGAGTGGCTTTAATTCGTTAATCTTTGGCCCGATGCGAGAGCAGACATTCAGATGGAGATTACGGAAAAGAAGAGCGGCTATGTTTGCACAGCTATCGCCCCATTTATCCAAACTCCGTCCTCCAGCGGGAAATTCTTTTTAGCGTTGATTCATTCCTCAATTGAAAATTTTTATGCGGGACTCAGACTCGCTGGCCTGAGTCATTAACGATGAGGTATGGAACTTGCTTGGCCAGTTTCGTGCCAAAAATCAAAATTAATTTGGCTCTTTTTTTTTTTTGGTTTTTTGGGTGCAATGCATATAAACACACTTATACGTAATTATAATAGATTTCTGCTTTTGTTTTCGCATGGAGGCTAAAACAGGCAGTCAGTCTTGCATGTCCACTGAGGAGCCGTGGAAATATGTGCTAAAAATTTCCGTCCGGAGGCCAAACAAACTGGGTAAAAATGTTTACAGTGAAAGCACTAAGTAGGAAAATCTCAAGAAGTCAATTATAATGTGTATATTTTGAGGTATTTGATATAAGAAATACAAAAATAGAAACTGAAATGGAATAATCCAAAATGTTTAGGTCATCAAACAGATATGTATATGTTGCTCTTCTGTAGATTAAAATAAATTGATACAGTTTTATGTAATAAATAAATGTATAATTTCAATGTTTAAGTTTGTTAGTTTCCTTTATGGAGTGCTCCCTGTATACATTATTAGCTGATTTGCATAAGTTGGAGCCAAAACGATGATGTCACAACTCGGCAGGGAGTTAGCTCTAGTTTTTGCTTGCCATTATAATTACAGCATTTGCCTCTGATGATGTTGTTTTATTTCATGCACAATTAACACACGGCAACGGCGTTTTGTATAGGTTGATGTGATTTTTATATCGAACCCAGGAGATGAATGACATCATTACGGGGCATATGTATCTTTCTTTGTCTGCCAGTTCTGCCAACTTCTCTGTGCGTTTGTCTTTCCTCTGCCTTTGCCAGCTTTTGTTTCGATTCGGCTTTATGCGCAAGTAACTGTGCCAAAAGCAAAAGCAATGACCGCTTCGCCAGATAGACAAGATAAAGACACAAAAACAACGGCCACAAAAATAGTTAACGATCGTAGACGAGGTTGGTACAAGAAAATAGGTTTAATGTGGTTTTAAGTAGGCGCATTCGTCCAGACCCACTACTTGCTACTTTTTATGATTTCTTTTTACAGAAATTTGTTAGCCAAAAATGTATAATTTCCAGAGATTCGTTTCCATTCTTTAGGGCTAATTAAATGCGCAACAAATTTTCCAACGTTCATTGAGGGGCGTTTTAAACTTTATACGCCTTATCACGAGTTCCCGACAAACATTCTAATACTCATATTCGAGGTCATTGTAATAGATCTGGAAACTTTTGAGTGGAACTTTTATTTAAAATTTTGTACATTTCATCAATTTATTTTTGGATTATTCAGATCAAAGGCTTATTTAACATGTACTTTCTAAAAAGTTAGTAAATATTTATTTATTTATTAAGCTGTATTTGTAACTGTTTGAGAGGGGTTTAATGAAAATTGGATGAAAATAAGACTTAAGTAACTGGACAAACGTTCTTATTACCTTTAGCATAACCCTAGCATAGCATAGCATATCTGAGTCTACTCCTCCTATTTTTCCTCCATTTTTTTGACCGCAGCTGTAGCCAAAAATAGTTATAGAATATCTGGGCTTACCGGGAGTTAAAGGGGCGAACCCTCACGGCGACCTTGAGTGACGACATTTCGATGGTGGTGGTGGCTTCTCTGGATTCTTGTACTCCTTTATTTGGGTCTTTGGGGTGGTGGGTGTTTTTGCGTACTCGGTACGTACAGTAAACCAAAAACCAAAAAGAATTCGAACCGAAAAAAAACTTGCAGAAGCAGGCTTGTTGTTTTTTCTGGTTTGTTGTTGTTCTTGCCTGACCACTTGCCACGTAATTTGATTTTTTTTGGGGAGGTATTTCCAGGTCGGTAGAAAGGGGGAGGATGGAAGAATTGAGGGAGCAGCACTGGAAATAATTCACTCTGTTGCGTTTTCCAGCGATTTTTTTCTTTTTGCTGTTTTTTGCTCTGCTTTTTAGTTTGTTTTTCTTTTCGTCTTCTTGTATACCGTTATTTCGAGCGATTGCCACCTCCTGTCCGCAAAATTAGCGAACTCTGCGAACTTTTCGCGCCGCCACAAACAACTGCACATACTACAACCACTGATGAAAATAACAATAATAATTGTGCGCAATTCGACATTAAATCACTTTGCACATCGCTGCCATCTTTTTGGAGCTGCTCCTCATCGCAGCTCACTGCGTTGCTTCGCTTTGATTTTGCACCTGGCCATATGTGTATGTTTGCAGATATTCACTAGACACGGATCATTAAATGCAGCGCAATAAATATTAAAAATCCACATGTATGTACACTTTTTTACTTCGATTTAATTTTATACATATATTTATTTTTTCTTTTCACGAACGCGACGCGACAATGTGTTGTTGTTCATCGTTCGACTCGGTGTGGCCACATTGAGGCAAACGTTTTATCCGTTAGGGATTTTCGCGTTTTACTGAATGTCTAAACGGTTTATGGCTTGTGGCCAAACTAATGGTTTAAAACTTTGATATAAAATAGCAAATACTCCAAAGCTATGATTAACGTAGCTTATGTCGTTTTACAGCACTGCTATCAAATTCAAATTCAAAATTATTTTAATTTAACGTTTTTTTTGTAAGCATTTTAGCTGTTAACATGGAAGATTTAGCATTAATAAATTACAATTCTGAACTTAATAAGCTATGGCTGAAGCTACAGATGGTGATTCAGAATTAAATAGCCGAAAATATATCCCCCTTAAAAACAAACAAATGACCCTACATAGAAATTCCTCAGCAGGGCCAATAAAAAACAGCCGAAAAATGAATTACTTTGGAGTGAGTAATCTTATTAAAATTGAATATGAAGTCATTTATGTTTGGCAAACAAAGTCACGTAAACTATTTCGCCGACTTTTGCAAGTGAATTGATGAATACATAATTACCGATCGAGGTTTCACTCTTTTCGACCGTTAGTACCCCCAAAAAGGTGTCAGAAAAATGCCAAAAAAAAACTGATTACGACATTTATGTCCTCTTCGAATTTTTATTCTATGAACTATGAGCAATACAGTATAAATTAATTGATAACCAAGTGAGATTTTGTTAACAGGAGATGGCAATAAGAGATTTAAACTTTAAAATATCACAAATAAATGCTTTTACCTGAAAATTCGTCGTACCATTATAATTTCCCTGCTTAATTTAAGGCCTTAACATATACTTTATCCAATAGATAAACGATTCAGTCTTTGTATAGACACCTGGCTGTCCACATTTTGAAGGTGCATAGGAGGTGATGCCGGCCAGATACACGAAATCTTTGCCCAAAGAGGCCATTAAAGGGCCGCCGGAGTCGCCTTTACAAGTGTCCCTGCCCCACTGGCCGCCAGCACATATTTGGGTCTCCTGCAAGAGCTTGTGCTTCCTGTTGCACTTGACGTGGTGCACTCTCATGATATTGGTCTTCAGCAAGACATTGCTACCCCTATCCCTTTCGGTATAGCCCCATCCGGCTATTTTGTATTCGGCGGCGACACTATAAGGTTCCAAGGAGATATGACGGCCCAAAAGACAAATGGGACTGATTGCCGGTGTGTATCTGAATGGAAAAATAATTTTAGTTGGGGAAAACGGAGTATTATTTTCTATGAGATCCCTACTCACCGTACTGGCAACTTGAGTCGCAGTAGGGCAATGTCGTTTCTCAGATGGTGCCAATTAAAATCCGGATGTATGATACTTTTCTCAACTTCTACTTCCAAGGGATTGGGTGCCCAGCTCCTTAATCCATTAATCTGCATGCCGTAGTCGTCTTCTGTGGATGTGTCATGCTCGCCCAGACGAATAGCTCTGACATCATCCCTGTCCACACAGTGGGCAGCAGTTAAAACATATCTACTGTTGATCAGCGAGCCCGCACACTTGGTCCACGGATTATGGTATAGAAGAAGTGCTATCCATGGCATCTCATTAAGCCTAGCCTCATCGCCATGCATAATTTTTTGGACAGGAGGACCTTGTCCACAAATCCTTTCGTTTGGCAAAACATTTCCCGGCTCTGGACAACAGACGTATATCCTCTGGTCTGTCGACTTCGCCCTATGATCGATTCCGCACTGAATGCCTGACATTTCTGAATCCAAGAAAAAATCATACATATGGGGGCACAAGTATCGCCTGACGCACTTTTCATTGATTTGGCACAGAGGGAATTCTGTAAGTTGTTTAAAACGACTTAGAATTTGATTTGCACTCAACTATAACTATTTGTTGTAGATCAGCCTTAAGAACGTTTAATGATTATTACTTAAACGATCCATAAAACCAATTCACTAGCCATCTTCAACTTTTCTTACCAGAATTAGCCGATTCAATCAAAATTAATATCTGCAGCACAAGCAAAGTTTTCGCTATCAGCCCGAAATCCATTTTGAGCATTAGGTTTTGTATTTATTAAATAATTAATTAATTTAACTTATCTTGTTTAAATGGCTCGCGACGCAGTTTCGCTGAGTTATAAGCCGAATTGAAGACTAACTGATTTCTAAGCGGTATCATTGTTTATAAAGGCCAAATTCGGCGGTAAGTTCGTGATAATGGGTTCGGCCAAACGAGCATTTATTGCTGCCGCTCGGATTTAATACTCTTGAATCTTAGAGTAATGGCGTATAATGAGTTTGTTGAAAAGTATGTAACAGATAGAAATGATCGTTACCGCTTCCCTATAAGGTATATATATTCTTGATCGGGATCAATAGCAAGTCGATTTAGCCATGTCCGTCTGTCCGTGTGAAAGCTAAAATCTCAGGAACTGTAAGTGATATAAAGTATCTCTTTCCTGAGATGTCTACGTAGAGCCAGTTTGTTTCAGCGTGGAAAACTGTGGGGTCTTATGTACTTATATATTTATTAAGAAATATGGCGTTACATGAGGTCAACATCAGTTATTAGTTATACACATAGGGTATCTCATAGTCGGCAGTCGACTATAGCGTTTCTTCTTGGCAAAATATAAATATCGAGCGCTACGAATATTTTTGGTTTTCGCAGAAAACTCTCTTTAACATCGAAGCGTTGAGCTCATCATGATATGTAATGACAAAGATATCAATGAGCAAATACTATAGGGGCTTGACCGATTATGTGATCGGAATATAAATATTTAATTTAAAAGTTAATCCGCAAGATTAGTTTTTCGTAATGAAGCCCTTTAAAGTCATGGTATAATTAGTTAATAAAATATTTGGATAGTTTATTAAATGTCAATCACACTCGTTGCAGTTTGCAAGCTCTTTATCACCACCAGACTCTCTGGCTCATATTCAACCGCTGACTATATGGCTCAAACATAGGTTCCATTCAACCGCTGACCCCACTCCAGAGCGTACGCGTAGCCCAGAAATGTGGCAGCATTGAAAGGGACCGCCCTGGCCACCAACATCCAGCTGCCACGGAAGATGCTCCTCCAGACTCCTCCAGCGATGCTGAATCATCGGGGAATACAGATTTATAGATTTTCATTATCTTCGCTTCGCTACTGAAACGAGAACCTGTTTCCTGAACGACTTTGATTTCCAGTATTAATGAACCAAAATATAACAAAAAAAAAGCTAAATCAAAGAAAGGGGAATTTCACTGCTGACCTATGTTACGAAAATATATCTTTAAGACACGTAAAAGCTTCATCCGAAAGGCTCTGATGCATTATGATAATTATGTTTGTATTGTTTCGCTCTTTTCGAGCGTTAGAACTCCCAAACAGTGTCAAAAGAAACTGCGGCCTCTTTGGTTTTTTATTCTTTGAATTATGAGCAATACAGTATAAATTAATTGATAACTAAGTGAGATTTTCTTAACAGGAGATGGCAATAAGAGATTTAAACTTTAAAATATCACAAATAAATGCTTTTACCTGAGAGTTCGTCGTACCTTTATAATTTCCCTGCTTAATTTAAGGCCTTAACATATACTTTATCCAATAGATAAACGATTCAGTCTTTGTATAGACACCTGGCTGTCCACATTTTGAAGGTGCATAGGAGGTGATGCCGGCCAGATACACGAAATCTTTGCCCAAAGAGGCCATTAAAGGGCCGCCGGAGTCGCCTTTACAAGTGTCCCTGCCCCACTGGCCGCCAGCACATATTTGGGTCTCCTGCAAGAGCTTGTGCTTCCTGTTGCACTTGACGTGGTGCACTCTCATGATATTGGTCTTCAGCAAGACATTGCTACCCCTATCCCTTTCAGTATAGCCCCATCCGGCTATTTTGTATTCGGCGGCGACACTATAAGGTTCCAAGGAGATATGACGGCCCAAAAGACAAATGGGACTGATTGCCGGTGTGTATCTGAATGGAAAAATAATTTTAGTTGGGGAAAACGGAGTATTATTTTCTAGGAGATCCCTACTCACCGTACTGGCAACTTGAGTCGCAGTAGGGCAATGTCGTTTCTCAGATGGTGCCACTTAAAATCCGGATGTATGATACTTTCCTCAACTTCTACTTCCACGGGCTTAGGTGCCCAGCTCCTTAATCCATTGATCTGCATTCCGTAGTCGTCTTCTGTGGATGTGTCATGCTCGCCCAGACGAACAGCTCTGACCTCATCCCTGTCCACACAGTGGGCAGCAGTTAAAACATATCGACTGTTGATCAGCGAGCCCGCACACTTGGTCCTCGGATTATGGTATAGAAGAAGTGCTATCCATGGCATCTCATTAAGCCTAGCCTCACCGCCATGCATAATTTTTTGGACAAAAGGACCTCGTCCACAAATCCTTTCGTTTGGCAAAACATTTCCCGGCTCTGGACAACAGACGTATATCCTCTGGTCTGTCGTCCTCGCCCTATGATCGATTCCGCACTGAATGCCTGACATTTCTGAGTCCAAGAAAAAATCATACATATGGGGGCACAAGTATCGTCTGACGCACTTTTCATTGATTTGGCACGGAGGGAATTCTGTAAGTTGTTTAAAACGGCTTAGGTATGATTTGCACTAAGCTAAAACTATGTTTTAAGGATAAGCCCTTCGAGCCAGTTTCATAGAACCAGAAAACTAGCCATGGTTAAGTTTTCTTACCAGTATTAGCCGATTGAATTAAAATAAATACTTGGAACACAAGCAAAGTTTTCGTTATTAGTCGCATAACCATTTTCAGCTTAGTTTTCTATTTTTTTAATTAATAAACTTTTCTAAGTTAAGTTGTTTTAAAAGAGCAATGCCGCGCGAGACAGTTCCGCTGAGTAATATGCCGGTTGGAAGACTAATTTCTCCCATGTGGTGGCATTGCATTATATAGCTGCACAACATCAAATTCGTGGAACTAAGCTCGGCGAAAGAGAA
The DNA here is from genome assembly GCF_018153835.1 of Drosophila eugracilis. NCBI lineage: Eukaryota > Metazoa > Arthropoda > Insecta > Diptera > Drosophilidae > Drosophila > Drosophila eugracilis. The sequence goes on from NW_024573224.1 coordinate 5,989,768, forward strand.
TTTTTGGCGCTGCTCTTTATCCGAATATTGTTTTTAATTGGGGACAATATCGAGCTTTCATATCAAAGCTCATCAACATTTTTGGATTATAAGAGACCCAAACTTTAGTATAAAAGATGCTTATTAGAATGAAACAAAACATGTCAGGTTAGTCAATAAAGTATTCGTTGCAAGGTAATACATGTCTGAATGCATGTTTTTCTTAATGAAATGGTAGAAGAATGGGTAATTTAAGTTTTAAAAAAAATTCAAAAATCGAGCTCCATTTACAGGAAACATAAGAAATCTCGTGTCTTATATAATGGTCAATGATTTTGGAAGGCCAAAACAAAGGAATATTTTCAAAGCAATTCCTTGATTTCTCCATATATTATATTTCTTATAGAATATGAAGGACTTCACTCGATCATATCAGTTTTTCCCTCATTGTACGAGTATAAAATAATTTTCTTTGCGATTCGTTTAATTCTGTTTCCTTTTATCATTTTGTATCAGTTATAGACCAAGAATGACTCTTAAAGTTTTGGGATTCCCAGAATTAGGTGCCAAAAATAGAAACACAACCAAATTTCTAAAAAAATACAACTTTTTTGGTTGGTTTTTTTATATAATAGTATACAAAATAGGTATAAATATACCGATTTTTTCCATTTTATTTTAAAACAATTTAAAACAAACAATTTCAAGTCATCGTTTAATTAGTTATTAAAATATTAAAATAGTTTATTAAATTTCAATCACATGCGACTCAGTTGATTTTTAAGTTTTTAGCATACAAATTAGTTAAAGCTCTTGGTCAACACCAGACTCTCTGGCTCATATTCAACCGCTGACTCCTCTTAATCACCACCAGACTCTTTGACTCATACATACATAGGTGCCATACACCCGCTCACACCACTCCATAGCGTACTTCTCTTAATCCCCACCAGACTCTCTGGGTCATACATAGGTGCCATTCAACCGCTGACATCCCTCCAGTGCGTACTCGTAGCCCAGAAAAGTGGCGGCATTAAAAGGGACCGCTCTTGCCACCAACATCCAGCTGCCGCGAAAGATACTCCTCCAGCCGTAGGCCCTGTACTGAACCCGCACACAGTGGAAGATTCCCCTGTACTTATGGTTCTCGTCCGCCTGCATCAGCGTCTTGACCACGTCGAACGGAATGACACACACCCACGAGATGACTCCGGCCCAGGCTCCTGCTAGTGTGGTCACCAGTAGGTTCACACTCGATCCGTCCGACTGACTACGTCGCCGACGCACAAAATCCCGTCTGTCCATGTAATCAACGCCTTGGCGATAGGCCAGCATATAGATTCCATAAGGCAGGACATCGCTTTGAAGAGAAAAACAATAATTTTTATAAGAACATAATCTTGATAACTAAAAGTATTTGCCTCCCTTTATAAAGTTTAAAGGTGCATACGCAAAATTAACCGAAAGAACCAATAAGCAATTTTATATGCTGATTCATCGGGGAATACAGATTTATATTCATTCATTGTCTTCGCTTCGCTACTGAAACGAGAACCTGTTTCCTGAACGACTTTGATTTCCAGTATTAACAAACAAAATATAACAAAAAAAAAAGAAGCTAAATATTAATAAATTAAAGAAAGGGGAATTTCACTGCTGACCTATGTTACGAAAAAATATCTTTAAGACTCCTGGAAACTTCAATCGAAAGTCACTGATGCATTATGATAATTTGTATTGTTGATGTATACGGTATACTCGTACTCTAGCGTATTTTATATCATGAATGAACCGCTGGTACGGTAGCCGGCAAATCGAGTTTTACTCTTGACTTTTTCAAGTGCTTTCGTCAAAAAGTATAAAAAACCCCGAGCTTACAGGAACCCCCATATTCTCGATTTTATTACGTTCAAACATATAGAATTTTAGAAATATGTCTCCTTAAACTTTTATTTGAAACGTGTTTGATTATAAGTTTGAATTTAACTGATTATCGTTAATTTAAAATGGTAGTTACCCAAGTTAAATGGGATTTTTTTCAATGATTCAATAACTTTACGTTCTGGTTCTAAATCAGAGGTAATTCGATTGTTAAAGTGATCTTAATACGCATTAATATTAGGTTTTTATTAAGAAAATATAACCTTGAATGTTGCAAAACTTATCGACAAACTCACCGACACATCATTGGCAACAGGCCGCGATAGAGTCCCGAGATCCCATCAGTCTTGAGTATCCTTTTGAAAGTGCCAAAGGCAGTCCGCCGCTGGCCATAGAGGTAGTCATTGTAATCTAAAGTCTGTCCGAGATTAGCTTTCCATTTCTGTATGGAAATATACAGTTAAACTTACAGGTCGCTGTCTGCAGACGGACTTTGATCAGCTCCATGGGACAGGCGATGAAGGATTGCACGAAACCAGCCACCGATCCCGCCAAGAACATGTTGTGGTACTCCAGCTGCTCACGTTGGTAATCACTGTGGCACACCTTCCTCAGCTGCCGCAGGTGGTTGCCGTAGATGCCAAAGAGCAGCGAGTTGATCGCTCCCGTCGAGATGAACGGGAAGAACATGCCCCTGTAGAAGCCGTTGACCTTTAAAGCAATGCTGACCGATTAACCCCCTGCTACCCCGCATAAAGGATCACGTCGAGTTAGGGTTAAACAATAAATTCTTTACAATGTTAAATAGAGAGCAAAAAGAATATTTTACAAAACCCAAACTCGGCGTCATCCTTCACCGAACTTACCCCATTGTTGCGACTGTAGATCTGTTGAATAGCTGTCACGACGGATGAATTCGAGGCCTGTTGCCATACTTTGATTGTGTCGAGTGGGTGGGCCACCAGCACCCCGCAAGCACCTAAAGATAATCATTAATATAGCATAAATTAATTAAAAATTGTTGCCACAAATAAGGAAAACACATGTTGCACCGCCTGAAAGCCGCTTGCCAAGAATGCAAACGGATCAGGGGCGCTGCACGTGAACTTGACCATGGCGCCCGTTTTCCGCTGAGGCTGGGGCTGCTCCTCTCAACAAGTGGCCTATCTCATCTGGTTTGCTATTTGCATTGCGTCATTGCTAGAGTTTCTTCCCAATATGGGACGCCCGATGATGAACTCAAAGCTGGAGCTTTGCCACACTCACCGCCAAAACATCCGGCCACAAAGTCGCAATAGTTCTCCCACTTCATGGAGGAGGATCGATCACGGGAGAAATTTCAACGAGTGGATGCAATTTTCGAAAATTGATTTTTCTCGCGATTTCCCAACTGCACCTGACGACGGCAGCGAACCAACTGCAAGGCACAGCTTTTGTGGCTCGGCGGCAAAGCTCTATGAATTTTCTAGCTTTCCCAGCGAACAAAAGCTGATTGCTAAAATATGCAAAAACCAAATTGTATATTTTTTCAAAAATTATATTTTTTCTTCAGGGGTTTATAGGTGTTGGTATCCAAATCTATAGAAAAAGAATCATTTTTATAGTATCTATAGATATTTTCCTAGAAAACTGTGTCCTCTTTCATGGATCCCAGAGGAAGTTCCTTTAAAAACGAAAGCCAATATCTCCCAATTGAATATTTCTTTACCATTTAAAATCAAACGAGTTTTGTGTTTTATTTTGTATTTATTAATTTTTTATTGTTGATTGATCTCTTTGCTTCTTTTCTCTCCGTTTGCTCTTTCTCATTCATTCAGTTTTTATGTGTTTTTCATGTTTTTACTTGGTTTTTAATCATTTTTGGTTAATTCTGCTTGCAGCTAAATATTTGTTTGCAATTTCAATTTTTCCTGCTGCTCTTTCTCTCTCTCTCTCTCGCCATTAGTTATTTTTCCTCGCATACTTGCTGCCTGGATTCGAAAGCAATCAACTAAACCTTTGTTTTCCGATGCTCTTGTATATATATATACTTTTGTTTTTTCTTTTATATATATGCATGTATGTACCTATATATATTTATTCCCATTTATGTTTGTGTAATTATAATTTACTCTTTATATTTACTCTCAGCATAAGATTTTGTTTAGTTGTGTGTGTGTGTATGTGTGTGAGTGTATGAGTGGGTATAAGTGTGTGTAGGTGAGTGTGCTGCAGTGTGCCTTTAACCCAAGAAAACAATCGAAATCCTCGCACACCGCCTCCTATAGAACAAGAACTCAAAGTTATACGTAATAATAGCATGTGTCATATACGATAGGGTTTTTTTTACAAGTCTAGAACATAAGAAAATACATAATTCACATATATATTTATCCTTTTCCATCGGCTCATTCTCATTTCATTGTTAGTATCCATAGTGTTTACCATATATTGTTTAAGCGCTTTAACTATTTTTCTTTGCTCTTATTGTTGTTGGTTTTTGTTGTTAGCTTTTTCCGTTTTCATTTTAATTTGTTTTTTTTTTAAATTTTTTTAGCTTTTTTGATGCAACGTTGTTAATGCGACTTTATTTTTTAGTACACTTCTTAGTACAGGGTTTTTTGTTGTCTCTAAAAGTACTTAACGAGTTTTGCTTTTGCTTATACTTCTTTGCTCAGCTGGCTCTAAGCAGCTTCTGCAGTTACGATTTAACATGCTCAATTTGTTTATACATATAAATACAATAATAGAAACTATAGTTAAAGTTACCATATAAGAGTTGAAAGCGGACTAAACAGGTTAACTCAGAGTGCAACAGAAGTGTTGATCACAAAACAAACAGAAATTAAGAGACATTAATCATTAGACCACTTGACTTATATAAGTATTTATCGTTTATTAGGCATTCTTTTTCAACATTTTGTATTTAATTCTTGTTGTTGTTGTTGTTTTTTTCGTTTTTACATTATTTGAATATGTTTTTTGCTTTGTCACTGATTGGCATCCTATGCGAACATCAACTTTTAACTAGAGATGGGTCCTATTCCTGTCTGTGCGTGTGTGTGTGAATGTGTGTTTTATGGATCTGCTAGTTAGGAATAGAGTTTTGGTGTTACGGGATTGGCATAACAAACAGGCCAAGAACTTCTGCCTTCGACTTCTAACATTCTACTTTCTCCTGTTCTTTATTTACTTTAGTTTTAGTGTTTTGGTGTTCTTCTTGGGATCATTAAAGGCAGTAAGTCTTAACGTTCGGGAGCTAGATGATCTGATCGCTATTGCTTCTCAAGGGGAAGGAACATGATGGAAGGGGGGTATAGGATGATAATTGTGGGTTCTCTTTGTAGTAGCTCTAGTTGTAGTTGCTGTTTAGGCTTGGGCTTTGTTTAGCTATTTGTTTTATTTAATTACACGCTAATATAAAGATGCAAAACTTTCTTACACACGTTGCTTAGTATTTAGGCCATAGGTTCAATTTTTTTTCGAAATATACTCTCTCTGCTCTAGCCGCTGATGACTCCTTAGTTGATGCACTTCAAACGCTTCTCCCTCGCTTTTGTTTGTTTGTTTACTTTTTTGTTTTTGTTGTTGCTGCATATTTGTTGACGTTTTACAAACATATTTAATAATAACGCTAACTTTTACGTTTCCTTTAGATTTTTTTGTATAGTTTTTTTTCTTTCTTATTTTTTTGCAATATATGTATACATATATGTGTATAATAACTCACGATTCACAGACACAATTATCTTTAATATTATATGAACTTTTGCGGTTTCGCTTAATGAGACATTCATTAGTGGATATTTTCATCTCGTCCTATTTACTTCCCTATCATCGCCTGCCTCCGCTCCTAGTTTTTGCTCCTATAATGCATGCTTCTATACTTTGTGATGGGCGTGAGAGTTGAATGAACAAACATACATATGCATAGTATATTTCATATATAAATTTTATATATTTCCTTACTATGAGTGCGGCTAAGAGAGTGTGTGTGAGTGAGTGAGATGCTGGGAAAGCGGTCCAAAAGTATTCCCCCTTTTTTCATCTTAGCTACATTATTTACACTTGAAAACATTGTTTAGCAAATCGAATGACAATTGTGCGCATTTCCGTGAGGATTGAAAATAAATCAATTAAATCGAGGAGAAGAAAAGTCTGAGAAAGGAATTTGCAAACTATTTTGGGACATCGACGACACTGGACCGCTTTCCTCAGAGATATACATTTATGCAAAGGATAATATTAGTGGATGTGGGTGCATCGAGCATGGAGTGGACTTTGGAAATGTTTCGCAAGATGCCAATTATCGTAAAGGAGGGTTGGGGGGAGAAGAGTCTATGCCAAGCTGAATTTTCCATAACCTTGTTCTATAAACAATCGTTTGCTTGGTTGTTGTTGGTTTCTCTAGCTTAATCTTTTTACAATGCTCAATATTTGAATTCATTTTCTTTCATTTTTTGCCGAGTTCATCTCGATTACTGCGCATGCGCCTATTCCTCAGCTTGGAGATATATTTTTGTGTATTTTCCGCACACTTTACATACATTTATATAGATCAGCGTTTATCGTACGTTTATGGTATGGTAGTTTAATTGTATTCTTAATTATTTATAGATTTACCGGCTCCCTGTCTATCTTGGCCCGTTTAGCAGCAACTTCAACAATATACTAAAACTTGGCTTTGCTTTTGTTTCTCAATGTCCTATATTCGAAAGCCGAACTTCGTAACTGCGCGCATGCGTTTAGCGGGAAATGTTGGAATTTCTGTTTTCGAGAAGTCTTGACGGAGTGTGCAACACTTAAAGCTAAGTAACAAAGTTTCATTCTGGTTTATATAAGGGGAAGGAGGAGGGTGAGGAGGAGCACAGTTCTCTGATATTTTATATACATTTCAGTAGGAAATCGGGAAATCTGGACTAAGACACGCCGTTCTATGGAGCAATTCATTCAAACAACAAAAAATCTGAAGATGCAGCGCAGTTTCAACTATTTTACAATTTTCAAATGAACGCAATTATATATTTTGCAAGTGAACATTTAAGTGATATTTTGGAGGTGTTGTGTAGTGTTCGTGGGTGGGGATAGGATGGCTGATCTATGCTAGGATCTAGTTAGCAATATGTTTAGTTAATAATATTCAATGCGCTTCAACAATCGTCGATCCGTTATAGTTATCGCTCTTCTTCTGATTTTCTTTTTCACTTACTAACATGATTTCTCTTTATTCAACTTCTTTTCGCTTAAACGTAATTAATAATTATTTTTCCTTCTTTTGTAATATATATGTATACGGTTCGCGCACGTGTGTGTGTATGTGTGTGTGTGTTGGTTGCTGTAGATGTAAGATACATTATTTATAAAGATTTCTTTTATGCCGCACTCAATATTCTTAATTACCGCACACACACACACGCTCGGGGATCTGATTCAGCTCCCGCTCCAGATTTCGGTTCTACCTCCTTCAACAGCCGCCCAAGCGTCTTGCGGGTCAGCTTGGTTGGTGTCTTGTCAATCGAGTATACGTTTTAGTTTTTATATGTTCTGGTTTTAATGTTTAGCATATGTGTGGTTTAGTATAACTATTTTTTTTCTCCTTTAGATGTGGTTGCTGTCTCTGCCGTTTACGGGTATCGGATAACGCGTTACGCTTACGCTTTTTTACTGATGTTGGTTTTTTTTTAATTATTATTGTTAGTTTCGGGCGCGCCTTGCGTTTGCTTAGTTGTCCGACTTATCCTGTTTGATTTTCGCATTTGTGGTCGCAGGATTATTGTCGCCTCCGGCTCCGCCGCTGGACAGACTACCGCTGCTGCTGCTATTCGACTGCTGCTGATGAGAGTTCAGACCAGCGGTGCTGGGTGGCTGCAGGGACGTTGACGCCGCGGGAGCTGCACTGTTCGATGTCGTAGCGCTGCCGCCGGCGGTGCGCCCACTAGAACGATTGGATTCGAGTTCGTGCAGCTTCTTCCACAGCTCCTCGCGGTCACGCTCACGTTTCTTCTCCCTAAAATATTAGATTGTTTAGTTTTTGTCTCAAGTAAATACTAATTTCGGACTCACTTTTGCCGCTCTGCCTTGTAGCTGGAGGTTAGCTCGTCGAACAGCTTAGAATTCATCTCCATGAACGTTTTCAATACGTTGTAGACGAGCGCCACGATGGTTTGATTCCAGTGCTCCTTGCTGATGCGATAAAGGGCCGGGAACATGATGGGCATGATGACCGCATTGTTCTCCTCAATCAGCGACATGGCGTACTCATTGTTCCACAGATAAAGAGCTCGCTCAGCAACCTAAATAAAATCGATATAACACATTAATAAAACTTAGCTAAGAGCTTTTACTCTAACCCAATAACTCACCTGAAAATGTGGACTCGACACGCATTTTGCAATCTGACGGAACAACGGCTCCTGGATCTTGACAAACTGCGGCGGATCGATCACATCAAGAATCTCCTCGATCTCGCCCAGGAACATGACCTCCTTTTGGGAACACGTCTTGGGCCAGAACTTCAACAGACCACGCACCACCGGTTCGGTAAGGAATGGATCCTTCTCTAGGAATTGTACAATGCAATACGCCAGTTGAGCGTGGTAGAGCGACAGGCATTTGACTTTGTGCAGTGGCAATAGGACCTTAACCAAAAACTGCTTGTGTTCGGCCTTTAGAGGCAAGGCGAATCCGTTGATGATACTGTTGAAAAAAGGCACATATCCATTAATATTCGTTAGGTCCAAAGATTTCTAAGGATGTACAACATACCTTCCAAGAATTTCCAAAAGCTCACCGACACCATTAAAGTGCTCCGTCTCGTAAATGAATCGCAAGAATATGTTGTTAATTTGTTTTCGTATAAAAGCCCGCAGTCCCAAAAATTTTCCGTATATGCGATGCAATACCGTTTTTAGAAAGTCCCGCTCCCTAGGATCTTCCGAATCGAAAAGCTCCAACAGCTATATCAGAAAGTATATATTAATAAACTTGAAATATTACATGTTCTGTATTTCAAACTCACCTGCAAGACGAACTTTTGATCGATCACACGCTTGCCGATGGTCGCTTGGAAATCCTGGGACTCCAGGAACCGCAAGAACACCTCGTACACCAGCTGTAGGTGTGGCCAGGACGCCTCCAGTGTCGGATCATCTTCCTCGGGATCGAAATCAGGGTTCTCACTGGGCGGCAACGTGCGAAATAGGTTGCAAGAAATCTAGTAAAAAGAAAATAAACATTGTTAAAAGAATTAAGTAACATTAAGAGCTTAGAATAGTTTATTGGCCCTTATATAGAGCCATAGGTTTACTAAAAGCTTATATTTTACTTTCAGAGTAATACTAAATGTATTGTGGTAGTCCGACTATTTACCATGCGAATTATTTCCGGGTAAACCGGTTCCGTAAGCACACCGCGCCCATGTGTTATATAGGTGGATAGGTCATTGAGCGCGGCTCGTTTGATTTCCTTGCCCTTCAAATCCGTCACGGGATCCATAAAGTCAAAGGACACGCAACACTGGCGCAGCTTCCGTATAAACAGCTCCTCCTGTTCTAGACTGGAGCAATCGGCTGTGAATGCGAAGTATTAATAAGCAAATTTTAAAGAGAAATAAGACATGTAGTTACCTTTTAACGGCGGCAATTGCTGCAGCTCAACATCCTGAGAATTTCTGTAGCGCGAGGAACCTTGACTCTTTTTACCCTTCTTCTTGAGCGAACGTTTGGCGAACGGGTCGATTCGATCCACAAACGTGCCCGATGACATCTTTTCAGATTTGGGTTCGTTTGAATCGATGGCGGTCTCCGTGGCTGTCTGTGTGGTATTCAGCTTGCCGGCTTTGTTTTTAACGCTTGCCACTGAAAATTGATCGGCTTCACCGCCAGCTGTACTGGCAGCTGCTCCTCCTCCCTCGCCTGCGCCTTGGCCTTTGCCCTCGCCAACGCCCTCGTCGCCGTCTTCGCCGAAATCGCTGTTGAGGATCTCGACTGGCCGTTTGTTGCGTGATTTGCGTAGCCAACCGAAAATTTTATGTGTTATGTTGGCGACTTTTGCGGTTGAGTTTGGCGTCTTGCAATTGTTTTCTTTACTCCTGGGTAAGCCCAACAGCTCTACTGCTCCTACTCCTTCTCTCTGTTCTGTGTTCGTTTCCTGACCAATCTGCAACTGCAACGGCTGCTGCAACTGCAATTTCTGCTTGTGTTGTTGTTGTTGTTTCTTCCCCTTGAAAGCGATCGCCTGCTGCTGCTGCTGGAGTTGCTGGATCAGCTTCTGTTGCTGGGTAATGTTGATGGCGGTATTAAAGCGGTAACGACTTATCTTGGCATTTATCAGACGGGAACTCTGGGGGCGTGAAATAGGGTATACTCTTCTTGAACCGCTTGTTGCTTAAATTCG